>NC_135333.1:158804030-159405368 GCF_023851605.1 Tamandua tetradactyla | reverse complement strand
ATGCCAGGGTTGATTCTTTCCCTGGGATTCCTGGGCCTCACTAAAGTGTCTGGGCCCATGTTTTTGTCACTGAATATTTTGTATGGGTTTAGGGGTTCTTTGTCTACTTAAAATGTATCTAGAAAATCTGGACTGGAGTTGCAAACTGCCACACGGGAGCTACACATCAACAAAGGTAGCTTGTTACAAAAGATGAAGAAACTAGGATTAGAAAGGTTACGGAGCTGCTCTTTGATCACATTGTTAAAAATTTTCATGGAGAAATTCAGATTCAGTATGACTCACAGTGATATTCAGCTAGAAGGCACTAGTACATAAATGCAACTTAAAATATTGAACTATTTCTGCATTGGCAGGTAAATATCTGCTATTATGAGTCTTTCCTTTACCCTTGGTCCTTTCTTTAAGATCACACAGACTTTCTTATCACCTAAAAACTAATAAATAATGCCTGGTACACCAAGGAAATATCAATATTCTAGTCACTGTCCATCTATTTTTATTTTTTATGCCATCTAACTGTTAAATATTTCTATTTTCACCCTTGAGTATGATTCTGCAGGCAAATGTTTTCCACCACACCAGGTTATGACTTTGCTTAATAAATACTTTATTGAATTCAGCAGAATACTTAGACTTAAATTAGAGGTAAAACAGTTTCCATCTCTCCTTAGAAGAATAATGTAATTAATTCTTGTGGAGGAGTGAGGCAATGCTAGAAACTCGGAAAATCTCTGTCATGAGAAGAAACTCATCAAATATGTCAATTTTTAAAATTTAATATTTGGCAGATGGGTAGCAGCCTTATGGTACTGGTGAAACTCTTAGCAGACCAAAAAAAGTTCATTTGAGAAGATGATAACATCTATCTTCAGCAAAAACATTGGATACAGGGCATAGTCTTGAATATGTAGCATTTTATAACTTTCACGTTTAAAATTCATAATAGAAGTTACTGTTCAACAAGGAGCCAAGAGAAAATAAGCCAAACAACCATTAAACTACACAGTGATATGAAACTGAGTTATTTTATTTCAGGAAACATTAGGTGTTATGACAAAATTCTTCCTCTTGGCATCTAGGTTTGACAGCCGCATTTTAGCAATAAACATACAGAATAATTATCTTTCCATTAATGCTTTTTATCATAAGCTACTTTCAAATTCTCAAAATGCAAAATTCCCCAGACTTTCTAGACTCTTGATCAATAATGAGTGAGTCATTTCACAAATACTGCTGGGATGATCAGCCTTTATCCGAGAAATGGAAGATAGATTTTCTGATCTTTCCTGGCACCTAATCCTTATGTAAAATAAATGTGTCATAATTTATTTAAAGTTCAGGGAAAGTAGAAATCCCAAGAGCTTCTGAATTTTCATGTACTTACTTCATGGAAAAATTTTAAATTGTCAGATAATTGCTTCTACTGAATTTAAAAAACAATATTACACATAATAGTATACTAATGGATGGGACCAAAGTTAGAGAAACCACAAGATTCTCATCACAAAATTAAATTGGCTCCATGCCTCAGCCTCCTAATTTTTCTGGGAGAATTCTAAAAAATTAATTGAAAAGAAAAATTCTTTTAAAAATATTAAAATAGTTAAGAAATAACATTTTTATATTCAGGCAGGTATGATAGAATGAAAGCACATTTATTCCACTATGCCTTAAAACCCCACTAAAATAGGAGCATAAGTAAATATAAATAAAAGACTTTAAAAAGGTGAGATAGCCCTATGCTATTAAAAAGAAGGGAAAAGGGCCGTGCGGCGCCCACGCCCCGCGGCAGCCGAGCCGCCCGCCCTCCTCCTCCCCTCTCTTTCTCCGCCGGCCCGCCGCGCGGCGCCCACGCCCCGCGGCAGTCGAGCCGCCCGCCCTCCTCCTCCCCTCTCTTTCTCCGCCGGCCCGCCGCGCGGCGCCCACGCCCCGCGGCAGCTGAGCCGCCCGCCCTCCTTCTCCCCTCTCTTTCTCCGCCGGCCCGCCGCGCGGCGCCCACGCCCCGCGGCAGCCGAGCCGCCCGCCCTCCTCCTCCCCTCTCCTCCCCCTCCTGCTCCGGCTGCTCTCCAACCACCACGGTGCCCTCTTCCCCCGCCTTCACCGTGCTCCTCCGCCATCAGCCTCGACAGCCTTGCCGCCCTCACCTTTCCTCCTCCAGAACAGCTACTGGGGGAGTGGAGATAATACAGAGCAGCTCCCGGAGCCACGAGGGAGATCAAAGGGACAGCGTACCCCATCCTGGAACGGCTGACTACCTGGGAGAACCAGCTCCGGTGAGATCACCAAGGGACACGGGCTTTCCTGGGTGGGACGGCAAGCGACCGGAGTCCCTCCCTTCCACCTTCCTGGGCCAGCTGGTAGAATTGGACAGGCGGTCCCCTTAGGCCGCGGCGGCTGGTGCCCCCACCACACGAGGCCCCCCGGAACAACTGAGATAGTTGGGTCGGAAATCCCCAGACTGCGGAGAACAGTGACCGGGGGATCCCTTCCAAACATGTGACTCCCCCGTCGGCTGGGAACAGTGTACTCTCCCGGGCTGCGACAGCTGGCGCCCTCCCGCCATGCTTGGTGCCCCGGGCCGACTGGCTAATTTGGCCGGACGCTCTCCTGTGCTGCGACGGCCGGCGACCCTCCCCGCATTTGGAACCCCGGGCCGGCTGGCATTCTTCCAAGACGCTTCGGTTGCCGAACCTCCCCTACGACGAGAGTTTTCCAGAGTTGAGGGACCCACAGCAACTTTCGCTGGTGGAACCCACAGACAGGCGTGTGCCACGAGCGCCACCTACTGGGCAGGATAGGAAGAACACAACCCAGAGATTGCACAGAAAAATCTTTCAACCTGTGGGGTCGAACACCCGGGGAAATCTGACTAAATGCCCAGACGCCAGCAGAAGATAACGGATCACGCTCAGAAAATTGAACATATGGCCCAGTCAAACGAAGAAACGAATAGTTCAAATGAGATACAGGAGCTGAAACAACTAATGCTGAATATACGAACAGAAATGGAAAACCTCTTCAAAAACGAAATCGATAAATTGAGGGAGGACATGAAGAAGACATGGGCTGAACATAAAGAAGAAATAGAAAAACTGAAAAAACAAATCACAGAACTTATGGAAGTGAAAGATAAAGTAGAAAAGATGGAAAAAACAATGGATACCTACAATGACAGATTTAAAGAAACAGAAGATCGAATTAGTGATTTGGAGGATGAAACATCTGAATTACAAAAAGAAACAGAAACTATCCGGAAAAGAATGGAAAAATTTGAACAAGGTATCAGGGAACTCAAGGACAATGTGAACCGTACAAATATACGTGTAGTGGGTATCCCAGAAGGAGAAGAGAAGGGAAAAGGAGGAGAAAAACTAATGGAAGAAATTATCACTGAAAATTTCCCAACTCTTATGAAAGACCTAAAATTACAGATCCAAGAAGTGCAGCACACCCCAAAGAGATTAGACACAAATAGGCATTCCCCAAGACACTTACTAGTTAGAATGTCAGAGGCCAAAGAGAAAGAGAGGATCTTGAAGGCAGCGAGAGAAAAACAATCCGTCACATACAAGGGAAACCCAATAAGACTATGTGTAGATTTCTCAGCAGAAACCATGGAAGCTAGAAGACAGTGGGATGATATATTTAAGTTACTAAAAGAGAAAAACTGCCAACCAAGACTCCTATATCCAGCAAAATTGTCCTTCAAAAATGAGGGAGAAATTAAAACATTCTCAGACAAAAAGTCACTAAGAGAATTTGTGACCAAGAGACCAGCTCTGCAAGAAATACTAAAGGAAGCACTAGAGTCAGATACAAAAAGACAGAAGAGAGAGACATGGAGAAAAGTGTAGAAAGAAGGAAAGTCAGATATGATATATATAATACAAAAGGCAAAATGGTAGAGGAAAATATTATCCAAACAGTAATAACTCTAAATGTCAATGGACTGAATTCCCCAATTAAAAGACATAGACTGGCAGAATGGATTAAAAAACAGGATCCTTCTATATGCTGCCTACAGGAAACACATCTTAGACCCAAAGATAAATATAGGTTGAAAGTGAAAGGTTGGGAAAAGATATTTCATGCAAACAACAACCAGAAAAGAGTAGGAGTGGCTATACTAATATCCAACAAATTAGACTTCAAATGTAAAGCAGTTAAAAGAGACAAAGAAGGACACTATATACTATTAAAAGGAACAATTAAGCAAGAAGACATAACAATCATAAATATTTACGCACCAAACCAGAATGCCCCAAAATACGTGAGGAATACACTGCAAACACTGAAGAGGGAAATAGACACATATACCATAATAGTTGGAGACTTCAATTCACCACTCTCATCAATGGACAGAACATCTACACAGAGGATCAATAAAGAAATAGAGAACCTGAATATTACTATAAATGAACTTGACTTAACAGACATTTATAGGACATTACATCCCACAACAGCAGGATACACCTTTTTTTCAAGTGCTCATGGATCATTCTCAAAGATAGATCATATGCTGGGTCACAAAGCAAGTCTTAACAAATTTAAAAATATTGAAATCATACACAACACTTTCTCGGATCATAAAGGAATGAAGTTGGAAATCAATAATAGGCGGAGGGCCAGAAAATTCATAAATACATGGAGGCTCAACAACACACTCTTAAACAACAAGTGGGTCAAAGAAGAAATTGCAAGAGAAATTAGTAAATACCTACAGGCAAATGAAAATGAAGACACAACATATCAAAACTTATGGGACGCAGCAAAAGCAGTGTTAAGAGGGAAATTTATTGCCCTAAATGCCTTTATCAGAAAAGAAGAAAAGGCAAAAATGCAGGAATTAACTGTCCACTTGGAAGAACTGGAGAAAGAACAGCAAACTAATCCCAAAGCAAGCAAAAGGAAAGAAATAACAAAGATTAGAGCAGAAATAAATGAAATTGAAAACATGAAAACAATAGAGAAAATCAATAAGACCAGAAGTTGGTTCTATGAGAAAATCAACAAGATTGATGGGCCCTTAGCAAGATTGACAAAAAGAAGAAGAGAGAGGATGCAAATAAATAAGATTAGAAATGAAAGAGGAGACATAACTACTGACCTCACAGAAATAAAGGAGGTAATAACAGGATACTATGAACAACTTTACGCTAATAAATACAAGAATTTAGAAGAAATGGACAGGTTCCTGGAAAGACATGAACAACCAACTTTGACTCAAGAAGAAATAGACGACCTCAACAAACCAATCACAAGTAAAGAGATTGAATTAGTTATTCAAAAGCTCCCTAAAAAGAAAAGTCCAGGACCAGACGGCTTCACATGTGAATTCTATCAAACATTCCAGAAAGAATTAGTACCTACTCTCCTCAAACTCTTCAACATAATCGAAGTGGAGGGAAAGCCACCTAATTCATTCTATGAAGCCAACATCACCCTCATACCAATACCAGGCAAAGATATTACAAAAAAAGAAAACTACAGACCAATCTCTCTAATGAATACAGATGCAAAAATCCTCAATAAAATTCTAGCAAATCGTATCCAACAACACATTAAAAGAATTATACATCATGACCAAGTAGGATTCATCCCAGGTATGCAAGGATGGTTCAACATAAGAAAATCAATTAATGTAATACACCATATCAACAAATCAAAGCAGAAAAATCACATGATCATCTCAATTGATGCAGAGAAGGCATTTGACAAGATTCAACATCTTCAAAAGATGAAGATGAAAACATCTTCAAAAGCTGAAAACACTTCAAAAGATAGGAATACAAGGGAACTTCCTTAAAATGATAGAGGGAATATATGAAAAACCCACAGCTAATATCATCCTCAATGGGGAAAAATTGAAAACTTTCCCCCTAAGATCAGGAACAAGACAAGGATGTCCACTATCACCACTATTATTCAACATTGTGTTGGAAGTTCTAGCCAGAGCAATTAGGCAAGAAAAAGAAATACAAGGCATCAAAATTGGAAAGGAAGAAGTAAAACTATCACTGTTTGCAGACGATATGATACTATATGTAGAAAACCCAGAAAAATCCACAACAAAATTACTAGAGCTAATAAATGAGTACAGCAAAGTAGCAGGCTACAAGATCAACATTCAAAAATCTGTAGCTTTTCTATACACTAGTAATGAACAAGCTGAGGCGGAAATCAAGAAACGAATCCCATTTACAATCGCAACTAAAAGAATAAAATACCTAGGAATAAATTTAACCAAAGAGACAAAAAACCTATATAAAGAAAACTACAAAAAACTGTTAAAAGAAATCACAGAAGACCTAAATAGATGGAAGGGCATACTGTGTTCATGGATTGGAAGACTAAATATAGTTAAGATGTCAATTCTACCTAAATTGATTTACAGATTCAATGCAATACCAATCAAAATCCCAACAACTTATTTTTCAGAAATAGAAAAACCAATAAGCAAATTTATCTGGAAGGGCAGGGTGCCCCGAATTGCTAAAAACATCTTGAGGAAAAAAAAACGAAGCTGGAGGTCTCGCGCTGCCTGACTTTAAGGCATATTATGAAGCCACAGTGGTCAAAACAGCATGGTATTGGCATAAAGATAGATATATCGACCAATGGAATCGAATAGAGTGCTCAGATATAGACCCTCTCATCTATGGACATTTGATCTTTGATAAGGCAGTCAAGCCAACTCACTTGGGACAGAGCAGTCTCTTCAATAAATGGTGTCTAGAGAACTGGATATCCATATGCAAAAGAATGAAAGAAGACCCATCTCTCACACCCTATACAAAAGTTAACTCAAAATGGATCAAAGATCTAAACATTAGGTCTAAGACCATAAAACAGATAGAGGAAAATGTTGGGAGATATCTTATGGATCTTACAACTGGAGGTGGTTTTATGGACCTTAAACCTAAAGCAAGAACACTGAAGAAGGAAATAAATAAATGGGAGCTCCTCAAAATTAAACACTTTTGTGCATCAGAGAACTTCATCAAGAAAGTAGAAAGACAGCCTACACAATGGGAGACAATATTTGGAAACGACATATCAGATAAAGGTCTAGTATCCAGAATTTATAAAGAGATTATTCAACTCAACAACAAAAAGACAGCCAACCCAATTACAAAATGGGAAAAAGACTTAAACAGACACCTACCAGAAGAAGAAATACGGATGGCCAAGAGGCACATGAAGAGATGCTCAATGTCCCTGGCCATTAGAGAAATGCAAATCAAAACCACAATGAGATATCATCTCACACCCACCAGAATGGCCATTATCAACAAAACAGAAAATGACAAGTGCTGGAGAGGATGCGGAGAAAGAGGCACACTTATCCACTGTTGGTGGGAATGTCAAAGGGTGCAACCATTGTGGAAGGCAGTTTGGCGGTTCCTCAAAAAGCTGAATATAGAATTGCCATATGACCCAGCAATACCATTGCTAGGTATCTACTCAAAGGACTTAAGGGCAAAGACACAAACGGACATTTGCACACCAATGTTTATAGCAGCGTTATTTACAATTGCAAAGAGATGGAAACAGCCAAAATCTCCATCAACAGAAGAGTGGCTAAACAAACTGTGGTATATACATACGATGGAATATTATGCAGCTTTAAGACAAGATAAACTTATGAACCATGTAATAACATGGATGGACCTAGAGAATATTATGCTGAGTGAGTCCAGCCAAAAACTAAAGGACAAATACTGTATGGTCCCACTGATGTGAACGGACATTTGAGAATAAACTTGAAATATGTCATTGGTAACAGAGTTCAGTAGGAGTTAGAAACAGGGTAAGACAATGGTTAATTGAAGCTGAAGGGATACAGACTGTGCAACAGGACTAGACACAAAAACTCAAAAATGGACAGCACAATAATACCTAATTGTAAAGTAATCATGTTAAAATACTGAATGAAGCTGCATCTGAGCTATAGGGTTTTTTTTGTTTTTGTTTGCTTGTTGGTTTGTTTGTTGTTGTTGTTTTTTACTATTACTCCTACTTTTATTTCTTTTCTTTATATTAACATTTTATATCTTTTTCTGTTGTGTTGTTAGTTCCTCTAAACCGATGCAAATGTACTAAGAAACAATGATCATGCATCTATGTGATGATGTTAAGAATTACTGAGTGCATATGTAGAATGGTATGATTTCTAAATGTTGTGTAAAAAAAA
Source organism: Tamandua tetradactyla (assembly GCF_023851605.1). Lineage (NCBI taxonomy): Eukaryota > Metazoa > Chordata > Mammalia > Pilosa > Myrmecophagidae > Tamandua > Tamandua tetradactyla. Next base: position 159,397,171 of record NC_135333.1, on the reverse strand, counting down.
AATGTACATATTCTTACACATTTTGTGTGTATCTCATCTATCTGTTATCTAGAGAGAAAGAGACGAAGCGAAGACAAAAAAAATGTTATCACTGGTGAATCTAGATGAGGAGTATACGGGACTTCATTGTATATTCCTGCAACTTTTCTGTAGGTTTAAATCTGTTTTTTCCCCAAATAAAAAGGGTTATTAGAGAAAAAAAAAAAAAAAAAAAGAAGGGAAAAGGATCAAACAGAAGAAAGATGGCAATAAAGTTTTAGAAGATAGAAATGGATGTGTGAGCAGTAATTGAACTATTATGATGAAGGTTAAAACTCAGTACTTTTAAAAATTATTCCAGTAACATAAATATAATCCAAAATTTTCCCTCTAACTACATTCAAATACATATTTCAATGTTGTTAACTGTGTTCATGATGTTGTATTGCCCTCCACACCACCCATTACCAATAAAACTAAGTACATGCATTTTTCAGTCACCAAATACTTACCGAGAAGCTACAGGCACTGTTTTAGAGAAAGGGACTAGAACAGCAAATAAAGCAGGCAAAAACTCTGCTCTCATGGAATTTAAATAGAAGAAGCCAATGAGGGGAAATTTCATTTGTGCCACACAGCCATAGAAAACCTGGTGCAAGAAAAATTACAGGTGCAAGGTAGCTCTGAAACAATGAGTGAGTGAGGAAAGGGGCTAAAAAGAGGAGAAGAGGGTGGAAATCTGTTTAAAAGGCAATTGAGGGGTGGGCAATGTGGCTCAGTGGCAGAGTTCTCACCTGCCATTCCGGAGATCTGGGTTCAGTTCCCAGTGCCTGCCCATGCAAAAGAAAAAAAAAAAGGCAATTGGTTCCCTAGATTCCTTTTCCTACCTAGGACAGCTGAGTGACCCCTCTTTCCTGACCCAAGAAGAACAATGTAATGTGATTTATTCCCTGGGGAAATTGAACCAAAGAAGCTATGGATTTTAGGCATAACAAGCATAGTGAAGGGGAAAGATGAGATGCTGTTTTGAAATAGGAGTAATTAAATAAACGAACAAACACCAAACCGTGAAACCTATACTCTGCTCTACTCTATCCAACCTTCCAAGTGCTTTCCTCTAATTAACTCACAAAACATTGAAGCCCTGATTATTTTGAGAAGCTAAAGGACCCTCCAAGACATATGGGGGCGACCAACAAAATGATTATATACACACCAACAAGCAGTATCTAACACTCACAGTCCCATTCATTTTAGTGTTCACAAGTCTGAACGCACAGTTGAAGACAGCCGTGGTTTTAGGGAAAGGCACTTTCATAAAGACATAAACCAAAAACAGAAAGAAGAAAGAGACTGCTGTGATTTGAAACCTTACAGACCTAAGAAAAAGCATGTTCTTAAAGTTAATCCATTCTTAGAGGTGTGATACCATTTTATGTAGGACCTTTTAAAGAAATTCAGACAAAGAAATAAATACAGGGGGGCAAGAAGCTGAAATTGAGGGGTCGAGAAATAGAGAAACCAGAAAACATTGCCATGTACCTTGCCATGTGACAGAGAAGCCAAGAATGACCAACAGCTGGTTTCGGGAAGAAAGTAACACCATGATGATGCCTTGATTTAAACATTCTCATGGCCTCAAATGGTAAGCTAATTAATTCCCATTGTTTAAAGCCAAACCATTTCATGGCATCTGCTTTAAAAAGCCTAGGAAACTAAAACAGGAACCTTGGAGAAGTCAGAAATGATTTCTTAGTCTTAAATGAGGAGAAGATATTGCATCTTTTAAGCAAGATCAAATGTCCAAAACATATTCAAACATTTTTTGTTTGAATAAATGAGGAAATATAAATGAGGAAAAACATTTAGAAATTAAAGACATAAATGTTTAAGTACAAAATTTAGAGGAAAAGATGAAAAGACAAAACAGGAAAGTACTTGAAGAAATATCCTAGACAGCAGTACAAAAAGACAAAGAAGGAGAATTACAAAATCAATCCAAGAGTTCTAATGTTCTCTAGGAAATCAGAACAGACTGATAGAGAAGAAGGAAATCAATGAAATAATAGAAGAAAACTTTCCAGAATAGGCAACATGAAACACAAAGATTGCCAAGTGTTACAGTGAATGAAAGAAGAACCACATCAAGGCATACTATTTCAGAAATAAATTCCACAGACAAAGAATATCTTACAAACATCCAGAGATGAAAAATGTCCCATACAGAGCCAGGAGTCAAATGGCATTGAGTTGTCAATAGCAACATTTGAAGTTGTGTCTTAATATTCTATGTGAAAAAAGACATTTCAAGTATAGTATTCATGTCCAATTATCTATCAATATGAGGATACAGCATATAAGTTTTGTAGATGCAATGTCTCCCAAAATTTAATTGCTATACATCATTTCTCAGTAAGCCACTAAAGAATGTTCCACAAAACTGAGAATATCAATTAAGATATTATCAGAAAAAAGCAGAAATGTTCAGTGACATAAAATAAGGAGTTCATTGTGAAGTTTAGAATTTATGATATTTTAAGAACTATTAAAGCAATTTATGAGACTGTTGTTTCTGAATCTAATTTTTAGCCTAAAATTATTGTAGATTAACAAGATGAGCAGTTTAGAAGGAAAGCTGGTAAAGTCAAGAAGAATAAATTAGGGTCCATGAGGACTAGAGCATGCAGAGAGAAACTGGAACCCACATCTGTGTCATGGTACCTCTGACCTCTATGCCTTGGTGACATGCAGGAGAAGCTGACACTCTTTGCTTTGGAGCTTGTGATGGTTAGGTTCATGTGTCAACTTGACCAGGTAATGGAGTCCAGTTGTCTGGTCAAGGAAGCACTAGCCTAACCATCACTATAAGGACATTTCATGGCTTAAATCATCAGTCAGTTGATTGCATCGGTGGCTGATTGCATTTATGATCAACTAAGGGGAGTGCCTTCCACAACAAGAGACATTTAATCTGATCAGTTGAAGGCTTTTAAGGGAGAGGTGATGATTTCAACAGTTAGAAGAGTGACCTTTCATCTCTACTTTGGCCAGCCAGGCTTTTCTGGAGAATTCATCAAATACTTTCATCAGAGTTGCCAACTTTGGCCTACCCTTTGAAATTTGGACTTATTCATCACCACAGTTGCATGAGACACTTTTATAAAATCTCATTTTACAGATATCTCCTGTTAGTTCTTTTTCCTTATAGAACCTTGACTAATACAGCTTTGGTACCAGGACTGGTTCTTGAGAAACAGAATTGCAAAAATACTGGTTTTTACAATTGGTTTTCTACTCTGATTAGATTCAAAGGCACTAATGACTCTGTTTCCGGTAGTCAAGATGGCCCTGAAAGACCATGACATGAGTTGGCACTAGAGATATGCAACAGAGATATCACCATTTGATTTTGCTAATCATACACTTATATGAGGCAAGGCTTAGGATGAAAGTGCTTTTGATACCTTAATAAAGTTTTATGGAGTTAAAAGGGTATAATTCCCTTGGCTGTTTGTCATTAGATATGCTGGATACAATTCTGAAAGAAAGGGATGAATGGAAAGCTTCAAATTTGCATCTTCCATATGAAAGATGTAAAAGTTTCTGTGTGTGCTCTGAAAGAAAATATTACTTCCTGTGGTTGAAGACTTGAGATCTTTAAAAACTAGACCCAGAGTCTCATTGTTTAAGTAGCAGATTTATAGCAAAACTTAATTCTCAGCCTTGCAGGGTGTCTGTTGTTAAAGTGAGCTCATTGATTGAGAAGGAATGGTGGTTTGATAATGATGGCAGTGAGGACATTAAAACACCGGATTCTGCTGAGTCTTTGCTAGGTAAACCTGCAATGGTCAGCCCTGAGCAAACAGCTACCCCATTTCCAGCCTGCCCTGAGTAAAAAGCCACTCAATTCCATCCTGCCTTGAGGAGACAACTTTCCAATCTCAAGTCTGCCCTGAGTAGTCTGCCTTCTAATCTATACTTGAATTGATTAACCCTTCAAGGCCAGCTGAACCTGTAACCACCTACCCTGAGGAAACAGCACTCACTCCCCTATCTGGAAGGATTAGTCCTGTTTCACTGAATGAGGTAATTACTCTGAAGCAATTGGTTTGAAAGACACTTCTATCTCTTTTCATGACTGACACCAACTACCCTTCATTTCTTTAAGTCTATAACTAGACTAAAGTCCCAATAGGCCCTGAAAGGTGAAGTACAAATTGTGATTCATGAAAAGTATATTCCAAAAGAACTGAGTTAGTTTTCTAATTTATATATGCATAAATTGGGGGAATATGTGTGAAGATGGATAGTATGGGTGTAGGATAATGGTAGAAGGAATATAAAGTTAGATCAGACTGAATTTATCGATATGGGCCCACTAAGCAGAGATTATTTATTCAAAGTTTATAGCTTGGTGGATTAAAAGGGGCTTTAACAGTTTGTTTGGTGGTTGGCTAAAACATGGATCAAAAGGTAGCTGACACTACCTGAGGCTGAAATGCCAAAACTGCCCTGGTATAATGAAGGTGAGAGGATCCAATGGCTTAGAGAGATTGGAATGTTAAAGTGGATGTATCATGGAAGACCTGCTCACACACTCCAGGAGTGTGTAGAGGACACACCTTTCACCAGGACTGTGAGGAATGAATTTGTGAGACTAACTCCATCTTCCCTGAAGAGTTCTGTAGTCACTCTTCTCTATATGTCAAATACTACTGTAGAAACTACTATCACTGAGCCAACATCCTGAAACAAAACGAGGGTGATTGGATCCCAAATTGGAAGAGGCCAGAGGCAACATTTAATTGCCAAAGACAAGGTAGGTGTGGCTACTGTAATGGACAGAAGAGTCAAAGAAACCATCAAAATAATCTCACTCACAGAGACCTATGCCATTGTCTAGTGCATAGAAGTTAAATAGACATGCAATCTACTGAATTCTTCTTTGATCTGTATAAGCAGAAAAGTTCTAGGTCAAGTGAACAAAAGTCTAACTTGAATTGCAAAACCAGAATTATGGCCCTTTAATCAATTCCCAGACTTGAGATAGCTTTGAGTCACAGAGCCCTTTGAAGGAAGGGAAGGCCAGGATCCCTGTTATAATGTCCAAAATTTAAACTGTTATTCTCCTTCTCAGCTTTCCACAAGGAAAATGACAGCCTTTTACCAGGGTACCCACATTGGAGAAAAGGAAATGATCAGCTATTTCAGGGGTTATTGGACACTGGCTCAAAGTGACGTGAATTAAAGGAACCCCAAAACATCACTCTGGTCCACCAGTCAGAATAGGGGCTTATGGAGGTCATGTGATCAATGGAGTTTTAGCTCAAGAGTGTCTCACAGTGAATCCATGGATCCCTAGAATTATTCTGTGTTTATTTCCCTAGTTTTGGAATGCATAATGTTAATAGACATACTTAGCAACCCACAGAATCCTCACATTGGTTCCCTGACTTGTGGAGTGAGGGCTACTTTAATAAGAATGGTCAAACGAAGGACACTAGAATTGCCCCTACCAAGGAAAATAATACATCAGATGTAATAACAGATGCCTGTGGGGATTTCAGAGATCAGTGCCATTCTTAAGGACTTCAGGGATGCAGTGGTGGTGATTCCCACTAAATCCACATTCCACTCTCTTATTTGGCCTCTGCAGAAAAAAGATGAGTCTTGGAGGATGACAGCAGATTATCATAAGCTTAACCAGGTGGTGACTCCAATGGTTTCTGCTATTACAGATGTGATGTCACTGCTTGAGCAAATTAGCCTATCCCCTGGTACCTTGTATGCAGTTATTGATCTGGCAAATGCTTTTTTTCTCCAATGGCAGTTAGTAAGGACCATCAGAAACAGCTTGCTTTCAGCTAGCAAGGCCAGCAGTATCCCTTCACTGTCTTACCTCAGGGGTATGTCAACTCTCCAGCCCTATGTCATAATCTTGTCTTGATCGCTTCTTCCTTGCACAAGACATCACAGTGGTTCATTATATTGATAATATCAAGTTGTTTGGACCTAGTGAGCAATAAGTAGCAACAATTCTTGACTTATTGGTAAAACATTTGTGTTTCAGAGGATGGAAGATAAATCCAACAAAAATACAGGGCTCTCCACCTCAGTGAAATTTCTAGGTGTCCAGTGGTATAGGGCATTTCAATATATCCCTTCTAAGGTGAAAGATAAGTTGTTACATCTGGTCCCTCTTATGATTAAACAAGAAGCACAAACCTAGTTGGCCTCTTTGGGCTTTGGCAACAACATATTCCTCATTTGCATGTGCTACTCTGGCCCATTTACTAAGTAAGAAGAAAAGCTGCTAGTTGTGAGTGGAGACTGGAACAAGAGAAGACCCACTGACAAGTTCAGGCTGCTGTGAAAGGTGCTCTGCCACTTGCTACATATTATCTAGAAGATCCATTGGTGTTAGAATTGTTAGTAGCAAATAGTGATGCTGTCTGGAGCCTTTGGCAGGCCTCTGTAGGAGTATCACAATGCAGGCCCTCATGATTTTTGAATAAAGCAGGTAACTACTCTCTTTTAGAGAAACAGCTTTTGTCTTACTACTGAGATTTAGTAAAGATTGAATACTTAGCTATGGCTAAGAGACCTGAGTTGTCCATTTTGAACTGAGTGTTGTCTGATCTTCTAAGCCATAAAGTTGGGCATGCACAACAGCACTCTATCATAAAATAGAAATGGTATATATAAGATAGGGCCTGAGCAGTTACTGAAGGCACAAGTAAGTTACATGAGGAAGTGGCACAAATGTCCATAAGCTTCACTTCTTCCACACTAACTTCTCTTTCCCAGCCCAGAGCTGTGGCCTCTTGGGGAGTTTCTTGCAGTCAATTGGCTGAAGAAGAAAAGACTTGAGCTTGGTTTTACAGATGTTCCTACATGATATACAGTACCACTCTAAAGTGGACAGCTGCAGCACTGCACACCCTTCTGGGATGTCCCTGAAGGGTGGTGTTGAGGAGGAATCCCAGCGGATGGAACTTTCGGCAGTGCACTGGGTTGTTAATTTTGCTTGGAAGAAGAACTGGTTGGAGGTATGTTTGAAAATTGATTCATGGGCTGTTGCTAATGATTTTTCTGGTAGTCAGTAACTTGGAAGGAATATGATTGGAAAATTGATGACAAAGAGGTCTTGGTAAGAGTGGATAGAACTTTCTGAGTGGGAAAGAACCTAGAAATATTTGTATCCCATGTGAATGTTCACCAGAGGGTGACTTCAGCAGAGAAAGGTTTTAATAATCAAGTGGTTAAGATGTTCTGTTCTGCAGATATCAGTCAGCCTCTTTTCCCAGCTAATCCTGTCATTGCCGAATGGGCTCATTGTTGCTTTCTGTAGAAACAGAGCTCGAAGGATATTAAGGAATGATGAGAAAAAAAAGAAAGGAAGAAAGAAAGAAAGACACAGACGGGCTCAGGGGGTCTGAAGCTTGAGTTTACTTCAGAAAGACTTCAGACAATTTTATTCTCAACCAGATCCTAGTTATATACCACAGGATGTCAATAGATACGCAGGCATTTCCTGAGGGAGCAAGATTCTTATCTCACAGTGTTCTTCATACTTAACATAACTGTTTGGGGTAAACATTCTCTTCCTCCCAGACTGCTCTACATAACAATCGCCACAGTTTACCGCTGCCATCCCAAGGCCAGCAGCTTGCAACAAATTCTGTAGGTCTTGCTTTAAACTCTTGGCTTCTACAGCTCATGAACCAAGTGGTCATGGTAGTAGAGATGGAGGTTATGCATAGGCTCAACAACATGGACTTCCAACAACATGACCTACAGCCAATGCTAAGTGCCCAATCTGCCAGCAGCAGAGACCACACTCAGTTCCCACTATAGCATTATTCCCTGGGGTGGCCAGTTGGCTATCTGGTGGCATGTTGATTATGTTGGCCCACTTCCATCAAGAAAGGGGCAGTGATTTGTTCTAACTAGATAGATGCATACTCTGGATATGGGTTCTCCTTCCCTGCATGCAATGTTTCTCCCAGAAGTACCATCTATGGACTTATAGAATGCTTTATACACCAATATATTAAACACCAGTATTCTACACAGCATTGCTTGTGATAAAAAACCAACTTCATGGCAAATGAATAGGCACACGCTAATGGAATTCTCTTGTCTTACCATGTTCCCTATCATCCTGATGCAGCTAGATTGATACAACAGTGGCATGGCCTTCTAAAGACCCAATTATGATGCTAATTAGATGGCAATACCTTGCAAGTCTAGGGCAATATTCTCTAGCATGCTGTGTATGCCTTGTATCAGCATCCACTCTGTGGTGCTGTTTCTCCCACAGCCAGGAATCAAGGGGTGGAAATGGGAGTGGCACCACTCACTGTTACTCCTGGTGATCCACTCAGAACATTTTTTCTTCCTGTCCCTACAGCCTTAAGCTCTGCTGGTCTACAGATTTTAGTTCAAAAGGAAGAATGCTTCCACCAGGAGACACAACAATGATTTCATTTAAATGGATTTTAAGACTACCACCTGGCCACTTCTCATGACTCTACATCAACGGACAAAGAAGGGGGATTACTGTACTGTTTGGGGTGATTGATACTGACTACCAAGAAGAAATAGGACTGAAACTACAGAAGGCAGGTAAAGAAGAGTTTTCCTGGAATACAGGAGATCCCCTAGGGCATCTCTTATTACTACCATGACTGATGACTCAAGTCAATGGAAAACTGCAACAACCTCAAGCAGAAATACCAGTGGCACAGAAACTCCAGGAATGAAGCTTTGGGTCACCCCAACAGGCAAAGAACCATGGTCAAATGAGGTGCTTGCTGAGGGTAAAAGGAACATGAAATAGTAGTGGAAGAAGGTAGTTTCTGTCAGTTACAGAAATGAGAACTGTGATGGTATGAATATTTCTTCTTGGCTTTGTTATGAGTATACTTATATTTATGCATAAAACAAATATCCTTTTTTTGTCTCTACCTTATACACTGTCATATAACATAAGTTGTATTGCTTAAGTCATAATATTTAAGTTATAGAATATCAAGTTTAAGAGGGAATATTACCCAAGGACATGCAACCTAGTTTGGAGAGATTTAGTGTGTTTCTGTTGTACATAGGACAGTTGAGCATTGTTAGGTGAACAACATGTCTGTTATTATTTTCTATTTAGAGATTAAGTATGGTTTAAGGTGATGTGTTAGCTGCCAAGTTGACAATAGATGGACTGTGATGGTCAGGTTCATGTATCAACTTGGCCAGATGATGGTGCCCAGTTTTCCAATCAAGCAAGCACTGGCCTAATCATTACTGTGAGAACATTTCATGGACTTAGATCATCAGTTCATTAATTGCATCCATGGCTGATTACCTCTATGATCAACTAAGAGGAGCTATCTTCTACAGTGCAAGAAGTTTAATTCAATTAGTTGGCAGCTTTTAAGGGAGAAGTGATGACTTCATCTGTCAGAAAATGGAACTTTCATTCCTACTTCAGCCAGTCAGCTTCTCCTGGGAAACTTATTGAAGACCTTCATTGGCATTGTTAGCTTAAGACCTGCCCAATGGAATTTGGACTCATGCATCTCCACAGTTGTGTGAGACTCTTTTATCAAATCTCATATTTAAAGATATTTCCTGTTGGTTATATTTCTCTAGAGAACCCTGACCAGTACAGAGCTTCGTAGGCCTTGGAAATTGAATCACATACCCCATAAGACACGTTCAAGTCCTAACCCCAAGTCCAGTGTGTATGAACTCACTTGTAAATAAGGCCTTTGAAGAAATTATTTGTTAAGGGATGGACTCATTGGTGAATGAGATCTTCAAAGATGCATTTATGTGAGCCAAATTGAATCAGCATATGGGCCTTTATCCACATGACTAGAGTCCTTTTAATACTCCAGAGGAAATGCGTATTCAGCCAGTTCAAAACAGAGTAGACAGAAAGAGAGCATGAGAAAGCATGGGATGGAGGATTCTTGCAACACTTCAGACTTGGGAGAAAACAAGCCCTGCCAATACCTTGATGTTGGACTTATAGTTTCCAAAGCCACTGTGAGAAAATAATTCTTATTGCTTAAGTCAATCCATTGCATGGTGTTTTCTATAGCATCCTTGGCAAACAAAGACAATCCAGAGCTCAGAGAAGTTGAAAAAGTCAGTCTTGGAAGAGATAGCGGATCTATGGTACAGGATGCTGTCTTATGACACCTAGGTGAATCAGCAGATCAGCAACAGCACGTGGCGCTTCCACAGTCTCTGGCATCCTTCAAAATGTTCACAGAATAAGAAGTATGGTTCCTACTTTACTTCCAGTCCCCAAATATTGATCAAATATTTTATGCAGTCAGAACTAACCTGGAACCATACCAGGAGTGAAATTTTGGGAAATGTAGTTTCACTTTTTCTAAGTTGACATAATACAAAGCCATCACAAAGAGGAAGATTTGAGATTCAGGAAGGAGGACATCCAAGAAAAGAGTGAGGTGAGAGTATTCTGACAATAATGAAGGGAAATCCAAGGAAAAAACAACCAAGAAAAATACCTAGAAAGGAGTTATTTCAGGTTGTTACAAGAGAACAAAGTGTTCCAAGAAATATGAGTTCAAGAAAAATATGATTATCCAGGACATGGAGAGATGAGTAAAGATTATGGATTAAAAATAAGCAAATAAGAGGGGGAATAAAGGGTAAAGTAAATTAGGTAGATTAAAATACTAATGGTCAACGAGAAGGAGGAGCAAGGGATATGGGATGTATGAGATTTTTCTTTTTTCTTTTTATTTCTTATTCTGGAGTGATGCAAATGTTCTAAAAATGATCATGGTGGTGAATATACAGCTATATGATGATATTGTGATCATTGATTGTACCCCATGTATGAACTGTATGTGTGTGAAGATTTGGTGATAAAAACAAAAAAAAATATGATTTGATGGACTACTTGGTGTGTTTGATTATAATAATAAAATATAATAAAAGGTGTTTTTCATTTTCTGTTGAAGAGCAATTTAAATTATAGGAAAAAGAAAAGCTATATAAGAAATTACACCATTGTTAACAATATTTACATAGCTGCAATCATCTCCACATTGAATCATAATTCAACAGAAATGAAGAAATATATGGGGGGAAGAGAAAGGGTAGTATGAGAAAAAAAACAACCTCTTTATAGCTGGAAATCAAAATACAACACATAGTTTCTAAATAAAAATAATTTAATTTTTAGAACCATTTCAGATTTATAGAAAAATTGAATAGATTGTACAGGGAATTCTCATATACTATTTCCCCAACTCCAACACAAACACAAACTCACATAGATTCCTCTATTATTAATACCGTGCATTAGTATAGTATACTTATTGTAATTACAAACCAGAATTTATGTATTATTATTAACTAAAGTCTTTACATTAAAGTTCACTCTCTGTTGTATCATTTTATGATTTTTATTGTTGTTTTGGTTAAAGTTGTGAAGGCATTTTCACTTCAGTAATTAACAAAATACCCCATAAAATTCAAAACCCTTTCCATTTTACAAAATTAAGTCTCTGTAAGTGATATTTTCTGTCTGCATCACCAGTAGCAAATATACTAGGCAGAGACATATAACTTCAGGAGCCTTAAAAAGAAAAGTGCAGGACACCGCAAGTCACATTCATCAGGGTAATGTTAGATAGTATATATGATAAGAGAATTAAAAATTTTTTTAAATCCAAGGAATTACACTACACAAACACTGAACTCAAAGTTAAACCATGGACTTTAATCAATAGTACAATTATTAAAATGTGCTATTATCAACTGTAACACGTGGTCCACACCAATGAATGTGTTGGTGGTGGGTGGTATATGGGAATCTTGTATGCATGATTTTCTGTAAACCCACAACTTCCATAATTAAAAAAAAGTTAAGGCACCTTAAGATACACATTCATTAGTATCATAAGACACAAACATTTAATCTTCTCACAGTAACTTTTATAATTTAGTCATTTAAATTGACATTCCACAAATATACATGTAATTCAATGATTACTGTCCATAAATCATAGACAATGCTTGTATATACAAATCCCAGCTTGTTCTCCTGTGCTGACAGGGTGTTCTATAAAATCATAGGCTGTGTTTGTAGTGGTCCAATGAATAGTCATGATACAAAGGCACAAACATTGATTTACAAAAGGGAATTTTTTAAAACCACTTCAATTGATGGTGTTTCAAAAGATTATTTTCTCATGCCAGCATGAAACAGAGTAGTTGTACCTGAAGTTCTAGGGTTTTAACAAATGCATGTCAGACATTCACTATGAGTATCCTACAGAATAAATCCTCTATGCTTCACTTATTTCTTCTACCAAACTCCAGGCAATCACTGCTCTTCTACCTATCTCTGTAGCTTCGCTTTTTCCAGAATGCCATATAGTATGTAACTTTTACAGGTTGGCTTCGCTCATATAGTAATATATCATTAAGTTTCCTCCATAAATTTTATGGCTTAATAGTTCATTTCTTTTTATCTCTGAATAATATCCCACTGTATGAATGTAACATAGTTTAATTATCGATTCTTCTTTTGAGGGACATCTCACTTGCTTCTAGTTTTGGACAGTTTTGAGTAAAACTTCTATAGACATTACTGTGCATGGTTTTTTATGGACATTTAAGTTTCCAGCACATTTGGGTAAATACCTAGGAGTATGATTTCTGGATCATATGGCAAGCTCATATTCGGATTTTAAGAAACTCCAAAAATATCTTCTAAAGTGGCTATATCATATTGCATTCCCACCCTGACCTGCTGTTCCACATCCTTGCAGGCATCGTCACTGTCACTTTTTTGGATGTTAGCCATTCCAATAAAAGGGCAATGGTATTTCATTGGTTTAATTTGTAATTTCCTAGTGGCAGATAAAGTTTAACATCTTTTCATATGCTTATTTACCATCTGTTTATATTTTTAGGTGAAGTAACCACTCAGATATTATGAACATTTTTGAGAGTTGTGTGTTTTCTTATTTTTGAGTTTTAGGATGTCTTTGTATGTTTTAGTTACAAGACTTTTATCAGAGATGATTTAGTAAATACTTTCTCCAATATGTGGTTGGGCTTTTGATTATATTAACAATGTCTTCCACAGAAGGTTTTAATTTTAACAAAGTTCAACTTTAACTCTTTTTTCCATGGATTTCAGTTTTCATGTTATCTCTAAAAAATTTATTGCAAACTCATGGCCACCTAGATTTTTCTCTTATGCTATATTTAAGAAATTTTATTATTTTGTGTTTTACCTTTACCTATATAATACATCTTAAGTTAATCACTGGGAAAGGTGTCAGAACTGTGTCTAGATTCGTTTTTTGCTTATGGATGTCCACTTGTAAAGATTTTCCTTTCTCCATTGAATTTTCTTCTTTGTCAAAACTCAATTGACTTTATTTGTATGGATCTATTTCTAGGCCCCCTATCCTATTCCTCTGATTTATTGGTCTATTATTTCATCGATATCATGCTGCCTTCATTATGAAGCTCGATAGCAAACCTTGAAGTGGGATAGTGTCAGTCCTCTGAATTTGTTCTTCTTCAAAATTGTGATGGCCATCCAGGTCTTTTGCCCCTCCATACACATTTTACAACCAGTTTTTTTTTTTTAATCCACAAAATAACTCGTTTTGATTGGGATCATGCTGAATCTATAGATCAAGTTGGGAAGTATTGCCATCTTAAAAATATTTGTTTTCCTATCCATGAACATGAAATATCCCTCCTTATATTTAGATTTTCTTGGATAAATTTCATTGGGGTTTTGTAGTTTTACTTATATAGATTCTGACATATTTTCTTAGTTTTATACCTTAGTACATCATTTTGAGGGGTACCAATGCAAATGGTATTGTACTTTTAATTTCAAATTCTTATGGTTCATTGCTGCTATATAATAAAGCAATTGAATTTTGTATATTAGCATTTTCCCTGCCACCTCTCTACCCCTTTTGGCAAAAAAATAAATAAATAAAAAAAGTCACCTGAAACTAGAGCAGGAGCATATAAGGCATCAAAAGATAATATTTTTTCTGGAGGAAAAATGGTAATGTCAGGCATGTGTTAGTTTTATATGCTTCATAACGAATTATTACAAACTTTAGTGACATAAAATAACACATTTATTAACTTGCAATCTATGTGGGTTAGGAGATATAGCTTAGCTGGATTCTCTGCAAGATGTGGTGATAATTCAGGCCACCTTAATGTCCACCACAAGAATATAAATTATTAGGGCTTAAAGGACAATATAATGGAAGGGAGTGGAACTTGAGAGTGCTGCATTAGAGCAACACCTCAAAGGGCCCAATCTCCATAGCACCTTCTTGATTCTGGCAGAAGGAAGTCAATCTTTCAGATATTCAATTATATACATAAGATAGGGTCAAATGTTTCCTCAGTGCTTGTACCAACTTATATTGAAAAATCATTTCTGGATCATATCATCCTCAAGTTAGCTCCCACAAACTCCTATATATAAGGATAAAATTTGAGTTCATAATAAAAAATCAAACACACACGTAAATAAAATAAAATGAGTGAGAGTTGTAAAAATAAGAAAGGATAAAGATGTCCCCTCAAGGCATTTAGGTATGGAAATGGCCAGAAATGTTTTATAAAATAACTATGAATTTAATGATTACTGTTAAAAAAATTTTTTAATGAAATTTTATTTTAAAGACAATTAAAAATAACATACTGAAAAAATAAAAAGGTAGATTTTAAAAGAAAAAAATAAACGTTTCTAAAATGAAAAATTTGAGAGACTCACTGAAGTTGAACAGTAGTTTTGATCCATCTGGAGAGAGAATTAGTAAATTGGAAGATAGGTCTAAAGATGATACACAGATTTTTACATTTAAAGATGAAAAATATGAATGAGGGAACTGAAAGATAGGACAATAGAATGAGAGGGTTGGACATATACTTTACTAGGATCCTAAGAAAAAAGGATAGATTGTATGAAGGCTAAGTGTATAGGAAGAGATAATAGCTGAAACATTTCCAGAACTTATGAGATATACTAATCTGCAAATTCAAGAAAAAATCAATCATAAGGGAAAAAATAAATGGAATACTAATTTATACATTCAAGAACAAAATTAACCTCAAGTAGAATGAACAAACAAACAAAAATTAACACCTAGATTCCCTGTAGTCAAACCTCAGAACACCAAGTGGATTGAAAAATTTGTACAGAAGAACAAAGGTCTGTGAGTAGCTGAAGCATTATTCATATTGATGAATAAATAGATCTGTAGCAGATATTAAGTCTTACTATATTGCTTTTATAATTAAGACAGTGTTTTTGTAAGGCAGTGCACGAATAGATAATCTGACTTGCAGAAAAGAAAATAGACTCCCAAAATTGAGCTATGTAAATGCAAATATTAAGCTATGACAGAAACAGCCCTGCAGATCACTATGGAAAGAATGAAATTGCTGGGAATATGATGGAAACACCTAGCAGCCATCTCCCATGTCTTGGCCCACTGCTCTTCTTTTTCTATTGTATGCAGGTGTTTCAGTACATTATCTTTACACAGCCTGGGGGAGATGTGAGGTACAATAGAGCAGCCCGTCCATGCCCTGAAATTAAAACTGAAACTTGAAGCAGTTCCAGTTGCTTATCAGGGCAGACTCACCTCTCCCTGGGTTGTATGAACATGCCACTCTGATGCAGCACAGAGTTGTCTCTCTTCTCTAATGCAGTGGGCCATATAGAGCTGCTATCCACCAACCCTGATCTCAGCATTTGGCTTCCCTGGAAGACTAGACATGATAGGATCTCTCTCCTGTTCTTTTGGACACTTTGTTCTGTGTAAGTAATAAAGCAGTCATCTACTGAAATCCCTGTTGTGCCTAAACCTATGTTCCCATGATGCACCAGATAGCAATTCATCCACAACATTTTAATAAGTGATGCATTTATCCAGTGTAAAACAAAATTGGAACTCTACCACATATCACCCACAAAAATATATGTCAGATGACTAAATCCTTGAATGAAAGAGGCAACACCTTTAAAAATTTTTGTAGAAGTTATATGAGAAAAATTTTCAACTTTAGAATAGAGGATGTTTTAACATACTAGCCTTAAGAGGCAAGATTGATTTGATTATATTAAATGAAAGAAATTGTATTTATAAAATGGCACCATGAAGAAAGTGAAAATCAGCAACTGGAAAAAAAAAAAAAAAGAAAGTGAAAATCAACCCAATCTTGGAGATGGCATTTTTTAAAATATAATTCAACGATGTATTAGTATCAAAAGAATAAATAACTCCTCTACCGCATAAGAAAAACAAAAGAATATAGGAAAAATATGGCAAAAAGCTAGAAAACACATTTCACAAAAGAGGAAACATGAAGATTCAATATCCATATAAAATATATTCAATATTACAATCAAAGAAATGCAAATTAAAACCACAGTGAGTCATTATCTTAAACCTATTAATTTGTCACAAATTAACAGGTCTGACAAGGCCAAAGATCAAGGCCAAGTTGAGCTATAAATTGGTAAAGGCACATTAGAAGCGATTTTGCACTATTTATATAGTTGAGAATCTTAATGTTCCCACAATTCAGCAATTTGATTCCAAGGAATGAGCCCAGGAGTTAATCAAACCGTAATATGAATGGCACAGTCCTGCAGAATACCAAGTCTGCCCAAGACTTCCGAGCCCAACTGTGAAGAGATAGGGTCCAACTACAAATTAGATTGACAAGTCCAATCAAGACCACCCTCACTTAGGACACCAAACTGCTATTACTTTTGAAAATTCACTAGAAAGACTCATAGAACTTACTGAAAGCTGTTACACTCAAAGATATGGTTTACTACAGGGAAAGGATGTAAATTAAAACCAGAATAGAGAAAGGACACATAGGGAAGATAATTCCAAATATGAAGTTTCTGTTGTCCACAGGATGCATTACCCTCCCAGAATCAATATGTGACAATACACAGAAGTATTGCCAATCTGAGAAGCTCCTCCAAACTTCAATGTCTAGAGGTTTTATTGGGGTTTTATTACATAGGCATGATTATTGATTCTCCAGTCCCCCTCCTTCTCATCTCAAAGTTGGGTGACCATAAGTCACTTCATAGCATAAACTATCAAATACGGGCCATATGGCCTACCATGAATAAGAAAGACAACCTATCACTTGGGAAATGCCTGGATGCTGGGGACAAAAAGTCAAATCTCTCTTAGGAAAAGCCAATTTTTTTTATTACACTGTATTTACTTAGGAAATTCTTGCACATGTGCACCATTAGACGTTTACATAGATGATCATAGCAGTACATTTAATAGTAGAAGCATTATATAAATAGAAACAACACAAATATCCATGAACAAATAAATGCATAAATTGTGGTATATTCACTCAATGGAAAATTATGCAAGAATAAGTAGATGAACGCACAGTTTAAAAATCAGTTACAAAAAACGTCATACACAATTCCATTTTTATAAAGCTCAAAAACAAGCAAGGCCAAACAATATATTGTTTAGTATTCCCATTATTCATGGTAGTGAAATTCTATAAAGTCACTGAAAACGCTGATTTAGCAAATATTGGACTATTGCCCCTAGGAGAAATGAAGGTTCCTATGGGCCTTGATCACAAGTTTTGCTTTTGTGTGTTCTTGTGCACGTCCCCTGTGGCTCAGTTTGCCAGTTTGCTATGAAAACTACCATAAAGTGTGTTGGCTTAAACAACAAGCATTTATGGTCTCATGGTTTCAGAGGCTGCAAGTTGAACCTCCAGGCATCTTGAGGCTATGCTTTCTCCCTGAGTCTGTGGTGCTCTGTGCTGGCTTGCTGACATCACTGGGGTTCCTTGGCTTGCATCTCCACCTCTGTCACATGCTGAGCTCTCATCCTTGTGTCTGCTCTTCCTGGTTCCTCTAACTTCTGGTTTCTGGCTCTTCTCTTACTTAGTTTGACTAAGTGTGTCTGAATTTCTTCAGCATATAAAGGGTTCCAATATAAGGTTTAAGGTCCAACCTTATTCAGTTGGGCTACACCCTAACTAAAAATAACGTCTTTAAAAGGTCCTATTTATATATGAGTTCACACCCACAAGAATAATATCCAAATTACGAATGTGCTTTTGTTAGAATACATAATCCAACCTACCACAATTTGTTTACGGTCACCTTATTTAATAAATATTGTTGATTTATTAAAAGTGAACTCATAGCCAAAAGCACTATAATTCATGCCTGAATGAATGGCATATAACATGTCCATTTTTTCCATAAAGCACACCATAGCCTTCCTGTGCTTAAAGAACACTAGATAGTACATTCAAAGTATACATGGGAACCTTTTAAAATAATGAAATCACCAACAAAAGTACAAAAATGCAAAAGAGTGGCACTATCCTATGAGAAAGACAGTGGTTTAGTATGAGAACTAAAAAAAAATTAGAGCATTGCCTTGTTCTGCCTCAGCTAAGAAAATGCACATTGGGTACCTCAAAATTTTTGTCACTCTGAGCGTGTCTGCAAATATCTACAAAATAGTCCAGCTGCTGATATGGAGAGTACAAATAAATTGTGTGTAAGCAAATTTGTAAATACAGAATTCACGAATAATGAGGCTCAACTATTTGTACATATATTTTTCTGACAATGGTAATGATAATTAATTAAAAGTCGTGCTGCACTCACCATTTATGAGGCACCTTTCTGCATGCTATGCATATGTTAATGAACATAATTTTCATGTGAGGTAGATATTCTAATTATCCTGATTATACTGATTTGGAAACTGAGGCAAAGAGAGATTAAATACTTAATACAAGGAAGTTAGTTTGGTTGCAGAGTCTGTGCTCTAAACCATTATGCTATATAATATATTAATTATGGTTAGGAAGTATGTGTGAGGTAGGAAGATAGAGTGCGAAGAAGCAATCAGGTTGACAAAAGGTTTGGTAACATTCAAGTTCTTAAGTCTGTTATTTGTGCCTTAATTTTCATACATGTACTATTTGGTGCTTTTAAATTATATCTAAATATTTTTAGAAGAATAGAATTTGATAATTAGGTTATTATCTGAATGTCTACCGCCAACAGAAAGATTAGATTTGTTTATCCCTACCATTCTATTTAACGATAGGCTTCCTGAAAGTATCCATCCTTAATTGGGTATTTGCCTATATACCAGGCATTGTCCTAAGCATTCTCTATGTCTTCACTCTCTTATCACTCATGATCATTCGATAACATAAGTAGTTGTATTGTTCCCATTTTACAGTTGATTCAAAGTGAAGCATAAAGAAAGGTCAAGAAACTTGCTCAAGGTTACACAGCTAGGAAGTGCCCAAGTAAGATTTTGAACCACTCTGCCATACCATGTCTCTTCACAGAGCACTAGTGAATCTCATCCACTTAAAGCAGAAGATGGAGATTTAATTATAAAATAGACTCTCCCATAGTTACATAAATTGTGTTTTGTTAGCATTAATTATCTATGCCAGTGGTTTCTAAGCATTATTTTATTTACCTTTTGTTTAAAGTAAATTTTATAAATAAATCCAATTTATAAAACTGATAAAAGCAAACTCTCGTCAGGGTGAAGATGAAGATATATCTACATAGACTTTCCATGGGTTCTACTGAGCATATTTGGAAAACCCACAAACGGGTTTGAATAATTGGGGGGTGTCTCTGGCAAATTGGATGACTGTGCCCATTCTTCTCTGTCTTACAAAAATACGGGGCAGGTCACAGTGGCTCAGCAGGCAAGAATGCTTGCCTGCCATGCCAGAGGACCCGGGTTCGATTCCCGGTGCCTGTCCATGTTAAAAATATATATATATGCTCCCATGATGTTTGTTAGGATCTTGCAGACCTGATGAAGCTTGAGAGATGGGAAGATGGGAAGAAAATGAATGTCCAATCAATGATGGTAGGAAAAGTGGAAATGCTGGAAAAAAAACTTTGCCTAGCTCACATTTTGTTTATAAGCCAGTCTTGATCCCAGAAACACTGTGAGGTGAGAGGGAAAACCCAGAATTATACCTCACTATCCCTTGCTCATTTTTCAGACAATAACATAAACAGAGGGGAGAGCCTTGCTTATTAAATGGTGATCCCACAGTGGCTATTTGAAGACAAACATTTAACCTTTCTTGTTTAAGATTCTGAAAATGTCTGACATTTCATGTAAAAAATTTACTCATCTATTGTGCACCACTAAATCTGTGTGGTGTCCTACATTTGAACTCATCTTCTACAACACAAAATCTATTGACAAATGTCTCTTTTTCTTCTTTTTTTTTTCTTTAGCCATAGCCTCACGATGACTCATTCCCTCATGAGTTGTAGGTAACACTGCCCTTGGTCACTAAGCGAACGATTTGGAAAGCTTCTGTGGCTGAACATATTTGAGCAAAATGATGTAGTGGGAAAGATGGGGTCATAGGAAGAGTAAAGCACTGCAGCTTGTCAAGTGGTGCATGGCAGACGTCAGGAATGTTGTGCAGATGGAGAGGCTGTGAATACGTTTCAGGTACTGCAGCAATTAGAGCAGGCAGAAATCTACACAGGTTCCCCTTGGATATTGAAATATGGTGTCAGTGTCCCCAAAAATACAGATGGTGTTTCAATATACATAATAGTATTACCTCTCACCATCTGGACCCCAAAGGGAGTTTTCTTGCTTGGATTCCTTAATCAGTGACTATGTTTTACTGCCTTGATAGCAATTAGAAGTGGCATTTCTTTTCTTCTTTTTCTCTCCCTACTGATAACCTTAGCATTCCTTTTTTTTTATTCTTTGAATTGTTCTTTCTAATACTGTCGCGTGCACAGATATTCAGCCCTTTCTGCTCTGAGCTGATTAGGACACCTAATTTTGAGCAATTTTACTCTGTCTCTCATTCATCATGCATGAACACATTGGTAGATAGGAGTTTAACACCCTTCTCCAAGGAAAGGCAACATACTCATAAACAGTGTGGTTTTGTCAACAAGCAGAAGAATAAACATCTAACAATATGTTTCTGTGTTGGTTGCATGGCTTAAAATAGAGGCACCATTTCTCTGAACTGCAGTGAAGTTGCTGCAGAGCAATCACTCAAGGTATTATCCTATTTGGGATGCAGGGATAATTCTTTTGTGTTCTACTTTTTCTTCCCGTGTCAACAAAGTGTCCAGACCCTTTATGCACACCCTTGTTTCAGAGATATTTGTGTTGCCTGGTTGATAGAAGTTGCCCCCAGACACTTGTTTTTCTACCTCACAGGATTTTTGTTTGTTTGTTTGTTTTATTACTAGTAAGCAACTTAAACAGCAATGGGAAATAAAAAAAAGAAGTACTTTGGTGTAAAAGGAGAGATTTTTCTGAGGCTAAAGTGAGATCATGATTGAGAGGAGAGAGAAGCTATGGATAGATTGTTCTACCACTTATTTAATTTTATGATAATGGGAAACATAGGATATCTCTAAGCCTCATTTCCTCTCCTACAAAAAAGAGAAGGTAATCATCAAAACCATTTCCTATAATTGTGGGGGAGGGTTAGCCTGGCATCAGCACCAGGGCCTTGGCTGACCATTGTCCTGATGAAGTGTGATGTCCCTGAAATAGTAGAAAAAAACTTAACCCAGTGAAGCCATGATGCCACCTTGTAAAAACACAGCCATATCAACCTAGTAGAAGTGTGTCTCCCTACTATTAGGGAGGAGAATATTCCTCAGGCAAGGTGGTTATCTCCCGTCCAACTCTGATGAGGTAAAAAGTGCAAGTGGCTTTGGGGGGTGGGGGGGTCAGAACTGGCAAAGTTTCTTATAACATTATTCTCATAACTGGTTTATTTTGACCTATATAGAGGAGTAACAATGTACAAAGACAAGGTAGAGAAATAAATATACTTTATATTTCCAAAATGCAATGCTACATTTTCGAGCACACTTGCATTATTCTCAATTCACAGAGTTGTCCTGTTGTGAATCTCTAAGGGATCTCGATTGATTAGGGTAGGATTTTGAATTTGATTCACTTAGTTGGCCCCATGTCTTAACAGAGAAAAAGCAGATTGAGTTTTTGGTTGTACCAAGACATCCTCAAATGAACCATCTCATAGACATGAAGTACTACATGATGTTTGGGACCATACCACCACCTTCATAAATCTATTTCATAAATCAATATGTATTTATAATGCCTTTTTTCATACATGCTCTGTTTTATTGTTTAGCTTACACTATCACAGAAAGTAAAGTCATGATAGTATGATGGCAATAATTTTTCTTTCAAAAACTCAGTCAATTCACACATTCACATTGCCTTGGTGTCTCAATCTCTGCTTCTTCTGAGATCTGTTTACTTATGATAACATATTGAAAGTCTATAAGTGAGAATAGAGGTTCTCAACTACCCATAAAACCTACCAAATCCTCAATTTATGGCAGATGACTAAAGGAATTTAGTGCATGGCAGGGCAACCTAAACTAACAGTGATAAAAATGTTAAATGATAAAAAATGTTTTATCATTTCCTTGAGCCCAGTTACCAAGAAACAGATGAACTCATGTAGAAATTCTGTGAATATCTTATTTGCATCTATAATATATCACCACAAGAAGATCTCCATCACAGCTCTTACAATGGAAAACAGTGGGCAAAACGTATATAATTGCTGTAGTGAAAAAAATTAACCACCGATTGTTCCAATTCTGTTTTGTTTTCCTTTTTATAAACTGCATTTTTAGCCAGCACATTTAAAGGGGACATGGGTTGTCATTTCCTTGCTTTGGGTTTTGGGCTTAGAACACAATTGTCGTAAGCAATAGCTTCCAAGTTCACTGTCTTCCAGCCCTGCAGAATACCCTTCCGTTAGACTTTCTAGGATGATCTGCATTTGGTTTTCTCAGGTGAACTTCATGGCCTAAAGCCAAAATGTAATCAATCAAATGTAGCAGGAAGAAGGGTATATAAAACTGGGAGAGCCAAGGCGAATCCCTAGTACGATTAGCAGGAAGTAGTACAGCAAGTTTATTTGCATGTGAACAGGCAGAATGGGGATTAGGAGAAAGATTAGGCACCCAAAGTTGCCACACAAATGCCAAAAGGTTACAGCTGGATAATCTATAGCCAGAAGGGTCTGCAGAAACAGAGAATTTGTAGATTGGGGAAGATGCAGTTGATATCAAATCCCTGTATTCTACCTAGTACCAGTTTTGCATTCTGCCATTGGGCCTATTATGTGAAGAATCTATGATTGGAAGGCAAAAACTCATTAAGAAGACCACACTATAGCTTAACAAATAAGGCTTTAGGAGAGCTATGCCATTCAATTACATAAAAGGATTTTCCATTTCGCCTAAAGTTACCTTCTTGAACCTTTGAAGGTGCAAATGATATTAGAATATACACTGAGCACTCATTAGTGGCACAGATGACTTATTTTTAGCAAACTAGGTCCCCAGAATACTTTTCAGCACCTACACACAGAAGAAATCCACATCTTAAAAATACAGTGAGGCTGTCAATTTAAACATGCAATTGCATAATAAACTCTATTAAGAACTTATTTAAGGAAGCAGAGCTGTACAATAACAACTTCCCCTTGGTGCTTTTTTTATTACGCCTTTTAAACAAGTCAATTTCCTTCAAAGACATCTATGTGATAGTCAGAGTATCGAACATTTCTAGGTGTTTAGCTAATATATTTTACAGTGATATATGGGGAATTGGATGTTTGGAGCATTTTGTTTTTCCCACAGAAGAAGAAGGCTGCAACTCTTAGGAATTTTTAAGATGTAATTTTCTTTTCATTTTTTTATTGTGGTAAAGTATACTTACCATAAAAATATTTTTAACCATTTTGAGTGTATAATTCTGACATCAAGTACATTAAAAAATACCGTGTGATTTTCACCACTATTTCCAGAATATTTTTATCAGCTCAAACAGAAACTTGTACCCATTAAGCAATAACCTTGCATTCCCCCTCCTCTCAGCCCCTTGATAACCACCGTTCTGCTATCTGTCCCCATGAACTTGCTTATTCTGAGTACTTCATGTAAAGAAATCATATAGTGTCCTCCTGTTTCTGGTTTATTTCACTCAGTGTGATGTCTTCAAGGTTCGTACATGTTGTAGCATGTATCAGCACTTCATTTCAATGGAATAACATTCCACAGTATTATATACCTCATTTTGTTTGTCCATTTATCTTTTGGTGGACACTTAGTTTACTTCCATCTTTGGGTATTTTGAATAATGCTACTATGAAGTTTGGTGCACAAATATCTGTTTGAGTTCCTGCTTTTAATTCTTGTGGATATATATTTAAAAGTGGAATTGCTGAGTCATCTGGTAGTTTTACATTTAACTTTGAGGAACTGCCAAACTGTTATTCACAGTAGTTGCATCATTTTACATTCCTACCAACAGTATAAGACTACTTCTCTGCTTTGTAGCCAACGTTTATTTTCTGTTTTTATTTTTTTATTCATAGCTCCTAGTGGGTATGAAGAGTATATTTTTGTATATTTTTATTTGACTCTCTCTAATGGATAATGATGTTGAATATCCTTTCATGTACTTATTGGTCATTTTTATATGTTCTTTGGAGAAATGTCTATTCAAATCCTATATATATATATATATATTTTTTTTTTTTTGGCTTTTAACAAGGGGAATTTAAGTTGCTAGTTTACAGTTCTAAGGCTGAGAAAATGTCCCAATAAAAACAAATCTATAGAAATGTCTAGTTTAAGGCATCTGGAGAAAGATACCTTGGTTCAAGATGACCCTGGTTTTTTTTAATTGGGGTGTTTGTTGTTAATTAAACCATTTTCAAATATATGACTTCCAAATATTTTCTTCCATTTTGAAAGTTGTCTTTTCATTTTCCTGATAATATATTTGATGCTCAAAAAAATTTTAATTTTGATGAAGTTCAATTTATCTTATTTTTTCTTTTTTGCTCATGGTTTTGGTATAAAATTAAGAATACATTACTTAATACAATGTCCTGAGGATATTTCTCTGTATTTATTTAAGAATTTTATAGTTTTAACTCTTATATTTAGGTCATTGATCTATGGTGAATTAATTTTAGGTAGGGGTCCAAATACATTCTTTTTCAGATGTCCCGGTACTCTTTGTTGAAGAGACTATTCTTTTCTAATTTAATGAACTTGTTTCCATTGTCAAAAAATCAACTGGCCATAGATGTGAGAGTTTATTTCTGAACTCATATCTATTCCATTGGTCTATCTGTCTATCTTTATGTGAGTACCAAGCTGTTTCAATTCTGTATCTTTGTATAGGTTTTAAAATCAAGAAGAGTGAGTCTTCCAACTTTGCTTTTATTTTTCAAGAACAATTTTATAGAAATTTGAGGATTGACTTTTCCATTTCTGCAAAAAAAAAGGGGGGGCTACTGAGATTTTAAAGGTGATTGAATTGAATTTGTAAATTGCTTTCAGTAGTATGGTCATTTTAAGAGTATTAAGTCTTCCAATCCATAAACACAGGGTGCCTTAACTTCAAGAAATATATAATCTAATCCCCGGGACAGGGGCAGGAAATGTAAGCACAAATAGAAAACAAAAAGCTACAAAACAAAATCAACTGTTCTTGTTTAAAGCCATATTGGTCATCGATCTCTTGAGATTTCTTAGATCGAATTTACCCTTTTAAACTGTGTGCATATAAAAAGGCTATGAGAGCTCAAGAAAGAGTGACTTCATTTCTAGCATGCTATCCAATAATCTAAATCTTACACTGACTTTATCTTCATTAACAATGACACCTAGAAAATATTAGGTCCTTTATATTGCATATATTCAGCTTGTATAATAATACATTTCAAAAATACATATGGAATTGGTATCTTTCCTCCCTTTGCCTTGAAACACTCTGCAGAGGCTAAATCCTAAAGGTATCTTTCCCACCTGTGCTAGTTTGAAGCTGTTATTCACCCTCCAAAATTGCCATGTTCTTTTAATCCATCCCTGTGCGTGCAGACCTATTGTAGGTGAGGTCTTTTGATTAGGTTGTTTCAATTGATATGTTACCCATCCAATTCAAGGTGGGTCTTAATCCTTTAGGGGAGTCCTTTATGAGGATAAAACATAGAAAAAGCCCAGAGATCTCAGAGAGAAAAGGAGAACTAAAGGAGAAAATCTCAGAGATTCTATGAGAGGACCCACAGAAGCTCAGAGAGGAGGCTACTGGAACCAGAGGCTGAAAGTAACAAAATCCGGGAGTCAAGGACCAGCAGACTCCAGTCCTGTGCCTTGCTATACCAGCAGCCTTGCTTCAGAGAAAAGCCTTTCCTGTTGATGCCTTAATTTGGACATTTTCATGACCTTAAAACCGTAATTTGTAAACTAATAAACCCCATTGTAAACACCAACCCATTTCTGGTATACTGCATTCCAGCAGCTTTAGCAAACTGAAATATGTACTTTCTCTGAAATGAAAATCTGGCTCATAAAAGAGAACCCAACCTACTTTTCCATTCTTATATTTTCACAAAATACACTTTGAGTTTTATCATGGATACTTCTTATGCTTCCTCTTGACATTTTTAGAATTCTAGTCCATACACGTTTAGAAAGTTGTCATATTTTCCTGGTTCTAATGCTCAACATTTGGAGTCTTTATACTTCAGTTCATTTCCATTTGTTTCATGCTTTCTAATTGAAGCAAGGTCAAGTCTTTGTGGTTAGGAAGAATGGTTCTCAATTAAATTTCATTAAGTGTATTATGTGGATAAAGTCTAAGGTGCTATAATAAAAACTCTACCAAATACAGTGATTCAAACAATGTATTTCTCAATGCGAACAGTTCAAGGGCATAACTGAGTTCTGTTCCATAACATCATTCAGGACGGTGCATCAACTCTGCCATCTTCTACCAGTGGCCTCCAAGTTACTGTAATGATGGTTCTATACAGCATGATGATAAATATGAACCTGGTCTTGTTTACTCAGTGCAAAGAGGGGAGAGAAAATGTCAAGGGCAAGTGATTCCATTTTAAGAAATAAGTTGGAATGTGTTCATATCACTCACATTCACCTTTCACTAAGGGAATTTTCTCATGTGGTCACACCTAGCTGCTCGGAGGCTGTTAAGTAAGTTTATAAGACATCTATTTACCCAGAAAGGAGAGAATAGATTACTAGGAAACAAGTAACAGTTTGCATACTCAGATATTAGTCATATGCCTCATTTTTAAAACATTTTAATTATGAAATATAACATATATGCAGAAAAGTGATAGCTTTCAAAGAAAATTTTAACATATAGTTATAGAACAAACTTCAAAGTATGGTTTAGGTTATAGCTCTACAATTTCAGGTGTTTCCTTCTAGCTGCTCTAATACATTAGAGACTAAAAAGAAATATCAATATAATGATTTAATAATCATACTCATTTATTAAATCTTATTTTCTCTGTTACAAATCCTCCCTCTCATTTGATCCTTCTCTCAGTCTTTAAAGATATTTGGGCAATGACCATTCTAACTTCTCCCTGTTGAGAAGGGGTATTAACTTTTGGGGGTAGGGGGATGCAATTTGTTGATGTTCTTGGACAGACTGGTAACTCTGGGTTTCAGGGTTTATCTGGCATAAGAAAAATCTGGAGGTTTCAGAAAAATCTGAAAAATAAATTGAGTGAAACTAATACAGAGTTTCAAATCAAGCCCTGGGTATTCTTTAGGATTTTCAGGAATACTGTGTGTTGGGGCTTGGCATACCATGGCAATTTGCAATATCTGACTGAAGCTTGTTTAAGAGTAGCCTCTTGACTCTATTTGAAATCTCTTAGCCATTGAAACTTATTTTGTTACATTTCTTTTCCCCCTTTTGGTCAAGAGGGCATTGTCAATACCATAATGCCAGAGCCAGCTTAGCCCTGGAAGTCATGTACCACATAGTGGGGAGAGTTGTGAGTTTATTTGCTGAGTTGGGCTTAGAGAGAGGCCACATCTGAGCAACAAAAGAGGTTCTGTGGAAGTAACTCTTAGGCAGAATTACAGGTTAGCTTAGCTTTCCCATTACAGAAATGAATTTTATAAGAGTCAACCTCAAGACCAAGGAGTTAGCCTTTTAACTCGGGAGTCCCTGAGGCTTGAGAGAGCATCAGGAATTTTCCAGGTGGGGAAGTTTAATAGTACCTTATTCTTTTCTCCAGTTCTCCAGGGACTTTGAAAATACTTTTTATTATTTTTCCAACACACTCTGGAATTTACCAGGAAGTTACATTAAGCTCTACAGAATTAGAAGGTTCCATTCCCTATTCTAAGCTCCATGTGTTTATGCTATTTAAATGGACTGGCCAGACAGGTGAAGTTAGATTGTGTACTATAGAAAATTTAAGCTTTGGACAAAATCAACATCACTTCCTTTGATCTCAAACAGAAGGCAAAGTTCTAGAATGCAGACACTATCATCCTTTGCCCTGTATAATGATTTACCTTAGTCCCAAGCAGACCAGCTTCATTCTTATTTCTAATTGAAGTCTGATCTCTTTTATGGCATTTTTAACAGCTGCTGAATGGAGTAACACAGACTCTCAGAATGGCAGAACTCCAACTCTAACTCTTACTTGTCACACTGGTACCCAAAATTCCAGGGAAAAAAAAAAACAGATTAAACACATGTGCACAGCATCTAAGAATTTAGAAATGACACTTAAAGCTCAGGGATAAATTTGACCACTGTAAGTGCTTGTAATATCTAGGCCTTAACTTTCTTGTATTTTCTAAATGAAACCATACAATATTTTTTCACTTGGTTTTGGCTTATTTTGTTCAACAAAATGTCCTCAGGGCTCATTCACCACATTGCATGCCTCTATGGCTCTGTGCCTTTCTGTAGCCACACAGTATTGTATCATATGCATACACCACAGTTCACCCTTCTGCTCTTGAGTCAATGTACCCTTAGGCCATCTCCATCCATTGGCTTTGTGAATGCTACCACCATAAATATCAGTGTGAAAATGTCTATTCAAGTTCCTGCTTTCATTCCTTCCAAGTATATTCCTGGTAACGGGATTTCCTAATCATATGGCGATGCTATATCTATCCTCCTGTGGATCCGCGCATTACTCTCCAAAGCAGTTGTACCATTCTGCTACCCTACCAATATCAAATAGGTATAACTTTCTCTCCACATTTTCTATGGCACTGGGATCTTTCTGTTTATTTATTTATTTTTAATCTGCAGATTTTGTTGAGATATATTCACATAGGATACAAATTCTATCTAAAATAGATAATGTCTCACAATATCCTTATATAGATGTACATCATCATCACTCTCAATTTTAGACCATTTGCATTAATATGCTTCATTTTTTAAAAACTGTTCTTTTTTTCAAGAATTGTCAATAGAAGAGGCAGGGTCTTTTGTTAATTTTTTTATTGAGCTAGAGAAATACACCGTACATCTATCACAGTCCAACTGATTTAAAAGAAACCACAGCTCATAAAAGAGTAAGCCATAACCTGTTACTGTTTTAGTTCTTTTGCCGTTCTATATATCCTGAGCCAAACAAATATTTCACATAGCAGACCGTGTACTAAGTGCCATAATGTAATTTAGTTGAAGAAAGTAGCAGAGATTACTTATTCAAAGGTCATAGTATTACATTGCAGAGACCAGTGGAATTTCTCTTATTTTCTGCTGAATACTGAGAGTTCTTCTTCAATTCAAAGAATTAAATGAGGGTTGGTACCTGCTTGAAGGACCTACAGATATGTTAGACAGAAGTGGAAAACTTCAAGCATAAAAAGCTTTTAGATATGCAACACAAGAAGATGGTTATACTAAGATTAATAGGAGATACATTCTTAAACTTTTCAGAGGAATAGGAGATGTTGTCCTGGCAAGAAGGAAGAAAGTTACTTGAGCAAATGGCTAACTAGAGAGAGGATTTTAGAGAGAGTAGCATGGGTGGCAGTATGAATCCACTCCTGCTTACTCTGATTTATTCTATCAATAACACTGTAAAAACTTGAGAGGAATATTCTCAGGTTATCCAGCTATAGGGAATCTTAGTTACCCAAAGCTCAATTTTAATTTCTAACATTTTCAGAGTTGCCTCTGCCAGCAATGACCCTGAACCTTTAAATATAGCCAGTATTTCCACCCACAGCTGTCGTACACACCAAAAATCCACTTTCTGGCAATGTTTACATGCATTGGTTCACCTAGAACCAATCTTCAATTTAATTTCGGGACCCCCAACTTCATCCTCGGATCTCTATCCTGTGGTGAAATGCTCCAGTTTTATTGCCTGTATATGGTTCTTGTTCTTGTTTCAGTCATTGCCTGTCTCTGGCATGTCTGTCTCTGGCAT
This sequence comes from Tamandua tetradactyla, assembly GCF_023851605.1. Lineage (NCBI taxonomy): Eukaryota > Metazoa > Chordata > Mammalia > Pilosa > Myrmecophagidae > Tamandua > Tamandua tetradactyla. The sequence goes on along the minus strand of NC_135333.1, from coordinate 159,366,808 downwards.
GTTGTATGTTTTCACAAGGCCCAGACCTGAAGAAATATCATTTCCTAGGCTGACCATATTTATTCTGCACTTGCCACCAGAAGAGTTTGATACTGATATTTCTAAGTTCTGCAGTGGCAGAATTGCGGGAAGGATGTTTTGGAGGGATCTGGAGATCTGATAGAAATTAACATTATATAAGCAGTTACAGAGCACTTTCTGTGAGCATAGAACTTTGCCAGGCAATCTGAAGAATATGAAGAAGTACCATCCTTCGTGAGAGGCTTAAGAAACAGAGTCTCTTTGGAGAGACAATAAAACCGTCAAAAAAACACCTATAAATTAATCCAAATGTATACCTAGTTCTCCACCTCCCTCCAGCCTTATTCCACAAGGAATTTAAAGAGATTTTCAGAAAATATACATGAGGGATAATAGAAGATAAAAATTAAGGCCTACTATAAAAAAATTATAATACAAGTATCAAGAAGGAAAATGAAACTCTTGAACTGCAATGATCTCACTCAATTGTGGTAGTTATGTTTACATCTCATAGAGATACAGATGTGTACATAAATAACCAGAATGCGCAAACAGTGTAAGGCTTGAACAAAGTGTTATGAGAAGAAGAGGAGGGGTGGTTAATTCAGCTAGATAGTTCATAGGAAGGTGAGTAATGAGAGTGAGCCTTTAAAAATGACCAGGATTTGAATAAGTAAAGAATGGAAGGAATAATGTTTACAACTAAGAAACAGGCATGAGCAAAATCCTCCTACCCATTCTATAGAATTTGTCAACTGAATACCTTATTCAAGCAGAGAACCCAGCAGGTTTAATCTTCTCTAAACTAAATTAACCACATCACACTTTCTCCCCCCTTTCAAATGTCCTTCCAAAGAATACTCAGATATTCAGACTGACTCGCATCTAAATTCCTTCCGTTCTCTCCAGCTGTATATAAATATTTCCTCAGCTACAAGCTTTCTTGTTGAATCTTGCTCCTCCTTAGGCATGCTTTCCTTGAAGGAATGAAGACTTGTCCACCTAGAGAAATCAATCATCTCTGAGTTCAGAAAACTAGATGATCTCAAACCTTGTAGTAAGCAACAACAGGAGACTTTTCCACCATAATTCTTACAAAGAAGTGACCGCATTTTCGAGTCTTAAGGATATCTGCTATAGCTCTCACATTTCTCTCTCTAAAGCACTAAGAATCCCCTCTTAGAATGTGAAAAAATGGGCATCTAAATGCAGAAGTTCTAATCCTTTAATTGTTTTTAACTAATTATAATAAACTTGACTATAAGAGGGTTGGATTTTATAATAAGAAATTAGTTCCTAGTTCTTGGTAGTTTATTCCAAGGCAATTATAGCAATTATAGCGGAGTCAAGTATAGCCTAATTTTCAGAGTCTCAGAGTGAATATTCTAAGATCCAATAACATGTGTAAGAACATGTTAAATGTATGATAAGTACCTGTTTAACCTTAACCCCCAGATGAGCTGGAAATTGTAGGCCTGAATTCTTGTTTTACTTCTTCTAAGGAGAAATTAAAAGACACACACACACAAAAGAAAGCAATTTTGAATGGTCCTGCTCAATGTTTTACTGTTCAGTAAATTCAGTCATTCAACAAATATTTCTTGGTCTTGAAATTTTAATAGAATTGGAATTAGAAAAATGGAAAAACAGAATCCACCTGCCTTAAAAAAAACAGCCATATGATCTCTCAATTCAGTGGGAAAAAAGAACTATGAACAAACTATTATAGCAGCTAGGTATAAGAGCAGAGCTAAGGACAAGCTGTGAAAAGTAGGGAGAAGTATTAACATTAGTGCAAGGCATGTTTCAGGCTGCCAGAGAACAAAAAAAATTCTTTTTCAGAAGAGGTAACAATTGAATATTTTTATGGGAAGGAGAATTTTGCCCCTTCATATTTCACCCTCTGCCCATGGGGAGAAGAGAATTTTCTGCCCAAACATTTGTCTTTCCCTATCCCTGTCTTTGAAACTTTCTCTGGAAGAAATTATTAAATTATTAGTCAGATTCCAGAGTTTTCACTGGCTCCTGCTTCCTAGTAGGGCATTACCTGAGTTGCAGAAGGTATAAATCACCTATTTTTCCATGTACTCTCTTCCACTTCTTGCTCCTATGAGGTACACAGAGAACACAGGCATCCTCATTCATGCAACTACTCTGATGCTTTAGATATTCTAGATTCCAAAAATGGAATATGAAGCCCCTCTTGTTCTAGATCACATGCTTTATTACAGCTTGTCAGAGATGGTCAACGAAAGGTGCTTTCCCTGCAATTAGGGTAGTCATGTTTTCCCATTTGGCTATAATTCTGCATTTATAAAGCTCCCTCACTTTCTAATAGGGAAATTCAAAGAGGAGGATGTGTGGGTGTTTGGATTCAGGGACCAAAACCATATTTCCAAAACTCTATTGTCAAAAACAGCTTGAGCTGAGTGCTAAACAGTAAGTAGCATTCTCTAAGCGATGGGGTAGGAGGTGAGGGTAGGAGGCAGCTGGAATAGGCAGCATGAGGAGCGCATTTGAGAACAGAGCAAACAGCACTGACAAATCTGTGGTGTAATGGTAGCATTGATAGAGTACATGGAGGAAAAGGAAAAAGCCAGACCTTGAGGCTAATTATGTTTGGATTTTATTCTGGAGGCCACATGAAGCAACTGAAGGAATTCAAAAAAGGAATAACATTAAAAAAAAAATAGTATCTTGAAAAGGTGCTTTTAAATGTATTGAATTATTATGGATGACCAACAGGAAAAGATGAGAACAGTTGGATTATAATTGTAGTAATCCATATAAAAGGGAAGAGTGGCAAAGAAGAAAAGTATGAAATTAATGTTTCTAATTTTCGATAGGTACCACTGCTCCAGCACTTTACACCCATTCTCTTTTTATTACTTAAAATAATCCTGAGAAGACAGAGCTGTTATCTAATTTTCCATATGCTCAGAAGATTGCATGACATTAGCCCTGAGTTTCAACAGCCATAGAATAGGAAAATCAGGATTGGAACTCATGTTAGTCTAATTTCAAATCTCATTCTCTTTTACCAATAAATTGCTTTGCATTCCAGAGGAAATTAAGACAAGTATGCAGACACAGAGAAAAGTAATGACATAATGGAAAAATTCATCTTATAGAAGGGGGTCCTGTAGGATAAGTGAAGAGTCATTTGTTTTGTGGTTATGACAACAAACTGAGTGTGATTTCTTGTGGAGTAATGCAGAGGAGATGCCCAGTGTACTTAGATATTCACAGATACTGCTGCAAGACAGTGGCTTTTGCTAGAGGTGTAGTGTGGTGGTTGGGAACTGTGTATACCCCAAAAATCATGTTATCAAATCTAAGGTATTCCTGTGGCTGTACACCCATTGCAAGTAGGACCTTTTGATGAAGTTACCTCAGGTAAGGCATGGTCCAGGGTGGATCTTAATCCTCTACTGGAGTCATTTTTAAATGGGATAAATACAAAAATAGGAAGGAAAAGTCATGGAAACAACAAACAGAAATCATTGGAACTTGGAAGAGAGAAAGCCAAAGAAACAAAAAGCTTAAAGCAATGAAACCTAGAAGAGAAGGAAGAGACCAAAAGATTCCTCTAGATGTCTTACCAGGTGGCAGAAGAATCAAGGATTGCAGGCAGCCGGTCTTGGAGAAGAAGGCATCACCTTGATGGTGACTTGATTGGGCATTTTTCTTAGCCTCAAAACTGTAAGCTAATAAATTCTCATTGTCTAAAGCCAACCCATTTCACAGTATCTGCTTTCCCTAACAAACTGAAGCGTAATAGTCACAAAGAGTAACAAAGAATAGCATTGTCTGTGAAAAAATACAATGAGAAGAGTAGAAAAAGTGAAAAAACAGAATGAGAATAAGAGTAAAGACAGTGTAGCGTACACGATCCCTCAAAGGACAGCAACCACGTGGTTTTTTGTGTGTTTATTTTAAATAGAAAGAATTCAATATAAAGAGGCTTTAATTAGTATTTAAACTAGAACCTAATTGAAGGACTGAAAATGCCCTATGGTTATATGGAGATAGCAATAGCACAGAGCAGCCACCATTCCTAAGGCTAGAAGAACAAGAGAAGAAATAGGTATTATTTAAATTTAGAAGCTTGAAAAACTGCAACTCAGATCTTTGATGAGGGTTGGGTCAAATGTCCTCAATACCAGCCTCAGGCTTGAAAAATTTGCTAAGAATCACAGGACTCAGCAAATCTATTATGGTTATGATTTATTTCAGTAAAATGATACAAATTAAAATTAGTAAAGAGGAAAGACACATGGGGCTAAGTGTCTACCCACAACCTTGCGTGACAACATGTACAAAGTGTTGTCAACCTGGGAAATTCGCCCAAGCTTTTGTGTCCAGGGTTTCTAGTAGGGGTCAGTCATGTAGGCATGAAGTGCCTTTGTAATTGACCTCAGTAACTAGGACTCCAGATCCCCAGAGCAAACACAGGCATTTACCATAAATCACACAACTTTTAGCATAAACTGTCTGATCAAATTTATGCTGCTTGGCACAAGGCCTCAGAAATATTCCCTGGGCTAAGAGCTCATCTCTCTGGTGGCACCCAAAGGTCAGTTCTGAAGACAGGTCTTTCTTGGGAATGTGCAGGGTTTGAGCAACCCAGGCCTGCAGGATTCACCTTTTTCTGCACAAAAAGAGCATTTGTTGGTGACTGCCCTAACGAACTTCTTAGTTATTCTTTGACGAATAGTTTCAGAGTCCTGAGGAGGCAATGACTGGTCGATATTAGAATTGCAAAGGGGCATGTGAAAGCTGGTGTATTAGTTTTCTATTACTGCATAACAAATTACCACAAACTTAGCAACTTGAAACAACACAGAAGTTCCTGCTCAGAAAACAGAAATCAAGGTGTCAGCCAGGGCTGCAATCTCACCCCAGGTTTAGGACTGCCTTTCAAGCTCAGTGGTTGTTGGGAGAATTTGGTGTCTTGCAGTGATAGGACTGAGATCCCTCTTTCCTTTTGGCTGTCAACTAAAGGCCATTCTCAGCCACTAGAGACCTCCCCATACCATGCCAGATGCCCCCTTTCATCTTCAAAGTCAGCAACAGAGAATCTCCTTTACACTGAATCCCTCTTATGCTTCAAATCTCTCCTGCCATGAAGCACCATGTTCTTTTAAAAGGTTCATCTGCATAAATCAGACCCACCAGAGAGACTCTCCCTATCAAGTGAGTTGGGACATTAATCACATCTGCATAATCCCTTCACAGCAGCACCTCGATTAGTGTTTGTCTGAATGACTGGGAAATGGTATATGTACGTCAGGACAGGGAATTTAAAGACCAATTTATAATCCTGCCTTCCATAATGAGAGTGCTGGAAAAGCTGCAAACTGTTACTATTGGAAGAAACGACCACTGTTAAGTGGAAAAAGTGTATCGTGACAAGAACAAGAAACCAAGAACAAGAAGTAAACAGGACAGGAAGTATACAGGCAACGGAAGCAAACAGGAAGTAATAATTCCCTTCCATCCAACTTTCCAGACTACCCTTGTGCTCTTTAATGGTAGAGCTTAACTGTGGAACCCCTGGCAAAGCAGAAATCTGGTTTGCAAAGTCCCTATCCCAGCATCACCAAACAGGGTATGACAGAATGGGTTTGAAATTGAGAGACAGTAGTTTAATAACTGACCCAGATGGTACCGTATGGAACATCAGCATTCCTAGCTGGGTTGGAAAAGGAATTCTGGACAGAAAGAATGGGATGTGCACTGCAGGCAGGGTATGGAAGGAGAGTTAACAAACAGCCAAAGGAACATTTATAGAACTAGAGTAAGAACCAAAGTTACTGGAAGAATCACTATTTCCTTAACAAAATTGGGAAATTGTGTTTATTTGGATATATTTTAACTATTTTTCTGTTGCTAAACTGGTTCAAAGTAACCTCAGTCATCATATAAATATAGAAACAATTTGAAATGCTTTCTTTAGATTTTCCACATGACTTCAAGGTAGAAGGATAATGTATTTGTTTTTGTTCTTATATGAGTTTCAAATGACACAGAAGTCCTCTGAATGATCTGTACAAAACTAAAGAATATAAAAGACTGTGACAAAGATAAAAAGCCACTAGATGCAGAAAGAAATGTTCATTCCTAAATTCATTAGGAGGTAATGGAGCACACTTTTTTTTAGAGGATGACAAATCACCTTCAATTTTGTTATTTTATGTAACAATTTAAGGCTATAATTTTTTAAGTTCAGATGAATTGTGATTTACAGGGTTTCATACACTTCAGAACACCATCAAAGCAAACAGATTTGAAAACAGAGTTGAGGGACATGGGATAATGTCTGGGGAAGAATGCCAACTTTCAACACTTCATATTCAAATTTTTTAACTTTATATTTAATCAAAGCACAAGCTAAGGGAAAACTCAACAAACTACACTAGGAATTACACTTAAAATATACATATCACAGCAGTGTCACATTTACCTGTAAGCTAATGAATTCCTATTTGCAAGAACATTTGGATACACGGAAGTGGAAACTCATAAATTTATATCCATTCAGTCATCTTCTAAATTGAAGAAGATATTGTTTTTAAGGTAGTTATATGACCTCCAATTATTCAATCCTCCCTGGCAAGAGCAAGTGCTTGGGAATTAAAATTCATCATTAGATGACTGATTCAAAAGAAAATTATTTAACACAAAGTCAACAGCAAAATCAGCCACAGATTAACCAATAGCATGACTGTCATCCAGTTTTCCAGGGTAGACTCTGAAAAATTAGAGATTACTATACTGTTTGCCTGACATGGTCCTCACCCCTGCATCATAGACTGTTCCCCTTCCCAGGAAGATTCAACTGGTCCCAGCCACAGTAGCTTCCCTACTATTCCCCAAAATACCTGTTGTTAGGAATTCCTGGAATTCTATCTAAACTCAGATCTCTACTTAAATGTTGCCTCTATACACAGTACTTGCTCATAATCCTATATAGAATAGCCACCTCACTTCCATGACCAGACCTTAATTCTCTATGCCTTACTTGGTTGGTATTTCTTCATGATACATAACATTACCCAACCCATAGCATAGGTTTGTTTGCTTGTTTGTCTTTCTTCCCCTCTAGAACATAAGGTTTAAGAGAGTAGGGACTTTTCTGTTCAGAACATTGGCCCTGTTCTAGAACTTAAAATAATGCCTTGGCTCTGATAGCTTCTCAATACACACTAATTGAAAATCATCCACCATGTCTTTATCTATCTATCTATCTATCTATCTATCTATCTATCTATCTATCTATCTATCTATCTATCTATCTATCTATCTATCTGTCCTTTTTTAGTCTTTATATTTCCCCAGGACTAAATTCAGTGTCATGATAACTGTAGCAAAGACAGCTCACCTTAATCCTGTCCTATAGGTTTGAGTAATCTGTTGCTTGTGTGCCTTTCCTTTCCTTGGGGCTTTTCCTAGTCCATATAATACCTTGCTTGCCTCCAGGTTTGACACCTGATTACAAGACACAGATACACCATTTCCCATTATCTTCAACTCCCTTATTCTGCTCTGTCTATACTTGCCTTTCAGTTCTTCCTTGAACCCAACAGTGCTCTAACCTTAGGCCCTTTGCATTTGCCATTCCCTTTGCTTGTAAATTTCTTTTTTCAGACATTCATGTGGCACATTTCCACTCTGCAAATAGAGTTTCAAAGATGCCTTTTGATCCCCTTATATAAAAATAACACCCCATCATTATTTTTTTGCCTTATGCTGCTGTATTTTTCCTTCTTATCAATCACCACTCTTGATATAGGTTGCATATTAGATATTTATTTGTTTACATACTTATTATGTTTCTTCCCTGCTCAAATGCAGCTCCCTCATGAGAGGAAACATTGTCTGTTTGGTTTAGCATTTTGCTCTAATAACTGGAATAGTGCTTGGCATAACAGTGGACTCTCAGTAAATATTCATTGGATGAATGATTGAATGAAAGGATTTTAATTATAAAGTTGCTTCAAATATGACCTAAGATTTATTTTCCTAATGTGCCAGTGGCACCAAAACATTTATCAAGAATACCATAGACATGTGGCACTTACATGTGGAATTATTTTATAGCAAATTTAAAAATCGTCTGCAGTATTCCTCTTACATAAAATCAACAAAGAACACTGTAAAATGCCAACTAGGTGTCTTCATATACTAAGTTATCAGAAAATCAACACTGCAGGGAAAATTCTAAAATGAGAGGTGAAGAAGGATACATTGGACAGGTAGACATTTAATTGGACAGATGGACGTTAAAAAGGGAATACCTATGTCCTACACTTATAGATAATTAAGGATTTTCTCCCATCATAAAGCAAAAAAGAAACAGAAATAATCATTAGGCGGTTGCGTGCCCATTTAGAAATATGGCAAGAAATTTGAAAAATAGCAGAAATTGCTAACTCTAAGCAAATAGTTGTTCTGTGCAAAGCTCAGCCCAGAAGGGAAGGCATGCCTGAGTCCTTACAGAAAAGATTACTTGGGCTTTTCCCTCAAGAGAGCTCAGTTCCATGGGAAGGCATGCCTGAGTCCTTACAGAAAAGATTACTTGGGCTTTTCCCTCAAGAGAGCTCAGTTCCATGGGGAGGAGAGGTGGTCAGCCCTGAATCAGACTGAAATTGAGCAGAACTCCTGCAGATGTCAAGTTTTGGGAGAACTGAGCCCCAGGCAGACTGACACCTGGGAAAGTCAAGTTCTGGGCAGGCTTCTGGTCCCCGCAAAAATTATCTGCACAATGGGGATTACACTAACATTTTGTTTGCTATGAGATTTAAATGATTTCAGGTTCTCTGTAAAGCATTACAGAAAAGCCAATTACAATTATGTTAAAAAGAACATGTTCCTAAGCCAGTTCCTGTAATATCTTGTGATAGATTCCTTCCAACCGAATATGTTTTAGAAACTTTTTTTTTTTATTTTCTAGTCTTTCAATCTGGGATTTAAAAAAAAAGGTAAATCTAGTTTGTCCTGAGTCTCAATATTTCCTCGTGAAAACATTTCAAGTCTGGCATTCAAATAGTATGTTTTGGTGCAAAAGATATCACATATCACAAATCAATGTTGGGCTCTCAGCAGGACCTAAGTTAAAGAATGTTGTGATTTTTCTAAACATATCTTCCAAAGATGAAGTAACTGTATCAGCAATATTTAAACCCCTTCTTCTCTCTCTAGGTTTTTTGGTTTTGCTTTTTCTTTGTTTCTTTACTTTTTATTTTTATTTTCAGATGTTTTCATATTTTTTAGCTTATGAAATAATTTCAAACTTATAGGACAGTTGCAAAAACAATAAAATACCCATACAGAGAACTCTGCCATTCCACCACGTCTCCAAATCTCCAAATCCACCAATTTTAACACTTTGCCACCTTTGCTGTATCATTCTGCCTGTCTGTCTATCCTCTATTTATCTATCTAACTCCTGAACATATGAGAGCAGATTACACACACCATTCTCCCAGAACACATAATATTTCCATGTACATTTTCTGTGAGCAAGGATGTTCACTTATGTAATCACCTTAAGTGCATTTATCAAGCGCAAGAAACTTTATGTTGATATAAAACTTACATTTTACATTCCAGTTTTTTTTTCTTAATTTTCCAATAATGTCCTTTTGAGCCTTTTCACCTCCATCCTTACAATTCATCAGGTATTATGTAGTGCATTTAATTGTAATCATCCCTTTAATTTCTTTCTTTCGCTTCTTTATTTTTGTTACTATGGAAACATATACAATATTAATCTTCCATCCCAGCCCTTCCCAGGTACACCATTCAGTGGGATTAATCACAGTCCCAGTGTCAGGACCCTCATCACCGTCCATTACTAGAACATTCCCTTCCCCCCAAAACAAAAACTTTACACTCCCCATTGCTCCTGCACCCCACCCCTATAATCTGTGCTCTACTCTTTGTCTCTATGAGTTTGCATGTTCTTTTATGTTTTTGTCATGGTTACCACAGGACTTAAATTGAAATCCTAAATCTATAACAATCTCATTTGCTTTGATGCCAACTTAATTTCAGGAACATGCATAGACTACATGTATGTTTTTATATATATGTCATGTCTATATAACAATATATCTATGTTATGTATAAACTAATACATGTTTACATTCATATATTCTTCTACCCCTGTAATCTCCTTTAGCTCATTCTTGTAGAAAATTACGTATTTATACACCAAGAGTCCCAAACTATTGATTTATCGATACCTTTCATGCACTTGTCTTTTAGATATTGTAGGAAGTAAAAAGTAGAGTTAAAAATTAAAATATTATAATAGTACTGGTGTTTTACTTACCTATGTCATTATTTTTGCTGGAGATCTTTATTTCTTTATGTGACTTCAGTTGATTGCCTAGTGTCCTCTTTTTTCAACCTGCAGAACTCCCTTTAACATTTCTTGTAGGGCCAGTCTAGTGATGAAAAAGTCCTTCAGCTTTTGTTTATCTGAGGATATCTTAATTCTTCTCTCATTTTAAAATACGATTTTGTTAGATACAGCATTTTGGGTTGGCAATTTTTTGCTTTTAGCACCTTAAATATGTCTTCCTGCTGCTGTTTTGTCTCTGTATTTCCCAAAAGGAAATCCACACTTAACGTTTTTGAGGTATTCTGGTATGTGACATGCTACTTTTCTCTTGTGGCTTTCAGAATTTGGCTTTCAACAGTTTGATTATAACATGGTGTGGGTCTATCAGGGTTTATCATGTGTGGACTTCATTGAGCATCCTGTATGTGTATATTCATATCTTTTGTTAAGTTTGGGAAGTTCTCAGTCATTAGTTCTTTGAATATTATCTCTCCCGCTATCTCTCTTTGTTCTTCAGGGATTCCGACCATGCATACATTGGCATGTTTGATGCTGTCCCACAGGTCCCTCAGGCTCTTTTCATTTTCCATCAGTCTTCTTTCTGCTCCTCAGACTGGATGATTTCAGTGGCTTGCCTTCAAGTTCACTGATTCTTTCTTTTGCCAGCTCCAATCTGCTATTGAACACATCTAGGGAGTTTTTAATTTGTTACCGTGGTTTTTAGCCCTATTTGGTTTCCCTTTTTTATAGTTTCCACCTCTATTGATATTCTCTTTGTGTTCATCTGTCGTTTTCCTGTTTTCCTTTAGTTCTTTGTCCATGTTTTCCTTTAGCTCTTTGAGCATATTTAGGACCATTTTTGAAAAGTCTTTTTCTGGAATGTCCCAGGTCTGTTCTTCCTCATTGGTGGTATCTAATACTTTAATCTTCTCCTTCGTCTGGCCCATGGCAACCTGTTTGCTTGTATATTTTGGAGCCTTCTGTTGAAACCTGGATATTTTTATTTTTTTTTTAGTGTGTTATCACTGGAATTTGACCCTGAGGCATCTGTTTCTTAAGCTTCTTATCTAGCCTGTGCAATGATCAAGCTTTCCTTGAATCCAAGGAACTAACAAAGAAGAAGGAGGGATGGGCGAGTTGTGATGAAAAGAAAGAAGAAAAAAGAAAACATTTTCTAGTCTTTGCTGATTTACCTGTGCAAGTGCTCTTCTCAGGACTTACCTATTCAATGACTTTGCAAAACAGCAGGAGGCCAAAGTGTAGGGGCCACCCTGATCTTCTCTGTGAATTTCCAGGGGTGGGGAGGGGGGCAGGTTTAAATGGTTCTCATGGTCCCCTCTTCTCTATGAAGCAACTTTCTCAAGGTCCTAGGCACTGTACTTGGTGACCTACAGTCAACAATCCTTGCCTTAGGTAGCATGAGTTGACTAGTTTTCTACAGTATTCTATAGGAGAGCTCTGTGAGCTGCCTTCTACAAGCAAGACAAGTTCTGGGATCCCTCAGGCCACCATGAGACAGATTGGGTCAGACATTCCTGGTCTCAATATATGTACAAAGGCTATGCTGCTACCTCTTGAACCAGACCAGGAATCTGCACTGGGAGCATGAGCTGGCTTAGTGCCCAGCTGATAAGGGGTGGGAAAGGGGTCTGCCAGGAAATCCTACCTGTTTTTAATGGCCTTTTCTTGATACTTACTCAATTCTTAACTGTTTTCTGGTGCTTTAAGAAAGATGTTTCTGCCAGTTCTTGCTGGTTATTCAAACTTCTTTGGAGCCCTGAAACATATCACTCTGCCATCTTGATTGGGACAGGGACTTGCATATGATTTTTTCTTATTCTCTGTAGTGCCTACCTTAATAGAGGATATCTGGATTCTCATAAATGCTTCAGCATTCGGTCTCTTTTGATATCACATTCATGTAGCCTCTGGAAAACTCCACATGAAATTCTATAGACTCCCCAGAGAAGCATTACAGATTTGTCCCTGAGATTTCTAGCTGTGTAAGAGTCAGTAGTTGGAACATAGACCAAGTCAGTCAATTTGTTAAATTTCCAGCTTCTTCTGAGAAATTGGGCAGCATGGAGAGGGGTGGCCTTCCTGTGTGAAGGCGGTCAGCTGGGGTCAAGCAACAGAGAGGAAGAAGAGCTCTCATCGTTGCTTTTCAGAGTAGCTTGCCTGAAAGGCAGACTTTTGGGCCCTACTCTGGGACTTTTGGGAGAAAAGGCAGCTTGCATGTGGGCTCTGCTGACACATGGGAAGGCACATGTCAATGTCTGCTGGTCCTTCTCTCCCAGCTTCTGGTTGCAAACAGCTCTCTCAGCTTTTGGCGTCTCCTGGGGCATTTTCTTTCTGCATCTTCACAATTCTGTGTCTTCTCCCTAGGTTTTAAGAAATAACTCCATAAGTGAGAAAGTTTCCTTCTGATCAGTGGCCATACCTGAAAGAGCCCAATGAAAACGAGTCTCAGCTCTGATGGATTAGAGCATAGATAAGTAGACTTTTTTCTGTCGAAGGCCAGATAGTAAATATTATCCTTTGTTGTGTTTATTTGTTTGATTACAGCCCTTAAAAAAAACATTAAAAGGACAATTCTTAGTTCAAAAGTTGGGATGGCCGTAGCTGGTGAAATGGTCTTTCCTCTTGGGATCCAGCCCTAAGACCCCAGCTTTTCCAAGAATAATTAAACCCAGGCTGAACCTTTGTGGTGCAAGAAAGCCATCAACTGGCTGTCTTTCAAATACCACATTTATTTCAAGGGGAAGTTTATCAAGACCCATAAGGGCCTTTTATCCTGGGATTAGCAGTGGAAGAATAAAGAAGGAGTTGTGGGAGATTTACCCCATTTTAAAAGTTTCCTTTTTGGCACATGTACTCCCCTTTCCTCTTTTACCCCTTGGTGTTAAAAATGTGTCTAATTTAGTTCAACTTTATAGACAGACTAGGTAGAACTTAAAGTTACCCACAGTAGCTGCATGTGACAGGAACCTCTGGTCAACTTCTCCTTCTAGAACAGGAATTTGTGCTTCCTTTGTCTCAAGAAAAACTAGGCTTAAGATTAACAAATATGGATTTAAACTTGGTGCTTCCATCTTCTGGCTACATAACTGAAAGTAAAGTACTTCATATCTCTGACTCAATTTTCTCATTTCAAATGATGGTGTTTCCCTGACATGAAATAATTATTTAATGAATTTAAGGAAAATACATTTTTATAGGATGCCTGACATGACTTAGATAATTTTTACTATAATTTAATTATTTATCTACATAAAATATGATATAATCTCCTAGAATTTACATCTTTAAGCAAGTTTTAAATCAAAGCAAATTTACAAAATGAGTACAAACAAAATTAACCCAGTAAATTCAAATTTACACCATTAATTTAATGTGAAAGATAAGGGTTTAATGAAATAAAGTCACTGATCAAAATGTGGATATATACTGACAGTCATCACAGTTTCTTTTATTGAAGGTATGTCCATTTTATTCAGGGAAAAATTCTACTAATGCATTTTTGTTCTTGAACTGAGGATAATTTATCTATACAGTTTTCTGTGAAGAGATTTGGCCTTCGGTTACTACAGATACATCATCTATGCTGTAAATTGACCTTGGGTGCATAACTTAGAATTGATACAAAGATAATAATAATTTGTGATCATTAAAAATATATTTGATTAGAAGGTAGATATCTAGATGGTGGAAATATCCTTATATTAATTTATAAATATCAAAATAAGAATTCAAAAATTTTTAATGCTCATCAATGGATTGTCTAATCCCCTACCCCACAATAATATATCTGCTGACTACAGATTGAAAAGTGTTATTTTCTAGAATTTTCATGAAGATAAAATGAGAAAACAAATGGCTGGAACATAGTAAGTAAACAATGAATGCAATATATATATACATATATTTATATTTCAACTTATTACAGAATTTATTTCAGTAAAGGCTGGCTATTTTGACTCAATGATTATGAATCCATGATTAAAATAAATGAAAACAAGCAGAAATGTCAGTAATTTCAGACATCTTTATCTCTTAGTGTTTAAAGTTACCAATTCTATAATTCTCAATTAGTTAATTGCTAGCATCTTTAATGCATTGCTTTTAGGTTTTATCCAGAAAGCATACAAAAGTAGGTCATTTGGAATATCAAAAATTCATTCTTTAGTATGTAAGTAATAGTAGAAAGAATTTAAATGTAGTTTAAAATAATTTTTAAGAGCTAGAAAAATATCTGACAATAAATTTGCTGCATAGTATATTTTTATATTCACAATACTGAAAAATAAAGAAACTATGTGTTCTAATTTTATAAATGTAATAAATGTGTCCAGCAATATTATGGTTTTTTTCAGATAAATGTAGCCCTTTCCATGATTTAGAATTAATTTTAAAATGTGCAGAATGAAGAACATTTGAAAAAAAATTATGATAAAATAACAAATTTATTCCAAGAGCTCAGATGTCTTGGAGCTGGTAATGGACACTTAAATGATATTATTCATCATATGTTGTCTGCAATCAAAATGTCTTTGAGTAGTTGTTTCTGAAATAAATGCCAATTATTCAAAATTTTCATGATCTTTTAATTATTTAGAAATAAATTGGTTTATGAGCTCCTGTGCATCTAGTGTTGGCATTATAATTTCTCACAGTTTTTTATGTAATTTTAATGTATTACAAACCACAAACATGTGTAAAGAAGTGACCTGGGAAACGAGAAGAGATAAATGAAAAGAAGCATGGTTCACAGTAAAATATAATTACCAAATCTTCATTTACTCCCTCACTTAAAATTTATTCTCCTAGCTTTAAGATAGTACAACAAATCTCCACGACAATTTTCCCTTTGCACTTACATGAATTTCCATTTTACAACATACTTCATTATTATAACTAGCAAAGTCAAACTTGCAAGTTCTGGCATGTAGAACAGATTTGAAATCTATTATAATAAGTGTTGTACCGGATCTGTTACCAAATAATTAGTGATGAGATCAGAAGGTTTTGGACCCTGTGGTGTAGATATAAAACAAACCAGATATTTCTCTGTCTGTTCCTTTAGGAAGAACAATGCAACTTTTTGCCTCTGGATGAAGAAGAAAAGAAATGCTACTCCATTCCAGACAGTCAATAAATAAAACTCTTATATTAATGATTGAGAATTACATACTTATTATATTTAATATATATGGATATATATAAAACTCCCATAGTATAAAATACCCCAAAATACAGTAGCTTAAATATGTTAGATATTTATTTTTCTCTCATAAGGAGTTAATTGTGAGCAGGGTTGGGAGAGCAGTGCAGTTCCACAAAGTTCTTCAAGGACACGCACGTTTCTACTAATCATGGGCATCGCTCTTATCTGCAAAGTCAAGGCTGGTCACCTCCACATTTCTACTCTGGCCTATGAGAAAGGAAGCAGAAGGTACAAGAGAAGCACCTTCTTCTTTAAGTAGTGCAAGGTGTAGGCATCACTTACACATGCTCATGCTAAATACAGGTATGTGTATTATGTTCTGCAATGAATTATGTGAGCCAGTGAAAGACAGATTCTTATCTTAATCTAGGTCCCTCTGGGTGTGAGCCATTTTTAAATATTATCTTTGAAAAGCATTAAGGTGAACCAGGGTGTGGACTTAATTGTGAATAGGATCTTATCTTCAAAGATCTACCTATTTTGATGTGGCCAGCAGAACTTGGATGGATCTTAATCCATATTGTTAGAGGCTTTATAAAGAGAGGGGCCGAATGCTGGAAGTCAGTGAGAACAGGAACAGCAGACATAAAGAGAGAGAGCTCACCGTATCATAGGAGGCACAGATGCAAACAAGGAACCCAGGAATTACAGCAAGCCAGCAGCAAAACACTTCAGACTTTGGGGAGAGAAAAAAACAGCCGATGGAGACTGTTGAATTATCTAATATATGTATGTGTTACAACAGCTTCAATGTTTCTACAATGCCTAGAGAAACAAAACCTGCTGTGAATAAAAACCATGAATTTTAAACTAAACCCAGAATATATAGATTTCAGTCAAACAAATATTATGTCTTAAATTCTTAAATTAGGAGTAGACAAATATTAAGAGCAAGGATCTAAACTCCTTGAGGGATCACCATTTTCTATACCACTACTGGTTCAAGTGGTGGTATAGCCATCCATCATGGAGCAGCATGGCAGAATAGAAAGAGCTTTGGTTTTATTACTTTGAAATATGTAACTCTGACACCTTGGGATTTTTCTGAGGACTTGCTATAATCGACCTACAAAAACACTTGCTTACATGTGTGAAAGTATTTATCCAACAAAATGCCTGACCATACTTGGTTATCATGATAATAAAGACTATCATGGACATTACTTTAAACAGATATTTATTTATGAATTCCATTACCCAGTTATTGGTATTTGGTGATGATGCACTGTAAAATGAAGTCCCTGTCCTAAGGAGCACTCAGAGTCTAAAGGTAAAGCTTTATTAAAACATAAACAACTTTAATAATATTAATAAAATTTTCAATAACATGATGCTGTATGGTCTCAAAGGAAAGTCTTCCAACTCAGTAAAATTATGTGCATATGTAGATCTGACCAACTCTATAAGTGCCATTCTGTTTTAAGTACTTATTTGAATATTCTTTACTTTAAAATTAGAGTGGGAAAGTAAATGTACTGATATTAGTGATACTACTATTGAGGTAAAGATTAAAATGACCAGCATATCAATTCACTAACATCCAGCTTTAATCAGACACTCATTTGGTAGATAGAAGATGTACTATATGAGTTTACTCTGTGTTAACTGTAAATGAAAACAACAAATTTAAAAATATTGGGCAGTGCAATGGTGGTTCAGTGGCAGAATTCTTGCCTGTCATGCCAGAGACCTGGGTTTGTTTCCCAGAGCCTCGCCATGCCCCCAAAAGAGAAAAGATGTATAAAATTCGGGATGTGAAACATCAAAAAATGGTGGTTAAAATACGAACGCTCATAATGGAGGAAAACTGATGCCCAGAAATGGAAGTATCATGATAGAAAAAAATGGAGAGAAAGCAAAGATATTAGATGGAGATTAGAATTAAAATCTTTCCATAATCAAATCAAAAAAGAAGGAAGTTCACAGATTCATGGAAATTTAATAGAAATACAGCATATCACTGATTCTGTATATCAAGAAATAAAGGCTTTTATTCAACATTCTCTGCCTACGTTTTCCTAAGCGGTGATAAAACCCTCTTGGCTCAGCTTCAAAATAACCTGCTGGATCTCCTGCAAAAGTTCCTTCTAAATTCCTTGCAGAATCACCTTCGGCAAATCTTTCTGCTCAATATTAAAATCAGTTTCTTCTGTCTACCAAATGTCTTTTCAAGAAATTCAAGTGAATTAATCTATAAGGTTATTTTTGACAATCACTTTTATTGTGTAAATTCAATACTTAGCCTATTTTATTACATTGACAATATGTAAATCATACATTCAGTACTTAAGCATGTTTACAATAACTAGGTATTTTATAATATATTCAGCTGTTTTGAGAACACAAGCACCCTTACTGTTCAACTTTGGACTGTTTTACTTTTATAGATATTTTCTCCATGAAAAGAGTAATTATTTTGTATGAATTACATAAATACTTCAACAAATATGTTTTGAACTCCTCACTAATGTCAGACACTAACCTGAGTCCTAGGGTTAGAGGGTAAATGTCACAGAGAAGTTCAAAGCTTTCAGAAATTAATAGTAAAAAGTGATGATACAGTCAAGAATCAATTAAACCTATACTAAATAAGAGCTTATACTTACATAATGCTTTGTTGGCTATAGGCCTTTTACCCATATTATGTAATCTCAGATTCACAACCACCACAGAGAAGTAAACTAGACACAGAGAGACTAAACGACTTGCCCAAACTCTCCCAGATAGCAAAAGGCAGAGCCAGGGGGTGAAGCCAATCAGGCAGACTCCAGGGCTCATGCTCTAAACTGCTAAACACCACTGACCTACGGTCATTCCAGAGTGTAAAATGAGCCATGAAGAAAGTATAACAAAAAGTGAGACACATTACGGAAGGCAGTCAAGGATTGATTCTGAGAATGAGATATGTTAGCTAAGATGTGAATAACATGAAGGAATTGAGGCTAAGAAGATAAACAGGAAGAATGTTCTAGACTGAAGGAAGTGTGAAAGGCCCTGAAGCCAGACAATCCTGGTGTGCTCTAGGAACAGAAGGAAGGCAGGTGTGACCAGAGCATGTCAGAGAGGGATAGGAGAGAACTTTGGAGAAATAGGAGGTCCTGGATCACAGGGGGCCTTGCAGGTCATGATAAAGAGTTTGATTTTATTCCAAGTGCAATGGAAAGCCATTCAAGGGTTTAAACAAAGAGTATCATAACATGATTTCTGTTTTTAAAATGATTTACACTGACTTCTATGAGGAAAATGGATTGAATGGGGAAAAACTGGAAGTAAGGATATAATGATTACCCTGGAAGAGGAAAAAGAATGGATGCACATTTTAGGCAGAGGAAATGCAACATACAAAGGGATAAACCTGAGAAAAGGAGGTAGAAATCACATATAATGGCCAAGTTATTGGGTATGTGCTCATGAATGACTAATGGGGAGGCTGAGAAATTCTCAGTATCCATCCAAAACTTACCTATGCCTTGATAAGGAGTCTGGACTAAGGACAATGGAAGTTCCTTAATACGTAAGAGAAAAGAAAAAGTTTCTCCCCCATCAAATGAAATCTACTGCTTAGAAAGGACAGAGAAAATTAGAATTACAGGCAGAGTGTAGCTCATACTTCTAGCTACACAGAACTATCCTACAGGCAAATTCTTAGCCATCAAACATTGCCATTCCTTGCCTAGAACATCTGCAGGTACCTTAGACTACAGGTGTAGTCCACCCAGAGAACCATCTCATTCTGCTCTAGCCTGGCAGGATATAAAGAGCAGGTGGGATTTGATGTGTGCAGTTATCCTTCAGCATACAATCTGGCTTTCCTAAGGCCAACCCAGTCTCCTTGTGCCCATGGAATTGCAAATTCATTCCTAATCCGTGCCATGTTTGCCCAGACCTTACAATGAAACCTCTGTTTTGATTTCCCAATTACATTCTACTTTCCATATTGAGACAGAAATCTTATTGCATATTCCAGACTGCAAGGAAAAAAGAATGTCGTCCCTGCCCTCTGTTCTCAGAGAACTGGAATCTGCAGAAGAATACCCAAATTTTGCCTGAAGCCCTGTTTCAGAAACCATGGTGAAATCCCTGTTCTGTCTGATTGTAAGCAAGTATCTACTCACTGTCTGAACACTGTAGTTAATTTGAATTCTTCAAACTAAAATAAACCCATTTATTGAGTTCTACATGCCTGTATGCATTCCCACCTTATCTCTTTCCTGGTGGCCTACCTGTCAGTTCCCAGCATTTTAAAGGTAGTGCCCCCCAGCTAATAACTTTGGGGAATAAACTTCTAAGGAAGGTTAAATCCTTTTCCCTTTAACCCAGAATTCTTTTCTTTTTCCTGAACATTTTATGTATTTTACAAACCACCAACTTTGTTACTGCTGATTAACTTTGTTTGACACACTTAAAAATAATCAATGGCCTCGATGAGCCACTAATTAAAACACCAGATTTATCATGATTGAGGAAAGTTCTACACAATACCTGACCAGTACTCCTCAAAACTGTCAAGGTCATCAAAAATAAGGAAAGTCTCAGGAATTTTCACAACCAAGAAGAACCTAAGGAGACACGACAATCAAATGTGACGTGGTATCCTGGATGGAATCCTGGAAGAGAAAAGGGACATTGGGGAAAACTGAGTAATCCTGAATAAAATATAATCTTTAGTTAATAGTAATTGCCAATACTGGTTCATCAATTGGGACAAATGTACCATTCTGACATAAGATGTTAGTAATAGGAGAAAGTGGATTTGGGGTATACAGAAACTATCTGTAACAGCTTTGCAATAATTCTTTAAATCTAAAACTCTCTTAAAATAAAAGCTTTATGAAAGCTGACCAACATAATATAAAATAGGCATATGTTTTATCTATAGATTATTCTGTTTGCCTTAATTATTCCAAAACTCATTTACTTTAACTCGACTCCCTCATTTCTTTCAAAGAGACATAAAGCTCTCCCCTTTTCCTGAGCAAATTGATGAGGTTACTTAAGGTAAGTTTATCTACAAATATTAGAACTGGCTTCATTTAGAGTTGAGAGAACCTTAAAATCATTTTTAGTTAATTATTTATTCCTAAAGGTTCTGATTCTTCTTTATGTATATTGATTTACATGAACAAAAGCAAACATCTTGACTGCTTTATAAAGGCTTAATTATGTTTCCTTTCTCTATCCTCAAAATGCATCTTCTCAAATGACCCATTTTTCATCATCCAAACACATGTAGAACAAAGATAATGTTCTCCTCTTCAGCAGGGATGATAATGGACCATACAGCAGACTCAGGAAAAACAGAAATTCTTCCACTAAGTAGCTTTTTGACCTAATGGTAGGTCAGAGTTTGGGTAAACTCTGAAGCTCAGCTCCTTCCATCTCTAAAACAAAAATAATGCTAGTAACCACCTCGTATCTGTTGTAAAAAATAAATGATTGATGCCGAAAAAGCATTTGACAAAATTCAGCATCCTTTTCTGATAAAAATACTCCAAAAGATAGGACTCAAAGGTAACTGCCTCAATAAAGGGAATATACGAAAAATTGATAGCCAGCATTGTACTCAATGGAGAGACTGACAGCTTTCCCCCTAAGATCAGGTACAAGACAAGGATGCCCACTGTCACCACTATTGTTCAACATTGTGCTAGAAGTTCTAGCTAGAGCAATCAGGCAGGACAAAGAAATAAAAGTCATCCAAATTGGAAAGGAAGAAGTAAAACTCTCATTACTTGCAGATGATATGATACTATGCTTGGAAGATCCTGAGAAATCTACAGCAAAGTTATTTGAGCTGATGGAATATAAAATCAATGTGCAAAAATCAGTGACATTACTGTATATAAGCAATGAGCTAGCTGAGGAGTCAGTTAAGGAAAAAAATCCATTCAAAATAGCAACTGAAAGAATCAAATACTTAGGAATGAACTTAATTAGGGAAGTAAAGGACTTGTACACAGAAAGCTACATAACATTGCTAAAAGAAATCAAAGAAGATCTAAATAGGTAGAAAGACATTTCCTGCTCACGGATAGGAAGGCTAAATATAGTTAAGATGTCAACTGTCCCCAAATTGATCTACAGATTCAACACAGTACCAATCAAAATTCCAACAACCTGCTTTGAATATTTGGAAAAGCTAACTACCAAATTCATCTGTAAGGGAAAGAGACCCTGAATAGCTAAAAGCATCCTAAAAGAGAAGAAGGAAGTGGGAGGATTGACACTCCCTGACTTTAAAACCAATTATAAAGCCACAGTGGTCAAAACAGCATGGTACTGACACAACGACAGAAGCATAGACCAATGGAATAGAATTGAGAGTGCAGAAATATATCACCAAATCTATGGTCAACTGACTTTTGACAAGGCCCCCAAATCCTCTGAACTTGGACAAAATAGTCTTCTCAATAATTGGGCTTGGAAGAACTGGATATCAATACCAAGAGAATGAAAGAGGACCCCTATTTTACACCAGACACAGAAATGAACTCACAGTGGATCAAACACCTAAATATAAGAACTAGTACCACAGATCTTCTAGAAGAAAATGTAGGGAAACATCTTCAAGACTTAGTAATTGGCTGTAGCTTCCTAAACTTTACACACAAAGCACAAGAAACAAAAGGAAAAATAGATAAATGGGAATGCTTCAAAATCAAATGCTTCTGCATCTCAAAAGACTTTGTCAAAAAGGTGAAGATGCAGACAACTCAATGGGAGAAAATATTTGGAAATTACATATCAGAAAAGGTTTGATTCCCTGTATATACAAAGAAATCATACAACTCAACAACAAAATAATAAACAATCAAATTATAAAATGGGCTAAAGATATGAATAGGCATTTCTCTGAAGAGCAAATACAGATGGCTCAAAAGCACATGAAGAGATGCTCATTTTCACTGGCTATAAGGGAAATGCAGATCAAGACTACAATGAGATACCACCTTACATCTGTAAGAATGGCTGCTATTAAACAATCAGGAAACTATAAATGTTGGAGAGGATGTGGAGAAACTGGGATGCTTATGCACTGCTGGTGGGAATGTACTGTGGTGTAGCCACTATGGAAGACTGTTTGGCGGTTCCTTAGGAAACTAAATATTGAGCTGCCCTATGATCCAGCAATAGCACTACTTGGTATATACCCAGAAGAGCTGAAAGCAGTGTCACAAGCAGACATTTGCACACCAATGTTCATAGCAGCATTATTCACAATCACCAAAAGATAGAAACAAACCAAATGCCTATTAACAGACAAGTGGATAAACAAAATGTGGTCTATACATACAATGGAATATTATGCAGCGGTAAGACAAAAGACCATCCTGAAGCACATGACAAGACAGATAAGACTTGAGGACATAATGCTGAGTGAAATTAGCCAGACACAAAAGGACAAATACTGCATGATTCCACTTTTATGACCAGCATAAAGGTATAATCAGAGACTTATAATATAGAATACAGGGAACTTAAAGATATATAGATGCTAGAGATGGGTGAACCATTAGCTAATGAGGTTGAACTTCAGTGTAAGGGAATAGATAGGAGTGAAGGTGATTCTCTAGTGGGTCTAGAAATAGTATTACCATACTGAAGATGAACAAGATTGAAAGGGGTTGTATAGACCTATGTGTCCCACTGACTTGCACTAGAAATATGAATGAGTTATTTTAAGAATTACTTCAAAGATATAATTCCTGTATAAAGAGTGTCTAAGTCCAGGATACAGGGGAAACCTGCTATTGCATGCTATGAACTATGTTCGAAAGGAAACCATCAGCACTACCACAGCAACAGCAGAAATAAATAATGTGGTGAGGGACAAGAATTAAAAGGAGGTTTAGATCTCATACTTGGTGATGGTATGTTTATTGGTTTTCTGTCTCTTGGGAACAGTGAAATTATCTAAAATTGAGAATATTGATGGATTGTGGACTCTGGGCCCTCTACATGATGCCCATTGAATGCAGGTGGCTGAAGGATGCACTGATGGAGAAGTAGACTGGTGAATGAAGGCTGTACTGCTACAGAAAGGAGCATTGTCATGAGGCATGTGATGATGTGAATGAGCATGTGGGATATTTGGTGAGACTTTTGGTGAGACAAAATAAATGAGAAACAAGAAAGCAACGATGGTATGGTCACCTTTAGAAAATGCTAGTAAGAAAACAGGGGCCTAAATTGTAAGCTTTTAGAGCAGACACATTAGGTCCAGAGTGGTGATTATTATTTTTGGATTTTGAGAGGCTATTTTATGTATATAACCTGACATTTAGAGATAAGAACCAAGCTGAACAGGTTGGGGTTAAAGCAGTTCAGATCAGAGGGGTAAGGAAGACAGTGTCTATATTTTAGAACCATACATACTCTTTGAGACCAGTGTTGGAAAGGCTTATTTGATCTGGAACGGAAGTTTTCTGTAGTGCATAGTCTAATTCAACCTGTCTGTATAGCTCATTTGAACAACTGAAACACAGAGAGGACAGAATGAGAGAGAGGTCCTTTAATTCTGTATAGATTATTGTAATGCCTGGAAACATTCTAGAGTATATTAATCAGATAATCACAAAGTATTGGCAAAGTCCTCTGAGGGAGGGAAGAAAGACTATGGAAGTATTAAACCTTACCATCAGGGAATCCCTTGATACTGTGTCAAACTTTAGAGACACCCAAATCAATAGGCTATGCTCTCGATCATGAGGCTCACTCGTGAAGCCAGTGTAGGTAACATAGAAGCTTAGATTACCTATAGGCATGCCTCAGAGTTACTTCTGGAGGACCTCTGTGGTTGCTCAAATGTGGCCTCAGTCTCTCTAAGCCCACCTCTGAAAGTGAAATCATTTTCCCTCCCCCCTACATGGGACATGACATCCAGGGGTGAAAGTCTCCCTGAAGATGTGGGAGAGGACTCCCAGGGATGAATCCAGTGCTGACACTATGGGATCAACAATTCCATCCTGACCAAATGGGGGAAAAGAAGTGTAACTAATAAAGTATCAGTGGCAGAGAGTTCAAATAGAGTCGAGAGGCTACTCTGGAGGTTGCTCTTATGCAAGCTTCAAGTAGACCTTGATACCTATCATAACCTGCCAACCCCCAACCAAGACCATTCCAGTCAATCCTAAAGAACACCTCGGGCAATTTATAAGATTCCACAAGAGTTCAAGGCACTAGAGTAACTTGCCAGAAACCTACAAACTCCAGATGGGTCCCTGGTCCAGATGTCCAGATAAGTCCTGAAACCTAGCCCAGCCTCTCCAGAACATCAGATAGTTCCATCTCCCTTCACTATATTAGTGACAGACCCTTCCAATATCAAAAATTTAGAATTGCCATAACCCAAACAACCCCAATGAGAGATATGGAAAGACCAAAGGTGATGGTGGAGTTGTACATAGAAGATAGGACTTAACAAATCAATATGAATGCTGAATTGTTGAATTGATATCTCTTTTAGTCTTCAGTATTTTAGAGCTGCTAGAAGTAAAAACCTAAAATTATGAAATTGTAACCTATGTCAAACTCTGAAACATGTTTTGCAGCTAATTGTGGTGCTGTGCTTTGAAATTTATAGCTTTTTTGTATATATGTTATTGTTCACAAAAAAAAGAAGGAAAAAAAAGTCAATTGTGATGATAAAAAAGTACTTAAGCCTGCTAGGCCTCCTATATTCTGGAGCAGCTAGAAGGAAAAATATGAGAGGATCATATCGTAGCCCATGACAAACTCTGGGATCTATCCTATAACCACTTTTTGAAGACTGCTATGAAAACTACTGCTTTTTTATTTCTTTGCTTTGTGTATATGTTATACTATACAATAAAAAAGTTTAAAATTAATAAATGAGATACTGCATTTAAAATGCTTAGCATAGTACATGCCATATAATAAGGTCTCAATAAAGGAGTTACAGAGGAGGCAAACCACTTGTGGTGAAGCAGGAGAAACAAAAAGCTCACCAACATCCAGGTACTCCTAAATCGGGAAATCATAAGAAAATGGTAAAAGAGAGAAAAGGTCATACATGGATAAAGGAATGATGGTGACATTGCAAAGTCAAGGGAGTTTATAGAAAAGCAGAGAAGTCCTGCTTTTGCTACGGCTTTATAAAGTCTCTGCAATGCATAATGGCTAGTGCCATGTTTATCATCTCTTTGTATGGGTGAAGAGGCTACAGAAGTTGTGGTTTTGTATTTAAGAGAATATATATTATTGTTGTGCCCACTCCAACATCTGGGGGAGGCAAAAAGAAGGGAGGCGTAAAGTGTAATTAACTTGTACACTAAGCATCTCGGGAGACCATATAAGTAAATAGTGTGGTATTATTCCATAAATAAGCATGTGCTGAATGAATTTATGTTTATGCGGTAGCCAATGGGTATTTTTTTAAACATTTTTATGTTGCAGGTATTCTATATCTCATCTTGTTTACTGCTCATTACAAAACCAGTGATGTGGATTTGCATTCTCCTCATTTTCAAGAGATAACGTAAAGCAAGAGGTTTCATAACATGGCCAAAAGCACACAGCAAATGATTGAACCCCAGGTCCCTCAAAGTCCAGATAAATAATTGAATACTTATTCATTGCAAAGGTATTGGAGGTGAAATTGTACACAAGATATAGCCCCTGATCTCAAAGACCCAACACAGATGGCATAAGGGACATGTGGTACTTTGTGATCATGCAGGCAGAAACCCTAATCCTAAAATAAATATTTCATCATTCATGGCCCACACTCACTGAGCAAAGCATGTTCCCACATCACTGAGATAGGTGAGGTCTTCAGTGGCAGGGATTATACCTTTTCCCTTAATTATGCCACAGTGTAGGTGGTGGCTCAGTACACCTACTTTAGAGACAGACCGTGGGTCAAAAGCCAGCAGATGCTTAATGTCATGGGTTGGAGACAATGCACCCCAATTTTCACATCTCTCAAAGGTGGTATACTAACAGTACTACCTCATAAGAGCATTATCAAGATTGAATGAGTCATATTTAGGAAACACAACAGTGCCTGTCACGTAATAAGTACTCAAATAAACATTTGACTCCTTCCCCACAGCAGTTAGCACTATGCCCGGCAATAGTAGGCGCTTACTACATTTTTAGGTCCATTTAGAAATTGTGGAAACTTTGAAAATATTGCAATCAATTAAACTCAGACACAATGGGGTAAAAGCCAATATGATACAAAATGAATAAAAAAATAAATATATATACATGCATATGTGTATATAGTCTTTTTCTTTTACCAGGGCAAGGAGATGGGTTTAAAAATTAAGGCAATTGCTAAAGACACATCAAAAAGCATATAAATGACAAAGTTTGGCCATGGTACTGTCAACCAGTCTTTTCCCAGTTTCTTTCATCTGTATGTCCATTTCTACTGCTGCTTCCACCCAGACAATTTTACTATATTCTCAGCTTCAGTGAGGTTGGAAAATGCTCAGTCTGTTGGGTGGAGACTGTGTTAGTGATGGGTATTAGTATCTGGTGAGCCAGATCATTTTCTGGTTCCAGGCGAAATGTTCCACATCTGCTGTTATAGGATTTAGGCTTCCATAAATATTTACCTATGACTAACTGTTTCCCCACTTCTTTGGGGAGTATGCTCTTTTTTTCCTTAATTCTGATTCTCTTGACATGCATTCTTTCAAGAGAAGTAAAGCATAATATGGGAAATAGAGTTGAGTTAAATTTTGCAGTCTCATTAGAATTGCAAGTGACAGAAGACTGAGAAATTACTTCCAGATCAGTTTCCAAACCGCCTTAAGTCTAGTAACTTCCTCTTGAATTTGAACAGACAGCAGTGAGATAACAGTCCAGAATTTTCCAAATGAATCTAGAAGTAAAACCAATATCAGAAATTCATAAATACTCTTTTTCAAAAGCGAAAAAAGTTTTCCTTTTCTAGAACGACCTAAACTCTAATTTCATGTCTGAGGTTTATAAAACTAATCGCAATGAATTTATTTAACATGATTATGGGGTACAGTACAGCTCTTCAGATGGAATTTTGTTCTATTGTAATTTCATTCCAGAGCACTATATCATTAAAGTTGAAATATTAATGATGTTTTTATTACAATTGTCAAGAAAATTATGGACAGGATTCCAAAAACATAAAAGCTTAGAATTGTATAAGAAAACTACATTTTAAAAATGCACTATTCAAAGACATTGAACTTCTTAAGAAAATAATGTATAATGATTCTCATTTATCATGGGCATTTATTATTCCAAAATTATATAAATGTTCAGCTTCACCAAAGAGCAGCAGTAAAAGAATTTATATGAAAGATTAATTAGAATAGAATATTTCCCCCTTAGAACAATTCTAAAGGAACTCAGTGTGTTTGTGTTCATTTTAATTAGAATTTTCACTTCTTTAAATAAATGTAATGCTTTGTTCACAAGTATATCTGCCCTGAGAAAAAGAATACTTTCAAATCACCGTTCTTTGGGGGATATTAAAGTAGTATTTTTGGCTCCCAAAATGACTGTGTGTAACCTAAACCATGAAAATGTGTCTTGTTTTAAATTCCCATAGACAAAATTAGTATGAGTCCTGAACCACTATTTCCTGTGGAAAATACTAGCCCACTACTGGGAATAAATTTTCCCCAAAAGCCTTGCTGGTACTATAGAACAATTTTTAACAAAAGTACTGCTGGCAGCAAAGAGCTTGTTTGTTTGTTTTATGCTTTTTTTTTTTAATTATTCTTTACCACTCTGAAATTCAATTAACTCTCCTCACCTTAGATTTTGAATGAAATTTATTCAAAAATACATTTCAATAACAAAAGACTAAGGAAAGTTATTGCAAAAGTTTATTTTCCATTTTTCTTTCTTTTTCTATTTCTTTTGTCTTTCTTTCTCAGAGTATGTCTAACAGATTAGTGTAGCCAATAGATTCAATAGGTAAGCCTTAATAATGGAAAAAATTTCCCTGGGGGAGTAAGATGGTGTAGAACCTAAAAGAAAAACAAACACTGGTCAGTAAAGTCAAAGTCTGTTAATTTAAATACACATGGCTTATTCAGAGTATATTTATTTGATAGCATGTAGTCCAGAATAGTTGGAATCAGCAAGGGAAAAAAAAAGTGTATGAGTTGTCACCAAAAAATCTTTCATTTTAGTCTCACGTGCTGTACTCAAAGAGGACCATGAGGTCTTTGCTCCTGATGCTTTTTACTCTTATTTTCAAACACAGGTAAAATAATCTCAGTTATCATGTTTTCCAGGCTTCAGACAATTCAAAGGGTGAGTGGTGACAGTTGTTCTGATTACCAGGGCAATAGAAAGGAGAAAAATTCTAAATAATGAATTCCTAAATTAAAAAAAAATGGACAAAAGAAATTTAGGTTCACTTAATGGATAACCCAGATGTCGTAGATCTCATTTCATGAGAACATCAATCTTCTGTTGAATTCTATAATTTGGTATCCAAATATGCCTAAGAACTCACGCACAATATCAATTGTGAAATCCTGACATGGCAAAGTGAGATCCTATGTGACTTGATAGACCCATCTGAAAAAAATCAATTCTAAATCATCGACAAATTTAAAAATATATATAAATGACTTGAAAGCTTTGGAGAATATTAAAAATAGGCTGGTTATAGAGGGAAATTGAAACGTGGAAGAATAGATAGCAAGAGGTGAGTTGTCTGCTTTTACATCATTAAGCATTAAAACACCATAGAAAAACATGCATTCTTTCTATACTGACAAGTCAGAAGCTAGAGCATGGGTAAATGAACCTGTTAGAGAGTAAGGAGGGAATTCCAGGAAGGAAATCCCTAGAGAAGTGGGACTTCAAATTCTATGTTTAAATTTACCCAATTTTCTGACTGAGCAATGAATTATGCATGTACAAGGAAGAGTCAAAGAAGTCCAACTAAATATTTATTTTTTTAATGAACTTAGATTTGTGCTGCCACCCACCAAATGGAATTTGTAGTTTGAGTCCTAGCAAATAAATTACCAAAGACAGGGCAGGCCACAGTAGATCAGCAGGCAGAGTTCTTGCCTGCCATGCCGGAGACTCAGGTTCGATTCCTAGTGCCTGCCTGGGACAAAAAAAGAAAAAAAAAATTACCAAAGACAAAAACCTCAATAATCTTTGGAGGAAAAAAAAAAATCCAAAGTCTCCATAATATAACATTCACAATATCTAGAATATAATCCACAATTATGTGACATATGTAGATCTAGGAAAATGAGATCCAGTCTCAAGAAGAAAAGCAATCAATCAAGACCAACACTGAAATGACCCTGATTCTGGAATTTTCAGGCAAGGACTTTTAAGTAGCTTTCATAACCATGCTAAGTGAGATAAAGGAAAATTTGCTTGTAATGAAGCACTTCTTCAGAGAAATAGAAACTGAAAAAAATGAAAATTCTAAAACAGAAAATCATGATATCTGAAATCAAATATTGACTAGATGGGCTTAATAACAAAATGAAGGTGACAAAGCAAAAGAGTTAATATGAAGATAGATCAATGGAATATGTTCAACCTACATACAAAAAGACACATGTATAAAAAGAAACCTAAGAGAACTTCAGAGGCCTGTGGGACAATAAAATGAAAGTCTAATATAGTATAATTGTATTCATAATATAAAAGAAAGAGAATGAGACTGAATGGCCAAAATATCTCCAAATACGGTAAAAGACTTACTTTTGGAGATTTAGAAACTCAGCAAATCATGAGCAGGAAAAATACAAAGAAATCCATACCCAAACACAAGATTATCAAACCACTGAAAGCCAAAGATAGAGAGAAATTCTTGAAAGTAGCCAGAAGAAAATAATTCCAAACTTGCAGGGAAGCAACCAGGTGAAACATTTCTGACTTCTTGTCAAAAACTATGGAGATAACTAAAAGAATCAAATATCTTGAAATAAATTTAACCAATGAAGTAAAGGACTTGCACATAGAAAACTACAAAATATTGTTGTAAGAAATTAGAGAAGACCTAAATAAATGGGAGATCATTCCATATGCATGGATTGGAAGACTAAATATTGTTTAAATGACAATGCTACCCAAAACGAGTTACAGATTCTCCATGACACCAATCAAGATTCCAACAGCTTTCAGATGGTTGGCGGATATATATTAAAACATGTCTAATAAAATATTAATAATACATTCCAAGTGGTGAATAGACAGGGTGGGTATTGGATTCATGTAAAATTCTTTCACCTTGCTGTATTTTTTAAATTTTTCATAAAATTTTGGAAAACAGGGAGGACTTGGAATAGAATAATGCATTTTTGAAATAGTTCAAATAAAAGTGGAAAGAAAATATTAATTTTGGCACTTGAGGGAGAAATTTTACATCTCTGAAAATTCAACTATAAAGAATAACCGATTTCTAAATGTTGGGTTAATTTCTTTTTTTCCGTTAATTAATTAAAAAAAAAAAGAATAACCAATCTTCCTCTATTGATGGATAAGTGTAGCTCTTCTTTCTTAAAGAGAGTGTATTGACAAGAAAACAATTCAAATTTTCTTACCTCCCCTTACTGAAACATATTCTTACATATAACTTATTCTAAAACTGTTTTTAACATAAAACAGCATATATAATTTTATCTGTTTTCCTACAGTGTACCTATTCAAATCTATCTGCATATGTGTTTTAATGCCTATAGAATATGTAGTGATGTCATCTTTTATTTATAGCTAATATTAATTATCTTTGCCAACTACTTTTTTAAAATAATTTTTGCTTGGCTTTTAGCAGTTGTATTTGTCTTTATAAAGAACCAAATATTTGCTTTTTGTAGGCTCTACTCTACCTTGCCTTTTATTTTATTAATTTATACTTTTATTGTTACTATTTCCTTTTCTTCGTTTTTGAGGGGGGAGTTTTGCTCTTCATTTCCTGACTTCTTGAGATGTATACCTAGGTAATTAATTTTTAGTCTTTCTTTTTCTATTATGACTATATTTAGGACTATAAGTTTTACTCTAAGACATATCTCATGTTTGATGCCACATTTTCATTTCATTCAGTTCAAATTATTTCAACGTGATCTCCTCTTTGCGAAAAAATGCATTGCTTGAGTTCCAAATCTTCCACTGTGGTCTAAACACATACTTTGTTTTATTCCAAAACTTCAAAAATTGTGAGACTTACATTTTATAGCTCAGCTATTTTTTTAACCATGAAGTCAAACCTTAAATATGACTGATCCCCATGCCAACAATATAAAGATTTTATAATATCTTAATTCTGATCAATATGATACTAATTTAAATTATGTTAGTTTTCCTTTTTACTCTACAAATGAGGGGTATTCTTTATTTCTTGGCAGTGTTTGGTTACATGCATATTAATCATTTTATTTGCTCATTTATTCCTGCATTTCTGCTGGTCATTCTAGTGTTTTCCCCTCCTGCCTGAAGTTACATTCTTTAAAATTCCCTCTAGGCAAATGATTGGTAAAGAACTTTCTCTATTTTCATTTATCTGAAGATTTAATACATACATTTTTGGGGACCAATGAACATTTCTTAAACAAAACAGCAACCAAAAAAATACTAATCATAACATAAAACTTGATAAATTTAATGTCATTAAAATTAGAAACATGATTATCAAAAAGTACTATTATGTAAGTGAAAACATGAGCAGCAGAATGTGTGTTTGCCTTACGTATAACCAACAGAAGCCTCATCTCCAAAATATATACTTTTTTAAAAGCCTACAAATGAGGGAGACCTAGCATCTCCCCAAAGACACACTGGAACATCCCAAGAAACGAAGTCTGAAAGAACAGTAAGCACATGAAAAATTTCTCAACCTTACTTAGTATCTGGGAAGTATAAGTTAAAATCATAAGGAGATACCACTTTCCCCTACAAGAATAGTGAAAATTTTAAAAACTAACAATATTTATTGTTAAAATAATTCAGAACAATTAGCCCACTCCTACTAGCTTCTGATTTGTGCAGTTTTCTGTATGTATGCTTTATTTCAATATAAATTGTTTAAAAATACAGATGATAAAATGTCCAAATAACTACTCAAAGAATTATGTATATTTTATATTTAGTATATATACATTGAAATCATGTGAGTGTGTATGTGTGTGTGTGTATGTGTATATTGGTATAGAGCTATGCACCTCAGAAAAATATGCTCTTAATTAATTCCTATGGGTGTGAACTCATTGCACATAGGACTTTTTGATGAAGTAACTTCAGTTAAGATGTGCCTAACCTAAACCAGGATGGGTCTTCATACTATGACTGAAGTCCTTCATAAGCAGAATGAAACTCAGACACACCGAGAAGAAGCCATAGGAAAAGCCTGGAAGTCGATGGAAGCTGGAGAAGCCAGGAGAGGCTGTCACGTGGACTGTCATGTGACAGAAAACCAAGGACAGGGTCATCAGCAGTCAGTCTGAGAACACCACAGTCTTCTGGGGAGAAAGCATCATTAATTTAGACTCCCCCTAGCCTCCAAACTGTAAGCCAATAAATTCCTGTTGTTTAAGCTGACGAATTATATGGCATTTGCTTTAGCTGATGTGGTTGTTTAAAGCTTATATGTACCCCAGACAAAAAAACGTGTTCTTAAATTTAATCCATTGCCATAGGTGTAATCCAGTGTGAGTAGGACGTTTTGACAAGTGTATCCTCAGTCAGGATGGTTCCTAATCCCATTACTGGAGTCCCTTATAAACTGAATGAATTCACCCATGAAGAAGAGAAAGTCACAGGAAACAAGAAGCTGACAAAAAGGATTAACAAAAGAAATCAACTAGATGGTACTGGGGGGGGGCATACATTTGGATCAACATTTAATTCTAAATATAAAGACAAACTCCAATTGCCACCAGGGGTGCGATGGTGGTTCAGTGGTAGAATTCTCATCTGCCATGCCGGAGATCCGGGTTCGAATCTCAGTCTACGCATTTCCCAAGAAGCAAACAAACAAGCAAAACAAACAAATGAAAAACAAACAAACAAAAATTCAACAGTGGTGCTGCAATAATGGAATATTCACATGGAAAATAATGAAATGTGACCCTGCCATACAGCATACAAAAAAAAGAGAAGTCATATAATTTCTTGAA
The DNA here is from genome assembly GCF_023851605.1 of Tamandua tetradactyla. Taxonomy (NCBI): domain Eukaryota; kingdom Metazoa; phylum Chordata; class Mammalia; order Pilosa; family Myrmecophagidae; genus Tamandua; species Tamandua tetradactyla. The sequence goes on along the minus strand of NC_135333.1, from coordinate 159,333,099 downwards.
GAAAAAAAAATGGTCACTTTCTTCCATACCCTGATAGATTATGTTTTAAAATCTACAAATTATTTTCATTGATTTCATTTTGTATGATTTAGGAATACTGAATTTTGACTCCATGTCCTTGATGTAAAAAACTCCGTGTATAAATAAGCTGTAGAGAAACCTTAAACTTCCCTAGTTTTCTTATAACTTTATACACAGTAGGATAAAATCAACAAGTACTTAAGTTTATGTTAAAAATGTTAGGGACAAGATTTGCAGTGTAAGAATTTCATTGTAATTTTCACAGTAATGAATTATAATTATATGTAATATATAAATGCACCTTAGAAACATAGTAGATGAATGATTAAAAATTTATGTTCCAAAAGCCTATATACAACATAATGTCATTTTTATAGCACTCAAAAACAATAAAAATTGGGCGGGCCACGGTGGCTCAGCAGGTAAGAATGCTTGCCTGCCATGCCCAAGGACCCGGGTTCGATTCCCGGTGCCTGCCCATGTAAAAAAAATAAAATAAAAACATAGCTTAAAAAAAAAACAATAAAAATCAAATAAAATAGGAAGTCTGTAAGGTGGTCTCCAACTTTCTCCTTCTCCTAGCATTTCATTCCCCTTAAGTGTGGGTTAGTTAGTGACTGCTTCCAGTAAATAGAGAGGGATAACAAGATTTCATTTATGAGATTAGGTGACACAAGGACTAGGGCCTCTGTCCTGTGTGCTCTCTCTCATTTTCCCACTTGCTTGCTCTGATGGAATCCAACTGCCACGCTGTGAACTGCCCTTTGGAGAGGCCAATATGGCAGGAAACTGAGGGACATCTCCAGTGTAAAGACAGAGAGGAGTTAAGGTCTTCAGTCCAACAGCCTGCATGAAACTTAATCCTGCTGACAACTGAGCTGCGTGAGCCTTGAAAATCTTCCTCCAGTTGGACCTTCAGGCAAACGATTTGAATACAGCTTCATCAGAGACATTGAGACAAAGGCATCAAGTTAAGCAGCACTTGGATTTTTGATGCACAGAAACTGAGATAATAAATGTTTATTATTTTAAGCTGTTACATTTTGGGGTAATTTGTTACACAGTAGTGACTAACTATTACAAAATACATTACTTAGGGTCATATAAATATGCAATGAGTCTAAGAAGTAAAAAGGCCAGGGAATCATGGACACAAAATTGAGGTGGTGTCTATCTCTAAGAACAAAGGCACAGGGTTGGGATAGAAGAAGAAAGAATATTCAGCTATGATGGAGACATGCTAGTTCTTAAACTGAGTAGTAGTTCAAGGGTATCTACTTTAAGGTTTTGCTTTAGAATGTAGATATGTTAATGAATGTTATCTTTTTAATATAGTATTAAATTATTAAAATAATAGTAGCACTGATGTTTAAAAAACTCCCCAGCCACCTTCTCTCTTTGCAAAGGTAGGAAAATGTGTTGCATTTGTCAATAGGTTATTCTGAGTGCCTGCAGAAATTAGTAAACACTTCCTATCTGCTACATGCTAGCCTCTCTGAATTCCAGGTTCTTTCAACATAATATCTGGAATAATTGGCAAGATAAGAATAACTAATAATTATCCTTATCCCACATTTTATAGAAGAAGACACAGACACTCCAAAGCTAGATTTGCCCAAACCACACAGCTAATGGGCAGTGGAGCTGAGCTTCCAGCTTAGTATTCTTGTCATCAAACTTGAAGAGCTCCAAGGGCCTCCAAACAGGAACTAACATTTAGATGTGACAGTACCAAAGGCATGCCATTTCCACCTTAGCTTTTATTGTATTTTGTACCCTTAATATTTGGAACCATGAAGCATAATGTTATAAAATGTCAATACAATTGTTAGGGGATTCATGGAATTAATTGGATATTAAAAGTAATTGATTTTTTCTGACTCTTTCAACAAGAACTAGTTTCATGGGTATTCAACCAGGGCAGTCACACAAGACCTTGAGCTCAGAAAGAGCCTTTAAAATTGAGGTTTTAAATTTAAATCCACTCTCTCGTAATTATTAGTAATTTTTTTCTTTGAAATTTTGTTTTGTAAGTGAAGTTCAGCGAAACAATGGAGCACGCATTCTTATCTTGGAGTCTTGACTTATACACAGTCATGTATCTTGTCCCCTCCTACCTCCCCGAAACAGGTCTCAGCCGTCCACTCCCCTACATCACCCTTCATCCCTGGGGGCTCCAAGGGAGGCTGTGGTCATATGTGCATGCCTTGAACAGCAAGTCAGGGAGCAGAGAGTTCTGAGTGTGTGTAAGGTCTAGACAGCTGGCAAGTACACCTGCGCCCAAAGGAGGTCAATATAATGAGAACGTACCATGACAAGTCAAGATACCATGGAAAAAAGGATTAAACATTTTTCCTGCTTTTTGAACACTTAAGATTCTATATATCTCTTATTTAATTATTCTAAAGCTAAAGAAGACTACAGTACTTCTGCTTTGAAAATCTGCCTATATATATAATTTCAACTCCATCACCTGAAGTTTATAATATCCAAACAAGCAACCAGGACGGAAGCTTGTCAGTACTGTGAATATTATCTCTATTTTGATGAGTGCTGATTTCTAAATGTTTCCTATTTTATGCCACTTCCAGACAAGGGTTGCGTACTTTCTGGCCTCCTTATACATAGTTCAGTGGGTGCATGTGACTCTTTCTAGCCAATAAGTAGAGAGTTGACGTGAAGTGCCACTTTCAAGATTTTCAACTGCCAATGTGAAAGCTCTTTTACCTCTGGCATGGCAACCAGCACCATTTAAGACTCTGGTAGACTGTATTATTGCAAAAAATAATGGTTGCCCTTCTTTTAAAATCCTTCCCTAAAGACCTATGCATTCTAGAGGAGTTCAAGTCCTCCAAGTGGTGCAAGTTTGCCTGTGTAATAATTTTAGCCAACTGAAATGTGAGTGGAAGTGATGTGCTCCCCTTCTGAAGGATATCTTTAAGAGCTATTGGTTTGTCAGCCATTCTTTCTTTCTTTTCCATGAGGTCATCATGTCCCAGATTTTGGGCTGCTCCTTCAACTTGGGTCTTGGAATAAAGAGCATGTGTAACAGAAGCTGGTCCCAAATTGACATTAATATGACCTATAAATAAACTTTGGCTTTTGTAAGTCACAGATTTAGGGTCTGATTATTATTATTATTATTAATTATGCAACATAACTTAGTTTAAACTGACTGAGGCAAAGATGGTGGCTGTTCCCTCAGCCTAGGTTTTTTAGGAGCAGAAAACCTCTTGGTGACTCACTATATAAATGTAGCATGAACAAAAACTGTGCCTTCATTATTTATTTTAAGTCACTGGGATTTGGGGGTTCTTTATAACTTTACCATAATCGAGCCTTCCCCGATGCACATACCAACCAAATATAAAAGGTAATGCTCCTAATTTGAAGGTATTTCTCCATGAAATCTTAGCAAAATCTGCATGAACCTAATTCTAAGCAGGATTTTCAAGAAACTAACTTATTCTCATTCCACAGAGTCACGTGACATTTTCCTGGTGATTTGAAACTATGGGACATGATAAATGAGTGATTTTCTTTTCTTCGTGAAAGTTAAAAGAGAAAAAAAGAGGAAATGAGAGAGGAGGAGAGGAAATAGAGTGAATCACACATAGTACAGATAAGCAAATATTATTTATGAAACTTTGTTTCAATTATATGTATATGACTAAATATGCATGTGCCTGGAATCATGAAATGGTTTGAGCTATGGATGGGGATCAGACTTATTTAGGCTATGAACACTGGGACGTAGAGTTACAAAATTGTTTGTATCTTTTAAATATCTACAGTGACTATGTAAAACTTTCATTGTTAGAAAATAAACAATGTATACATGAGCAAGTGTGCATCTTCAGTCTTTGAATACCACTTTGCCATTCATGTACCATCTCTCTTCTCCCCTGACCTCCTGTCACCTGAAAATATTAAGTAACGTTCTTATCCTTTCTCTTATGCATGAGATGGGGCAAAATGTATTTTACTTCTTTATTCTGTCACTTTCTGGGATGTTGCCTTCTGTCTACAGCATTCACTAGGTTTATGAACTTCTACACTTAGGAAGAGAAATACAGAACTTGCTTTCTACAGTGACAGTTCTCAGACTAGGTGTGTTAACTCCACCTCTTGTTTCAGATAAGTGGGAAAGAATGAGGGGTAGGCACAGCCCACTCATTTGCAATTACACACATCTCTCAGTCTATATTATCCTTGCAGCATCCTATAAATTTATCCTTCAGATCTGTCACAACAAAAAACGATTGCTATTGCTATTATTATCATTATTAAATAGTTAGCTACTTATTTTTACTGCATTATCTGAAATACAGATATTAAAAGTTATTAATACATATTAAATGATAACTTAATTGGCCTCCAAAAAAACTATACAGTGAGGCACTAGTTTTTATGTATCCACCAAAATTTGGAGGACAAGGTTTGCAAATTTTAATGGAAGAAACCTGCAAAACACATGGAAGATACACTAAAAAAATGATTTTGTTAACCTGCATACTACTGAGAGATGTGTTGTATATAGGGTGAAAGAACAAAGTATCATTCCTTAGAGGAAAGATAAAGGAGCAAAGTTAATACTTCTTAAAGGGTTTCATAACATTTTTTCTGTGTTGGAAGTAGTGAAGGAAATGAGTAATAGGCTGCATAATGCTGGAAATTCTACTCCCAACTGAAAATCCATATAGGGAAGAGAAAGCCAGTTATACAACATTGCAACAGAGACCTTCCATTGGAGCAAATAAGGCCTTTAGAGCCTTTATTTCCTTCGTATACCACAATTTTGAGAAGGCTAAAAAAAAAAATTCCAATAGACACAATTCTTTCCTTTGATAGGGAGCCTGCAGTGTGGTAACTCGTTGTCCATATTCATAACTATAATTCATGGGACACTCTTTGTTGTGCTTCTCATCTGCTTACCCTAGAAATCAACACTCCATTTAACCAACCTCTATTCCTCCCCACTTAGAGTTGATGTCTATGTCTTAGAATTGTCCTATAAATTTCCAGTTAAGTGATGCAGAGGAAAGAGTTAAGGGGATGATAAGGAGATTCTATAAATAGGAAGAGTCACAAAGATCAAAATCGATGACAAATACATGTTGAGTTCTGTATTAATCAGGACCATTTTGATTATAAAAGCAGAAACTCAACTTTCTCTGGTTATGGGGGAAAAATTAGTAAACACTTACTGACTCTTGAATCTGGGAAGTTCAAGCTTTGATTCTGACCAGAATCAGACACAGCTGGGTCCAGCACTTCAATCTGTCTCTTTTTCTCTGGCTCTGCTTTCCATGTGGTAGGGTTTCCATGTACAAGATGACTCTTAGCAACCCTGGATTATATTCGCCAGTTAACAATACTTTTAGAAAGAACTCACTTATTTTTTCTTGATAATTTCTGTAAGTATGGCCTGGCTTAACCTCCATATGCTCCAAAACCAATCACATGATCAAAAGGATGTGATGGTCTCATTTATGAAGACAGGTCCTGTGATTATTCCTTAAGCACAGAATGGAGTCAGTCTCTCCTAAAGAACAGGGACCAAGACTGGGGGTCGGTGGTTCACCAAAGGAAAATCATGGTGCTCTTACCAGAATAAGGATAAGAAAAATAACCAATGTCATCCACAGGTTCTTACAATGTTTGGGCCATTGCTTCAACTCTGATGTCCCTCTCACATGGTCTGCTTGAGGCTGGCAGTCATATTCTGCATGGAAATCAGTAAGAATTTGGCCTGCAGTCCAAAGACTCATATAAGCAGAGTTGGAATGGAACTTCCACTAATCCAACCCTTTCTATAATAGTTGTTAGGACTTAAAATTATAGAGTTAATTCCCCAGAACTGGCATAGGCTTCTACATCTTTGCTCTCTAATCTTCAGTTACCATTTTCACATTCTCTGCAATTGGCACAGAAACATAAGATGTGCGTAATTAAGGGTTACCTGGTTGCAAACTCACTGGCTAATTTGAGGGGATATGTTAGAAGGGCAGCTGCAATTAAGAGGTTCATAGAATTGATGAGAGACAAAAGACCAGACCTGGGTATGGGCAGGACCTGGGCAATTTGGGAGACAAACCAGCAGGAAGCACATAAACCATCACATAGCCAGAAGAGTTTGGTCCCTACATTGTCACTGAGACGTCAATGCCAGGCATTTCTTGTGTCCTTGTCTCACATGCACAGCGTTTACAATCCTGAAAGAAAGATTTCCATTGGGCAAGCTTATATTGTTTGCCCAACTCTGGCTGTACCAGGGAATTAGAGAAAAGATGTTGGCCTTTGAACTTTCAAGGGGGTTTTGTATGTTACATCTGGATTCACCATTCTATAAAAACCATACACACTAAGGATGAAATAATTCCCCAAAATGTAACTAAGACATATTGGGATGGTTCAAAGATGCAGGGGACTGTCAATCCAACATGTAAATGTCCCTGAAAGATAGTATATGAGGAAATAACAAGGATGGCTTTGGTATTACTATAGATCAAGAAATTGACACCATCAAAATAAAGCAATTCAAGCTCTCCATAAATTGACAAGCTATGTGAAATAACTCTGCTTTGAGTTCTTTCTCTAATTCCTTTCATTGGAATTTTAGGTGTGGCATTCAGCAATTCAAGTTCAAACAAAGAGGATTGGCAAAAGTAAAACTTAAATCAACCACTTTATGCACTTTTTTTAGCAGTCAACATGTTTTGGTTTAGTCGCTGCAAAATTTGACTAAGCCTTACTTGTAATCACAGAGAGAGAGAGAGAGAGAGAGAGAGAGAGAGAGAGAGCTGTTTCCACGTACAGCCTTGAGCAAAAACCTAATCAGATTGATAACATAGCACTCCCATCTTAATAAAATTAACAGAGCATTCAAGCACATTATAAATCACTTGTTTTCACTTCATTTTGCAAAAATAAGGTAGTATGCATCAGGATTTTGCTCACCTCATTACAGGGGAGTGAACCTTTCTTGTCTTTGATAATTTCCACTTCAAAGTTGCTGATTTTTTTTTCAATGCAGGGTATGCATGTATGACTGTGTGAGGACACTGTCTATGAGATTTTTATAAAATTTAAAGAGCTAAGCAACCAAGCAGCTAAATAAATAATAGTAGGAAGGGGGTGGGCATTGCTAAGCCATTCTCATAAAACTTACTACTGGTTACTTTTCTGAAGTTAAATGAGATTTAATGTACATAAGCCACATGCTTACACATTCCTGACGCATCAAAGAAAAATGGCATTCTAATGAGGCTCCACTCCTCTGTTCCAGAGACAGCTGCAGGCTTGTAATTTTGTAACTGCCTGATGCTAATATCCTAAGTCAGTTTTTAAAGGCTTATTTGCTTGCCTGTCACCTGCCATCTCGAGGAACAGGCAGCATCCAGTGCCCTGGCGGTACAAGTGGATTTGTCAGCTCCAGCAAGTGCTGCATCCCACACTCGCTGCTGCAGCCCGTGCACAACATTGTTCTTTCTGAACGTTTTGCACTTGGTTTTCCATCCCTTGAAGGCTACCATGGCTCGGATCATTATCAGACAAAGTATTCAGGGAATGAGAACAGCCTTCTGGAAATGCAGATGTCTAGCAAATTAATATATCCCAGCGAATGCTTATTGAAGAGATAAAATCCAAAGTCTGAGAATTTAGCTGAATGAGGGTCTTATTCCCAACCTCTTATTCCTTGGACCTCTCATTTTTATTTTGCATTATTAAAATATATCTGTAAAACATTCACTTTACGATGTTTCAAGGAGAAATTACAAAAAAATCCAATGAAGCAATCCAAGGCACAGAGTGCAACGGGGAAACATGTCTCAGGGAATATATCTATTTCAGGACAAAACCATCACTCAAGTATTTCAAAACTTTTAGAAACTGAGCACTCAGTTTAGCTGAGTAGAGAAACTTTCAGCATCTTTGAAGCAGACAGAATAATATACACTGATTTTTCCCCATCTCATATAATCTCTTTAACATCAACATACTCAAAGCAAAATCAGTATCTGTTCCATTTCCCTCCAAATTTCTTTGTTCTATTAATTTCCTATCTCCATTGTAGAACCACTATCCCCTCACTCCTCAGTTATCCAAACCAGGAATCTCAAATCTACAAAATCATCAGGAAAAAAATTCTCCTCCATATCCCTGTCAAAAAGGTCACTAATTTTGTCGATTCTACTCCCATTTGAGCTATTCCTTCTCTATCTATCATTGTCAGTGCTTTAATTCAGACCCTTCTTATATGTTGGCTAGAATATAATAATCACCACCACCATGCCTAAAAAAAAAAAAAAAAAAATCACCCTCCTGCCAGTCTTTCCTCTCTACAATAATCCATCTTTCATACTGCCTTCAGAGTTGTTTTTTCTAAAACACACAAGGGAACCCATCTCTGCTTTTGCCCTTATCAATCACAGTCCAATCAGAAGATAGAAATTTGAATTGGGAAAATTTAACATAAAAACTATTAATTCTAACAGAATTGGCTAGAAAGAAGTAAAGAGACCTCTAAAGGATATAAGAATAGTCGATATAAGGAGCAGCCACCACCCCTAGAGCTGAGATACAACATCCAAGGAAGACACTCTCTCCCCTACGGCTGGCATCTAGACCTGATTGGAGAGAGCATAGCCATGCCTCATCAAATGGCAGAGAAATTGCTATGATGACAGGCTGGAGGAATTTGTTGGAGATTCATAGTCTGGAACTGGCTAGTTCATAGGGAGTGAGATTTCCACTAGACATACTCTGTTATGAAATGACCCAAGAGAGTTGCTGACTACTGAGAACTGTATGAACCGGGGACTGGGGAAACTAACTGCACTACAGGCAGCTGAAAACTGAAGAAGCCATAACAGCACCTATTCAGTGAGCATACCAGAACTAAAAAGCAAAACTATTTTCCTCTCACAAGATCTTTCCAAACCCTCTACTGGCAAAGCTTAACATCCATCCAGCTGGCAAAGGAAAACGATTTAAGGGCCCATCTCAGTTTTTGCGGGACAGGTAATTAAGGATGAATTTGGAAACTGAAAGGGCCCAGATTTATAACTGATGCATGCCCATACCATTTTCTCAGCATGAAATAACCCTCTTTTATAGTCCAATTCAAATGTTGCCTCCTCTCTGAAGCCTTTTCCCACCATTGTACCTCTCCCTGATCCCACATCAAATTAAACATTTCTTTAGAATGTTCACATCATTATAACAAACTAACCTTCTGTATCATAATTTGTGTCTTCAGCTCCCTATGCCATTCCTTTCTTTCTGTGCAATCTTTTAAGGACAGCAACCACAACTTACGCATCTAAGTGTCACAGCACCTAAAACAAGGCCTGAAATCAGAACAAGAGTTCAGTAAAGGGTGCTTCAGAGTACAAAAGAAAATAGAGAGACTGGAAATTGCCAAATGATAAAAATGCTTTGGGTTGTGATCCATTACACTTTTTGACTTAGATGGACCCATTTATTTCATATAGTTTAGACCCTTATTTGCTAAGGCCTAGATAGGTCAAGAAACTAGTCAAGCATTACCTAGCTAGTGTGTTGCCTCATCATTTTCCTTCCCCATCTTGTCTTCTTTCCTTGTTAAGAAAGGCTTTTTGTAGTTAGAATAATAGAAACACTTCAGCTCTCTCACTCTCTCTTTTTTTTTTATCTCTCTCTCCTGTCTATGTCTGCCTCTTACATATTCTTCATTCTCCTCTTTACACATGGACCAGCCTTCCCTGTCTTTTGATGTGCTTGGCAAAAAGTGATCAACCAAAATAGTAATATAGTCTTCCTGAACTCCAAGTTGACATGTCCCAACAGCTCTAGGACCTGCAACTAAGTGCCAGGAATTTTGAAATATCAAATCCAAATTCCAGGGGGTGAAAAATAAATGGGACAATCTTGGTTCAGTATGTCCATTAGAACTCAGCCAACTGTGGTTGGTAGACTGAAGCATAGAGCTATTTGTTGGTTGTTTTTTTCCTCTCAATAAGTGCCCTTCCTGACAGAATAGAGAGGAAATCACCATAGCAGAAGGAGGCTATGATCTAAGTTACATAGCCAAATGTTTTCTATGCTGTACTATTGAAATCCTATGCATGTTTCAAATTCAGCTTAAATGTACCTCCAATGGCTAGTCTTGCCTGGATCTATGAACCAAATTAGCTCTTCTCTCTGGTTGTTGTCCCTCTGTCACACCACTATGTGCATTGTGCTAATTGTATAGATTTTTGCTCACCTGTCCATCTTTTCCAATCATTGTATATCTCCACACACCTACAATGCATCAATTCTTTCTTTCAACAATTATTTACTGAATACATGCTATATTCCAGTCACAGTGTAGACACTACATATCTGTGCTGAACCCATCAGAATGCATCTTCAAAGTTCTGTAACTATTGTAGAATTTAAATACTCAGATGAGTAAATATAAACCTACAACTATGATTAGTGCTATCAAGAAAATATAGGTTACTATGTCAGTATATCAAGGGCACCTCATTTAGACTGGATAATCAGAGAAGTTCTCCCTGAGTTAAGCAACCTGCCATCTGTGATGTGAGGGTTGACCAGAAATCTACCAAGGCAAGAGCGGCAGGGAGGCCAGAGAGGAGCACAGGGGGAGAGTTTCCCAGAAAAAAGACTACATGTGTGAAGGCCTCAAGGTAGAAAGCAATTTGGTGTGGCTCAAGAATGACAAAAAGTCAGCGTGCCCACAGTAACTGAAACCAAATAGTTGAGCCAAAATCAGTTTATACATAACAATGCCTATTTGATACTAAAGTGCTTTAAATAGGGCAGTATCATGTTTCAAATTTGAATTCTTAAAAGAACATTCCAAATTCAGACTGGAATGGATAGAAAACCTGGGGTAGCATAAGAATGGAAGCAAAATTTGAGAAGCTTTACATGGGAAATGGCACACAGGTTTTGATTCTATGCAGATATGTATCTTTCTCTAATCCAGTTGCTAAATTTCTCTTTCTACCTTCACCTTTAGTACTTCCATTATCCTGTATGACTTCCTTTTTACTTCCCCTTGTGGCTCAAACTATTGATTCCTCTTCTTGCCACTCCTATAGCTTTCTTCCATCAAACCAATTCTCTCTGTCCTCTTGAATGCCAATTCCTGTATTTCTCTCTTTAGCTTTGGAATTTCACTCAAGCTCAATTTGGTCACAAAATTCATTATTGATTGATATGCTTGTATGAATTGTGACATTTCCCAAATATACCTAGTCATTGGAATCATGTGGGTAACCCAATGACTAGGTATATTTAGGAAATGTCACAATTATATGTGACAATGTATATAACAAATACAGATTTGTTAGCTCAACTTCTAGAGATTTCCAATCAGAAGGCCTTTGGTGGGTCTTAGAGATTTATATTTTCAAATAGCTCCCCAAATAAAACTGATGATCATCCATGTTTGAGAATCTTTGTTATTATACTATTATCAAACTCATATCACAATAACTAGGTTCTAAACATTTGCTAACACCAGAGGCTACTCAAGAGGCATGCTGCCAACAGCAGTTTAGAAATCACAATCCCCTGAAGCTTTGTCAATGATTTGTCTAAGGCAGGCAACATCTTTTCCTGCAGTGGTGATAGCTAATGAAAGAGAACTCAGTGAAAGAGAAAGGTCTTTAGATCTGCAATTACATTTGAGATTTTTCTAGAATCTGCAGCCACATTTTATTAACAATTTGATACCACTTGCACATAATCCCAGTTGCAACAATAAGTATTTTGATGCTATTACATATTTTTTTTAAAATTGCCTGATTTCTTATTACTCACTCACTTATAAGGTTATCAAGTCCTCTGAGAAAAATGAAGTATAGAAGCTTATGTGATCTGCCTACAGACAAAAAAAAAAAAAAAAAAAAAGCAAGAGAGCAAGAGCAAATTCAAAAACTCTGAGCTCCCAAATTTCCAGTCTTCTGTTTCTCGCCCTGAGCCATACTACCTCCCACACTGCACATGCTGTAAACTTTATGTGGCCCATCTGTTAAGGAGTTTGTTTTCCAAATTTGCAGGGGCTTGGCACTTCTGGACGGAGTGCCAGAACTAAATGTGACACAGATTTTTACCTTTTAGATCAGTTTTAATTGCAAGGGCATTGGTGTTGGAAAAGGTCAGGGGAAAGGAAGAAGTCACCCTTAAATAAATAAGCAGAAGCAGTACAGCAATGGTTAAATGCTGTGGCTTGGGCAAGCTTGTACTTAACACTCGACATGATGACAGCAGTAGAACGCTAAGGGTATATTGAGTTTTCAGGTTCAGTAGTGGGCTGAATGTGGGCACAGCTTGGCATTTGAAATTAGGCAGAGCATGCTGTTTTCTCAGATTTAATGCAGAGACCATAGATAATAATTATGTTGCTGAGCCTACAGAGAATCTTTACGACTGATCCTCTATTAAACTGGCAAAATAAGAGGATAATGTCTCCAGCACTAACAAGTTGGCAGGGAAGTAGCTGGCAATTCCTCCCACTAATGTTCCATCTGTAAGAACCGTCAGTATGATCCAGGATATTGTTTCCCCACACAGGTTGTGCCTGCAGTATAATCAAGAGAGAGAGATACCAAGTGGAGATATCTTTATTGTGTTTGAAAGTCACTGCCATTGGTGGGTGAGCAGTACATGTGATTGACGACACACGATGCCATGTCATAGTGGAGAAATAGCCATGCAGTAATTCCTACAGGAAAACAACCGTTTCTAAGCACTGACTTGTTGTCCAACTGACATAAAAGTCACAGAAAAAGAAGAATCGTCTCTAACCAGGATTCATTTTAGAAAAGCTTTTTGTTTCTTTGCATGGAAGCTTGGAAAACTGCTTTTGTTTAAAAATATCTTTTCCGTTTCTTGCTAACCCAGTGTACGGTACTTTCCCAGAACTGACTCTCCTGCAACATCCCAGGTTGGCTGGCTTGGATTTTTCTCTAGCAGCAAAAGGTGGGAAGGAAGAAAACCTTGGGGATGCAAAGGTAGTACACAGACCAGCTGAGGCAAAAAGCCTGACTCTTTCTGATATCTGAAGTGATGGCTGTCATTGCACATTTCCAAAGCTACCCAGGAAGCATTCCTCGGCTGTTTCAGGCAGAAGTAACATCTGCCTCCTCTGACTTCCTAAACATTCACTTGATATTTAAAAGGCACTGCTTTGTGTTGGAATAACTGCACTGCATGGCTTATTTCTCCTTTCATATGTCCCGCAGTGCCTAGAACAGTGCTTAATTTAAAATATTTTTGTATCATGACTAAATAAACAGAATATTGAGTCATCCCCATCAAAGGCCACAGAGAGGCAAGCACGTTGGGTTAATCACCAATGCAAGGAGCATATATAAGGATATATAAGGAGCATATATATCACCAATGACACAACTCACCTTGGTGGTAGACACTCTATGGAATAACAGGTCATAGTAGCTAACACGTCAATGTGCCAGACATTGTTTTAAGCCCTTTCCATGTTTGACCTATCTCATTCTTCCATCATCCATTTCTAAGATCTTACACAAGATAGAAAATAAAGGAGGCCAGGGAGGTTTTAAATATCTGCTTCTTTGGGGTGTTCTCCTTTATGACATTCACTTTGAATACATCTTGGAGTTTTAAGAAGCCCAGGAAATTACTTCCTTCCTCCTCCTTTTCACTAATTCATATCCATACTCCTACCATATATTGCTCACTCCCATCCTCCTCCCCCAAACAAAGCAGAAGCAAAGAAGCATTAACTATTACTGCCACCAGAGACGTTTAAGAAGATCTGTGCACTCCTCCACTACCTCTGGACAGCTCCTTCATTACCTGATTCATCTAGCAACTCATATTCATCCAAACACGGTCTCCGTGGATTTTCCCTCAACTGTAGGCAGCTCAGGTGCCTCCACAGCCCTCTGTTCAGAGCTACATCATAGTGATGATCTCTTTAGAGGATTTTTGTTCGATTACATGTAGGTCTCCCCTCCTAGGATGTAAATTCCTTTGAGAACAAAACACATATCTTTAAAAAAATTTTTATTCCTAGTGCTGAGTTATATAGTGGGCACTTACAAGGTATGTTCTCAGTGAACTAATGAATCCAATGCTTAAAACACATGTTCTAGATGAATGAATGAATCTACTACATTGCCCTTATTTTACAGAAGAATGGTTGAAAGGTAAAGCGACTGCACAAGATCCATGAGCAGCCAGTGGAAAAGCATACTACACTTTCCGTTGTGAATGCCAGATCACCCTCTACTGCCCAATGAAACCCAATCTCCTTAATACCTGAGAATTATACACTGACATGAATAGCTCTCACTCTCTCTCTCTCTTTTGACTCTCATAATGCTTATAATCTATAAAACTAATTTAGCTCTTATTTTACTCTACTGTGTTCTAACCTAGGCTTGCATGTGTTTCTTTTTTTATTTCTCTTTGTCTGGATTATAATTACTGTACAGCTAGAAAATACACTACCTCTTTTTCCGTCTCCCAGGGCTTTGATTTTTTGAATGTGTAAGCCTGGAAAAAATAGGAATTGATTATATTATCCACTTTTTATCACTTCCATCATCACTTCTGAAGTTCCAAGAACAAGCTCAAGTGTCAGACTTTTGTTTCTAGCTATTTGCATGGTCCTCCATCTCTTGGTCCCATAGTGCCTTTACAATACTTAACAAAGGTTAAATGGGCTTCTGCTTTTCCTTTAGAAGATTTCTGTGGAACTGCAGAAGACAATTATCTTAGATGAAGATCTTTTTTTGTGTGCAAGTTATAGCGAGTCCTTCAGAATATCTGCTTGAGTAGAGGAATCTCATCCCAACTGGAAACAGGAAATGCAGGCAAACCACTGAAGGGCCTGGAACAAGATCAGGAAATCTGTTAGAAAGCAAAACAGCTACTCTGTTGTTCGGTCTACTTCTTTCTCTCTCTCTAGGAAAATATGAACTCTCTTTCTTGCTTCTTCTGCATTGCTGTTTTTTCAGTTTTTCTCTCTTTCTAGATCCATTGTCTTTTCTGAAAATTTCTTTATAGCTTTCAGGTTGTTTAGGTCATTAATAGTCTCTTCCAAACTCTTTAATTCCTATCTTCAATTCCTTTCATTTGTTCATAGCTTTGACCCTTGCGGCAAATCTTTCCTGACCTGTTTAGACTCTATCTTCTCTTGAATAGTACAATATTGAATTATGTTTGCACTCTTTCCTTTTTACTTACTTTTCTAACATCTTTACTTTCCTCAATTCCTTTATTTCCTCCTACCTTCTAATTATAGGCATCCAAAAGTTGTCCTCTACTCTGTCTCTATCCTTCTCCGTTTCCATCATTTCAACTACCTGCCCTACTTCATAGCTCTCTCTTTCTTCCAACTTCCAGGAACATATTCTAGAACAATTGCTGGTTTTCTATAATTGACTCTCTCACCAATTAAAAACCCAGTATCTCAAAAAAAATTTTTAAAGGTCTAGTAAATTAGTGCTTATTCAAAACTCAATGCAGAGAAATTTCAAAAGGTCTATTCTCTCATTCTTTCCATACCAGGTAAGATAGATCATTACAGATCTCCACTGTGCCCTGCAGTTCTTTATTAGGCTTTCAACAATTGGAATAAATTAATTACTTGTACAATGGTTTGTTCAATATCTGCATTTTCTACTGAATACTAGGTCTATGAGGACAAGAACTATATCTGTTTTGTTATAGCCTTTTATTTCCAATGACTCATACAATGCCTGGCACATAAGAGTCATGAAATAATAACAAATGGACAAGAGATGGAATGAATGAAAACATCATTTGATTGCTTTTCCAAAGCTCTCATGGAGTGATATTAACGTTGGTGAAAACAGGCCAGCTTCCGGTCCTCAATGTATTACCTGATTTTGTAGATAGAGCGTGTTTACTCTCATGAGCAAAATCAGTCCTGAATCATAAGGAGAAAGATACAAACACCATAGTTGGTGGAAGAATTGCATCAGACTAACTGGTGCTGGGAGACCTTCACAGAAGTCAAATTATATTTAGGAGGTGGCTTGGTAACCACAGAATCAGAACAAGGGGTGTAGTCAGATAATTTATGTTTCCAGACCCAGTATGTTAACACAATCTTGAAACAACTCAGCTAATATTTTCTCTCCTTTTCTCAGTCCTTCTAAGTAAGTCAGATTTGGGTTTGAATGCCAGTTCTGAGTGAACCTGACCAAGTTTCTTGAGCTACTCTGCCCTCCATTTCCTCATGTGAAAGAAACGGAATATAAGAACTAACCTTTGGGGTACATAAAATAATTATGTAAAATAATTAACACAGTTCCTGGCATTTAGTAAGCACCCAATAAACGGAGGTTATTGGGTCTCCCCACTCTAGTTTTCTGTGGGTGATCAATCTGTTTTCTAACTGACATATTTTTTTTAGATACGTCAACTTGCATGCGATTCCTCTTGGTCTGGTGATGCAATGTTTAGATCTCTATTCTGGTCCATCATGTAGTAACTTAATTGTTAACTCTTAGAGTGAGGCTATAGCTCAGATGTCTGCAGGCCTCACTGGAGATATATTCATTTTTATATGTAATAAAAATAATAATAACTTACAGTTTCCAGTTTCTGTTCCCATCCACTAATATAATAGATCCCCAGCTCCCTACTGAGCACTCTGCTCCCCAAGTACTTCTAGGAGCTCCAAGGGTCAGTCTCACATGTGCTGAACCAGTATAAGCTTCTCCTCCTCTCCCTCCGTCCTCTTCCTGCTTCCTTTTACTGATGGGCTCTGCCAGCCCTATTTCTATTATTGATCTGCTTGGTCCCAGCAACAGCACTGAAAACCAGACCCCATGCTGCCTTTCATTGTGCCATCCAAGTGCACTTTCACTTTCTCTTCCTCTTCAGCCAAAACCTTTAAAAGCACACCTGCTTATCAACGCATGCTTCATGGACCTCAGGTGGGCAGAGAGAGAGTCCCTGGCTCCACAAGCCCAATCCATACTTAGACTCAGCCAGGACAGACTGCTGATTCCTTTACATTATTTTTAAGTTTTGGGGGCAAATACTACTGTAGTTCCTAAGTCTATAATTTATTTTCCTGAAATAGCTCCTCATTCTGCCATTATATTCCTGGTAATGGCACCAGGCTCCAAAATCTCCAAATAATCTCTCTCCTTTGTTTCTCACAATCAATTCCAATTACTGCAGATTTTACTGCAAACTCTCTTGTTTTTGTCTCCTCTTTTCTCAATTTTCACAGATGCCAACAGAGATGAATCATCAACTACTCCTGCTTGGATTGCTGAAAAGTCCTCCTAATTTATCTCTTTGCCTCCAATCGCCTTATCTTTCATATACAAATCAGTTGTGTGCTGTACAAAATTAGGACACTGAACTAAATCTTGCCACTTAAAAAAGCCCCCGAGTCCATTAAAATCAAGTTGAACTGACCAGACATTTGCTTATTGGTCTACATCAGTGTTACTTCCATATTAGGTAAATCTGATCAACCAGGTTATTTTTTTTTTTCCACTTCTTATTGAAAACAAGTTGTTAGAAGTCACGTTATACCTTCTTGGAAAGCTGACAGTAAATGTCCTGGATTTCAAATGTAGAAGTTGCAGAGATTTGCAACACTCAAGGGGATTAGTACAGGACCATTCCCATCTTAATCAGAAGAAAGTTAAATCTGAGAAATAGTTGGAATTCCCTGTAGACACCTGTGACACAGTGGATAGCTGCTGTAGTTTAGGAACAAAAGCAACATTCGTGGCATCAAGAGACCGACTATTTGTCTTGTTCTGCTACTTTCTTGCTGTGTGATTTTGGACATATTAATTTTCCTATCTAATACTCAGCTTCCTCATCCTTGAGGGTGTCAGGGGTTTCTGTGGCTACCATGGCACTCATACTCCCTCCTCTCCCAATATTTGTCAAATGTTAATATAATTGTTCATTTAATTACCTGGCTTTTCCTCTAAATTATGTACCTCCTGAGAGCAGAGTGGTGATGGCCTAATATTCCCAGCACCTAACACACAATGGATATCAGCTAATTATTTACTGAGTAGATGAGTGAATATCTTTCCAAACAGTAGTTCCAGTACTTTATATTATTTGCAAATGGAAAGTTCCTCAAAGACAGGGGAAGTATCCTACTTATCTTACTACCCCATAGGGCTCTGTATAGTGCCTTGGACAGATGTACCACTCAAATGGATTGGAATGATTGATTGAAAAAAAAAAAAAAAAACCTATAGGTGCATTCATATATATCACCAGAGGCAGTAATGCTCTCAGCATTGTAAGAAAATGGATAAGAGAATCCGGAAATGGAAGAAGAAACCATAGAAGAAGTTAGAAAGTCTTTAAAGGAAGGGCTCCTCAATCTGTTCCTTCATGGCCTAGCCAGGAGACTTTAAAGTCTATAAGATCATTCCAGGGAAAGCTAACAATCCTTATGCATCGGATAAGGATTGTTATCCTTATAACAATCCTTATTGTTATAAGGATAACAATCCTTATAACAACAATCCTTATAACAACAATCTGACTGCTCTAAGTGGGAATCCCTATTACTATGGAAGGAGCTGAGGATGTTGACACCTCCTTCCCAGCTTTGTCTGCATTATCTGCAAACTCCTCACCTGTCCCATTATCAGACTTTGGAACAAGAAAAGTAGTTCTTCTCTCAAAGAGAACAGGAAGATGATTAGTTCTTGGGCCAAACTTGAATTTGGATGATACTAATTAAATCTCTGTCCCACCCCTCACTAGCTGAGTACCTTGGAAAAATTTCATATGCATTTCAGAACTCAAATTCCACACCCATCAAACGGGCTGCAAATACTAACACTACTCTCTTCCAAACACCATTGTCAGGAAGCTCATGTACACAAAAGCACCTTTTAAAACAAAGCAAAATACACTTTAGGTGTCATCACTGGTGTTATTGCTGCTACTGTAGTTATTTTGACCCTGATTTGAGTTTTGATTGTACCTGAGTATCAGTCATCCACTGCATGTATATTCCAAGTGTGTGGCTCCTCAAAATGGTTACAAAGAATGCTGTAAATAATAAAAGCCCCTAAACAAAAATTAGTTTGAGGCACCCTACATGCAAAGGATTCCAGGTGCAAGATTAAAAACATCTCAAGAGAGTAATAATAATTGTATTGACACAAGGGGAAGCTATCAAGGCAAGACCACTGCTATTTCACAGGAGGTAAAAAATGGTAAGGGAAATGAATAGCACATTGGGGGTAATAGATATGCTCAATTAAATTAAATAGAAAGAAAAGTCCAACCTTAAATTTCCTCAATTATTCTAAATAAAATAATATGATCTGTTTCTTTTTTAAAAATAAAACAAAACTCAATCCCCCTACTCCAAGACTAATTTCTTAGTTCATCCACTTTCTTTCACCTATCTTCCTTTATTAATCTGTCCCATCTGTCTTTTTTGTGTTTGGTGATTTCACAAATAGTTCAAGGTTTTACTGTCTTCTATTTCTCGTTTTTAAAAAAAAATCATTTTTTCTTTGTGCTGTCTTCTCTTATCTTTGCATCAGTTTTTCCATTTTCTCTTACAGTCACTTTTAGTTCCCACTGCTTTTGATATTCCCTCCTTTCCTTCTTTCCATCTCATTTGCACAACTGTTCTTGTATTTCTGCCATACACTAATGCCCTCTCTATTGTTTTTGCCCCCTCTCCTCTCCTCTCATTCCCAATTCTTCCCGTCTGTCCTCATTTTTAAATTATTTTTTTCAAGCATGGGTGGGTGGCCTTAAAATGCTGCAGGAACATTTTGTTACTAGAATATTTGGGGGTGGGATGGTAAACTCAGAAAACACGTATTCTGAGTGTGTTTTCTGGGAGAGTCTGGGCAGTTGGTTGATTCAGATCACTAGGTGGCAGTATTCCAGATCGGATTCTAATTTGATGTCTGTGCCCCTCCCTCTTCTTCCTTAATATTTATGTCCTACATGCAATTTTTTTTTTCAAAAATTCATTCAGTCCTCTGCAGCATCTACATTCAAAATCTAGGACACGTCATATCAGTTCTCAAAGTTAATACATAAAGATTTATGACTACCGATTTGAGTCTGAATTGGGGAGGAAATAGTTTGGCTGACTTGCTTTTCCTATGTGGAAAAGGAAAGCAAATTTGAACAAATGTGCTAATGAATGAAATTCCAAATACCAGTCCAAAGAGCCAGTTTGTGAAGCAGAATACATTAATGCACACTTCATGCACACACTCCTTTCACCATCTCCAAACCTTAATTATTAGAGGTCTTTATGTAAGCCATGGCGTGTTCCAGAATATGTAGTGGCCACTTGCTCATTTTTTGCCTACCCTGTACCCTTTCGCTTTGGCAGTTGACACAGCTCTAACATGTACTAACTTGGAGACTTTTGACAAGGTATGAAACGTCTCTGTGTTTTAGTTTCCTCATCTGTAAAATGGGAGTATTGATAGTACATACTTCATAAGGTTGCTGTAAAGTTTAAATGAGTTAATATATGTAAAACATTTAGAAAAGTATCTGGCGTACAGAAAGCTTTGAATGTCAGCTGTTGTTTTTGGTTTGCTAAAGCTGATGAAATGCAATATACCAGAGATGGGTTGGCTTTTACAATGGGAATTTATTAAGTTATAAGCTTACACTTCTTAAGAGTTGAAAAATGCCCAAATTAAACCGTCAACAGTCTGAAGACTGGGCTGGTGAGCTTGGTCTCCTCTGTCAGATGGCAAGTAAAGGGCCTTTCCTACCAGGTTTTGTGGCTTCCAGCCTTTGGCTTCAGTTGCTTCTTCTCAGCTTCTCTGGGGCTTTTCAATAAACTTCCTTCTATTTTTCTATGTGTCCTTTATCCTCTTATAAAGGACTCTGGTAAGAGAATTAAGATCTACCTTGAAAGAGGTGGGTCACATCCCATCTGAAATAACCTAAAGGGTCCTACCCACAATAGTCTACATCCGCAGGAATGGATTATAAGAACATGACCTTTCCTGGGGTCATGTGGGCTTCACATTACCACAGCTATTACAGCTATTACTTGTTCAAGTAATACCCTTAGACCCACTGTTATTTTTAAGTCTTATGTTGGGGAGTGAAGGTTCAAAGTGAAACTGCCACCACAGCTTATAAATTAAGGCTTCAAAAAGTAGCCAGGTAATTAAAATGCAGAGTGTTGCGTATGATGGGGTAGAGAATACAAAACCCCAAAGTATGAAACAGGGAACAAAAGAAAAGAAAAAGTCACATCTCAGTTGAAACCTAAGGATGAGAAGGTTTGGATAGACAAATTGGGTGAAGAGAAGATTTAGGGCAGGTGTTTCTAGAAGGAAAATGGGCATTTCCTCTTCCTGCAATTACACCTGCACGTATAACTAGGAAGGCAACACTGGCTTTATTCAGGAATTGGGCCATTGTACTTAATGCTCACAAGCAACTGTGAATAATTCATTTTGATTCTCTATAAAACAAAAGCAAAGGAGTATTTCCAGGGCCAAGAAGAAATTATTATTGCTGGGCCTACTGAAGTGTGACTGCAATAATGAAACAGATTTTTAAACAAAATGCGCATGAAACTTTTCTTAGGTAATGTTCTGATATCATCCCTATAAAATATTACTAAATATTTTTGAATAAGGAATACATTCATGAATTCTATTTTCCATGAGTGGCGATAGGTTTTTACTGAGTCATCAATTATGCTCTCCCTGGGGCCAATGACATGAATTTGCAAATCAGCCCCATGTGGGAAAGGAGAAGAGCAGAATCTTCAGCGAGTCACAAAATAAAGCCACTGAACACAAGAGCAAGGAAGCTTGGGTTAAGGTTTTTTTTCAAATACATTTACAATCAGGTTTTACTCACTGGAATAAGATCACCAGGGGTGTGAGTTGGAGGGAATGAGTTCTCCAGAACCTCTGATTCCTTAAAGATATAGTCTTGATTTCCCAAACAGATAAAACAAATTTCCTGTAGTATGCAAAACTGAGCTGGCCTTGCCCTCTTAAGAGCAGGCAAAAGAAATACAGAGCAAAGAGCTTACTGGTCCAGATCATTGACTAGGAAAGCCACCTACAAATCCTTGCCAGAAATATACACTTCTGCGAGGCAGGGAGCTGTGGACACTTTGTGTGATGAAATATCTAGGAGAAACCCCCTGGGTCTGTGTGTGGACACAAAGTGATGAAGTTGAGCACTTACCCTAATTGCTTTTTTGCCATTTAGTCGAGTAGTGATTAAAATGATGGCTTAGAGGTTTGGGGAGCAAAAGGGTCAAATGTACTCCCAGCTATGCGTATGCCCTTGGAGTCTTCCATTTCTCTTTTTATGTTTCTCCCTTACATGCATCACCCTTTTTGTTTTAACACTATCAGACTCGAACTACCAGGATGTCTGTATGTCTATCTCTCTCTTACCATAGGACACAGACATAGGATTACAGGTAGTCAGGGACCTAAGTTAGAGCAATGAAGGGCTTCAGAGACATTGGGCAGTTTGAGATGAATCTCAGAGGATTGTTTCTCAAGGCCCTGCCTGCCCGCAACTATATGATTCCCAGAAAGCAAGTCACATCCTGAAGGTTAGCTATTGGCAACCACGCAAGAGCTTTCCCTGTATGGGTTTATCAACTAAGGGTTCCACCCTTAAGGACGGCTTAATTTTTTCCTTGACTCTTAACCCAGTAATTACTCCCACACTTCCTATTCCTCGGCCCATGTGGACTATGAAAATCCCTTTCCCAATTTATGCCACCTGGATTTGTAGGGATTTCCTGATCTAGAGAGCAAATAGCTAGTGATGCTTTCTTCTTTTGTTTTCTATTTGCTCACGATTTTGCCATCAGACAATGCGAAGTTACAAGCCTCTGGTACTGTCAGCGCAGATGTCTGCTTTCATTTCCTAAACCTTATCATAGAAACCCTACTTGAAAAAGAAACCTATCAACAACAATCACTATTCCCTTACAATAGTTTTTCTTTTTAACTTCAAATGGAAGCAAGGCATCCTTTCACTAAAACATCCATCAAGTTCATACAGCATTAAATATTTCATCTGTCTACAGCTCCCACCTGCAGCACAAGTATGTATAACATATTTTCTCATTCATTTTTCCACCTCTACCCATTTTACCTTTACCACTTAATTATACCCCAACTATTTAAAACTAACCATACTCTTTTCCTCGTTTCTTTCCCATTTGGCTTAGTGACCTTTGGATGCTGTCAGCATGCCTCAGTGTCTCCCTTCCATACAAGGAATGGTATAACTTGACATTTAACTTTTTCCCTTATTTCTCTGGGCCTGTTCTCTGCACCCTACCCCCCACCCCAACACATACACATACACACACTAACACATACTTTTTCCTTCTTTGAATAACTGGTGCTCCATCAATGATTGTCATTCTTTGTCTTATTTTTCATCACGTTACGCCAATCCCTTAGCATCTACTATCACTTCAGCAGTTTCCCATCCACTGCCCTCTACACCAAAACCATTTGAAAAACTTGCTTACTTTGGAAAGGAATCAAGGGAAACCCAAAAGCTAGTATAGCTCTTTAAAGGAAAAACTTGAAATATATATTGAGCAAAACAGTTATCTTATGGTATAATCTTAACATCTCTAAAATTTTAGGTATTGGAGTTGGGACATGAAAATTCAGAGATGGATAGCGAAGGCTAATGTGCATTTGTTGTGTGTATGCACATGTTGCAGTGTCTTAGATACTAAAGGCTGACCCATCTGCATCCAACGTGTTAAAGAGGTCTTTCAGTAGTAGAAAATCCGCCATCTAAAACTTGCTCTTTCTGCCTGGAAAAATCAATGTCCATTCTCAAGCAATCTGCTGTGGCTTTTCTGCTCCAAAGGAAGCATGAATTTAGATACTTGATCTTTTTGTACTACTCCAGATTAGAAAATGACACGTTTTGTGATCCTAATTTCCCCTTTAAGAACATGAGGCTTTTAGTATGACTTGTAGAATAGCAAATACAGCAGCTTAGAGAACTGTAGGTTACTCCAATCAGAACATAAATATTTTTCCACAATATCAGGTTGAGACAGGATGAAGATAATGAGAAAGGGCATTGACTCACACTGGGCTCTGAAGGAAAGGTGTCAGTGTACTTTTTGAGAATCATATTACACGCCCTTAAGAATTTCATTATTATCAGGTAAATTAAAAGCCTTCATATTTTATGCCAGGCCTTAAGTGAATTGAGAATTTTTTTTCTTTGATCCCAAATAGAGTCTATTTCAAGTAAAAACTTCAGGAAACACATCATTCCTTAAGTGGGTAACATATTTCCTGGTAGAAACTGGTACACCAGAAGACTAAGCAAGCCTCAAATGCAGAGAGAGCTTTTAGGAAGTCGTCAGGGCTCTGGAGAAGAACTACAGCGGGGCAGCTATTCTGGGACTGAATTCCAAGCACCTTTCCAGTTATTCTCGCTGCCTGCCACCCTCCTCTCCCTCTCAACCTCTTCAAGGATTCTGAAGCCTGACCAAGCAGTTCCAGTCAGAACATGCGTGGCCCTTGGGTGTGGGAGAAACTAAGCTTCTCCAGGCTCTCGCCCTATGGCATTTGCTTGGCAGCAGGATTTCCAAGAATAGCTACTTTCTGTGGTTTTCTCAATCCATAGACCCTAGGGAAACCAGGGAGTGTAAATGTTTTTGGTCCTAAGATTGTTTCAAACATAAAAAAATATTTGCCTTGAATTTTAGCCCACAACTTATTTCATCCAAATGAATTCCCAAATCTCAACTTACACAAACCAAAATGCTCACCAGACAGATCAGTAAGCTTCCATTCTGTAACAATAATGGAAAAGGAAATAATTGAAAGGAAGATAACTGACTTCCAGAAAGAATATTTGGTTGAATGACAGGTAGGACAATTTAAAACTGAAAGCCAGTGCCTTGGTCACAGATTTAAAATAATATTTCAAGTTGCCATTGATGTTAATTGCTAGCGAAGGGCCCTCTTTCAGCACACTTCTTTGACTAACATACAGAGAAATTTAAGAAGGGATACAGAGTATCTCTGAAAATTCATTTGCAGTAGAAAATGAAATACAGGGCAGGACACTAAGCAGTAAATTCAAGGCATTTCTCAACCCTCAACACATAAATGTTTTTGAAGGAATCATTTGGTCACTTGAGTCAAAATTAGAATTATAACAAAACATTTATGCGTATCTCCACAAAGTGGAGGTACAAATTATATAGCTTTTATTTCCTAATTAATAAACCTACACCCTCCACCACATTAGCAGGAAGCTCACTAGAGATGCAGTATAGTGTAGCAGAAAAGGGCACAGAATCTGTGGCCAAACTGGTTCCACATCCTCCTCACTAGCAGTTGTGTGATCTTGAGAAACAGCACAAGATTAGGTAACTTTCCCCAGATTGTACAACTATAGACAGTATGATATGGTCCAACCTCCATACCCAAACAGGCAAAGCCCAGTGTCTGATTCATGTCTATCCACCTTTCTTTGCCACATAATATGGTTATTGACAAATTGCCCCATAAATTGAATGGCTAAGGAAATTGAGAGGTAGTCCCACCAGTCTGACAGATCTAAGCAAGAACACACAGGTGCAAGTCCAGATTCATGTACTGGTCACCATGAGCTCCAGGAGAGCAATGTCATGCATCCAGGGCCATCCCTTTGATAGAAATGATATATTAGTTTTACGTGGCTTGTAGCAAATCACCACAAACTTGGTAGCTTAAAACAACAGAAATGTATTCTTTCACCACTCTGGAGACCAGAAATATGAAATCAGTTTCACTAGGCCAGCACTAAAGTGTCAGCAGGGTCACAACTGTTCCAGAGGCCCTAGGGGAAAATCCATTCCTTTCCTTCTCCAGCCTCGGGTGGCTGCCAGCATTCCCTGGATTGTGACCACATCACTCCCAACCTTCAAGGTTGTCTGGTGTGTGTCATGTCTTCCTCTATCTCCTTTTCATAAGGATAGAAGGCATGTGGTTGCATTCAGGGCCCAACCAGATAATCCAGCGTAATCTCCCCATCTCAAGATCCTTAACTTCACCATATCTGTAGACTTTGTCATATAAGGTAAACCTCATGAGTTCCAGAGATGAAGACAGGCCTATTTTATGGAGGGCCATTGTTCAGCCTACACAAAGGGATTGGGTCCCTTCCTCTTGAAGGCTCCCCACCAATGATCCACACACTCTCAAGAGTCAGCAGGCTTTCCTTTTCAAACTCAAATAGCAAGGTATTTTTTTGTTTGCTTTTAATCTTATGCCCTTTCTGTAAACAAGTTACCAGCCAGCTTCCATAGTACCATTTTCCTTATTGCTCCACAAATATCATAGACCCACAAAACACAGAAGGCATTGAGTCATTATTCTCTTTCCCCAACAACAGAACTGCCTGCTTGTCCACAAGAGCTATAGTCCAAGGGAAATCTCTATTCCACCTCCACCCCCCACACTTCCATCTTGGGGAACTGGGAAGATTCTCCAGTGCCTCAAGTATGTTTTAGACCAAAGTAATTCAGAAGAGATAGTATACTAACTAATGTGCCAGGAGGCAGACATCCGGATTTTAATCCCTAACTCTCCTATGATTAGATGAGAGACCATGATTAAATCAACCAATCTTTCCATGCTCCAGTTCCCTCATTAGTAAAATAGGGGTAATACAGTGTCAGCATAATAGGGTTGTTTTGAGATTTTTAATAAGTTAAGATGTACATCAGTACCTGCTCATAAGTAAACACTCAATAAATGCTAGCTATTTTTATTACTAAATACTCTCTCAAATAAGCAGGCCAACTTTTGGAGAATAGAAATACTTTTAATCATACTAAAAATTAGTGTCAGTTTTTAGCATGATCATATTTTATCTAAGATCTTACCGTCAATGTAAACTAGGATTTTCTCCTGTAATAAAAAGTCATATGAGTGCACCTAATGATGTTGATGTCTAAATTTCTGTAACATAACTGAAGGAATAGGATTCTAGGTGAATTGTCTTTAAAATCTGCATTTACCCATGGATTATAAATCAGAAACTTCAATGACTTAGAGTCCATCCAAGACTCACGTATGTTGCCTCAAAAGAGTAATTTTAAGTGGAATAATTCCCTCAACAAATGTTTCTTAAACATAGAACAATGATAATTATTAGGATAAAGAAATATTAATAAAAAATATATACCCTCATGGGCTTACAGCCTAGGAAGAGAGAAAGACAAATAAACATATCTTTATAACACTGTAAAAAATACAATATTGGTGAATATATGAGAATTTAGAATACTTAAGCTTCAAGTTTCTCTTAATTACAAATGAGTCATCCTCTACAAGACCAGGTTACCCATATTAAAAATTATATTCTGCCTTAACTGCTATCACAAATACCATACAACAGGTTGACATAAACAGTAGGAATTTATTAGTTCAAGTTTTGAGGCTAAAAGAAGCCTGATAGAGGCATCACCAAAGCCATACTCTCTCCCCCAAATCTGTAATATTCTGATGCCAGCTGCTGGTGCTCATTGGCATTTCTTGGCTTATCACCCT
This sequence comes from Tamandua tetradactyla, assembly GCF_023851605.1. Classification (NCBI taxonomy): domain Eukaryota; kingdom Metazoa; phylum Chordata; class Mammalia; order Pilosa; family Myrmecophagidae; genus Tamandua; species Tamandua tetradactyla. The sequence goes on along the minus strand of NC_135333.1, from coordinate 159,305,500 downwards.
ACCTTATGTCACAAATGTCCTTTTCTTTCTCTTCCAGGTTCCACTGATTTCTGGCTTCCAGCTCTCCCCCATGGCTTTCTCTTCCTATGTCTGAATATCTTCTGTTTATGAATGATTCCAATCATCCTGATGAAGGCCCAACCTCATTCAGGTTAGCCACATCTTAACTAAATAACATCTTCAAGAAATGTTATTTACCATGGATTCACACCCACAGAAATGTGGGTCAAAACCAAGAACCTGTCTAAATTGGGCTATAGAAGGCAACCCACCACAAATAGTTTTGCCATTTGTTTTCATGGTTTTTTTCATTTGAGACTTTTTCTTTACTAATAAATTTATCTTTCTGGTCTCACTATTATCACCTGAAGCCATGCAACTATGGTCTGTTATATTTCCTTGATACAGCTTTGTATAAAAAAAAATAGTCACTATTATCGGTTCATTTGTTCCATTAAAGAAATCAAATATAGAATCATTCACTACTACTCGATATAGGTACATAACTCTGAATCCCTTTAAGCAGTGCATGATTATGTCTATTTATCCTTCTTATGAAATCAGTGCCTAGGAAGAAAAGAACTCTCAGAAGAGGAATAGTGTACATTTAAATTAGATATTAAAATCCTGCACCCAAGATAGAGCTTGTGTTTCAATCAGTCAAGGCATAGTGTCTTGCACTTTGACACCAAATGAAAAAAGTCAGTTATGCCTTCAAATGCTCATATTCTTTGTAACTGAAAGAAGGCTACTGGTAAAGTAGAAATGTCTTGTCTGCATCATTCTGCTCTGGTGTGTGGAGAAATTGAGGACTTTTCTCAAGGCACTAAATAATGTGGAAGTCATTTTCCCACCTACGAGATGTGGGTATAATGCCTGCGTGGCTGGCTGATGCATCACTGGGTGTGGTTGGAGCTATGACACAGCGTAAGCAAAGTCCAATAATGAAATTGCCTGGGGTAGACTGAATTCAACCTACTTCAGTGTCACAGCATGCAGTGGTGGCTGTCTTCACCATCCACCTTTATTCTTTCAATGTGTATTTTATTTTATAAACATATAATTTCTGGAGGGTAAGTCGGGAGGAAGTTGTACAGTGCATTGTTAAAGGATGAAATACTGCATACCATCTTTCCTGGGCATTCTTGAGTCAAGGCCACTTACAAGTGAACCATTTTGGGCAATGGAATATGAAGAAGGAATTCTGCAGGCTTATATGAATTCTTTTTCTTAGCCAAACATAGAGAAGTGTGAGAAAAGTCACTAGTTCTCCCATTAGAGTCGCTGAGTGAAGATATCATATCTGGAGCATCTATAAATGTCCTACAAACCGAAGGAAAGGCTAAGAATATCATGTAGGAGCTGAACCCAGGCTGCCATGTTTCTGAGTCACATTACCAGTGGGGGAAAGGTAAATTTCTCCCCTTTTTGTTCAAGGAGGAGTCTAGGAATCAGCTGCATGTGAACTGAATTATACATCTCAACCACTTTCCCTGTTACCTAAAATAAATAGATTGCTTTGTCCTACAACTGCCTGAGGCTAATCCTCCACAGTCCCAGTCTTCTCAGTCTGCTGCCCCAGTACCTTTTAAGTCAGGATTTAAATCCCTAAAAAGAGAAGCAAAATTACTGGTTGAAGACAGGTGACAGACTTTAAATGCTTCCTGAAAAGAGAGGGAAAGGAGGTAAGATGGCCTGAGAAGAGATGAATGGAGAAGGGGAATGTCTACTGTTAGGAGAAATAGTAAACTCCAATTTAGCACAGTATTTCAAAAAGATCTCTTTTCCTAACTGCCAGGAATTTTGTGGATTTTCATAATTTGAAATTGCATCCAGTTAATTTGAGTGTTTATTTCTAAAATATCTTGTTCTCTTCCACGAATTAAAATTCATCTCCTTGCACTATGGCTGGCTTAAGAAATCCACCCACCAATTCTACTGGGTCACTTTCCTCCTGGGATTCCTTATGGGCATCCCTACTCATTGTCTATACTTTTATGATTGCACCCTTGATAGAAGCAAGTGCTGCTCTGAAAGCAGGACTTGTAAAGGTACCAGGTACCATCTCCTACACAGCTCTTGGTTGAACAACCAAGCTTTATGCACCTTAATAAATCAAGGCCTTCTTGGTGCTACTGAACATATTTTAATCATTCTAAGTAAATGCTAATCAGTGTATTTTAATAATTATACTGCCTTTGGAATTGATAGTGAATGAAACTCTACCTGTGCTCTTAAGGCTATTCAGAAATACTTATTTCTCACACTACTTTCATATACTGGTAAGATGGCCCCCCTCATCTTAATGAATTCACATGTGGCCAGATTTTCTTTGACCAGTGAATGGATGCTATGCATGTCATTTCCAAGCAGGAGCTTGGAGGAGACACTGTGCATGTTGGCACATTCTCTTTTGCCTCTGTTCCAACAGAAGACAATGAGAGTGGCTAAATCACCCAGTAAAGATAACAACAATAAGGTATTAGAGACCACAGCAAACTTTCATCTGAGAGCAATAAACTGTTGTGATTTTAAGGGACTGATATTGGGGGCATGTTTTTTTCTGAAGCATAATGTAACCTATGCCAACTAATACCATGAAATGCTTCAACTAGGTTGTTCAACATCTTAGTTTTCTACTTTTGAACACATCTTTCCAGGCACCTTATTTTCATTGAAAATCTTCAAAGCAAATTTATGCATGGTAAAACAGTCAAGGGAAATTGGTACTCTATAATTACTAAAATTTAAGTCTGAGCCTATTGAAATCCTGGCAAAGTAGGTATAGAACTCAAAGCCCAGCTATCCTCTAGGTTCTATTGTATGAAAATTATCATAGGAAAGGTATTTTTGAGGCAAAACTAAGCATAGTCTTCCTTCTGCTCTTCACCAAGACAAAAGTAAGTTCATTGATTTATTTCAACCCACCAAGAGCTGAGAAATAGTTTATTCTTATCTCACCAATACCAGTCTAAAGAATATTATTAATCTAATAAATAAGCACAAATGCACAAATATTTTTTGAAAGCAGGAAAGGTAAATAAGTAGAGATTTCCAGCTCCACCTTAATGAGATAATACCACAAACAATTCAGCACTTCAAGGCATTCTAATATGACAACATCTTATTAACATCTAACAACTCTTCTTTTAATCCCAGTAGGATTACTACTCTAATCATTTCTTTTGTCATTAATTGAAACAGTTTTACCCCTTTGTAATTTTTCTCCTGGGTCTATTTTATTTTAAAATTCATCATATTGTAATTTCCTTCTCAAGGTTTTAATAGAGTAAAACAAATGCCTTCTGTTCTTTGCCAGGTTTGAATTAGAACTTCATATTAATAAATGGCAAGCACATCTGAGTCTCCAGAAACAAAAGCCCCTTACAAATTACATGACTAACTCCTTTGCATTTGGCCTCTACTCATTTTAATAAGTTAAGAATAGTAATTGTTTATCTAATCAAGGTTTCCCTAATAATAGGGCCAAGGATGACAAAATTACCTTCAGTAGAGTAGAGCTTCCTGCCTATTGCCCGCTACAGAGATTCTCTCAGAAACACACAGAGAAAGACTGGAGAGCCCTTGGTGACTCAAGGTAGAGAGTCTGTGTGTCACTCTGTTTGTGACCTTTGCAACAGTTCCCTAGTCTCCATAGAGCATTTTAATCGAACGTTTTTACAATAATAGTACTTCTCTGTGTGTCTAAAAGCAACTAGTGAGAACTTCCATTCTTTTCTTTCTTTTGTTTTAGAGTAAGCAGACAGAAAAATTATTGAAAACCCATGTAAGAGAACATGTGGGCACTCTTACAAAGACAGAGGTGAGAAAGAAGAGAGGTAATAGGTAATGTGGGGCCATTTCCTTTTACAGATTAGCTTTACTTACTCCCCCCTCTCCTTCCTTGCTTGGGGACTTTTCTCTCCTCCTTTCTCTCCAGGGCAGTGCCTGTATAGACTGCTTGGCTCCACCCTTCTCTGAACTTGACTCACTCACGTGGAGGTCATTTGGCTCCAGGTGGGTTGGCTGCAGTGTTTCCCATAAGTGGGTAGCCCCAGGCAGATTGTCTGTCCAGGACACAAGCCCTACTGACCTTGTTTAACCGTCCTTGCTCAACGGTTCCTTCGTGTTTTTTTTTTTTTTTTCCTCTCTCCACTCTCTCCCTGTTCTAGCCTGCCTCAAATTCCCACTCAGAGGGGAATTTGCCCCTTAATCTTGAGGGTTGTTGAGGGATGAAAATCTGTTTTCTGTAACTACTTCCTGCTTGTCAGAGGGTGTAGGCCCTGCCTGATGGGGTGTAGAACTTTCTGGCTATCTCATTTAACTTGAGAGGGGAGGAGCCCGAAGGGGCAGTTAGAGTAGCTGAAAATCCTTGTATCAAAATTAATTTGGTGTGAAATATTTCTAGTCAGGAAGAAGTAAACTTGGTGAGAAGTTTAAAAATGCAAGGGCTGGCCAGTAGCAAGAGGAGGATAGAAGTGAGTGGGCCTAGGAGACTCATTAGCCAAGAAAGACTGGGGAAGAGGGAAGGAAATGACCATCTTTCAGGTCTCAGAGTAAAGTTTAACTGGGAAGCTCATTCTTGGTCAGCTGGGGAATAAGAAGGCATATGAGTTAAGGGGTGCAGGAATGAGGCTTAAAAGAGGCTTCGCTGATCGGGCTCCAGCTTTGGCTGCCGTATTGGCCCAGATATTCCTGCAAGAGATGTTAGCATTATTTCTTTGATGGCCAGGACAATGAGTTACTGCATTTTTGTTGTTGTTGTTGGTAAGAGTATGGCACTTAAGATATTGTGTATTTTTTGTGATGTTTATTTGGGAGAAAGCCTCACTCTTTTTACACTACTGCATCAGCATGTGCATTTAGGAAGGCATAGCTTTTTTTCCTTTTCCTAATTCTAGAGCTCAGGTGAGGGCAATTAGCTTTGCTTTCTGAACTCAACTCCCTGGGAGCAGAGCTTTGCCATCCACTCTAGTTTGGCTGGCTAGCATATACTTTGCTTTCTTTAGTTTTTGGTTAATGCAGCTACTTTTAGAAATAAAAATATCTGACAAATACAGCAGTTTTGTTCTGTTTTACTTTTACACATTCATTAGGGTTGTTAATTAACAGGTAGAATGAAATTTTTGTACTTGCCTTGTTATAGCTGACCACCTGTACTTTTTAGAGAAGTTTTAGAGTAAAGTAATACAACTGACAAGGAAATTTGGTTGTTCCCATGATTTGTAACTTTTAACATTATGCAGATTAGTATTAGGATAGAATATTGTCAAGTTTCTAGGAATTATATTAATTTTTAAATATATGCATAACATTTCATCCATGCAAATTTAGTTAACAGAAAGATAGAAAATTTATTTTAATTATTGTAATACTTCTTAAACAGTTCTTAAATGTAATACACAAAACTATTTTAGCACCTCACTTTCACAAGTAAGAGAACAAACCTTTTGTAACAGTTTTCCTTTAATAGTGAGGAGACTTGCTTTCTCAAATAAAGCATGATAAAGTTACTATAACTATTAATAAGGATATATTCTGATAGGATCTAAAATTTTCTTTTTTGACAGTTTTTAGATGGTTAAGAAAAATTTTTATAACATCATTAAGAGCAGACTAACAATTTACATTATTTTAACAGAAAGAAAACGAATTCTTAGTCTCGTGTGCATATACAGTTTTGCACAACAGTTTTTTAACATTATAAACAGGTTTATTAAATTTTGGTTAACATTGAATAGTATAAACAATTTACTTTCATAAACTTTTTACAACTTCTTGTAGTTAGTAGTGATTAGAAATTTACTTTTTAAAACTCTCCACAGCTTTTCGTATCCATCCAGGGCTTGCAGTCAGCCATTGACTACAAAATTTGCTTTCTTAAACTTTCTGTGACTTTTTATATTTACTTAGTTAGCAATGACTACAACAAGCAAAATTTACTTTTATATTAGAAATATGTTTGTTTACAAAGTTAACATTTGCAAGACTGTCTCTGAGGCAGTTGGAACTCAGCAAGGTCTCCCACTAAAGCATTTTCAAAGGTATGGGGGTTATTTTGAAATCCTTGAGGCAATGCCATCTAAGTGAATGGTTTTTGCCACTCAAAAGCATAGGTATTGAGAGTTACAGTGAAGAGGGGTACAAATATGCATTTTATAAAAATTTAGGGCTGAGAACCAGGACACAGGAATAGGAGTTGATTTTCAAGGAAGTTTTTACATTTGGCTGGAGGTTTTTTTACCTTCCTGATTAAAGAATGTTGCTTTCTATGGGAAAGGTGACTTCAGGCTTCACTCGAATGCCAATGGAGCTACTCGATGGGCTTGCCAGCATTCCTTCATCCCATACATATGGATTTATTTGTTGAAGGATTTGGGGGGAGATGCTAAGAGGCCTCAGCTCTAGGATGGATCTTGGGACAAACAAGGAGTAAACACTAGCTGGTTCTACCAGTCTTTCAGTGACCCCCAAGGAATGAAGAAGATCCCTCCCTAGAAGGGGCGGGGCATTTAAGCATAATAAGAAATTGATGGGATGCTAGAATGTCAATGAGCCTATAAAGCAGAGGGGTAGTGAAGATTTTAGCTTTGATTTTACCATCAACTCCTTTAACTAGGCAAGTCCAAGTGGAGGTAGACCCACTTGGGTGGCAGTTTAGGACACAGTGGCTCCAGTGCTAATTAAGAAATTAATAATATTACCTGCCCCGTTGAGTGCCATGTGGGGCTCCTCTAAGTTGGTCAGATGTGAGGTCAGCAGAGCCATACAGCCTCGGGCACCCTCAGTCTTCTTCATGTGCCGCGAGCAGGCTCTGGGGGCTGTGCCCTCCCACCTTCAGGAGATAGTACGTCTCTGGCCCCAAATACCATGTTGGTGGCTCCTGGGGCAAGGCCCTGGTGGGCCCTGAGTTTGGGGGTTGTCTCAATGTTTTTGGCACCTTCTTTGCCAGTGTCCTTTTGACCCATAGTTGAGACAAGGCCCTTGAGGCTTGGAGCTTCAATTTGGGTGACCTCGAGAGGACAGGGCACTGTTAACACCTACTGCAATCAACTGAGCCTGTTCTCTGGTCTTTTGCTTCTCTCTCTTTGCCTTCTCCTCCTCAGTTTTGTTTCACTAATTAATGACAGAAAAGGCAGTTTTTAAGAAGTTATTATTGGGAGTTTGTGGGCCCATGAGAGCTTTTTCTTTCTCCAAATGTCAGGGGCAGTCTCACTCATGAAAATGGTGCCAAACAAAACTTGACCTTCCTGGAAATATGGGCTTATATTAGTGATTTTGAAGGCTTCCACTAGCCTCCCTGGAAGAGAGCCGGGTTTCCTCTTTCTCTTGATTTCCTTTAGCTTATTACAATTAACTGGCTTGATGGCAAATTTTTATGCCTTTTAACAAACAGACGTTTTAAAAGGAAGATCAATAAAGAGTTTTCCTCTAATGGAAATTGAGACATGGGCATAACACAAGTGACAAATCACTCTCAGGTTTTTGTCTTAATAGAGAGCCATAAACATCTGGGCATAGGAAATTTTTGACTACTTTCCATGTCTTTTAAAGATTGTAATTGAGACTCCCATTGGAGGGCTATGCTTCTCCATCTAGCTTATACTGAGCATAATTTAGAAGAGAAATTTTATATTCAGCCACAGTTGCTTTTAATAGAGACTAAATGAGGAGTCTGTTGGGGGGGAACTAATTAAAAGAGGATTATTTAAAATATCTGCTGACTTCTGCAAAAAACAGTCATGAGGGAGAATTTTCTGACAGTTCTCTTGGGTATAACATAATCTGAAGGAGGCCTTTATGGGTTTGTCTACTTATAAGGTCATGAAAGCTGTACATAGGGAATTTCTTGCCACTTTCCCTCCCTCCTACAAAAGAGATATAATTGTAAGATGATGTTCTAGCTTACTGTCCTGTCCAGTCCGTTGGCCATCCTTCAGGTGATACTGCAGCCAGGCAGTATCACAGTCCCAATTTTGTAGTCTGTGGGGACACCAGGAACACTGCTGATTTTTAAGGAGGAGAAAGAAAAGGGCAGATTTCAGTACTAGTGCTCAGCATCTGAGTCACCGGCCTTCTGATCCGAGCACTGATCCTGTGGGCCCAAGGGATCAGCTCCCTATTCCCAAGGTGTCACTGGGATCCTCAAAGACTCAGGAGATGTGTGGCCCTGTATCCTCCCGAAGCTGCTGAGCAGGACCACTCATCTCCCTGAGTGTCTACGCTCTTCACTTATTGCTTAGATTACTGCCTAAGACATGAGAGAAGATCTGCTACAAAGAAAGACATTCTAGGGAGGTGATTGCCACCCCCGGATGCTGCTGTGATCGAGTTAGAGGGAAGGAACATGCAACATGCAGCAAGATAATTGGGCTCCTTCTAAGAACATGGCTTAATATGCTTTTCAAGCAATCAGAGGGGTTTAGATATGGACATACTGTAAGACAAGGCCAGGAGAGAGGCTTCTTCTGTCTCTTATAGCATAAACTTGTCAGCAAATCCCCACCCAAGACAGCCTATTTTCCCCAGCTAATGGCTCCTTCCTGCACAGAAATCACCTTCAAGAGGGCTAATAGCAGAACATGCTGGGACTCAAGACACGGTAGCAGACCAAGAGATGGAAAGACCCAGAGAGAAAAAGTGAGGGGTTGGTCATGAGAGCAAACTGCAAACAGATTCAATGGGCCTATGTGCTCAAGGGCTTACCAGCTTTTACAGGCTCGGCTCACTCTAATTAAGATAGCTGGAGCTTTGCTTACCCCACAAACCTCACTTCTGACTTTTAAGGAAAGACAGTCGCATCAGAAAATGCTCAGTTCCTGTAGGCTTAAACCAGAGGTGATTTCCTAGAATATTTAAAACAACACCTTGTTTGGTAGAAGAATCCTTTTGCCAGAATCCTGTATTACAAAAGATAGACTGTGTAAGAAGGCATAGAGAGCTAGACAGAGGAGAAAGAAAGTTTTCAGAAGAGGTGAAAAGAGGGGCAGATTCAAAAGGAGGAAGGGTCTGGGTCCTCAGAGGGGAGGAAAAGAGAGAGTGTGGGGAAGTTTTGGAGAGCTGAGGGGTGGGAAAAGACAGAGAGCGAGATGATTGGAAGCCCACTGGACTCCTGCTTGACACAGGGAGAAGCCCCCATTAAGATCCCAAAGGGCAGTATCCCCCCACCACCCTGAGCCTGCTTGGATCTATGGAGATGGGGATCCTGCCACCTCTGAGAAGGGAGCCAGTGGCTCAGGGAGAATTATGTCCTGGGGGAGTGGGATTTTTGAGCCTCTAGATTCTAAGGGAGAGAGAGAGAAACAGGGGCAGAGTGTCAAGTGAGAAGAAAAAGCAAAACCATGCGGCCAACCTATCCAGTGTATAGCCATGACTTAGCAATTCAGACAGTAGGAGATAAGTTACTCCTGGCTAGCTCTCCAAAACATGTTGCTGATTTCAGTTTCCAGGATCTTGGCCATGTTGTAAGAAAGAATTCAAGGGCACAGCACAGCACAGTGAGTAAGCAAACAGAAAATTTATTGAGAATAATGTAAGAGGACACACAGGCATGTTCTCAAAGACAGAAGTGAAGAAGGCAAGAGACCTCCACTCATTTTTTAAAACTTTTTTCCAGCTAAGATTACTACTTAAAAAAAAAAAGTGATGCATCCACTAAACTTATCATTCTACAATTTCTTTTTACATTTTCCAAATATTTAATGTATGTTTCCTATGTGATAGTCATCATGTTTCAGGAATACATGCTAGCTCTGCTTGAGGGAACATGTGTTATAGTGAGAAAGATGGACAATCAAACCAGCATCAGTGTAAAGAATGGCAATGGAGGGAATTCCAGGGGTACAAGAACATATAACATTAGCACCTATTCTAGTCCAGAATGAGAACAAAGGAGGATCCACAAAGCTTCTAATGTATCACCACCAGAAATGAAATCTGCCTTGCCAAAATGTGTGTGCCAAAACATTGGAAGCTAGAGAAAGCATCTCTTAACACACCAAGGAATCAGGATCTTTAAAAAACTAAGGTGGGCTTATACCATGCCCAGATTGAAAATTATGCCACATTTTTAGCTCCAAAGCTCTAAAAGCAAACAGGAAATAACACCCAAGAATGGAAAGAAGCAGAGATAGGAGCAACAGATCAGAAAGGAAAGGATCCAGTAAGAATTTCAAAGGCAACGTGAAAGAATTCTAGCTTAGGAGCTAACTATAGCCCTGGCAAGAGGCCAATTCCTGGGATCAGCGTTATTTCATTCAGACATCATTATAACACTGTGAGGTAGCTACCACAATTACTCCATCTTACACATGTGTAAAATGAGGCTCAGAAAAGAAAAGTAAGTTACATCTTTCTGCCTTCCAATCCTGAGCTCCAGCCCACAAGGCTACTGTGCTTTAGGATTGCCCATTAAAATCATATGGGAAGAATTTTAAAAATCCAACCATCCAGGCCCACCTCAGACCAATGAAATCAAATCATTTAGGGGTGGGCTCAGACATCAGCATTTGTAAAGCTTACCAGGTGACTCTCATGTACAGCAAAAATTGAAAGCCTCTATGGCTCTGCTATTAAGACTCCAGAGGAATTTAGAAAAAATATATATAATTTTCCCACTCAGTTCCTTATCATTAAATTGAAGAGCTAAGACTAGATAATTCCTGAGCTGCATTACACTCAAATATTCTGCAGTTCAATCCAAAGAAATCTCTATTACAGTGAATGTTTCCAAAATATTTGAAAATAGTTAAGGGAACGGATGCTCTAAGCTGGTCATTAACTGCATAGATCACATCTTGTCATAAGTCAAAACTTAATGTATATTTAGGAGTCATCAAGATCCATGTCTTCCAATAATATAATAAGTGCACTACTGGAATCCAGTAAGTAAGTGATATAATCACTCCACTGCTATCTTGCGTGATGAATTAGAGAAGACAGGAGGAAATGAAAGTCAATTCCAATTAATGATCTTAGGTGATCTAAGCCAATGCAGTAAACATTATGTAAAATTAGGATGCTTATTATTTTTAGAATTAGTATTTAGTCTATATGCCTTTTCTTCCAAGATCCCTCTAACATAGAGTTTTAGAAAGCTGCTGAATTTATGCAATTGTGAAGTTGGGTTGGATGTTTAAGGAGAGAGAGGATTGGAACATGGTAGTGAATAGGGAGGAGCTTGCTAAGACCGATAGGATATTTTCCATATTTAGTATTGCAGGCCAGAATGAGTGCTAAAGACAAGAGAGTCAGAAATCCACCTTGATTTGTAATTTGAAAAACAATATGTTAACGCCTCAAGAGGAACTGATTGACCTCATTGGAAAAAGAAGGTGGTAAAAGGGCATCTCTGATTTTAAGAATTGAAGGCAAGATTAAAGGAGAGGAATGAAGCACTTATGCAATTTTTTTTATTACAGAACTCACAGGTTTACATAAAAACCATGCAGAAAGTACAGAGCTCTCATATCCCTCTTATTATTCCCCATTATTAACACTTGACATTAGTATGGTATCTTTGTTAAAAGGGAGAAAACAATAAAACAATACTATTATAATTATACTATTAGCTAGAGGCCATCACTTGTTCTAGGAATCACTGTTTTGCAGAGCCCTTTCTTTTTCTCTCCCAGATTTTTATTCTATTAGCATATATACTATGTAAAGTTTTCCCTTTTAACCATATTCAAATATATAATTCAGTGCTGTTAATTACATTCATAATGTTGTGCTGCCATCACCACCATCCATTGCCAAAACTTTTCAATCACCCAAAACAAAGCTCTCTACCAATAAGCATTAACTACCCATTCAGTGAGAGTAAATACAATATATTTCCTTTTCTATCTCTGGTTTATTTCACTCAGCATATGTCTACAAGTTTCATCCATGTCGTCCAATGAATCAGAACTTCATTCCTTGTATGGCTGAATAATATTCCACTGCATGTATGTACCACATTTTGTTTATCCGTTCAGCTTTTATGGAACTTTGGATTGCATCCATCATTTGGCAGTTGTGAACACTGATGTGCAAATATCTGTTCAAGTTCCTGCTTTAAACTTTTGGGTATATACCTTAAAGTGTGATTGCTGGATCATATGAGAGTTCTATTTTTAACTTTCTGAAGAGTGCCCAAATTGTCTTCTACAGTGGCTCTGTCATTATTCCCACCAACAATGAGTGTTCCTATTTCTCTACATCCTCTCTAACACTTTTATTTTTCATTCTCTCAATATTAGCTACTCTAGTAGGTTGTTCTTGTGTTGTATTTTTTATATATATTCTAGATATTAAATCCAGATTGGATATATGGTTTCCAAATATTTCCACCTTTTTTGTAGATTTGTATATTTATGCTGAAGTCTTTTAAAGCAGTCCCATTTACTTTTTTTTCTTTTGTGGCTGGTACTTTTGGTGTAAAGTCTAAGAAATCATTGCCTAACAAAGGTCTTGAAGATATTTCCCTTTATTTTCTTCTATGAATTTTATATTTTTCATTCTTATATTTAGGTCTTTGATCCATTTTGAATTATTTTCTTTTTTAGTTTTTTTAAAATATTTTATTGAAAAATCTTCACACACATAGTCCATTCATGATACACAATCAGTGGCTCACAATATCATCCAATAGTTGTGTATTCATCACCATGATCATTTTTAGAACACTTGCTTCACTCAAAAAAAATAAATAAGAAGAGAAAAGAAAACACTAGTACATCCGATCCTCCTTATCCCTCCCTCTCATTGACCACTAGTATTTTATTCTACCTAATCTTTTACTCTTTATCCCCCTGTATTAGTTTATAAGCTGCCAGAATGCAATATACCAGAAACAGAACAATTTTTATAAAGGGAATTTAATAAGTTACGAGTTACAGTTTGTTCTAGTTTGCTAGCTGCCAGAATGCAATATACCAGAAATGGAATGGAGAATTTATGAAGTTTCAAGTTTATAGTTTAAGGCCATGAGAATGTCCACATTAAAGCAAATCTATAAAAATATCCAAATTAAGGCACCAGCAAGAGGTTACCTACACTCAGAAAGGTCAATAAAGTTCAGGGTTCCCCTCTCAACTGTAAAGGTATATGGCAAACATGGCAACATCTGCTAGCTTCCTTTCCAGGCTTCTTATTTCATGAAGCTCCCCTGAGAACATATTCCTTCTCCATCTCCAAAAATCTCTGGCAGTGTGGGCTCTCTGCTTCATGGATCTCTCATCTTCTGGCTCTGTCATCAGTCTCCCTCTCTCTCCAAAATGCTTCCTCTGTTAAAAGTTTCCAGTAATTAATCAAGATCCACCTGGATGGATGGAATCACATCTTCATCTCATCAAAAGGTCACACCCACATTTGGGCATGCCACATTTCCATAGAGCTATGGTGTATTGTGAAATATATTTTGTTATATATTATATATATATTCTATATTCTATATTATATATTATATATTTTGAGGACAATAGTTATATTATATATATATAATATATAATATATTATTATATATTATATAACAATAGTTATATAATTGTCCTCAAAAATCAAGGCTATTGAAACACAGTGCAACAGTTTCAGGTACTTCCCTTCAGCCACTCCAATGTATCTTAAACTAAAAAGGAATATATATATATACAACACATAAGAATACCCTCCAGGATCACCTCTCAACTCTGTCTGAAATCTCTCAGCCACTGAAACTTTATTTGAACTCATTGCTCTCTACCCCTTTTTGTCAAGAAGGCTTTCTCAATCTCATGATGCTGGGTCCCAGCTCATTCCAGGAGTCCTGTCCCATGATGCCAGGGAGATTTACACCCCTGGGAGACATGTTCCAGGTAAAGGGGAGGACAGTGAATTCACCTGCTGATTTGGCTTAGAGGGAGAGGTCACAAGTGAGCAACATAAGAAGTTCACTAGGGGTAACTCTTAGGCATAATTATGAGTAAGCTTATCTTCTCCTTTGTAGGAATAATTTCATAGGGACAAAATCCAAGATCAAGGGCTCAGCCTATAGAATTGTTTGGCCCCACTGCTTCTGCGAATATCAGGAATGCTCCAATTGGGGAAGTTGAATATTTCTTCTTTCTCCCCGGTTCCCCTGGGAGACTCTGCAAATATTTTTTGTTTTCTACCTAAATTACTCTGGGATATATAAGGACATCACATTAACCTGTACAAACCAACAAGATTTGAGTTCAGTTTTGTTTATGGTTGGAGTTAGGGGTCCACTTCATTCTTTTGCATATGGAAATCCAGTTTTCCCACCACCATTTGTTGAAGAGACTATTCTTGCTCCACTAAGTGGACCTGGCAACCTTGTCAAAGATCAGTTGGCCATAGATTTGAGGGTCTATTTCTGAAATCTCAATTTGATTCCATTAATCTATAAATCCTTGTGCCAGTATCAGGTCATTGTGATTACTGTAGCTTTGTAATAAATTTTAATATCTTGTGAGTCTTCTAACATAGTTTTTATTTTTCAAGATATTTTTGACTATTTGAGGAAACTTACTCTTCCATATAATTTTGATGAATGGCTTATTCATTTTTGCAAAGAAGGCTTTTGGAACTTTAATTAAGATTGCATTGAATTCATAAATTGAATTGAGTAAAATCGACATTTTATCAGTATTTACTCCTGCAGTACATGAACCTGAATGCTTGTATTTAGGTCTTTGATTTCTTTTAGCAAAGCTGTATAGTTTTCCATGTATAAGTCCTTTTCATTCTTGGTTAAAATTAATTCCTAGATATTTCATTCTTTTACTATCCAAAGTAAATGGAATTTTTTCATATCTCTGTAGTTGTTCATTACTGTTGTGTAGAAACCTACTGAATTTTGCATGTTGATCTAGCACCCTACCACTTTGCTGAATTCATTCATTAGCTCTCATAGCTTTGTTGAAGGTTTTTCAGGATTTTTCCATATAAGATCATGTTTTCTGCAAACAGGGAAAAATTTTACTCCGTCCTTTTGAATTTGGGTACCTTTTATTTCATTTCCTGGATAATTGCCTAAAAACAACTTCCTGGTACAATGTCAAATAACAGTAATGATAGTGGACATCTTTGTCTTGTTCCTTATATTAGAAACAAGGCTTTCAGTCTTTCACAAATTAGTATTATGTTAGTTGTAATTTTTTCATATATGCCTTTTATCATGTTGAGGAAATATCCATCTATTCCCAGTTTTCTAAGTGTTTTTATCAAGAAGTATACTGGATTTTGTCAAATGCCTTTTCTGCATTGATTGAGATGATCATGTGTTTTTTTTTCCTTAATTCGATTAATATGATGCTTTACATTAATTGATTTTCTTAGACTGAACCATCCTTGTATAATTTGGAATAATAAACTTGGTTATAGTGTATAATTCTATTAATGTGCTGCTGGATTTGACTTGATAGTATTTTGTTGAGGATGCTTACATCTATATTCATAAGGGATATTGGCCTTTAATTTTCTTTTCTTGTAGTATCTTTATCTGGCTTTACTATTAGGGTGGTGTTGGCCTCACCGAATGAGTTAGGAAGACCTCCTTCTTCCTCATTTTTGGAAAACTTTGTGCAGGATTAGTCCTAATTATTTTTCAAATATTTAGTAAAATTCACCAGTGAAGCCATCTGGTCCTGGGCATTTCATTGTTGGGAGATTTTTGATTACCAATTCAATCTTTTTGCTAGTTATTGGTCTTTTGTGATCTTCTATTTCTTCTTGAGTCAGTGTAAATACTTTGTGTGTTTCTAGGAATATGTCCACATCATCTAGATGATCAGATTTGCTGCCATACAGGTGTTCATAATATCCTCTTATAATCTTTATTTCTTTGGGGTTTGTAGTAATGCCCCCCTTTCCTTTCTGATTTATTTATTGCACCTTCTCTCTTTTTCTGTCAGTCTAACTACAGGTTTATTGATATTGATCTTTTCAGAGCACCAGCTTTTGTTTTAATTCTCCCTGTTATTCTTTATTATCTTTATTTCCTTCCTTATGCTTACTTTGGGGTTGTTTTCTCTCCTTTTTCTAGATCCTCTAGTTGCAAGGTTAGATCTCTGATGTGACAACTTTCTTCTTTTTTAATGTAAGTATCCTGAGCTATAAATTTCTCTCTCAGCACTGCCTTTGAAGCATCCCATAAGTTTTGGTATGTTGTATTTTCATTTTCATTTACCTAAAGACATATATCTCTTACTTCCTTCGTTATCTCTTCTTTGACGCATTGGTTGTTTAATAGCGCTTGTTTAATTAATCCCTCTATTAGTGATTTCTACCTTCATTCTATTATAGTAGGAAAATATACATTGCATGGCTTCAGTTTTTTCCTTTATTTCATTGAGAGTTGTTTTGTAAGCTAATATGTAATCTAGCCTAGATCATGATCCTGATGTACTAAAAAAAAATAAGTATTCTTCTGTCAGATGCATTGTTCTATACACATCTGTTAGGTCTAGTTGATTTATATTATCTTCCAAATCTTTTATTTCTTTCCTTTATTTATTTCTGATCTTCTGTTTAGATGTTCTACCCATTTTTGAAAGTGCTGTATTGTAGTCTCCTGTTATTAATGTAGAACTTCCCATCTCTCCCTTAAAATCTTCCAATATTTGCTTCAGACATGTTGGGGCCTTGCCATTAATTGTATATATATATATAATTTTTCTGTCTTCTTGTTGAACTGACCTTTTTATCAGTTCAACAGTATAAATATCAGTATATTTAGTGACCTTCCCTATCCTTCATAACACTTTTTGAGGTAATGTATATATTTTTTCTGATAATAGTATAGCTACCCCAGCACTCTTTTGGTTAATATTTACAATGGTATACTTTGTTCATTCTTTTGCTTTCTGCTTACTTGTGTCTTTCAATTTAAGGTGAGTTCCTTATACCAACATGTAGTTGGGTCATACTTTTTTTAGCCATTCTTTTAATCTCTGGCTTTTAACTGGAGATATTAATCCATTTACATGTAAAACTACCGATAATGTCTGACTCTTTTTGCCATTTTGTAATTTGGCTTATGTAAGTTTCATAAATTTGTTGTTCCTCAATTCCTCCTTTAGTGCCTACTTTCATGTATACATTTGATTTTTTGTAGTGTAACATTTTGAGTCCTTCCTCAATTTTTTCTGCATATATTTTTCATATATTTTCTTTGTATGTGGGGCTTATATTTAACATCCTAAGCCTATGACCATCATGCTTAATTTGATACTAACTTAAGTTCAATGGCATATATATGGGCTGTTCCTATAACCATTAACCTACCCATTCTCATCTTTTTGTGGTACTTATTACAAATCATATCTTTATACCTTGAATGTACCAAACCATATTTTTCATTACTTTTTTATGAATTTGCACTTTAAAACTTGTAAAAAGTAAAATGTGAGCTGCATAGCAAAAAATACAATACAATACTACCATCATTTACCATTACCTGTATGTATGTATGGTTACCTTTACTGGAGCCTTTATTTTTTTATGCTGCTTCAACCCACTCTCTGGTGTTTCTGCCTTTCAGTCTGAAGAACACCCTTTAGCATTGTTTGTAGGGGAATTCTAGTGGTAATAAACTCCCTTGGATTTTACTTATCTGGGAATGTTTTGATCTCTCCCTCATTTTTGAAAGAAAGTCTCATCCAATATAAAATTCTTGGTTGCCAATTGTTTTCTTTCAAAACTTTAAATATTTTGTCTCACTGCCTTTTTGCCTCCGTGTTTTCTGATGAGAAGTTGGCACTTAATATTACTGGAACTGTGTACATAACATGTTGCTTTTCTCTTGCAGGTTTCAGAACTCTCTTCCTGTCCTCAGCATTCAACAATTTGACTACCATATGTCCAGGCATGGTTCTCTTTGGGTTTATTCTGTTTGGGTTCATTGGAATTCTTGAATTGCATATTCGTGTATTTCATTAAATTTGGAAAGTTTTCTGCCATTATTTCTTTGAATATTCCTTCTGCTCCTTCTCTCTTTATTCTCCTCCTTATAAACTTATATCCCAGAGGCTTCTTAGGCACTGTTCACTTTTGTTCATCTTTTTTGCTCCTCGGCCTGAATCGTTTCAATTGTCTTGTCTTTGAGTTAACTGATCGTTTTTTTCTCCCTAGTACAATTTACCATTGAAATCCTCTTGGCAATTTTTCATTTCAGTTATTGTGGTCTTCTTCCCCAGTATTTCTGTTTTGATTCTATTTAAAATTTCTATCTTTTTGTCAAGATTCTCATAATGATCATTCATTGTTTTCTTGATATCCTTTAGATCTTTCTCTGTGTTTTCCTTTATCTCTTTTTAAATATTAAGGATAATTTTTTTTTATACATGAGCAGGCACCAGGAAATGAACCTGGGTCTCTGGCATGGCAGGTGAGAACTCTGCCACTGAGCCATCATTGCCCACCCAAGGATAATTTTTTGAAAGACTTTGTTTAATATGCCCAAAATCTGTCTTCTTCATTGTTGGCTTCTGGATTTTCATCTTGTTCCTTTGAATGGGCCATGATTTCCTATTTCTTTATTTTTCTTGTAATCCTTTTTTTTTTTTTTGCACACTGTACATTTTGATATTTTTAAGTGTTGACTCTGGTATAAAAACCCTGAGCTTTCTGTTTCTTAAGTTTATATCTAGTTGGTAATATGATAGGAATTTCTTTGAGTTCCAAGAACTAAGAAAAACAAACCAAGCAAAAAACACTTTTCTCAGTCTTTGCAAATTGGCTTTTGTTTGTGTTGTTGATTTCTCCTCCAGAGTTTAGCCCTCTTATCGAGTATATCAGCTCTAGACAAATGTGAACTGCAGGGTCCTCTCTTCTTTTCTGAGCATGTGTTTTCTCCTGGTCTCATGCTTGTTTATGGCCTTAGTAACTTCCTCATTTGCAAGAATTCAAATACCCCTTCTACTCCCTATGAAGCAGACTTAATTCCCTTCAGAGGTGTTCTAGCGCATAACTTAAATCAGGTAATCCTTTGCCCTAAGCCTCTTTGACTTAATGTATTTTACGCTACCTTAGCACCTATAAGCTGCTTCTGCTTTCAGAATAAGTTTTATTTGGGTGATTCAGAGATAAGTTTTCAGATTCAGCCTTTCATGCTGCAGTCAGATAGATGGACACTGATATACTGGCACTGTATTATGCATAGATGGGTTATTCTGCTCCCTCTGGTAGAGGAACAGGGACCCATTTGGGAGTGCAGTATGGCCCCACCCCATGCTGGAAAGGGGTTGAAAGAGGGGCCAGCAAAAGGATACCATGAATTTCTCTTATAATTTTTTTAAATTGGGTTTTCTTGATTTGGCACTTGCCCAGTTACTGAAATCCCTTAACTGCTTTTCAGAGTTCTGAGGGAGATAGTTCTACCAGATTTTGGTGTTCAAAGGTTTTGTGAGAGAATGTCACCCTGAAGCATCTTGCACCACTATCTTTACTAACCAAAAAGCCCTTATGCAAGTTTTAGGTTGCTAAATTCACTGAAAGCTTGCAGAGCTATGTCCATAGCATCATATTCAAATGCATGAAGATGGGCAGAATCATTCGCCAATGCAGGTGCCTTTAGTCCCAACGAAACAATAATTGGGTTCTAGGTATAAGCGGATAAAATTCAATAGGTTAAAAAGTAGTCACAATGTCTATGAGGCCTAGTCATACAAAATGGGTCAAGAGGGGATCTGAACATTTTAAATGCTCATATCTTAGACACAGGAATGCTCATACCCTAGTCATGGGAATTAATGCTACTAAATAGCATCTTATATTTAAAATTTTTCTTATGAATGTTGCTTTCACATCCAAGAATTAAACTTTGAAAGGCATTAAGAAGTGAATTATGTTTCTCATCTCCTCATTCTAAGCCTGTAGACCATTATCCCTCTTGTTTCCTAAACAACACTACACACATACAAGACGGGTGAGACACAGCTTAAAAGTTTATCTCATCCCACTCTACAGCAACCGCATAACTCAGCATAATAGGATTTGTCCAGAGAAATTTCCCCAGGCCCTCAGGATAATAAGAAATACAAGAAAATGGAAAAGAAAATATATAAAGGTTGTTGTACTGAAGTGGTAGAAAAATGAAAAGAAGTCAAGGGATATGAGAATAGGAAGGAAAAGGACGAGAAGTAGGAAGGACATAGAAGTATAACAAGGATATACAGTGATGAGACACAAACAGCCATGAACTACATTTGGTAAGAATCTAGTTCAATTCCACAAAAATTTGTTCTGTACCAACTTTATGTCAGATACTGTCCCAAAATATGGGGATATAACAATGTATAAGACCTGGACCATTCTTTATGTAACTTACAATCTTTCAAGTAGGTAGACACATGTACATGCATTCAAATATTCAATTGGTTAACAACTTTTTTAGTGACTACCATGTATCAGGCATCATCCTGGGGATTTAGTATTTAAAAAAATTTTTTTTAAGTGTAATGTCTTAAGTGCTGTACTAGCAATAAGAATAAAATGCTATGGGAACATGGAGAGAGTGGTGCCTACTGATGAGGAAGTCATAGAAGGCTGCAGAAAGTGTTAACCTCAGAAGCCTGTGGAACTTTCAACGTTTCAAAGTTACCATCACTGCTAGAAAATTAGTGTTATTAGAAGATAAAGATTTCTCTATACTACAACTCTGATACAAACTATTGGAAGAACAATGGGTGACATAAATTTTCCAAATTTAAGAAAATCTGCACTTGTGCATTTACTCTACACTGATCACATTTCTATATAAACAGAGTTGAGGACAAAGGAAATGTCTAAAAGAAATAGAATACCTGCTCTGAGACCATCAGCTACTGTGATGACAGGCCAAGGAACATAATTATGCTTGGACCCAGTACCTTACTAGGCACTCTCATTTTCATCAGCTGCTACAAACATTCATGGTACATTCAAAAGAATGAAGTCAAAATTTGTCATTTCCTAAAGGCATAGAACGCAGAAACTGCTTAAATTAGTTTCTAATCTAAATGTTTTCTTCACCATATAAGAAAATTGAGGGGAAAGTCAATTTATTGATAGTTTCAAGTCATAGAGCATTAGTAAAGCATCTAATATAAATGATTACCGCACTTAGGCAAGAAAATGAGCATATTTTGACAGACTGTGAATAAAGGTGATGCTCGATGGGTCTTCCTATCTTTCTTTTCCAGGGAAAAGTTGTGGCAATATTGGTGTAAGAGGAATGGGAGACAGTTTCTGAGAGCTTTTGCTCTCAGGGGGTGATAGGGAAACCCATTAAACTCACACCCATGCACACCATTAGTTTCAACACTGTTAACTCATCTGCTCCTTAAATATTGTAAAAGGAAATGGGTGATATTAAGCTCATGAGAAATTATTCCCACCCTTTTTTTTTGTCTTTGCGTGTAGCAGGAAGTTTACTTTTATAGCTTACTAGGAAATCAATCCAGTGTCTTCGTTATGCCTAGCACGTTACCAGTTCATGAGTAAACACCTAATGTACAGGTTCAGACAAGCAAACCTCAAGGGGCCCCTGAATTACAGCATGGATGCTTGTGTAGTAAGTCTAGTCTCAAAGTAGAACAGGCGATTTCAAAAGGAAATTGTTCTGAGCAATTTATATCTCCACCCATTGCAGCAGTCACCTCTCTGCAAGTGTTTTTGCTCATCTTAACTTCCACTATGTAATGCAAAATGGGATTAGGGTATGTCAACCTGTATTGTAAAAGAGTGACTGATTACAGCTCATAATGTGTTCAATTTAAAAGAGTTCGGTCCAATCATTGCCTGAAATCAAACCAGCTCTTTGGGAAAACTAGCATTAGAAAACTTTTCATTAGTACCTTTTCCCTCTTGTTTTGCTACATAATGACAACTCCTCGTGAGAGGACCTTGCTTATTCTATATGTGATGGTAGAGAGGAGAGTCAAAGGGAAATTAAGGAATCTGTCATTTCTGTTGAAATTCAACATGTCACTTATATAAAGGACAAAATGACTCATCTGTTGGTTAATATGGTTGGTTATGTCTCCCATCATGTGATGGCCAAAAAATGGTGTGTGTCTGTGAGTGTTGGGAACTAGAAATGAAGGGAAGAAAACAGACAGGTAGTCATGGTAGAGCCTAATGAACTATCACCTGACAGGTGTGCCTCAGATCATAAGAGTTATAAAGCTTGGCCACCTTTTGCCCATTTATATATGGGCTGAATGAAGTCCAGAAACCACATTATACTTACCCAGCCAGAACAAATTGACAATGAATAAATGGGTGAAAATTACTGCTTATTATTTCCAAGATTATCAACCCCTTTATATCTAATGTTTTATCAATTTATACTTAATCAATGGCTTTGGATGTGTTCTTAATTAATATTTGCAAGTGCTTATTACCCCAAATATGAGACAAGCTCCTCCAAGTCACAGTCCTCTGTGTACTCTGTCTTTGCTGTTCCTTCTATGCTTCTTATTTCCCCTCTGTCCCTTGCCCCCTTCCCATAGCACCCATACTCAGAATGCTAGAACATGGACATACTAAATAAATATTCCTGATGTGAGCCCAAGTTGTAACCCTTTTCTGGTGCACTATATACATAAGGCCAATGCTTCCTAAACTTTTTTGTTCACGACTTGCTTCTTATTTCTATATTCAAATTTTCTTAACTTCTTGTCTTATAGTTAGTCTCACAGAGCTTTTAACCCAAATTCTATTCTCTCAACAAATGACTGTTTTGATTGTCTCTTTTCTTATCAGAATACGCTATCAGAAAATTTTTACTTTTAATCTGTAATGAAATTCTAAATAACTTTTAAATTTCCAAATTGCTTTTTTCCCCTAGGCTTAGAGAATTTTTAGTATTGGGGATACATTAAGAAATCATTGGACTAGAAATGAGGAGATACTAGGTAAGTCTAGCTTCTATCTGTCGTGGGTGCTATAGCAATCTCAGTAAGCGTGTGCCATATTCATGGACTGATGGGTGAATTTAAAAAGTGAGCAAATGAGCATCACAATTTCTTAATCTACTTTGGGCAGATCACTTGCTGTTTAGGAAATGTAGTTTCCTCTTCTTCAAATCAAGAGTAAACTTCTTGTAAAATATCTTTGAAACAAGAGTATTGTAATCTACACTTTCAAAACTAAGAGAAGGATTGGATACTTAAAATGTGCCAAGTTCTTTAAATATAGATGTATAAATGCAATTGTACAGATAATGATATAGGTATTAATATAATTTAGTCATTACACTATCCACCATCAACCTCATTTTACATAGGTGGAAATCTGAAAGTCATAAAGACTATCGATGGGCCCAAGGTCACACAGAAAGTGGCAGAGCAGATTCAATCCCAGGTCTGTCTCCAATGACACACCTGGACCCTCTGTCACACCACTTCTCATTGTCCTTGCAGTCCTTCATCTACATATGAACAGGATACTGGAGATCTGCACTATTCTTAGGTGAAGAATGCATGACATTTTAGCAGCATCGAATGCTTTTCACTGTTTTTAAAGAAAGCATGCAAAATACAGAAGTGGAAGGGACTATTTCTTACAATTAACAGACCAGAGGAATGGTGTTGCTTTAGAGAGCACTTAGGTATCCAAATTTTTAAAAAAATAAAGAAAACAAAAAAATCTTTGCATTCCTTCCCAGTTTCTATTCATGGCAGACACTTCAAGGTCTCTTGCTGAATGGCATTTAAGACACTGCTCAGTGTTATACCCCATTCTTCAAGAAATAGAAACAGAGTCTTCCCTTCTTCTTTCCATGAGTCATTGAAAGTTTAATTATTCTAATAGGTTGACATATATGTGGATTTACAGATAATCTCTTAAGAATGCCCTGCATCCATTGTGTTGTTCCCTGAAGCTACTCATTTCTGGCTGCTAACAGAGTACAGTCCAGCGGCTATGTTTATTTTAATGCTTCTTTCAACCTACAAACTAAAGGTTAGTGGCAAGAGGGTAACTCAGACTGCAGATTGCTTAATCTTTTCTGCCTGTGCCCAACAAAATGTGGTTTTCAAAAATGATGGCATTTTCTACTTTTAGAAAAGTGCTCTAAATGTCCCTGAAGTAAAAGTGAGATAATTTCATAATCTATTTTCCAGACACCTTTCTCAGTTTGCATGTGTTTTCCTTCTGTCAAAATTAGTTTAGAAGAAGAAGGAGGTAATTTATTTTGCAATTTATAAGAGGTGATCTTAATAAAAACGTGATGAAATCTTTATGGTTTCTTTTAAAATTTAGCTTAAATGGAAGCAGGATATATTATTGGAAGCTTTGTGGTGGTTATCAATAATTTTACCTTGCAGTATAGTTCCTGTTAACTAAAACTAAAGTGCCCACCGCCTTTACCATCCTCATCCTCTTCCCATTTGCCTCACTGCTGACCTTCAACTAGTCTTATTTCCCTTCTACATTAATACTAGTATATTTAATTGTGGATGTTTAGAACAATGATTAGATAACATCGTTATGGTCAGAATCATCCAGAAGTTCAAGATGCATTTAATAACCATACTTCCAATGATGGGAAAGACTGTTAATGAATTTTAGAAGGCCCATTCAATAGCAAAAAAATGAAACAAAAACTAGTTATAGAACTCCCTCTTAAATAACTAGAAAACTAACTTAATAGAACAACCCATATACCAGGAAAATCTAGGTAATCACATATTCTAGAGCATTTCATACTTGAATTCACGAGGTCAGGAATATCCTGCTGTTCCTGAAGTTAATTTTGGGTCGATTCATGTAAAAACAGGTATTCCAGGGAAATGAGGCCAAGTGTTCCTGCAGACAGGCAGTGGATTTTTATGGTTGATCTCCTACGTGGCGGGAGGCAGGAGGGATGGAGGATGAAAAGAGGCACAAAGGCCTCTGGGGTCAAGATGTCAAGTTCTATCGAAGTTCAGTTTCATGCTGCTCCACTTATCCAACCCGAATTCATCATAGCAGAGAGCACGTTGCCATGAGCCAGATGTAAATATTCCCTTTTGGAGTTGTCAGACATTTTTGGTGGTTCACCAGGCTGACCTTCAAAATCATGTTCATGACATTTATCTTAAACCTAAAAGTTCTATGCCAGAGAATTTAAACTGTGTAAGCATAGAAATAGCAAGCTTTTACACCAAAGTTCAAGTCTTTATTTAAAAAAAAAAAAAAAGTTTGTCCCACCACTTAATCTCAAAATCCTGTCATTTTAAGTCAGTAAAAACAAAAAAATCGACACAGAAAACATCATTTTATTTCATGACCTTAAATTAAAACAATGGAAATTTAAAATTGAAGGGAAATCACTAAATACATGTTTTACATATGAATGGATTTTCATGAAAAATCATATTAGGTTTAGTTTTACAATGTTGACTGTTCCACATGAGACAGGTTTGTTGTTTTTTCTTTTCTTTTCTTTTTCCTATTTGAGTTCTCTATTTATTTAATGTTCTTAAAAGCATTTGAAAAGTCAGTAATAAAAGTAAAATATATAGTGGATTTTTTTTTTTAAGTGCCTCAAGTGTTTTTATAACTGAAGCTGTCTGCTGTCTTTCCTTTGTAGAACCATGAACCCTGAGTTACCCTCTAAATAAGGCAGACAAGTCTCTCTCCTCAGTGTTGTCCCTCCTGGGGTAATAGTTTAGATTTTGTAAAAGTAAGCATTATAATGCATTTGCAGGGAAAAAAGGTCTCCTTGGTATTTCTCCAACTATTTTGTCCTGCTCCAACTTTGAGTAGACTTCAGGCAGGTCAGTGGTAAACATGCGGGCACTTTCTAATGGTTCACATGCCTCAAACTCCCTCAGCAGATACATCTTGAGGAAGAATCTTGTCCTTTTATTAATCCCACAGGGATTGGCCAGCACATATTTAATAAGTACTTGTTGATTTATTGTTTCTTCAAAACCACAAAATTACAGAGAGAAAAAGAGAAAGAGAGAGAGAGGAGAGCGTGACTAGAAATCTGCCCTATAAACAAAGATAGAAAGGAGGGGGTTTTTTTTTGTCATATTACAGAGATGATCTACAAGAAGGAAGTTCAAGGACTGAGAGTGACTCTAAGATGTACTTCTCAAGGCATTAAGAAAATGTCACAATCCTCTCCATGAACTTGAAAACAATGAGGTCTTTACTGACACTTGCATTTAACACCTGCTGGCCCACCCTGCTAAGTGGGCCAGCAGAGGCAATTATTCAGGTGACTCATGGAAATAAGCCATTTTTAGCTAAAATATCTAAGCAGTTCAAGCTAAAGTAGGTTGTTACCTGGGTCATTCAGGCAAAAGCAGGTTGCTTTGTTTAAATTTTCTGGTGAAGAGGGAAGACTGGAGGCCAACTGAACAAAAAGATCAGGCAAAAGCTCTCCAAAATCCTGGGAATGACTGCTTATACCATGATAAATGGGCTTCATGACCAACTGAGAAGGGAAAGGTATTAATATTTGGTTGTCTGAATTTACCACATGCACATACAGAAATGGTCTTATTTCGAAACCAGAAACTTTGGCTCTTAATAAATTACCTTTTACAATCAGGGATCAGTAGGGAAAGGAACTTTTGATTACAGAGATCCTGACTGCACTTCACATCCATCAGTTCATTTGACAATATATTCTAAAACCAAACCCATAGACAAATCCCTCAGACTTCTGGAAATAAATATTTAAGAGCCGTGTTGTTCATGTTGAATATAATATTATTTCCTGGCTGCGAGATCTGATGTCCATGAGTCCTTTACACATTCTACCCAAAGGATGGTTGATGACTGCCATTGGGAAAGCTCAGTGTTGGCAGCTGAGCTTCTGGAGCTTATGGTCTGCCAAAGAGTGCTGTCAAAAATCTGCTTCCCTATATGTCCATGCACTTACTTGCCAGGACCCAGGAACCACTTGGCTTTGTTGGTGCTCTACAGTAACACTGCTTGGACTTGTGTCTCACTAGACTGCTCCATGTTTTAACTGCATACTCTATTCTCTACAACTCTAAAACCACAGGCCCTGCCAAACAAGTTATTTTAACCCATTGTGTTTTTCCAGGGCACAGCAAACTGAGCTTCAGTGAAAGGAGGGCAGCTAGTGATGTAATAAAGCAGAATGGAGAAGATGTTCCCAGGAGTGAGGAGACTCATGAAACACTCAACGTGCAATTGATCAAAGATTCGCTAATCTGTTATCCCCTTGGTTCACAGATTAGCCTCTAGAGTCAGATCAGACAGGTGTAAAATTATAGTTCTTCCATTTATTAATAGAGGCAATTGGAGAGGTTGGGCAAGTTTTTTAAAAAAAGCCTCAATCTCCTCATCTGTAATGTGAGAATAAATCTAAATACAGTCTTCAGTGTTGCTGGAAACACTGAATGAGATAATACCTGTAAAGCATTTAGCACAGGAGTGGTACAAAGTGAACCTTCTAAAATGGGATCTATTATCTTTATCATTATGATCACTGTCATCATTTTCTTCCTAATGCCTTAGGGAATGCCCAGCCTATGGCTCCTTACCTTTGGCATCTTTTCCTTAGAACATCACAAAAATAAAACAAAGATTAACAGCTTTTCCTCTTCCTTTGTGTCCCAAAATTAGTTTCACAGCATGATGGACATTTTCTAAAACATTTAACTAGTAGTAATGTTAAATTGGTCAGGTAGAAATACCTCCAATTATGAACCTCATCTTTTTTTCTTTTTGACCCTTTAAGCACAATCATAATCATGCACGAATTTGTAAAGCTGGAGTTAGAGGGACTGGAAGACTAAAGAAAGAGTCTTCTTTAATGAGAAAAAAAAAAAGAGGCAGGTTGCATTGGACCTTTAACTCGTGGAATGGGATTCTAGGGATTTCAGTTCAGGTTTTCAGGATGAGATAGAAAAAGAAGAGGAAATTCTAGGTTGTGACAGCAGGCAGGAAAGGAGAATTCCTGATGGCACTAGACATAATAGCTATATTTGTTAAACCAAAATTGGCTCAACATGGTTGTGTTAAAAGTGTCACAGTACTAAAAGGCAACAATATTTTATAACAAAATTGTCCTAGAAAATCTGGTTTGAGGTTACGACCAGCTGGAACAACACATCCTGGAGAGCCCTTCATATATGAAAGAGTTTGGACTGTCTGTTTAATCTAGAATGAAGGCTCTTTGCCTGGGACCTGCTTATTCAATGACATTTGAGTCCTTATCTGCATTTGGATCAATAAGATATCCAGATAGCATCATCTAACCACCAAATAAGACCTCAGAAATCATACTTTTCCTTTAGAATGGAGAAACTCTATGGTATATGTTAATTCTTTTTGTAAGTAATTGTAGGCAAATTTTGACATTCACCTGTTTTGCCACAGCTACCACTTTGTTTATTTAAAACCTTCTCTGGTTGCATTTCTGTTATTTGGAATTCAGTCACTGAGAAGAGATCTGCCACATCTAATTCCTGGTAGGCAGGCAGCTAAATCCAGCAGAAGATGTGCTCATTGTAAATTCTTATCCACCACAATTACTTCAACTTAAGAAAACGAGATCCTTCAAAACTTGAATTATCTTCTTCATTATCTACAATGCAAATTAAAGTAAAAATTTAATTGAAAAGGGTATCTTCCATAGGAAAAAAACCTGAAGGAAAATTACCTCAATAATAGTATGTTTTATTAAAATTCCATTGTCACACTGCTTATCAAATTTCTTCCATGCTTAAAATCTTTCAATGGCTTGACTTTCTTTCTCTCATGTCCATAATGCCCAGCATAATTTAATCCCTGTTTATCTCTGCAAATACACATTGCTCTACATCCCCCCTTGCTTTCTTTTCTGCAGCCATATAAGTCTTCATTCAACTTCCCCTAAAAGGCTAAATCTATTCTTACCCCAGAGTCTTTGCACATACTTGGGGAGTCTGGCCCCTCATCCCACCCCAACCCTTTACTACTTTTCCATTACCCATTGGTCATGTCCCATCTCCCCATATTTATCCTTTATAGTACATATCATAATAGCTATTAGCTCACTATTGAAGTGCTATCTGTCTCCCTGCTGGGTTCAGATTTTCATGAGAATAGATACTTTATCCTTCTTATTCACCACTCTATCCTCTGCCCCTAACAGAAAGTAGACAGTGGATACCCAATAAATGTTGATTGACTTATGGAATAAATATTATACATTTCAGTGAAACCTATAAAGTTATCAAATTATGCATGTTACAGCTTTTTCCTTGCTTACCCAAAATTATTATGGTTCTTCCCTGAAGCTAGCACTCAGAATAGTTAATGTCAAAAGTCATTTTTTTTTTAGGTCCCAAAGGAAATGATTACTGTAACTGGTTCTAGTGGGCAGAACTGCCTTAACCCTTACTTGCCTAAGATGAAAGTACCTAGTCTTTTCATTAAAATTCCTTGCCTCCCTGTCAATTCCAAGTGCAATTCTTTCCTCCCCACCTCACCAAGCCTGTGGAGGATGAAATATCACTTTACAAAGTTGAATGGTTTATCTTTCCTTATCTTTAAACATGAAAATACCATCAACTGAAAAACTGGTCCTTATCAAATCCTTATCCACTTTCCCTCTTTTATTCCTGATACCTAGCTGTGAACTCACAAATGTAACTCTAGTGTCCCACCAAAAGTTGGAGACCAAGAGCTGAAACTACTCTGCAATTGTCCAAATTATAATGAACATCAGATAAAAGGTTTGCTATCTCCTGTTCTCTATTTTCAGGAGCCATAAATAACCCAGCACAAGCAGAGCCACCCACTACAAGGAAAAAAAAATGCATTCTGGAAGTTTGAATAGGGGGAGAACAATCTTGCAGCTCTGGTAATATAAGTGGACGTTACATAAATTTTCTTCTTAGCAAGCCAAGTTGACCAGAGCATCATGACCAGCCAAGTCTCCACTTGAGCCTTGAATTTCCCCCCAAAATATCTACTCTACCATGCTGTCATTCACTATCCATGGTATCATTGGCATTAAAATAGAGGTGAATTAATCATTTCTGTGTTTGTGAATCATTTTAAAAATAACTCACATGATAATCAGATAACTCTAAAACTGGCCTGCCCTGAGATTTAAGGGACAAAGACCCTTTCAAATAAATAAAAGGGAAAAGACATTCTGCCTGCCCAAAGAAAGATATGTTGATTCTGATTTCTTTTGAGCTGTAGTGTAATCAAATCAAATCAATAGCACAGGTGCCCTCCTTTGCTAGCTTTGGAGAGGGTTAGGTCTGGGGGCAGTACAGTTTACATGGGATTAGTTGCCAAAATGTGAACATGGACTTGGCTCCACTCCTCTTACAAAAGCATGGAAAGTCTCATCACCATGGCGATTAAGTTAAACTTGATTCAATAATTTAAGCTATGACTACCCAGAATAAAGCAGAGTTAAAATACAGTGATTTTGATTAATGTAACTCTTGCCCCCCAGCCCCAGTCCCTTCTCACTCCTTAACACACACATATATGCATGCATGCGTGCGCGCGCGCGCACACACACACACACACACACACACAGTGACCTCATGAACTCATATTGAAATGCAGCTCAGACCTCTCCTACCTCTGAAGTCCTTCCTGACTCCACCCCCTTCCTCCAGCTGTAGTTAGATGCTCTTCCTCTGTGTTCCCCTTGAACCCCATGCTTACCTCTATCATTAGACTTACAATTTATGTTTAATTGTGTGATTGCTTTTTACCTTAAAAAAAACAAAAACAAAACAGGAGCAGATTAGTGGCAGGATTGTTATTTTACTCATGTTTATATCCCCAGCATCCAGTTCTGTTCCTGGTCAAAAATTATTCGATAAAAGAATGAACTAAGGAGTTAAACTAAAAGATTTACTTTGGCATCACAAAATAGTAATGAGGCAACTAACTTCAAAGAGAAGATATATCCTCTTACTCTTATCTTGAAATCTAGAACCTGAAAGTACAACCTCAGATTTCCAGGACTGCCCTCAGAAATAGCACATTTCCTGAGGAGCACTGCAGTTGGCTATAACCAATGGTGACTTAAAAATTAAGGAGAAAATTATTTTATTCATAGTATTGCTTCCACTTCAACTTTAATATTTTGACAATTCTATCACTTCCCTTTAATCCTCCCATGGGGGCTGCACCCTAGTATCCACTCAACTTCTCATATCAGGAAGGCAGAGCCTGCAATTCTTCCTACAGCTCTTTCCAGGCCCCTGATCTACCATCTTTATCACTTCCTTAAAGCCTTCCATCCACTGAGATTGCTTTCTTATCGTTGCCCTGTACTGTCTAACAATATCCAGTGCATCCACCCACATTTTCTGCTGACTTTGGCATTTGGTTCCTAATTTTCTCTTTCTCTAGACTCCAGAAATCATCCTTGTTCTAGTTTGCTAGCCTCTGGAATGCAATATACCAGAGATGGATTGGCTTTCAATAAAAGAGGACTTATTTAGTTAAAAATGTATAATTCTTCAGAGGAAAGGCAGTTAACTTTCAACTGAGGTTCTTTCTTACATGGGAAGGCACAGGGTGATCTCTGCTGGTCTTCTCTCCAGGCCTCTAGATTCCAACTTTTCCCAGGGTGATTTCTTTCTGCATCTTCAAAGGCCTGGTCTGAGCTGCAAGTGCTGAGATGAGGCGTGCTGAGCTGCTTGGGCTGTGTTACGTTGCACTCTCTCATTTAAGCACCAGCCAATTAAATCAAACATCATTCATTGCAGCAGGTACACCTCCAAGCTGACTGCAGATGTAATCAGCAATAGATGAAGTTCACATGCCATTGGCTCATGTCCACAGCAATAAAAATAGGCACCTTCACCTAGCCAAGTTGACACCTGAACCTAACTACAACAATCATAAACAATTCCACTACCCACACTGGGAAGTCATCTAAGTCTCTAATTCCTTGACCTCCTGTGCTTCCATGTCTTATATCCATCACCAAACTTGATTCTTCAGTTTACTATTTCCCCATAGCTCTTTCCCCTGGGGTGCTGATGAGGAAAACAGGGAGATGGTTGGAACCATGTGTTTCTTGTGGCTTGGGAAAGAAATTGGCTGTAGGCCACATAACAAGGGAAATTGGTAACTGTTCTTGGGCAAGGGGAAGCAAGACTGGGTCCAGAATATCAAATACAATGAAGGAAGGTAAACTAATATGACAAGTAAAAATGTAGAAAAATGTGTAGATAGAAATAGTCACAGTCATTAGCCCTCTCTCAGACTCCTAAAGGACCCTGTAATTGTCAGTTTGTTTTCTCATTCCTGTCCTCACCCTTACTCCTACCTTTGGAGACAAGCCTAAATCTGCCAGATTCATTCCTACACTTTTGTGTTGTAGAATGGAAGGAAAGGGCTGGGGAGTCAGGAGCATGGAGGGACTAGCCAAAGGTAAAGTGAGGAGGAGGAGGAGGGATAAGAACTGGGACCTGCAGGTCTGGAGTGAGAGAAAGGAGTGGTGGGGGTGAGAAATGAAAGGCTTCAACAACAGTTTAAAAGAGAATGGTGGGGGTGGGGTGGCAGGAAGAAAAAGACAATTCAAAAATTGGATTATTTATGTCTTTCAAGGAACACAAATGGAAGTCCTAATTGTGTGTGCATGTGTGTATTTATCTGTACTTTACTTTGGGCCTGAACCACATAAGTCTCAACTGAATAATTCTAGAATCCAACATGAACAATTAGCACTAGATGGTAGGCCAGATTGAGCAAGGACATTTAGGATGCAAAGTTTTCATGGACTGGTAGTGACCAACTTCTGACTGAGCAGAGAGCTGAAGAGGCACAGAACCAAGTTGGGCAACTTTGACCTCCTCCGGCTGGTTTGCAGAGTGCCAGTAGCTAACCCTGGATCAACCCAACTATTTTTTTCTGAGGGCCAGCTGCAAAACTACAAAATACAATTGAAGAAAATTGTCTCTAAAACAAATTTATGATTTTCAAGCTCAGCTAGACCATCAGTGTGTTCAGCAATTCTTTTAGTTACACTTGGTAGTTTCCCTTTCCCATATGTGCTGGTTTGAAATGATGTACGGACCCTAGAAAAGCCATGTTTTAATCCTAATCCCATTTTGTAAAGGCAGCCATTTCTTCTAAACCTTATTCAGTATTGAATGCTTGAAACTTTAATTAGATCATCTCCCTGGAGATGTGATTTAATCAAGAGTGGTTGTTAAACTGGATTAGCTAGAGGCATGTCTCCACCCATTTGGGGGATCTTGAGAAGTTTCTGGAGTCCTATAAAAGAGGAAACATTTTGGAGAATGAAAGAGATTCAGAGAGAGCAAAGCAGAACAACATAGCCATGAGAAGCAGAGTCCACCAGCAAGTGACCTTTGGAGATGAAGAAGGAAAATGCCTCCTAGGGAGCTTCATGAAACAGGAAGCCAGGAGAAGAAGCTAGCAGATGACATCATGTTCGCCATGTGCCCTTCCAGATGAGAGAAGAACCCTGACCATATTGCCTTTCCAGATAAGAGAGAAACTCCGACTGTGTTCTCCATATACCCTTCCACTTGAGAGAGAAACCTTGAACTTCATCAGCCTTCTTGAACCAAGACATCTTTCCCTGGATGCCTTAGATTGGACATTTCTATAGACTTGTTTTAATTAGGACATTTTCTCAGCCTTAGAACTGTAAACTAGCAACTTATTAAATTCCCCTTTAGAAAAGCCATTCCGGTTCTGTTATATCACATTCTGGCAGCTAGCAAATGAGAGCACCATGCCCAATAGCAGTTGTGCCAAATTTGATCCTTCTTTTGTAGAGCTCCAATTCTGTTCACACTATTCATTCATGCACATATTCAACGACTAGTGATTAAACCTCTATTAAATTCCAGGCACTCCTATAATGGTTTCTAGAAGACAAAAATTAATCACAACATTGTTGAAGCTCTTCTCATCAAAAAGGTGGAGTTTATTTCCCTGACACTCAAATCCGATTTGGCTGTCTAATTAGCTTTGGCCAATAAAATGCAGCAGAAATGATACTGTACTATTTTCAAGGGAGGCTTCAATAGTCTCTGCAGCCTCTTCTCACCCTGTTGGAAGCCTGAGATCATCATGCTTTAGAAAGCCCCAATCTAGCTTCCTTGAGAATGAAAGAATAATAGAGACACCCAGCTAATTTCAATGAGTAATTGTAGCTGAGTCCAACTACAAACTACTGTGCCAAATGAATGCAGATACTTGAGGAACCCAAAGGAATAGGAGACCAACCCACAGAATTAACTGTCACAGGTTTATTATGCATAATTTCCCTCCTATACTGTGAGCTGTTTTCCTAGTTCATTAGCCATGCAATCCCTCAACTTCCCTACTCTTTACTTCTAGACTTGCATACTAATCAAGATAACTTCTGCTATTACCGAAAAACACTAAAATCTCAGTAGTTTTACCCAGTAGCAATGTATTTCTTACTCTTATAAATCTAATCCACTGCAGATTGGATTTTCTGGACTGTTGTATTCAATCTCTTAGCGATACAGGCTTCTTCCATTTTTATCTCTATATTCTCTAAGCCCTCAGAGTCCCTTTCATTCAGCCATCAAATTTGAGGAAAAGGGAGGGCAATTAGTTAAGAGGAACATGTGAAAAATTGTTAAGAACCAGGAAGTGAAATATAATACTTCTGCTCACCTTACATTGTCTATAATTCAGTCAAATGGCCACACTTAACTGCAAGGGAGAATGGCAAATAGTGTCTATTTACCTAGGAAGGACAAAAAATAGGTTTCAGTGAAAACATAATGTCTTTGAAGCTCTCTACCCATTCTGGTCACCAAATGGATGTTGTATTAGTTTGTAAAAGCTGCCAGAATGCAATATACCAGAATTGGAATGACTTTTAAAAAGGGGGATTTAATAATTTGCAAGTTTACAGTTCTAACGCCCTGAAAATGTCCAAATTAAGGCACCAACAACAGGTTACCTTCACTCAAGAAACGCCAGTGAAGTTTGGAGTTTCTCTCTCAGCTGGAAGGGCACATGGTGACATCTGCTAGCTTTCTCTTCCAGCTTCTTGTTTTATGAAGCTCCCCCAGGGGCATTTTCCTTCTTCATCTCCAAAGGTCTCTGGCTGTGTGGACTTTCTTGGTTCTGGTGGCCCTAAAGCTTTTTTGAAAATAGTTCCCTCTTAAAGGAGTCCAGTAAGAAACCACACCTTGAATGGGTAGAGACACATCTCTATGGAAAGCATCTGATAAAAAATTACCACCCACAATTGGGTTGCTCATATCTCCACAGAAGGAATTTAAAAGATTCCACCCAGCAATATTGACTGAGAATTAAAGGAAATGGCTTTTCTGGGTACATAATAGCTTCAAACCAGCACAGATGTTCTCCCACACATTAACTCTCTCCCTAGGGGTAATAACCCACCAGTCCATCCAATCACTCTCTTCTGCTCAAAGTCTAAGATTCCCGGGTAATGTGCAGTTCTCAGGTCTGGATAGGACTTTTCATGAGCCAGCAATTTATAAAGTAAAAAGCCAATCACTGAATGCTAGAATAGGAAGGAGATGGTTGTAGTGAAAATTCATATTTATGAAAGGAAAGAGTGGGGCAAAAGAGCAGTCATTCTGAATTCAGTCAGTCAGAATTCAGACATTCAAAATTCTTCTGGGTGAACTTCCTAGATTAAACACTGATTCTACTCTCTGAGAACTCTCACTTATTCCTCTCCATTGACCCTAACTCCACTTGTTCTGGAATATTCTTCCTTGTCTATTATCTTTCACATCTGAAATGAACTTTTTGGAACACACTCTCCTTGAGGATTTTTCAGCTTTATAGACATTTCTTGCTAAGGTAAACTTTGGGAACCAGCATTTATATTAAGGCTTGAAAATTCAACAGCTTTAATTTTTCATATTGCCTCATGGAATATTGGTACTATAATTCCTTCATAAGCTTAGTAGGCTTCTGACCTATATCTGCCGCTGGCCAGTTATAGTTACCAGCAATACAATGCTTCTTCTCCCATATAATTTTCCAGCCTACATATTTCTTTGCTTTTGTGGTGTTCTTTTGCTTGTTTGTTTGTTTGTTTGCTACCTTGCTATCTTGTTCTTCTTGCTCACACACCTATCTTGAGGTTATGTGAAATAAAAAAAAGTTCCTTAAACAGAGCTTACTACAAGGCTGAGTTGCTTATTTAACTGAGAAGTCTTATTGGACCTCTGCTACTCAGATTCTTTCTCAATCCTCTCTCTCACTATTTGAGATCCAAAACACTTGGCTCTCCGAATTCCCATACAATCTCTCGTCTTTCACCATTTCTTTCTATATCTGCTTCAAAATCAACTCATTTTTGCTTTCCTTCATCTCCTCAGGGCAGCTAAAATAGCCAAAACATTCTCACTCTGAGCCTGTACAACTTACTCTAGTCAAAACAAAGGCCAAGCACTTCCAAATCTAGCTCCAACGTGCTTTTCTGTCTCACACTACCCTGCCATTCATCGCATTCACCAACCCCAAGTGGGGCCCAGTCCTGGGACTGCTCACCATTTCCCAGAAATGACATTCACTTTTACACCATACTTTGCTTTTGCTCAGCTCTGATAATTAAAAACCCTGTAACTTCAAGTAGCTGCTTACATATACCTTCTGTGAAATGGTCCACAACCTTATCCCATTCCCTCAATCAGAAATAGTTTCTTCTTCCTGTTGGTGCTGGTTTGAAGCTGTTTTTTAACCCCAGAAAAGACCATATTCTTTAATCCATTCCTGTGGGGGAAAACCTATGGTGGGTGGGACCTTTGGATTAGATTGCTTCCATTGAGATGTGACCCACCCAATTCAAAGTGGGTCTTAATCCTTTACCAAAGTCCTGTAGGAGGATAAGAGAACTCACAGAAGGAGAATAGCCCTGGAGATGCTAAGAGAGAACACACAGGTGCTCAGAGAGAAAGCCACTGGACTTAGAACCTCAGAGCAAAGGAGCAGCAAATGCAGACCATGTGCCTTCCCATGTGACAGAGGTGTTCCAGATGTCAGCGACCTGTCTTCAGAGTCCTGGTATCATCCTTTTGATACCTTAATTTAGACATTTTTATGGTCTAAGAACAGCAAATTGCAGGTTAATAAATCCCCATTGTTAAAAGCTAACTCATTTCTGGTATGTTGCATCCAGGCAGCTTTAGCAAACTGAAATACTATTATTCCAGAACAATTTGTTTCTATTCAAAGTGAAATAAAACATTATATTATATTATAGTTAATATATTTCTTTTTGTCCCCCAGTCCAACTTTTGACCACAAATTTCTAAAAAATAAGGACTTGGAGTGACAGATCTCTGTATCCCTGATATGTAGCATAGAATATAGTGGTATCTTAATGTTTCCTAAAATTAAATATGTACGTACAAAACCAATAGCACTCTAGCCGGTTAGTAATTCTGTCCCCATACCTCCCTGGTCACCATGGACAAATCAAGGATACAACCATTTACCTTAACAGTTAACACAACAAAAATGGCAAAGCCAACCATGGGACAATCAGATCATTTTATACTGAGAAAACCATTCTAATTTCTTTTACAGCCTTAAAAGAAAGTTGATCCTAACAATATGTAGATGACCTAAAAGAGCTAATGCATTCTTCTTGAAAGACTAGGCACTTTCCTTCTTGCCACCAAGACAAGACTCATTATTTAATTTTGGTCATCTGTCTTCAAGTACATATAAAAACAGACTGTTAAAATAAAAGGACAATATTTGGAAGCTGTTTAGAATCACCTTATTTAAATGCATTTAATCTTGGAAATGTGATGCATTTTCAATGCATGAAATAATTTAAAATGCAGAGAAACATAGAAAAATGGATATCATTAGAAGAGTCTAGTTCACATTGCTTTATATTTCTGCTCAAAACATGAGGTTTTTGAAGAATATATAATCTTAATTTGTGAAGATTAGAGATATGTATGTGACAGATTTTATAAGGCACTTTTATGTTTTCTACTCATTTATTTTGAGGATATCTTGAATTTTAAGCATTTTACGTGTGCTTTTTTGGTGTGTTTTATTTTTTTCACAGAGACATAGAGCTAGAAGGACCCTCAAAAGCATGCAACCCGACTGTTTTATTTTATTGACATTCAAAAAACTGAAGGAACTTCCACAGGTTTATACAACAAGAAAATTAATGAGATTAATGACCAGGTTTCCTGAGTCCACTAAAAATGGAAGTGGCCTGGTAAAATTAAAATTTACCAATAACTTGTTAGGATCTTTGAATTCCAGTCCCAACTCAATTCAATTAAGCAAATTTTCACTTCCTAAGAAACTGGAGGGAAATAAAATTTTGCTTTCCTAAACCAGCAGAGCATGATATCAAATAAATAGTTATCATAATTCTACCAAAGAATCTACCCCTTAAAAAATTCCTGTTCTTAGTCAATCAAACTAAAGATGTACTAGTTTACTAAAGATGTATTTCAACACTTTTCATATATTTGAATATATATATATTTAGTAGCCTAGATTAACTGGGAAATGCTTCCTTAACTAATGTGTATGCCAAATCAACAATGAAAACCTTACTAT
Organism: Tamandua tetradactyla; assembly: GCF_023851605.1. Lineage (NCBI taxonomy): Eukaryota > Metazoa > Chordata > Mammalia > Pilosa > Myrmecophagidae > Tamandua > Tamandua tetradactyla. Next base: position 159,267,007 of record NC_135333.1, on the reverse strand, counting down.
GCCTGATACATCCCTCAGATGTAGCAATCAGTTTTTGCTTGGTGATTTAATCGCTTCCTTCCATTTAATTACTTTGAGGATTAACTGTGGGCAAATGTATTTCAATAATATGCCAACTCTACAAAGAACAGGAAGCTTTCCTTGCATTCCCATGGGAAATTTAGTACTTCCGACTATAACCCTCTGCATTACAGCTCTCATGTTTCTTTTAGCCCTTAAGCCATGTGTGTCACCTTGCTTGTTTGAGTTTAAGAAAATGTCATGGGATACACTGTTTGGATGCTAACATTTGTACACAGTTTCTGGCGGGAGTAAAAATGGCTCTCCTTAATCCAGGCCATACAGGAAGCTATCTCTTTCCAAATCAAGTCATTACTGCTTAAACAAGCAAATGCTGCAGCCAAAACAAAAATTAATTTGCAAAAAGGGGAGGCATTTTCCCAAACACTCCAGCAGTCACTGGGGAAAGATATTTTTACAGATCTAATGTTTGAGAGTATTACAGTATTAGGTTAGGTTGATCCTGTTTTTCCAGTTGGATTTATTTTATTTGAGAGTCAAGGTAACTAATAGTATTGAATACTATTAGCAAGGTTTCCATACCAGAGTATGTATTTTTCCTTCTAAATATGAAGCATAGAAATCTATCCAGTGACCTTCACTTGACCTCTTAGCCACTTATATCTGGGTATCTTCCAACTAGCTGTAATGCTCTGACAGTGGTTTCCAAACCTTGTTGCACATTAGCATCAACTCAAGAGCTTTTCAAAATCCCAATGCTGAGGATGGCAACGGCAGCTTGGTGGCAAAATTTTTGCCTGCCATGCTGGAGACCCAATTCCCAGAGCCCATCCATGGCAAAAAAAAAAAAAAACCCAGTGCTAAAATTGCACCCCTTCCCAATTAAATCAGAATATCTGGGGGTGGGAGCCCTCAGCATTTTTAGGTGATTGCAATGTACAGCAAAGTTGGGAACCACTGTTCTGTGACATTTCTGTTTCATATTGCTTTCTAGTAGAAAGACTCTCAGAATGAAGAAGGGAATTCTCTTCACTGCTGCCTGACATAGAGGTTTATAAAATCAAGAAATCTTTAAGACATATATTTTATTTTAGTAATATGTTTATTAAAATAGAGGCTAATTAACATTATTAAAAGCTATGAAATAGTCTGTACACCTTGATCTACCTATTCCAATTCTCCCAATCAATATTAAAGAGATAATCCAAGATGTGAAGATAAACATACAAATATGTCCTTAGCACCGTTAATTATAATCATAAAATATTTAAACACATTGTCCTATCAAGAAGTTATAATTTAATAAATTATGAAATAGCCATATGAAGTGATTTCCATTACATAAGAAAATCCTTCCCACCCCTCTCTCTGTATATATATGTATCTATATAGATAAATAAAAAGATGTTCTTAGCCAAAATTTGTTTAAAATTATATACATGGGCATATATGAGACAAGTTTGAGTTCATACTTTAAGCTAGAAATAGTGTTTTCTCTGCACAGGGTAGTGAGGCTGGGTGAATTGAAGGGAGACTCTCTCTTTGTATTGCATTGTTTATGCCAGTTTGAAAGGATGTATGTACCCTAGAAAAGCCATGTTTTCATCTCAATCTTCTTTTGTAAAGGCAGCCATTTCTTCTAATCCCTATTCAGTACTGTACATTTGAAACTCTAATTAGATCATCTCCTGGAGATGTGACTTAATCAAGAGTGGTTGTTAAACTGGATTAGGTGGAGACAGGTCTCCACCCATTCCAGGTGGGTCTTGATTAGTTTACTGGAATCTTATAAAAGAGGAAACATTTTGGAGAAAGTGAGAGATTCAGAAAGAGCAAAGAAGAATGACATAGCCACGAGAAGCAGAGAGTCCACCAGCTAGCAACCTTTGGAAATAAAGAAGGAAAACACCTCCCAGGGAAGTTCATGAAAAAGGAAGCCAGGAGAGAAAGCTAGCAGATGATGCCATACTTGCCACATGCCTTTCCAGATGTGAGAGAAATCCTGACTGTATTTGCCATGTGTCTTCTCACTTGAGAGAGAAACCTTGAGCTTTGTCAGCCTTCTTGAACCAAGGCATCTCTCCCTGGATGCCTTAGATTGGACAATTCTATAGACTTGTTTTAATTGGGACATTTTCTCGGCCTTAGACCTGTAAACTAGCAACTTATTAAATTCCCCTTTAGAAAAGCTGTCCTGTTTCTGGTGTATTGCATTTAGGCAGCTAACAAACTAGAACATTGTCCTTCTTTATTGTTTACATTTTTGCAAATATTATTTTGCATTATAAAAATTTAAAAATAAACCAAATTAAAACAAGCGAGAAAAGAGCCCACTAAAATGTAAACAGTGAGTCTGTCTGATTTATTATATTCTTTTTAGCTTCTGTTATATTTTTTCTTTTTTCTTTTTAACTAAGCATCATATCATATAATAAATAAAAAGTATACATTGCAATTTTAAAAAGAAGAGGAAAGAAAAGATCTCAAACTGAAGAGATCTCAGAACATTACATTTGTTCACAACTCTGACGCTTGAATGTTCTTCACATGGGAAAAATCATAATTAAGATAAGTGCCTACCACAAATGGGAAGTGTGTGTGTGTGTGTGTGTGTGTGTGTGTGTAAATTACACCACAGTGTTTTAGCCAGGAAAATAAATGGGGAGCAATGCCTATATGATATCAGAGGTTGAAAATAAGGGGAGAGCAGCAGACAAGAAAGGGGGTGGGAGAACATAATAAAGGAGTCCAAGAAGAACCTACCAGCATAATGTCTATCAAGGACATGCAATTTTGAAGGTTTTCAACAAGGCTCGCCTTAAGGCAGTAAAAGACCATCAGTTTGTGAATTTATGTAAAATTTGAAAATGAGAACTGATAAAATTAGTTGATAAGTCAAACCCTGCAGTCTATAGTAGAGATTTGGAAGACTTTGTAAGTTACTAAAAATAAAGATGAGGTTTAGGGAGAAACATGTAAGCAAACAAGGTTGTTGGAAAAAAAGACTGTTATGTAAGAAAGCAGGTGGACTTTAAAAGCTTTTTATTTGTGCTCTGCTAGAAATCCCAAAATAATTGATCACCTAACTTTATGGTCCCAGGTAACCTTTTTTTTTTTCTGGTAATCTAAAGTCAAAGAAAAATAATTAAACATGCAGGGGATCCCCCACTGTTATAACAGCTGTCAAAATGGACAATGCTTCCAAATTGAGAAATTACTGCTCTGCTCAGGCAAGAATTCAATGGAAGTCTTAGAGGGGTCGCCTTCCATGCAATGAGTCAGGGGCCCCAGACACTTCCTGTCTTATGGCTGCACTATCCTTTAGGGCATGGGAGTCTTTTGTTTCCAACCAGTGGATGGAGAAGAGAAGATGGAGAAGGCTCGCAGCTTTCTTATCCACTTCTCTAGAATGGAACATCACTTTCACTCACATTCTATTAGCAAGAATTGGACTCCAAGGAGCCACCCAGATGCAACAACTGGTTTGGTAGTCAACTCCCAGAAACAACACCACATTCAAGAAGGAAAGCATGAATCTTTGAAGAAAGCAAATTATATTTGCCACAAATGGCACTTCCAATACCACCAGTTAATAGACATGACCAGAGGGTCATTTCTTAATGGCCTTCCCTAAACTAATTCTTGTTTACCTCCTCACTGGTTTATGGTTAAGTAGAATATGTTTGTGTGCTTTTAGTTCCCAATTGGACTGTCAGAGCAGTCTTCTCTTCTTTTGATAAAAAGAATTCCTCTAATTTTGGTAAAAATTTTCCTCTACTCAGAGTTTGCATAGATCTCACCCTAGCTTGAAAGACATAGAACAGCTTCTGTTTCATCTCTTCATTATTAGCAGATTCTGAACTTGGGGAGTCAATTTTACTGTGTAAAACAAAACAAAACACCTTGCTCTTAAATAATAAATCAACCCAGTTTCAAAGTTAGCAAATTCAAGCTTTAATTTAGATACTCTTCATAACCCATTTATATCTCACCTTCTTCCTTCCAACATTTTTTTCTCTTTATTAACTGAACACTTTCTCTTTCTGGTTTTTTGATCCCCCTTCCAGCCAATGTTCGTGAAAGACTCTATTTTTTTTTTATTTCCTGTGTGGCAGAATCCTATGACTCCTGGATTAGTTGTTACACTTAACAAATATGTTGCAGGAAAATATATGTGGTTAGCAAACAAGTGATTTACATAGTATCAAAAATTCCAATATTGGACATCCCAGAGTATTTTGAGAAGAAAATTTAAAATATTTGCAAAGGCCTCTTGAGGGACTGGGGGAAAATGTGGAAAAATTAAACTTCCCCACTCAAGAATTCCTGATATTCTCACAAGTACTGGGGACTCCCCTTTTCGTAAGTCAAGCCCTCAATTTTGGGACTTGCCTTTATGAAACTTATTCCTGCAAAGAAGAAGCTAAACCTACTTGTAATTATGCCTAAGTCAGCTCCAGAGGACCTCTCTCATTGCTCAGATGTGGCCTCTCTCAACCAACTCTGCAAATAAACTCACTACCACTCCCAACCCCCTTCCATGTGGGATATGTCTCCCAGGGATGAGCTAGGCACTGGTATCATGTGATTGATAATGACTTCTTGACCAAAAGGCGGAAAAGAAATGAAGCAAGACAAAGTTTTAGGGGCTAAGAGATTTCTAATGAAGTGGAGAGATCATTCTGGAGGCTATTTTAATGCATTGTATGGATCTTCCTTTTTTGTTTCTAGTGTATTGACATGGCTAGAAGGAAATACCTGAAACTGTTGGACTTTCATACAGTAGACTGTATTACAGCTGGTTGATGACTTTCAGAGCTTCTCTGATGCCGTGAAGTTAGCATTACCCCATACAGGACCTGTTTAAGAAGGTGAAAAAGTGATCAGACTTTGACTAGAGATACAAATGAAGCTGATCTGGATAGGACCCAGACTGGATTCTTGATGATGAGTGCATAACAATATAGCTCTTATCATGTGATTGTGTGATTGTGAAAGCCTTGTGACTGACACCCCCTTGATCTAGTGTATGAACAGATGAGTACTAAAGGAAAGGCAAAGATGAATGAATAAGAGGGAGAATAAGGAGTAGGAAATGTTTTAGGAGTTCTTTTTAATTTCAATTTTAATTTAATTTTTCTCTTGGAGTTATGAAAATGTTCTAAAATTGATTGTAGTGATGAATACAAAAATTATGATTATATTGCAAGCCACTGCTTATAAACTTTGGATATATTATTTGGTGTGTGAATAGAGCTCAATAAAATTACATTAAATAATAATAATGCAAGCACACACACAAAAAAGTTCTGGTATTGGGACTTGAGCAGACATCTGCACACTGATGTATGTGTATGGCAGCATTATTTACAGCACCTAATAGATGGAAGTGGCTGAAGAGTACATCAACTGAGGAGTGGAAGGGGAACTGTGATATATACTTACCATGGACAATTGCACAGCTACAGAAAGGAATGAAGTTATGAGGCATGCAATGAGGTGAATGAGGCCTGAGGATATTATGTTGAGCAAAAAAAAAAAAAAGCTAGAAAAAAAGGACAAATGTTGTATGGTCCCATTTAGAAAATACCTATAAGAAAATTAAGGCCTAGATTGTAAAATCCTACAGCAATCACATTTATTCATGAGTTTTAATTGCTATTCCTAAATTCTGAGATGCAGTGCTCTATGTATAGAAAAATAACCTGGTATTTCCCTGGAACTCAGGGTACTTCTGGGACAGCTAAGACTCAGAATTAAAGTTCTGCAGCTCTGAAAGTCAGTATCATTCCATACAGCAACTTTTTAAAAGTCGGAAAAGAAATCAGTCTTCAGTTAGAGATATGAGTGAAGCTGATCTGACTGGGAGTAAGGTAAAACAGAATATAAAGTAAACGAAGATACTGTCTGTATTTTCAAATTTCACCTTCTAGGTGAGACCAATGGAAAAGATGTTTATTTTATTACAAAATTTAAATTTCCTGCAGCACACAATCTAACTTAACCTGTATGGCCAGTTAATTTAAACATCCTAAACACATGAAGTCTAGAATAGGGGATGAGATTTTGTAGCTCTGCATAGCTTACTTTAATACCCTGATGCTTTCCAGAGAATGTTTGGTAGATAATAAAAAGTATTTGTGGAGTCCCTTGAGGGACTGGAGAAAAAATATGAAACTATTAAACTTCCACCTTAGGGAATTCCTGATATTTTCTCAAGTCTTAGGGACTCCCAAGTTAATAGGCCATGCCCTTGATCTTGAGGCTTGCTCTTACGAAACTTATTTCTGTTTCGGGGAAGTGAAGCCTACCTATAATTATGCATAAGTCACTTCCAGAGGACCTCTTTTTGTTGCTCAGATGTGGTCTTTTGTTGCCCAACTCTGCAAATAAACTCCTTACCTCCCCCTTAGGTGGGATATGACTTCCCAGGGTGTAAGTCTCCCTGGAAATGTGGGACATGACTCCCAGGGAGGAGTCTGACCCTGGCATCATAGGATTGACAATGCCTTCTCAATCAAAACGGGGAGAAGAAATGTAGCAAAGTGGTGTTTCAATAGCTAAGAGATTTCAAATAGGGTTGGCTATTCTGGAGGTTACTCTTGCGCAAGTTTTAGCGAGGTATTACAGATTACCATACCATGACAATCTGCAATACCAACAGTATTCCTGAAAACCTTGAAGAATACCTGGGGCTCTATCTGAGACTCTACAGAAGTTACACTCACTAAGTTTATTTTTCAGAAACTTAAAACCCAGTTTTTTCCTATGCCAAGTAAGCCCTGAAAAACATTATTTTGATATTTTATTTTAGTCTCTAGTGTGTTAGAATAGCTAGAAGGAAAATATCTGAAATTGTGGAACTGTAACTCATACCATACATTGAAATTAACTACTTGTTAAACTATACTTCGAAGTTTATCACTTTCTGCATATATGTTATATTTCACAATAAAAAAAGTTTTAAAAAAGTTCTGCTGTCACAGTGACATCATCAACATGGCAATTTAATGCATCCCCTGGAAAGTTCTCCTCTCAGAATCAACAAATAAAAGGACAAATTCCACTTGATTAGAACTCTTGAGGACAATAGCCCTGGAGAAGCCTCTACAAACACTGAATTGAAGAAATAGAAAAATAATCTCCAATACCAGGTGGGAGATTTCCCTCCTGGATTCACCAGTTCAGCCCCCTCTTCCTCACTCAGTCCCCATGCAGCTCAGGAGTAGCACAGAGACAGCACGACCCAGGTCCCTCCTGCCATGGAAGCAGACTATAGAACCACACACTGCAGCAAATTAGAACCCCACAGATATCCAGGCAGATGGACCCAAGTCTGCAAAGAGCCAGGGCATAACATAAGCCACTGAGGAGTTCTACGTACAAAAAGGCCTTCAGAGAAAAAATAAATAAAAGGAGAGAAATCATGGAAAAACTGTAGCCAAGAGAAGCACATACCCAACTCAATCTCTGTTCATTGGACCACCTGAATGCAAAATAGACCTTTCTGGATTGACCCCCAATTGTGTCCCTAGGTCCTGAGGCAGAAAAGCCTCACAGAAAAAAATGGATGGAGCTGCTGTGAGACAGCAAGTGTCCCAGAATTGAGAAGCGTAAGGAAAAGGAGGCATTGAGTGGGGGAGGGGGGGAATTTAAACAAATTATGGGATCTGAGAAGAAAAGTCTGCACAACAACAAACAGAACAGATACCAAGATTTCCAGAGAAGAAAAAGAGAAAAGGAAGCTTTACCCTGGAGGTAAAATGATTGCACAAAAAGTGCAATCTTAAAAATCAAACCACATATCCAGGGCAAGAAACACATGAAGAAAAGCTGAGAATCTGAACAGTTAAACATGGGCTACTCTTAATGTCCAAAATAAATTGGATCTAGTGTCAAAGAAGAGCTTAAACACAAAGTCAAGCAACAAATAAAACCCTCGGTAAGAGGAAGAAACTGACTGACAGGTCATAAGGGCCAAAACTCGTGACCCCTTCCCCTCATCACAACTCTTGACTCCCCTTACCAAATGTTCCAAGGCAAAAAATAAGGAGCAAACAGGTCAGAACAGACACAGCAAAGAAGGAAGCAGAAAGGGACCCTCCCCTCCTGGCATCATTTTCCCTTTGAAACACAGTTCCCAGAACAAAGAGAGGAGCCGTTTTTCTTTCCTTTCACTAGCAGGTTTTGCTGGCTCCCGCCTGCCTGCTCTTTTCCTGCTTTCTCTCCGCTTTCTTTTCCTTCAATAAACCTGTTGAACAACTCCATGCCTGTCATAATGGTGCCAAAACCTGGGAACGGAGATTAGACTGAGATTTAAGTTTCCAGCCCCCCAACCCCCCAGTCACTCTGTCCCCTCTACCAGCACGGTCATTCAGGTTTCTATGCACTTAACAGCTTGAATCTACAGACTCAAAGCATCTCAATGTGGTGCCAGCTCATCTACAACTAATTCAGTCCTAGTTCGAGCTCCATCAGGCCCTTTTTTCACTTCACATCACCACGCTGGAAAACATTTTCTTCAGCCTCTTGAAGAAAGTGTTCCCTTACCCTTCTCACCTCCTCCCTTGCAATATACCCCTTCTATACCATGGCTTGCTGTGTGGTTATGAGTGTTGGACCAAAACCAGTTATGCCCTTCCTCTTCTCACTACAGCTTGAGCACCCCTCTTTTCACTTCACTGCTCCTTTCACCCAACACTGGTCCTCTTCTATATAAGGCAAGACTAAAGATATCTGTGGGGTTTACTGGAATACTTTTGTGGGATGCTTCAATGGGTTCCACAGCTTCAGCTCAGGCATTTACAGAGGAGGTTCCATTTTGGAATCCAGTGGCCCCACGCTCACATGCCCACAAATCTAAGTGCATAGTCAGAAACTCCCACGAGCTCTAATTTTCCTTCTTCTCTCAGTCTCAATTGTCTTTGGGGATGCCCCAGCCTCTCAGTGACTTACTCCCTCACTGTCATGCAGATGCAGGGACACCTGCCTCTAATCTTCAGAGATCTGGCATGTACCCCTGAGCTGTGGCTCTAAAGAGTATTCCGCTGAGTATTCTCATTCTTCCTTATTTCCTCACCTTTTCCTTCCTTATTATGAGGTCATCACAATTTATTCCCCCTAAAGACACTCCCTTGGGTTGCCTCTTACACCACCCAAAAGACCTGAACTACAGGGCAACATCAAATCTAAAAAACTTCTCTTTTACTCCATAGTGGCTTGGCCCCAGTACCCTCTGGACAACCAAAACTAGTGGCCAGAAAATGGTACTTTTGACATCAAAATTCTTATGTACTTAGACTATTTCTTGTGTTGATCTGCAAAGTAGGACAAAGTTCCATATATCCAAGCCTTTTGGATGCTCCATGCTAAGCCCTCACTCTCTTTTTCATTAACTACCTACCAAATTCTCCTCCTCAATAAAAAGCTGAAACCTCCCACTCCTTCTCCCTCTTCAGAAAAACCAAGCCTTCCCAGTCCTTCTCCCTCTTCTCCCCCTCCCACTGACTCCTTCAACCCAGCCAACCATCCTCCTCCTTATGACACCCCAAACCCCCTACCCCTCCCCCACCTTCTGCCCCTCACCTACTTCCTTCCCCTTCCCCTGAACTCTTTTCCCCTCCCCATTACCTGGTAACAAAGTCCCCTCCCCCGCTTCCTCAAATACTTAGCCCCTCCCACCCTTTCCTCCCTCTAATTCCAAAATCCCCCACTGAATATCCTCAACGGTCTACCCTTCCACCAGTATTTTTCCCCTTAGGGAAGTAGCAGGATGCAAAGGCATTACCGGGGTTCATATTCCTTTTCTCTCTCCAATCTTTTATGAATCAAACAACATTTAAGTTCCTTTTCTACAGACTTTAATCCATACCATAAAAAATTTTAAATATCTACCTCAAATCTATGATCTCACCTAACAAAATGCAGTTGTAATACTTACCTCCTCTACCACCCCAGAAAAAACTTTAAAAAAACATATTTGGGTGGTGGCTACCACTCACGCTGACCGACATTTTGCTACTGACCCTTAAATTTAAAGGGCTCCTCTGCGGTTCCCCCATGACCTCCCAATTGGAGTTACCAACCCAATTCTCCTGATTTACTCAAAATATGTCACTTCTTCAAATGTCTCTTAGAAAGGATGAGAAAAGCAGGATTTAAGGCAGTCTCAAATACACTACTCTAGATCCTGCTTACCTGAAGGGCATCTTTTCCTACACACACTTCATTACACAATCAGCATCAGACATTCAGAAAAAAACTCCAAAAACTAGAACAAGGACCCCAAACACCACAGGTTGTATGTTTTCCGGGTTATTTTCTGTGTTTTCAACAATAGGCAGGAGGAAAGTGACATCAAAAAATCAGCTCAGGAAAAGCATAGACAGGAGTGAAATGAAGCTCAGTACTTATTATTGGCCGATGCCTCACAAGAATCCACCCATGCCCAGTGAAATGGAACAAAACCATGAGCTAAGCCACCCCCAGGTCCCTGGTTTTGCAGTGGCCAGGAGGGACACTGGGCAACAGCTTGCCCTAATCCCCAGCCACCACAGGGTCCTTGCCCTCTTTGTCATAAAACAAAACACTGGAAAGCTGACTTCCTTCAGTCTCACACCATGGGAATAGACAGACATCCTTAACATGTGGCCGCTCCTTGGAATTTGAATTCACAGACCTCCTCAGCCTAGCCACGAAGACTGATGGGGCCCGGAGTCTTCAGCCCCAATACTTCCCATTTCCATGACAGAGCCCAGTGTAACCATCTTCGTGGCAGGTAAGCCAATCTCTTTTGTGGTTAACACAGGAGCCACGTTCTCAGTCTTACCTGAATTTTGGAGCCCTTAAAACCTTCCTTCATGTCTATAGTTGAAATTAATGGAGAAAGCTCCCACTCACTACAGACCTCACCTATAGGCTGCACTCTTCAAAACACTTCCTTTTTCCACTCTTTCTTAGTAGTGCCTATATACCCAGTCCCCCTCTTAGAATGAGACATTATAGCTAAACTAAACATGATGCTCACACTTCCCTTACTTTCAGAGCTAAGCCTCACAACACCTGCAGTCCTGCTACTCACCCTCAGCCACAATCTTCACCCAATCCCAATCTTAAATTCTTTCACAAGGGTGATGGAATGGTGGCTTAGTAGTAGAATTCTCAACTGCCATGCTAGAGACCCAGATTCAATTCCCAGTGCCTGCCCATGCCAAAAAAAAAAAAAAATCGTCCTAACATATTATAAATATTTGACAATATTCTAACAAGTTTGAGTTTAATGGTCATTGTATGTAATGAGATTTTTGCTTAAATACTTAACTATAGAGGATGTAATTTGTTATAAGGAAAAAAAGGATAGTTTTGTCTTAAAATAAATGGTTGTTGCAGAATAAGGAAAAAGTAGAGAAAATCTGAATGAATATAGTAAGTCAGAAAATGTTTGTGGAAGGGAAAATTATTGTCAAAGCTGGGAAAATCTGATGGGTCTATCTAAAAAATTCCTTAAAGTTTTAATGTCAAATAATATATTAATAAAAATTAAAATTTAATTTTCTCTCTGTTAAAATAACAATGTTTTTTGGGATTATTAATCGGTTTCAATAAAAAGTTATAAAAGTCTTATCTACCTACTAACTGGACAGGAATCTATACCCTGGCCTACCTGTCACCCAAAATTTCAATAGCCCCCATTAATCAATCTTTTCCCATTCCCCTAAACATAAACCTAAAACTGAAACATCACGTTTTTCTTCTATCTCTGCTAGCCATCTAGGCATCCTAACAGGGGTAGGCACAAGAATTGGCAGTCTAGGGCGGGCCACAGTGGTTCAGCAGGTAAGAATGCTTGCCTACCATGCCAGAGGACCCGGGTTCGATTCCTGGTGCCTGCCCATTTAAAAAAAAAAAAAAAAAAAAAAAAAAAGACTTGGAAGTCTAATCATCACAAATGGTCAAATGGCTTTGGATTGGCTTGGCTGCAAAAGCACAGTTTAAAATGTCACGGTGGAGGGTGGAGCAACAGTGGCTCAGTGGCAGAATTCTCACCTGCCATGCTGGGGACCTGGGTTCAATGCCCAGTGCCTACCCATGCCAAAAAAAAAAAAAAGTCATGGTGGCTCCCCTACCTACTTCCCCTTATAGGGACTCATCATTTTACTAATACTTCTCACCTTAGCACCTCAGTTCTGCAAACTCATAAAATCAATTTCTATGCTGCACAATTACTTCAGCTCTTAACGTGTTACTCTTAAGCTCTTTCAGAAACAACACCCTAGACTGCCAAAAACTTCACAAGACAAGAACTGGATGACTCAGCCCCCAACCACGACTGCATTGGAGATCCTGCTCCCACCCATAAAAGCCCCTAATGCCACCCCTGTCCAGCAGGAAGTAGTCAAGAAGGACAAATGGTGCCCCATGTCCCTCCCTTAAATCTAGCCTAACCATCCCAAGTGTATATACTAATCAAAAGGCAGGAATGACAGGTCACAAGGGACAAAACTCATGACCCTCCCCCCCTTGCTGCAGTGGCTGAAACTTATGACCCTTTCCCCCTTGTTCCTCCTTGCCGCAACTCATGACTCCCCTTGCCAAATGTTTCTCGGGGCAAAAAATAAGTAGGAAACAGGTCAGGCAGACAAAACAAAGAAAGAAGCAGAAAGGTACCCTCCCCTACCAGTGTCACTTTCCCTTTAAAACACAGCTCCCAGAACAAACAGCCAGAGCCATTTTTCTTTCATTTCACTCATAGGTTTTGCTGGCTCCACCTGCCTGGTCTTTTCCTGCTTTCTCTCAGTAAACCTGTTGAACTTTACCTCACTGTACTGTGTGGATTCCAAACTCACTGTACTGGCTGGATTCCTTAATGATGCTGAGCCTAATACTGACCTTCCGATTTAACATATCAAAATAATTAGATAACCAGATATCAAGAAAATATTACAAACCATACTAAGAAATAGAAAGATATGGCTCAGTCAAAAGAACAAATTAAAACTTCAGAGGAGACCTAATTTGGAACAAATAATCAAAAACACTCAAACAAATTTCCTAAATCAATTCAAGAAGATGAAGGTAAATGTAAATATAGAGCTAAAGGATCTTAAGAATACAGTGTATGGGTATAAAGAATTATTTGAAAGTTTAAAGGAAACATAACAGGAATTATGGGATGAAAGGCAGAATAATGGAGCTCAAAAATACACTAGAGACATACAATAGAAGATTTGAACAGGCAGGAAAAAGAATCAGTGAACTAGAAGACAGAACAATTGAAATCATACGGTGAGAAGAACAGATAGAGAAAAGAATTGGAGAAAAAAAATGAGCAGAGCTTCAAGGATTTAAGTGAAAGCATGAAGCATCAAAACCTACCAACATGTGTGTCCAAGAAGGAGAAGGAGAAAGGAGAAGAAAGAATAGTTGAGGAAATAATGGCCAAAAATTTCCCATCTCTTATGAAAGATATAAAAAAACATGTTCAAGAAGCATGACATATTCCAAACAGAATAAACCCTGATACACCTACTCTGACACACCTATATGAGAATACCAAATGCTAAAGACAGAGAATTCTGAAAGCAGCAAAGAAAAGCAGTACATCACATACAAGATTTCTTCAATAAGACAAGTTCTTAATTCTCATCAGAAACCATAGAGGCAAGAAGGCAACGGTGTGATATAAATAAGGTATTGAAAGAAAAAAAAAATTCCACCCCAAAATTATTTTCCATTAAAACTGTAGTTCAGAAAATGGGGAGAGTTTAAAATATTCACAAATAGAAACTGAGAGAGTGCTTCCACAAAAACCCTGCCCTACAAAGATTACTAAAGGAGTTCAGCAGATTGACAGGAAAGAGAGGCTTGGAGTTGTATGAAAAAATGAAGATCTTCAATAAAGGTAACAAAAAGGAAAAAGGCAAAACCCAATGGTACTATATTCTCAATAAACAATTCAATTATTTAATTCCTGTAGGAGTCAGAATACAGTTGGACAAGAAAAAGCATATTTCTTGATAATGGACATGCAAAATAGAAAGAAGTAATGTAGGACAAAACATGATAAAGAGGATAAACTGAGGGATGGAAACAGAGAACATATGTGTTACCGAAGCTAAATTGGTATCTTTTCAAATTAGTAAATTTTGATATAGATTGTGTAAATCAAACCCCACGGTAACCAAAAAGGAAGTATTTTAAAAATATACAGAAACAGAAATGAGGAAAGGATCAGTCAGATACAGCACAAAAGATCAATTATAAGAAAAGAAGGTTGCGATGAAGGAAAAGAGAGATCAACAAAAAAGTGACATATAAAAAACAAGGAGCAAAATGGCTGAAGTAAATTCTACCCTTATGGTAATAATATTGAAAATTAAACTCCCACAATCAAAAACACCCAATGATAGAATGGATAAAAAAAAAACATGATCCAAATATATGTTGTTTATAAGAGGCTCATCTTATACCAGAAGAAACAAACAGATTGAAAATAAAGATTGAAAAAGATATTCCATGCAAATAGTAAACAAAAAGGAGGTAGGGTAGCTATACCAAAAATAGACAAAACAGATTATAAGTCAAAATCTATCACAAGAGACAAAGAAGGACACTGTATATTAATAAAAGGGTCAGTCCACCAAATAACAACCAAAATATTTGCACACCTAACCATAGTGCCCCAACTACTGAGGCCAACACTGGCAAAACCAAAGGGAGAGATAGACACATCTCCAATAATAGGTGGAGATATCAATGCACCACTCTCATCAATAAATAGAACATCTAGATGAGAAGATTAAAAATGAAATTGAGAATAGAAAAACAATAGAAAGCATTAACAAATCCAAAAATTGGTTCTTCAAAAAAACCAGTAAAATTGACACACCTTTAGTTGGACTGACAAAGAAAAAAGAGAGAAAATGCAAATAAATAAAATCAGAAATGAGAGGGAGGACATTACTACTGACACAACAGAAATGAAAAGGATCATAAGAGAATACTATGAATAACTGGATGCAGGCAAATTAGGCGACCTAGATAAAAGGGACAAATTCCTAGAAATACTTGAACAATCTACACTGAGTCCAGAAGAAATTAAAGATCTCAGCAGTCCTGTTAAAAGGTAAGAGATTGAATCAATCATAAAAACCTGTAAACAAAGAAAAGCCCAGGACCAAATGACTTAAAAGGTGAATTCTACCAAACATTCAAAAAATAATTAAATACCAATCTGGCTCAAACTCTTACAAAAACTTGAACAGGAGGGACCACTCCCTAACTCATTCTATGATGCCAACATCACCCTGAATCCAAAGCCAGATAAAGTTACTATAAGAAATGAAAATTACAGCACAATTTCTCTTATAAATATTGATGCAAAAATCCTTAACAAAATACTTGCACATTGAATAAAACAGTATATTAAAACTATTACACACTATGAGCAGGTGACTTTTTTCCCCAGGTACACAAGGGTGGTTCAACACAAGAAAAGTAATTAGCATAATATACTACATTAATAAAATGAGAAAAAAACATAAACTCCATTGATGCAGGAAAGCATTTGAAAAAATCAAACATCCTTTCTTTATAAAAACACTTAGAAAAATAGGAATAGAAGGAAACTTCCTTAACATGATAAAGGATATTTATGAGAAACCCACAGCTAACATAAAAGTGAAAGACTGAAAGTTCTCCCTTTAACATCTGGAACAAGACTAGGATGCCCACTGTCCACACTGCTATTCAACATTGTGCTGGAAGTTCTAGTGGCCAGAGTAGTTAGGCAAAAAAAAGAAATAAAAGGAATCTAAATTGGAAAGAATGAGTAAAGGTTTAACCATTTGCAGATGACATGACCCTATATATAAAATTTCCTGAAAAATCTACAACAAAGCTACTAGAATTAATAAATGAATTCAGAATAGTGGCAAGATACAAGACCACCATGCAAAACTCAGTAGTGTTTCTATACACTAATAATGATACATCAGAGGAGAAAACATTTGGAAACCACATATCTGATAAGGATTTAATATTTAGAATATATAAGAAATCCCAACAGTTCAAAATAAAAAGTCAAGCAACCCAATTTAAAAAATGAGCACAATACTTGAATGGACATTTCTCCAGCGAGGATAAACAGATGTCTAAACAGCACATGAAAGGATGCTCAACATCATTAGCTGTTATGGAACTGTAAGTCAAAACCACAATGAGACCATTTCACACCCACGAGAATGGCTACTATCAACAAAATAGAAAATTACAAGTGTTGGAGAGGATGTAGAGAAATAGGAACACTCATTCATTGCTGTTGGGAATGTAAAATGGTGCAGCTGTTATGGAAGACAATTTGGCAGTTCCTCAGAAAGCTGAAGTATAGAATTAACATATGGCCTGGCATCCATCAACTAGGTATGCACCCAAAGAATTGAAAGCAAGAACTCAGACAGATATTTGCACACTCATGTTCATAGCAGTATTACTCATAGTTTCCAAAAGATGGAAGCAACCCAAGTGTCCATCAACCACTGAATGGATAAACAAAATGTGGAATATCTGTACAATGGTATATTATTCAGCTGTAAAAAGAAATGAAGCTCTGGTTCACGTGACAACATGGATGACCCTTGGAGACTTTATGTGGAATGAAATAAGCCAGATGCAAACGACAAATATCATATGATCTCACTGATATGAAACAATTAGAATAAGTAAACTCATAAACTTAGAATCTAAAATATAAGTTGCCATAGCCTGGGTTGAGTGTAGGGAATGGAGAGTTAATGCTCAATTTATAAAGAATTTTTATTTGGGTTGATTGTAAAGTTTTGGAAATGAATGACAGTGATAATAGCAATGAATTATACATGTGAATGTGGCTAAAAGGGGAAATGTTCAGTCATATATATTTCACTAAAATAAAAATTTAAAGATAAAACATAGGACTGTACAACACAGTGAACCCTATTGTAAACAATGAACTATAGTTAACAGAACAATTATTAAAATGTTCTTTTGTGAATTACAACAAATGTACAACAATAATGCAAGTTGTTTATAATAGGGTGGTATATTGGGGGAAAAATATATCCTAACGTAATCTATGGACTACAGTTAAGAGTACAATGATAATAGTCCTTCATCCATTGTAACAGAGGTACTTACTAATGCTAAGTGTTAATAATAAAGGGGTGGGGTATATGGAAATGCTGCCTTTTTGCATGATTTTCTATAAAGCTACAACTTCTCTTATTAAAAAATTAAATAAAAATTGAAAAGTCCTGCTATCACAACTATATATGTTATTTTATAATTCTTTATCATAGTACTATTCACTCACATTTCCTATACATTTTTTTAAGTGAATGCTTTTATCTATTTTTATTTTTAGTTAAGCAGGACTGTCTTGAAATTAGAACATCCGAAGGGCAGCAAAAAAGCCTCAGGATCTCCCAGATTTAAGAGTCCTTGTGAAGGGTTCCTGTGTCTGAAAGGGAGTCTCCTTAATTATAACAATCTTTATCAGTCATCCCATATTTGCAGAAATAGGTTCCTCACCAAGGAACCATGAGTAAATCAGTCCGACTCTGCCTGCTGATGTGCCCATGAACGCCAGTGCCACCAGGGACTCGAGACAGACAAGAAGAGTCGAAATGGATCCAGACAGAGCCATTACTAACACTGGAAAAGCACATGCCCTGCCAATGGTGAGTCAGACGACTCACCATCAGATGAATCTGATGTAACTTTATTATAACAATTTGAACTTTGTTGTCTAAGTCCATTACTATAGACTGTTGATGAGATACAAGCCCCTTGGTGGTATGGAAAATATCTAAAAATATTGTCTTTGAGTTGTGACCAAATATATATAAAATAGTTTTTCCTTTCTTTAAGATAGCCGAGTCCTATTACGACATCCCATTCCATACCAGTGGCTAAAAGAAAATGCAATACCTAGTTCTTTCTTTGATTTACATTTGCCTTCTGTCTTTTGCCAGAGTAGATGCATTTCTCATTTATGTGCGTGGGTATGTGTGTATGTAAGAGAGAGAGACTCTGTGACCATCCTCTTAAGTGGCACAATCATCTCAGAGCTCTGGTATTGCTGTGTGCAAGATGATCAAAGAACTCAGGAGCAGGTTTGTTACACCTGTTATTTTTGCCCCATTCCAGCCCATGGTCTGGTCATTATTTTCTATAATATTCTTAAATATTCCTCCTTATTAAAAAATAGGTAATAATCATCTATTATGTTCCAGGCACTGAGTTAGATAATAGCACAGTTACTTCTTTGCACAATGAAAAGTGAATGCTCCACTATTTTAGCAATCTGAGATTTATGGTTAACTGCTAGTATGTGATCTAAATGTTTTCCTGCTTGTAAACATAAGTGCTGCTGCAAATTATCTTGATTTTCCAGGTCCACATCCATTTTACAATATTTTACCTCCTTACACCTGTCATCAACCATGGTCTACTTGATTGTGTAGTTGCAGTAGTCTGGGTTGAAATTATCTTGACATTGAGTCACCTGAACAAGACCTCTCAGTTTTCCTAAACAACTCTCTTTTTTTTGCCTCAAATCATAGGTAGCTTCATCTACATAATCTTATCCAACCTGCTACAAATGTTCCCTCTTTCCTATTGTTTTCCCACTTCAGAATATACCATGGTTTTTGTTCATCTGGCTAAATCATTTTAGTGTAAGAATGCTATCATCTATTCTGACCGATTTATATAGACCACAATGAGACTGCTATAGAACACTCTATTTTTAGCAGCAGAGAATTGTCTGCTCATAATAATACTAATAAATAATGTTTAAAATATAAAATCAGTTCTATTCTCATGCCAGTGGAGCCATCACATTACAGATTAATTTGCTGGATAGAGCATTTCCAGAGGCTGCTGTTTATGGCTGATAAATATAGCTTGCTTATTTAAGCTCTTTACCTTGTGTTAACCCTGCTGAGAGATCTTCTGAAGCAAGAAGCTTTAGAATGACACAGGAAGGTAATATGCTGAAAGCACTGGACAGCCTCTTATTGGAGGCACCCTGATAAGATAATAAAGCGACCATTATTAACTCAAGGTCAAATAATCCTTAATCTAAAAACAATCTCTAAATGACATAAGAAGGACTTTAACTTTACCATCCACGGCATCGGAAGCCCTATTCCATCTCTCTGCAGAGTAAAATCAATAATATGAGAATCATAAACCACGCAGGATTGCAAATCCTCTTATCCTACCTGCTGGAAATCAAGCGAATACGAGAAAAGCATTGTTTTGAAATTTCACGAATGCAAAGAACTGAGAAAACAGTTCATAAGATAAGGTGATAAGGTAATTGCTCTATATAAGCAGAGACTAAATTATGTTATTTGATGGGGATTTGTTTCTCTGCTTGCCTCCTGAGTCCTCCATTTAACATTCTTAAAAGGATTTACCTTTTTTAAAGGATAAACCACATACTCCTTAGGGTGCTTAAAAAAAAAGGTAAGATATATCTATACAGTAAAACAAAAGTAGAAAACGAGGCAATAAATTCAGAAAATCCAATTTCTCACTTTCCCTATCCCTAACCATTCTAATGGAAAAAGTAAAAACTATGCAAAAATAAAATTAGGCTTATTTATCAAATTTTGTCATTTGAAAAGTTTTCAAGTGAACTGCTTAACTTTACCCCACACTTCTGAGTACTTAGACTCAAACAGAAATTAAATCTAATCACTTTCATTTACGCCTCAGAATATATTTATGCTTATTCCTAGCATAAAAGGTAGAAGAAATCAATTGTATGAGTTAAAGAAAATGGAATTTTAACTTTAATTTGTTAGAAACAAAACATTTGTATAGCAATGCTTCCAAAACTTTAATGTGCATACATATTGCCTGGGGATCTTGCTAGCATACAGATTCCAATCCAACAGATCTTAAGTGGGACCTGGTACTTGGCATTTCTAATAAGCAATCAGATGAGAACACTTCAGCTCATCCAAGGACTTCTATTTTGAGAGAAAAGAGTATAGAATTTTGTGTTATGTCTGCAGGACTTTTAAAGAGATGGTGAACATAGGGAAAGTGAGAAAATGGATTTTCTGAATTTATTGCCTCATTCTCCACTTTCAGTTGCTTACATAGAGTATCTAGCATTTTTTTAAAGATGCAATCCAAGAAGTACGTGGGTAAGTCTTTCAAAAAATGTAAAGCAAAATACAAATGGAAAATGAGTACAATTCTGATCTGTATCAAGCTTGGCATTAGCACCTAATGCACATTTTATTAATTCATGGACTGCTAATTTAATATTCTTCCAATAATCAGTCAACAAGCAAACTGCTATTAGGTTGTTGAGGAAATGCGAATATAAGTGTAACAAATCAAATACTCTAGGTCCTACTGAATATTCTACAATTAGTGGAATAAAAAGTTTGTTTTAAATTGGAAATGCAATGAGTAACGTTTCTCTTTGTTGAACTCAGAAATTAGCATATTTACTTAAAATGCTGATTCAGCTCTCAGACAGGCCCACTGACTTCATGAAGAGTTCAAACTCTGTTAAAGCATTTAATAAAACTCTGGGGGAAATTCCACTGCCATACAATAAAATTCCATTACGTATGACTTATTTTTGGCTCCCTGATTGATAATAAAACTTATCAATTGGCATTTCCCTTTATTTTTCCCTGAGACTTAGTTATCCCGCTACTATTTATGTATTCTGCAAGGAGAGCTTTCTTGTTTAAAATTATTTTTAATTTTGTTACTCAAGAAGTTCTAAAAATATATGAATTTTGTTATTGTACTGATGTCACAGTATATTAAAAATTATATATTACCAATAGCCTTGCTTAATGATTTCCATAAATATTGCTCTGTTTATGGTGTTAAAACACCAAGGAATAAGTTTATGGTAGAAAAGACTCATTTTTTCCAAAGTCTTACACATAGTAAGCGTTCAGTAAATATTTATGTATGAACTGTGGCCTCATCCTTCAATGGCTGGCTAAGGACTTCTGCAATGGGTCTGGAAGGAAGAAGAAGAAATAAATACATGAAAAGAAGAAATAACATACATTAGAGAAAAAAATCGGGCTCAATATTTTTACTTCTGTTAAGTACCTGTCCTACAGTAAGCCCTTAATAAATGTTTGGTGATCATGCTATTGATCATAAAATTGATTACATTTGTAGAAACTTTTTCAGTTAATAAATAATTTCTCTTATTGAACCTCATTAAATAGATATAAAATTCAGAGACCCATTTGCCCAGATCCCCTTCGAAGGAATGACTTTTTACTCCCCACTGCTGGAAGTGCGATTAGCTGACAGTCTTCAGCTCGTAGCTCTTTCAGTGATCATATCAGCTGCATCCTTTCCATAGTTGCCCACATCTAAGGACTAATCAAGGCAGGGATACAAAGGTCCAGTCATTTCAGACCAATGCAGAACCACTTCCAGATTGGCTTTTCCCTCTATCTAATCCTGAATTTATCCACTCCCCCTCAAGCCAAGGGCCTTCACCAACTTCATTTAAGTATCTTCCTATAGACTCAACCACAGACAACAGGCATTTTCCTTTGTGTCTTAAACATAATGAAAAGAAGACTCAAAGATGGTAGGTGACTTGCCCAAGTTATATGCCTTGGTCAAGTCTTGGGCTGAGTCTTACTCCTTCCAAATCTTAGTTCCTATGCCGTGGAACTTTCCTCTCTATGGCCTGTCTGAATCTTGTAATGAATTTTATCTGTACTTTAGGAGATGCCCTCAGCTAAAGCAACTGGAGGCCCCCTTAATTATTTTTCTAATGTTTATTGCCAGTTCTTCCCTCCTCATCTTCTCTACCTCCACCAGAAAGTGCAAAGAAAACTGCTAAGCATTTAACACTGATATCTCCAGACATGCTGCTCCAAACATCCTGCATCAAATTCAGAATGTCATTGGTCCCAGGACTCTTGGTTGAGGGAGAGAGAAGACACTGAAATTTGAGAGGAGCCAGGGATGGGGCCAAATGCAGACATGAGACAAAGATAGTCCAGGGATCAAAGTAAGAGGTAGAGGTGGTATATTGGTGTGTAAAGCTGTTGGAATGCAATATACCAGAAATGGAAAGGCTTTTAAAAGGGGAGTTTAATATACTACAAGTTTGCAGTTCTAAATCTGTGAAAATGTCCAAACTAAGGCATCCAGGTGAAGGTACCTTAATTCAAGGAAGGCTGATGGGTCTGGAACACCTCTGTCAGCTGGGAAGTCACGTGGCTGGCATCTGCTGGTCCCTTGCTCCTGGGCTCCATCTTTTGGCTTCCCTTGGCTCTTTCTAGGTTCTGACTTGCTTAACATCACATGGGAAAGTATATGGCAACATCTGCTGAGCTCTAAGCATCTCCAAACATCTGTGTCTCTGTTTGAAGCTCTCTCCAAAATGTTTCTTCTTTTAAAGGACTTCATTAAACTAATCAAGACCCACCTAAAATAGGTGGTGTCACATCTCCATCTAATCAAAAAGCCACACCCACAATTGAGTATGCCCATCTCCTGGAGATAATCTAATCAGAAGTTTCCACCTGCAATATTGAATCAGGATTAAAATAAATGGCTGCTCCCACAAGACAGGGTCAAGATTAGAGCATAGCTTTTCTTGGGTACATGATAGCTTCAAACTTGCACAGATGGGATAAGGGAAAGTTAAATGTTCAGGGCAGAAGAAAAATGGGGGCAGGGTAGGGGCCAGAAGAAAATGACAGAGGTAGAGGCAAGAAAAGGCAAAAACAGAAGTCACCCTTCTTGGTTTTCTAAACCACAGCATCAGTCATGACACTCTGAGCCCTCCAACCTAGCAGATACTGACCATGCTGCCAAAAAGGATCAGCCCTTGGTATTGCTAAGCCGGTTTTAACTTCTTGAGTTAAGCTTCAGCCCTTGGGAATAGGAGAGTCCTTTAAAGCTCTCTACGGAGCACATGAGCACATTCTCTGGACATGAATAGTTTTGAGGGGTTTGTGGTTTATTGAGTCAACCCGAATGCACTATGAATCCCCATTACAACAAGAATCATTATAAAAGAAGGAATTGTTGCAAAATGAATCTATAAGCTCACTTATTCTAAGTATTATTTGATAGTACACATTCCCAGTACATAAAGAAAAAAGTGGAAATTCTTCCTCTGCATTTGTTCTATTAA
The DNA here is from genome assembly GCF_023851605.1 of Tamandua tetradactyla. Lineage (NCBI taxonomy): Eukaryota > Metazoa > Chordata > Mammalia > Pilosa > Myrmecophagidae > Tamandua > Tamandua tetradactyla. The sequence continues at coordinate 159,243,792 of NC_135333.1, read as the reverse complement.
GATTTGAACTATTTTTCTGAAGGAAAAAAAATGTGATCATTGGGGTATTCGTTGATCTGTTCTAGAAGATTTTACACTGAAAAATGGCAAATTAGAGATGGGGATTGCCCAGGTAAATTATAAACCTAGAGCCATTATAGAATATACCACATTATAGAATATATCCACAGAGAAAATAATTCAGGAGACAGTAGGATGAAGCACTGAGGTCCCTAGTTGCTTGAAAACTGATACACCACACACACACATACACACACACACAATTAACATTTCTCCTAGAACTTTTTGCATCTTAATAAATTAAGTTTCACAAGTGGCATCTCATGGAATGCACCACAGTATACAAAGGGATACTTCTCTGTGTCAAGAAGATCTATACCTCTTTGAGATCGCCAAAATCAGGCATGGCAGAATGATAAACAGTGTCTGGTTAGAGATAAAAGGAAAGAGCATCAAAGATATTACTGTGGAGAAGGGGATGGTAAAACAGCCTTCCCAGGCAGAAGGGAAGGATGGACGAGTGCATTCTGACATTGATCATAAATCTGGCACAGATACAGAGGCAAGATACAGAAGATGAAGTATTGTGCTTATCTAAACATCTCCAGGAAGTCACGGTCAGCTAAAAGCCAAGCATCAGATACATCTTGCTTTCCTGACAGCTTCATCCTTTAAAAGGCAGAGGATGTAATGAGGGAAATGACTGCTTAAGACCTAATTCTAGCCAGTAAAGAAAGAGCTGTTTGGCAAAGTGGAAATGATAGAATCCCTGAGGGGAAAACCAGTAATAGCATCTTACAGTCTGTGATAGTCAAAGAGTTGAACATTGAGCAAAGATAGATGTATGCCCTAGACTAAAAGAAGACAGATTTCCAGAGGTTCAGAGAGAAAATAGACGCGATCTCATGGTCAGAGACTCTGGAAGCAAAGAAGGACTTTAGGCTTTTAAACCTGCAGTTCTGAGGATCGAATCATGGAAGGTGAGGAAGAGGTAGGATAGGAAACCACTGGGGATCTCAGTCATCTCTCAGATGAACAGAGATATATTAAAGATTGTCATTTATAAAGAATGGAAGGAATAACGTGTAACCAAAGGCAAATGAAATCTAACACCAAGGAAACAAAGCAAAGCTTGTGAAAATTGCCAAGGAAGATAAAAATAGGTTTTCTAAAGGTAAACTGGGAGCAGTAGAAATATCTAGTAAAGCCTGCCTGGGAACAATGCTGTGTTAAAGTCTATGGAAGAGAGACTGAAAGCAAAACTATTCAGGTCTTTTCTCTAAGGTAGCACACCTCTGTCCTTGGTCCTGCACCCTTCCTGCACTGCATGAGGTTGTGATGAGCCTTCACCACAGTGCCCAGCCTGCCCTAGCCATGTACACGTGCTCAAACAGGGTCAGCCACATACTTCCCATGAGATGCGATACATGGATGCTGAGAGAGAAAGGGTTTTTCTTCATCTTGGATTTGAACCAAATCCAGTTGCTATTCCCCTATCCACTAAAGGAGTGAGAGTTCATGATGGCAAGAACACAGGCTCCTGATGATAACCTCTGAATGCCTGAATGCAGCATCTTGAAACAAGCCTTACCCCTGAATACCCCTGATATATAAGCCAAGGTATTCCTTTCCTTCTTAGAGAGTTAAATTGGGTCCTTGCACTTGGAATCGAGAGTCCTGACTACTGCACTGGTTAAAAAAGATTAATTGTCAGATTAGAAAGAGAATGCAGATATTGGGAGGAGAAAATTAAAGTCCAAGATAGGTAAGGAGATGAAAAAAAACAAATGCTCCTTTTAAAGGACTTTGGTTTCATTCCATAAGACAAAAGGAAGTTTCGGTGACATCCGTGAACTGTAAATAGGCATCTTTGAAGACATGTGGAGAACAGAAGTCTTGCTGGCAGGTGTGAAAAGGGCAAATAAATGCTTCAAATTTCAAAAAGACACTAGAGCTTAAATTCTTTAAACTACAAAGAGATCGGATAGAACCCTAACAAATGTTGGTGGATATTTAGAAAATCAAGAGGTTATCACTGAAGGCCAGCACAGGTTCATGAAGTTCACATCATGACAGAATTACACCATTTCCTTTTTAGATTAAATTTACCAGAAATTTAGATTAGTGGAATATTTATTATACCAGGGGCTGCACACTGCCTTACTCTCTTACAGCAGAGTATTGTGTGCAATTGTTACCTTTTTAGTGATATCTACCAGGGATTGGCAATTTAATAGGTTCCAGAATACACATATACACAATTCACAGACACATAAACATACATACACACACACACAAATAAACATACACACATATAAACAAATACACACACACACACATGCACACCCTAGAATAATGTTCTAATATGGGCAAGCAGGTATCCCCAGGGCACAAAAGAGAAAGCTGGGCAATGTAGTTTATCTGTCAAACAACTAGTAATAACAGAACAAGGATTTGAACCCAGGATTTTCTGATCCTTAAACTAATATTCTTTGTTCTCCCACAGAATATTTTCTGGTACCCTTATACAAACCATGCCAAGGGATGGTTGGCATGCTCCAGAAAGGTCTGAAATATCTTGGGCCTGTTCACCTTTCAAAAATTTGATGACATTAAAGAAAACATTGGAATCAAATCTAAAAGAAATTCAGGTATATGCATATAATATATTGTTTTTGTTTTTTTGTTTGATTTTTAGGTGCATGGTCCGGGAATCGAACCCAGGTCTCCCGCATGGAAGGCGAGCATCCTACCACTGAATCACCTGGCATATAATATATTATTGAAAGAATTAGAATCTAAGCTGAAAATAATAAGAAATGTACCCGGGACAAAATGAGTCCTCAAGACACAGGCTACATAACAACACAGGTACTTTAAGGAGAGTTTTACTTGACTGTGAGCTCAAGGAATTACCAGGGAGAAGCTGTTGCTAATGAACCAATCTTTGGGCAACATTCACAGCAGTATGGAGTTCAGGAGCAGGGGGGCATTATCCTTCTTAAGCCTTAGTGGACTGAATTAACACACTGGCACTGGCCCAGAGGGGACTGACCATGATGACAAGGAATCAAACCTTATCACAGTCAGGGTAGAGAAAAATATTCCACATATTTAACAAGAGAAGTAAAGACCTCTGGCATGGGTGTGTGAGGAGAGTTCATTACATATTTCTTCTATTCTCCAGAGAGCTTTAAGGGGCAAAGTAGGAATTAAGGGGAAGAAGTACTGTGAATCAGCTCTGAACACAATATAAATGAGAGGTCTTTAAAGGCAGTGATGAAATGTAGTGCCGTGTAAGGCAGAGATTGTTTTAAAAGAGGATGCTTCCCGACAGAAAGGAAGTCAAAGCATTACCTTGAAGGACTCCTGATGGGTCCTGAGAAGGATGGGTTGAATGCTCTCTCACAGCCATGCGAATGTGGGCAGAGTGGACATCTGCTGTGTCAACAGGTCCCCCAAGTAAAACCCTTAAATAGTCCTTGTGGAAGGAAGTGGAAGCCCCCAAGTTTCCAGGGGAGAAAAGATCCTACTGTGCCCCAAGACTTGAAATCAGAGAAACATGCACTGAGGTCTGCAGGTAAACAAGTACCCCAAAGGGAGAACTTATCAGGAGGTAATTTATCAGGGGAGAGCCATTTAACTTCAGCACATGGGAAGAAGCGTTTGCAGAGAAGGGCTAGTGCATACACAATGTGTTGCTGAGGCTGCGCAACCCCTGGGATGGGATGCTATGTTGATTATGATGTTACCTCTGAGGGGGATAATTAATGAACTTATGTGCAATCACCTTGGAGTCCAACCATGGCACCAGTAAGACCTAAGACCTGTGCAGGGAACTGGACCAACAAAAGGCATCATCAAATGAAGTAAACATTGGTTCAATTGTGAGGACCAGCCTTTAGTGGGGTATCCTGTGGCAGACAACAGCTCACATACTGGGGAACTGATCCTCCTGCTAGCACTTCTTTCAGCACCAACATCAGAAGTATGACTGACTGCCAATTGGAGTGGGAAGGTGCTCCTTGCACTTTTGTTATTAAGGGTAAGTGCATGTTTGTCTGCCCCGTACTACAGAAGGCTTCCCATACTATGAACATTCACTGTGATTCTTTTAATGACAAATAAGTGGAAATTATGGGGCTAAAGAAATAGAAACCAGTTAAAAGCTTTCACTCACATTTTATTTTCTTATAAGGCAATGTTCAACCATATGTAATATCACCCACATTGTCTTGAGACCCTATGCTTGAAATTGGAAAACTTAAAGTTTACTTATATTTAGGGCAGATGAACAGGGAAAAGTGCCTGCAGCTGTATTAGTTATCTTACCCTACTGTAAAACGTTACCACAAATGTGGCAGCTTCAATGAGGGCATATTTATTATATTATAGCTCTGGAGGTCCAAAGTCTAAAATGGATTTCACTTGACTAAGATCAGGGGGTTAGCAGCGTTGCATCTCTGCTGGTGTTCTCTACAGGAAGATACATTTCCTTGCTTTCTCCAGATCCAGGAGCTACCCACATTCCATGGCTTGCAGCCCCCTTTCAACAATTATATCACTCCAATCCCTGCTTCTTGTCTTCTCTTCTCCTCTCACTCTCCTACCTCCTTGTTTTCTTTATAGGAAACTTTCACATAAGGCTCACGTGGATAATCCCCAGATAACCTCTCTATTGCAAGATCCTTAATCATATCTGCAAAATCCCTTTTGCCATGAAAGGTAACATATTCACAGATTTAGGGGATTAAGACATAGGCATCCTTAAGGGAACATTATTTTGTCTCCAACAGCAACCTATGGCTAAACCTCAGCAGGGGATTCTGAGCTACCATTACAGCAACTGAAAGCAGTATCCTGGTTCACCTCTACTAAATTGTACAGAGGTTTTAGTTTATTGATGAAATACCCACAAAGCTTAATCCATCAGACCCTGCAGAGGAGGAAGTTTCAGGCATCTTAAACAAAGACACCACACTTGCAAACCAGATGAAGGTGTGGGGTACACAGTCAAGAGGATTGCTTAAGAAAAAGAATTTCTCCCCGGTGTGCAAATGTGCAAGCATCCTAGAAGATGATAACAATGATTTTTGGCTTACCTTGATTTGGAAACAGTTTTAATTTTCATATTTTTTATCCCCAAGAGAAATTAAAATCATTAGTTGGCAGAGCATCAGGTGGTTCAGGTCTTTGTGGGCCAGTTTTTCCCTGAGTCTCCCAAGTCAATGCTCAAGAAGTGATTTGCAGAAATAAAGAAGAAGTAGCTTTACTTGACGCCTGACTCGGTGAAGCAAACCACAAAAGTTACATCAAGGAAAACTTCTTAAGTACAGTGTCTCAGAACACCTGCCTCTTTGAGTTCATGTTTCTGTTTCTGCCAACACCAGGTGGTAGCCAATCCCAGATTTTGTTCACTTTATGATGATGCCAACAGACCAGGCAATAATGACTCTCCTCTTTCCTGGTCCAACGTGTTTGTTAGAAATTGGAGTTAAAATATCTGATGCCCAGACCAACCCAGCTCTGAAAGTTGGATGACATTTTGACTGGCAACCACTGGAATCATGAAATAAGCCATATAAGAGTTTTACTTGTGGTCTTCTTATGAGAGGAAAAAGTTCTACATGTTCCCTAACCAGTGAAAGCCAACTGCAACCCCTTGTCTGGAAGCAATTCAAGTGGAATGTTTGCATTGATAGCCATAAAGAAGGACTGCTTATCGAGGTCAAAATAACTGCCTAGAAGTACACTGTCTATAAATAAATTACAGCATTTTTATTATTGTTACCTTGTTCAGATCAATCTATTTCATCTTGTTTAGTAGAAGAGTATATTTCTTCTTATTCAGAAGAAGAAGATGAGATTTTTATTTTCAGTTTGGCAATCATAAAATGGGGAAGTTACCCCACATGTTCCAAAAGAAAGGAATCTATTTGTTAAATAAAGACATATCAAATTGCCACGGATGAAATCAATCATGAAACAATGACTTCTGAACCTTTACAATGTCTTTATAGTCTGTATGTATTGTAAGTTGTTTTTGTGTAGGGAAATATAAGGCTGCATGATGTCAGCAAAGGCTTTTGTTTTTCAGAAAATATAAAACTATTAACGAGTATATTTTTATTTGAGAATAATTCATGGAAATAGAAGGACAGAGATGTGATGGCAAATTTAAATTAAACCTATGCATTCACACTCCAAATTTTGTGCAGTCAATTCTCCCTACAGCATTGCTCTGAATGAGCTTATCTATTCTGCCTCCTGGAGCACAGGCAAGTAAGTAAATTTTGCTCATCACCTCAATGGGAGGTAGACTTATAGGGATAGAGTTGTGAACATACCCCTTCTCTTTGGCTGCTGAGTTGCATGATTTGTTGCTGAGCTGCAGGAGGGATCACATTTATTCAGCATTGATTTAACAAAACACTTATTAACTGTTTACTTTAGTAAGGCTCTGAAAGACTCATACAATTAGGGACATTAAGCGATTTTTAACATTTTGATGATAACATTTTATTTTTAAGCTACAGCTTGCTATTTTTATTCCTATCTTCCTTATTTATAAACAAAAAAATGTGCTATTGTACATTCCACTTAAAAATTGAAAAGAACAATGTATAAGCAATCATATTTATACTACACTATCATATACTTCTAGTGTAAAATCTTACTTAGTGCCATTAAATATCCATTTTCCAATCTATAAAATGAGTAGAATAACAATTCTTAGATAATTTTTAGAATTAAATGAGGTTATTCATGTACGCCAAAGGGTAAGCACTTGAGTTTAGTGGGCCTGAGTGCAGGCTCTGGCCAGATTCCTGAGTTCAAACCTCACCTCTGCCACTTACCAGCTATGACCTTGGACATGCTACTCTTCTTAACTTGTATCCTCTTCTGCTAAATAGGAAAATTTATTTGGTATGGTCTGAGTGAGATTCAAGTGAGTTTATACATATAAAGTGCTCAGAAGAATGCCTGGAACATTGGAAGCTCTTATTGCCATTCAATGGCAATTGTCCAAAACCCAACTAAAAGTACTTTATACATAAAAGGAAATTGTAACCAGAAAATTTAAGAAGTAATAGTGTAACTTCAAGCCCAGATGATTCCAGGAGCTCAAACAAAGTCAAGTTTTGTCTTCCCATCTCTTGGCTCTGATTGTCTCTGACTGGCTTCACTCTCAGAGCAACTTCTCTCCTACCCAATGGAAAGAGAGTGCTTTTGCAAGATCTCTTGGAGGAAAACCTCAAGAAAGGTTCTGATTGTTTGCATCCTATGCCCATTCCTGAACCAAACACTATGGCCAGACAAAGAATAAGGTACTCTGATTGTGTCAGCCTGCCTGTATTCTCACCTGTGGGAGGAAGCAGAATTTGTCCCTCCATACTCACATCAAAAAGGCTCCTAACAGGAAAGAAGATTCTGATACCAAAAAAGGAAAGGGATACTGAACAGACAAAAAAAACAAACAGTCACAACAATGTTCAGTAAGTGTTAGCTATTACTTTTATCATTTTTAAAAATGACATAAATTATGTTATTATTTAGATGAATGAGAAATAATAGGAGACTGGGATGGGAAAGCAAATATTGACAACTGTCTTTAATATTAAGCTATTAAGAATTAAGAATCCTCTGCTATTTTTGTTTTGAAGGTTAAGTTTAAAATACTCCCCACCTTTGAGAACCAAATGGATGCAGAGATTATTATTGCAGTCTTACGGGATAGTCTTGATAAAAATTTAAGCTTACCAAAGCCCAAATGGAAACCCGGCCTTAGCAAAGTTTGTTCTAAGGAGGAAAACAAAAACAAAAACAAGGATACTACCCAGTAGAAATTGATCAAGGAGGCACTTAGGTGGCATCAATAAGCTAACATGACCACTATTCACCAAACAATGATCAATGTGGTTTCTCATGATCACCAAAGACAGATGTATTTACATTTTCTGAAACAGGACAGTGGAAAAAAATGGAATTAAAGGTTTTAGGTGGTTTTTCTCAAGCTCAAACTGAATAGAACCATATCTAGTGACATTTTAGACCGCCAGGTAAATGAAGCAGTAATTGAATCTTTAATATAAAATTGCGAAGGCTTTGCATATGGTTCTTGTGATCAACAGTTAGCAGACAAGTTTTCAAACATTATTTCTCTAGCACAGACTATGTGCAGGTGGTTTAGACACAAGTACCACTTATTTGGTGTCTTCCAAGGAAGCACATGGGATGGAAAGGATTTCAGTCATATATGTAAGAGATTTCTGGTTTGTTTGAACAATGATATATATCCTCAAAACTAACATCAAAACAGAGGCATTTCCTTTCTATCTGGTTAGCATGATTTAGACCAGGTGCTATTGATATTTAGGAATAGCTAATTCTTTGTTATGAGGTGCTATTCTGTGTATTATGGGGTGTTTACCAGTATCCCTAATCCTTATCCTCCAGATGCTAGCAGCGACTCCTCAGTTGTGACTACCAAAAATATCCCCAGACACTGTCAAATGTTTCCTGGGGGTCAAAATCACCTCTGGTTGAGAACCACTAATTTAGGTAAATTATTGGTTCTGACTATTAAAAGGCCCATGTTGCCCAAAATTTCACAGTGTCTGTGTGTGTGTGTGTGTGTGTGTGTGTGTGTGTGTGTGTGTGTGTGTGTGTGTTTAATGCTACCTGCTAATTTTTAAGACACTTTGCCATCTTGCTTGAAGAGATCAATTACAGGAGTTTTATTGTCAGGCTATTTTGAAAACCAGAGTCCCAAGGAAGAAGAAAGCCTGACAGTACTAAATGATTCTTTAACTTTCACTTTTTTATTTGAAAAAAGCAGTGGTAAATTACCACTGACAGTTTGTCATTATATCAAAAGATTTCATAAATACACTCACACGCTCACTCATAAGATCCAAGCTCAAAATTTTTGAGTTTAGTGTTCCTCAAATATCATGATTAATTGAATTCAATTGTATTCTTTGTTCCATTCACCCCAAAATGTAATGCATTTGTACGTATATTTCAGAAAAAAAAAAAACTATTTCGAATTGCCATATTCTCTAAAACTTACAGAAAAAGATAATTTATAAAAGTATTTATCAGTTTCAGGTCTTGAATATTTGATTTTGATGTACATATCAACATCACTATACAAGATAATGTACAGTGTGCCAGTGGTTAATTGTCAGCCATACAGGGCTATTTTGCAATGTATCCACCAGTAAAGTGTTAGTCCCAAGAGACTACCTACCATGGGCAAGCAGAATAAATCTGTTTATCCATCAGGTTCACTACCTTAGTAAATAAACATCAACTTCCTCACTGTTTGTAGAATAATAGTAAAGCTTACAATTTACTAGTCAAAAGATGAAATAGGTCTACATTTATTGATCTGAAATAATGTTTAAGAGATATTGTTAAGTGAAAGGAGCAAGTTCCAAGTTATGTTTATGTATATATAATTTTTTTTGCTTGTGTATTTGTTTAAAAAAACAATAATGCCTGTGCATATGTGTATGAGTGTGCAAGGTGTGGAAGGACACAATCCAAAATGAATTTTTTTGCAGGCGGTTCATGGTCCAGGAAAGGAGCCCCGGTCTCCTGCATGGAAGGTGAACGTTCTACCACTGAACCACCTGTGCACCCTCAAAATGAATTTTTGAAAAGAGTTAGATAGTTATGGGAAAGAACATGATAATTTGGTCAAAATATTTATTCAAAATTGTTATTCAAAGTTTTTTTTTTGTATGTATTTTTTATTTATGGGCAATTCGTTTCAAGTCATTTATTTCTTTTCTTCCACATTTATGGCAAAGAAATTTACAACAATCCAAATGACCTAAAACTATTGGGTTGGTTTGATATGGTTGGTTATAAGAGCATTTAAAATGTGGTTTATATGTGTAGATTAATAGCATATGCATAAAAAAGATATTAGAAAAATATTCTGAAAAACATTCACAGTGGAATCTCTGGCTGAATCAGGGAGTATTTAATTTTGCTTGACTACATTTTATTTCTTTTTCATCAATATATATTGCTTTTCTAATGAAAGGCTAAGCACAAAGAGAAAGGATGTGGGGGAGGGGTGGGTGGGAGAAGAAGCAGTTGACTTTCCAGAACACAGATAAGTGTATCAGAAAATGCTATGTGAATAAGTGTTCTTAAAACGTGTAAAATCGGTTTTGAAATTTATCTCAGCGATACTAGTCAAGAGCTGCTGGAGGAACTGAGTCATGCTTTCACAGGAATCTTTTAGCAGAGGAGGGAGGATGAATTCCAGGAGATAAAAACAGTTTGGTGGAAAATGGTTCCTGGCTATTTGTTCTCTCTCCTGAGTGTGAGTTTTATATCAGCTTGAGATTTTTTTTTAATTATATATGGATATAGGAATACACTCACATATGATTGGAAAGATAAATTCATGGCATTAAATCCAAGAATTCATTTTCCATTTGAGTGAACTTCCTAAGAACTAGGGTCACCCTGTTCACTGCTATACATAGCCTGGGCTGAAATACACGTGAATAGGGTGGTGTGTGAGCATGTGTGGTTCACACGCACATGCACCAGCACAGCAAAGCTTTATTTGGAAAACAATCGGTATCCCAAAGATGTAAGCACAGACCTTGAAGCTGTCTCCTCAGGAATGGGATTTATGCTTCCCCTGCTTGTTTATTCTCATAGTCTCCAGACTACCATGTTATCGCCTCACCTCACATTTAGCTTCCTCTGCTCCTTTTATTTCTACCTTCCTACGAGCTTATCACAGAAAGCAAAGAATTGCAAGACTGCCTATGATATGTAGGTCCTCAAGGTTCTCAAAAGGAGGCTTAAAAATGCACTTAATAGGGCGGGCCGCGGTGGCTCAGCGGGCAAAGTGCTTGCCTGCTATGCCGGAGGACCTCGGTTCGATTCCCGGCCCCAGCCCATGTAACAAAAACGGAGAAACAGAATACAATAAAACAAGAAAATGTTTAAAGATGTTTCCCTTTCTTCCTTCCTTCCTTCCTTCTCTCTGTCTTTCCTTTAAAAAAAAAAAAAAAAAAAAATGCACTTAATAAATATATAACATATGCTTAATCTGTTATAATGATTTCAAATTTTTTAAACTATCATTTCTTTTGAAAATACCTTTAGTTACAACAAAACTAAAACATGAAGCAGTTTGGTCAAGGAGATATAGAGGGTCGTAAAGATGCTAACAAAATATCGTTTGTTCTTGGGCTTCAATTTAAAAGAAGCTTAAGGAGGAAGTTAATCTTGAAAAAGATTAACTGAGGAAACCTCATAAGAACAATGTTAAATTCCAAAATGAGGTGCTGGACCACTCAGCAGAACTCTCTAACCAAATACCTAGGACAGGTTAGAAGACTCTAAACTCCACAAGGAAGATTTTAAAAATTATGGAAGCGGGGTGCAAGGGTAGTTCAGTGGTAGAATTCTTGCCTGCCATGTGGGAGACCCCAGCTTGATTCTTGGCCCACGCACTTTCCAAAACAAAGAAATAAAAATTCAACAAATGGTGCTGCAATAATGGGATACTCACACGGGAAAAAAATGAAATGTGACTCCTGCCATACAGCATACAAAAAGAAAAAATAGTGTAGGAGGAGTAACTGAGAATAAATTTATGAAGAGATATTTTGGAGGGAGCTGCTACAGCACTATAAGTCTCCTGCCCCAATCCTCAAACATGAGGAGGGTTATTTCCCCATCAGATTTCAGTGCGATCTTCAGAGAGCTTCGTGGTTGTCCCCGGGACTTGGGAAGACTTCTGCTGTGCCTGAGGAATCTAGGGATCTACAAGTGAGAGATCTGAGGCAGGAGCCATGAGAGAAATATTGCTACACTGGGATTCACCTGGATTCCTGAGTTTTGTCAAGGTAAAAAATAAATGCGTCCTGTGGACCAGATGTAGGTCATGCCATAAAGAGATCCTGCCTGGGGCCATTTTGAATGGGATTCTGCCCAAGAGGTCTTCACTCAGAGGACAAGACCCAAATTAAAGGTCTGTATGGAATGAATAGTGGCTTGTATTGCAATATTTCTCATCATTGGTTGTTCAAGCTGAGGCTGGACAACATTTGTCATGGTTCCTGCACAGAGGATCCATTAATCATCTGGCTCCAGGTTAAATCGCCAAAAACCAACTTGTTATAAGCCAGTTTGCTAAATGACCAATCCACTGAATGGCCATGTTAATGAAAATGAATTCACCCAACACCAATTTGCCACTTTTATTTGTTTCCTTTAATGATGTCATTTTAGCCCAATCAATTTCATTTTTCTTTTTCCCATAACTTATCACCTTCTAACATACTATAAAATGTACTTAACTATTATTATGCCCATTGCTAATTATTTGTCTCCTCATCCCAAATGGTAACTCCAGGAGGGTAGAGATATTTGTCTGTTTTTCTTACTGATGTTTCCCCAACCCTAAAATGATGCCTAGAATATTGTAGGCACTTATTAAATATTTATTGAATGAATGATTGAATAAATGAATAAAAGTAGATTTAACATTTCTGTGAAAATCTCCTCCCTCTTTCCCTTAAAAGCCATGTATAATTAAATGTTTTATTTTAAAAAGGAGTGCAGCCAATTTGACATTTCCTGACTTGGCTTTCAGCAAATTGACTTTTGGTAAATCAACCTGTTACCACATCATATCAAGGTTGGACCAGATTTCTAATGATTGAATGCAGTTCTTATTAGACTAAGGGAATTAACTGTCTATAAATATTTTCTCTTGCTTTCCACTATCTGTTAAGTCCGCCTCACTAGTTGATTATAAGCTCCTTGAGGGCAGGGATATGTCTGTTATATTCAGAACTGTATCCTTGGGCCCTGGCACAGTCCTTGAGAAAAGCAGGTGTCAATAAATTTGAGGGGAATGAAAGAACCTCTATCCTGCACTGATGCAAAAGTATATTTTAATAACACTTGGCTGTCACTTTTATTAGGACTCTTTCAGTTATATCTCACACTAGCTTCAGTTTAGAAGAAAGTTTATTGACTCGGTTAATTGCAAATATCAGGGTGCGATGGTGTCAGGTGTGGCTGGAAATAAAGGCCACACAACGTAGTGAGAAGTCCATCCTTACGTCTTATTTGCTTCATTCTTCATAGACTTGCTCCAGACCCTAGAGAAGAAGGCCTTCTGCACATTTGGGCTTGCATACTACTTTTGAGTTTACATTATATTCTATTGATGCCAGTAGAAAGAGTAGAAATAGTCCTAACAGCCCTGGATGAGGGTCTTACTAGCCCAGTCTGGATTATATAAGCACCTCTAAGACTGAATGATAAAGACAGCCCTAATAGAAAAATATGGAAATGAGAATGAGGGAGGAATGGCTCTGCAAATGAAAAATTTGAGATTTAATTATAAAACAAAAATAAAATTCCTGATGGGCAGGAAAGAACAATAGATGCCCACTACATGATGCACATAATAAGAGGTGGCTTACATGAGGGACATAATTAACTTATAGTGAAAAACCCACAGGAGAATACAGGAGTCAGACAGTGTGGAAGAGCTCTCTCACCAAAAATGCATGCCCTCCCTTTCCATGGTGTAGGCCTTTATCTAGAATGTGGCAACCCAGCTATGGATTGGGATTCCCAACTGTTTTGTGTTAAGTGTGTGACCAGTTCCTGCCCATAGAATGTTAGCAGAACTGATGTGAGATAAAGTGTTGAGAAATGGTTTTCTCTCCTACTTATTTTCTTTGTCTCCATCTACTAGCAAGATGTAAATCAAGGCCCTAGGGGATGGAGAAATAAAATGAAAAGAATCATGGTGTGAATCAGGAACGTTATTATTAGACCTTTATGGAAGGCAAAAAATTCTGTTGGGTGAAGCTCCTTATCTTGCCAATGCAAGGTGACACACCTTCTCAGTAAGTTCTTGACAGGGAAGCAAATTAGTGTAATTGGCATGACCACACCTTAACACCCAGCCCCATACCCTATGCCTGATGTCATCTGTAGATTAGCCTGGAGAAGCTAATTATCTTCTATCATAGGCAGTTCAACTTCCCAGGTTACTGGGAACAGAAGAGCTCTGATTCCTTCTCCATTTATTTCTCATGGGCACAGTATGTACAGACATTAAGGAGAATGCACTCGTACATTTATTTCTTTATGTGTGCATATATTATATAGGTCTGGATATGTATACATACACATACCTATAGATACATGTATACGTATCTATACATACATAATATATACATGTATATAAATAAATACATGAATATAAAATGCGTATGTGAAGATTTTATTTTATACACCCAAAGTAGAAAATAAAATCTTCCCATATGCATTTTTTTGTATGCTCTATGGTAGGAGTCACATTTAATTCTTCTTCCATGTGACTATCCCATTATTGCAACACCATTAGTTGAATTTTTTTTGGAATCGAACCTGGGTCTCCTGCATAGTAGGCGAGAATTCTACCACTGAACTACCCTTGCACCTTCTCCCATATACATTTTTAATCTTTTTCTTTCTTTCACCAAATTTGTGAGTCCTACATCTTTTTTTTTTCATTATAAATCTTGTGTACCATTTTTTGCATTTACAAAGATCACAAAAATGCTTCACTCCAATTCTAAGTTTTGTTCTTAATGACTTTCTTACTCCTGGAGTCATCCATTGGAAAGTAATTTATTTTCTCTTAATTTGCTCTAATTCTCTATCCCTTCCTGAACAGTCACTCAAAAATCTGTCAGACATATTTTTTTTAATTGAAATAAGAAGTAAAATACAGAAGTCAATCTTTCTAACTTCTCCCACCTCTCATGTAGCTGTTTAACAGGACAGGGCATCCTGATAGCACCCATTCACTTGGTAAGTTGCCGCTAGATTCCTGGATTCATAGACTATTAGTATTGGCCTCTCACAGAGAGGATAAATTCACCCTTTATCTTACCTAGAAGCAAATAAGGATCAGAGATGCTTTATGACCTTCCCCAAGGTCACACAGCAGATATGGATAAAGCCAAAACTGCAAACCAGATATCTTAAGAACTCAGTGTTCTTTCCAGTACAAAATGGTGTCTTCCTTAGCAAAGAAAAAATATGATTTCTAAGGTTGGATTTCTTCCGGAACAGTCCCTTTTCAGAGATGCATTATAAAAAGAGCATAATTTTGGAGTTCTGTTCTGGTACAGGTGGGGTTTCAGGATGTATGTAACAAACAGTAATATTTGAGCAAGATTCAAAGGTCTCAGTCTATTGCTGCTGCATTATAAAATGAAAAAATGATTTGGTTCAGCTAAATACTATAAAATATAATTATAGTCCTTGAGAACAGCTCAGCAGAACTGGAGCTATATTTTGCTGTCTTAGCTCACCAAAGCCCTGGAAGATATTCAAGAAGAGATTGTATAACAAGTGGCATACATCATTTCCTTTAGGCTTTTAGATCTCAGTGAACAGAAAATGTGGTCCTTTTGGACTCGTTAATAATCAATGTGGATCACGAAAGTTTAATTGATTATGTGCCAATACGTGTTGGCTAAAGCTGGGCCCAGGTTATTTCTCCCTGTTTATATCAGTAAATATGTATGGGTCTCTTTCTGTGGCCTATATATTCTATCTTAGGGAGATACAACTACTGTTCTGAATCACCAGCTTTTCCAAATTAATCTGAATCTGACTTTTTGTTCATCTTTATTTTTAGTCTGTAAACTGCTTGGGAAGGCCTTTTTTTCTGGCTCCTGGCTGGAGTTGAAACTGAGATTACGGAAATACCTCAAGAGTGGTTATTTCTATCCGCACTGAAATGAGAAATTTGGGGCTGTTTAGCAGAACATTGAAATGTCTTGGCTTTTACCCTTCACTATTAATAATACCATCATCTGGCTTTCACACAGAAAAAATCTTTCTTTAACTTTGCACTTCAGAATTTTTATTCTTTTTCATTTTATTTCTTTATAGAGTCTTCCTGGGGTGAGTCATAACATATTGAGGTCATGTCAGTAGCTCTCAGATATATAGGAGGATATTTCATTGTAAAATGTACAATGAGATCCATTGAGATGTGAATCAGCCTTGAAAGGGGGCCACTTGAGCTAAAGACCCCAACCGAAGGTTCACTAAGCTCAGAGTCTTCTCAAACTGCTGTTACCATATAGAAAAAAACCATAAAGAAGTTGGAGGACTCCTTGTAACCTTAGGCATTAGTCCCTCTCTCAGCATATTATAAGAAACCTCTTATTTTTATAATGGCAGGTGGTGGTCACAGGACAGAAGTGGCCTAAATTTCTTTCCCCAGTGTCTAAGCCTCCAAAGTTAGCTTGTAGTAGTCTTTACTCCCAGAAACCTCTTCACTCACTTGAACCAGTTTTAGTTAGGATACGAGCAGCTGGAAAACGAATTATAAATGATGGATTATATAGCCAATGTGGGGTGATCGTCATTCTTTTAAAGTAGTCACTATCCACTCATAAAGTGAGGTGGTGTCATTCTCTGGGTAGGTGTAGTTGGGTTTGGGTGGGGGTTCATAATTTCCATTTCACCCTTCATTCGACATCCTTCTTCCGTCGTGGACACACCCATATCTCACTGTCCTGTAAATCTCATCGTAGACTCCTGTACCTCAAGGAGTCTTACTCCAGGCAATCAAAGAGCTACCCAAGATTCTTAATTCTGGAGAAGAATTCTGATTGGAATTAGTGAGTCATTGCTGAAACATAGTAATGTATTTTGTTGTTTGTGTCAGAATAAATGTATTCATTTGTGAGCCAAAAATCTTCTGTGTGAATTCACAGCCGACTTCGACTCTTGACCTCTTTTGCTGCCTGCATTATTGCTGGGAATAGGCAAAGACTCACACAATTTTCAGCTGGAATAGACCATAGAAATTAATCTTTTTATCTATTTATTCACCTTATAGAGGAGGAAAGCTGAGGCACACAAAAAATTAAGGTATTTTCTCAACAAGATTCAATTAGCTAGTGGTAGATGAGGAGACTAATACCCAAGATTCTGGACATCAAATCAATTATTCTTTTCACTTATTTCTCCATTCATTACTCCACTACTTTTGCTGTCACTTAGCTCACTGTCATCAATATTCTCAACTCTCTCATCTATCGCATTGTACTCTTGGGTAATCTACCTAGCAAAGCACCAGCCATGGCCAATCCCATGCCCAATCTGCTGTGTATTGTTGGAGAAAATCACCTAACTGGGAAACTTGCTGCTATTGATATTTGAGGGTCTCCCCTTCATTTGGAATATTCATGCTGCCTGAACATGATCCCATAGTTCCATAATCCCATAGTTCCCACCTTCCATAGTCAGCCCTCAGGCTCTGCACAGCAGGAATTTCAAGCTTTCTCCATTCCTCTCAAAGCTCTGACCTCGCATCTTACTCCCCAGAGAAAGTGCAAGTAATCCAACTTCTTGCCCTCTAACATTCCAATTTTCTCATCTGTTCTCATTTTTTGTGCTTCTCATTAAAGTAAATGAGGTGTTTCTCATTTACCCCTAATCCCTGTACTTATGCCCTGGATCACATCCCCTCCAGCATTCCCAGGGCATTCATTCTATAGTATTCCCTCTCTTCCAAATTGTCATACACCCCTATGCTGGTTTGAAAGTATTATGTACCTCCCCACCAAGAAAAGCCATGTTTTAATCTTGATCCAATCTTGTGGGAGCAGCCATTTCTTTTCATTCTAATTCAATACTGTAGGTTGGAACCCTTTGATTAGATTGTCTCTAAGATGTGACAGTCCCAATTGTGTGATGCCAGCCATTCCTGATGAGGCTTGATTAGTTTACTGGAATCCTTCAAAAGAGGAAAACATTTTGGAGAGAATCAGAAATGACAGAACCTCAGAGCTGACAAACGGAGCAGATATAGATGCTTGGAGAGCAGTGGCTTCAGAGAACAGAGAGATGGATGTTTGGAAATTCCTGGAGCCCAGCAGACATCACATGAGACATCAAGCAAGCCAGAACCTGGAGAGAGCCAAAGGATAAAAGCCAGCCCCAGAGAAGCAAAGTGAGGGGTCTCCACAGGAATAGAGACTGAAAGCAATGGAGCAGTGGAGCAAGGGACCAGCAGATACCAGCCATATGACTTACCAGCTGACAGATGTGTTCCACATCCATCAGCCTTCTTTAAATTAAGGTATTATCTCCTGGATACCTTAGTTTGGACATTTTTATAGGCTTAGAACTGTAAATTTGTAACATATTAAATTCCCTTTATAAATGTTGCTCCATTTCTGGTATACTGCATTCCAGCAGCTTTCAAACTAATGTACTCCCAACTGGCTTCTTCCCATAAGCATTTAAACATTTTCAAGCAACTTCAGTGTCTAACAGCAACTCATCAGTCTCATTCTAGTTTGTTCTTCTTTTGCCCAGCCCTTAAGTCTCAGCATTCCATGGAATCTGCTTTGGATAATTGGGTTTACCCATTCCCTATATTATCTCATCAAATAATGTTGTTTTCACTTCACATTTTCATGCTGATGACTCCCAAATCTAATTCTTGAACCCTGCTTACTTTCTCTGGAGTGTCACTATTTTTCTACTTACAGACCCCAGAGATGCCATAAAATCAACATGTGTAAAACCAAATGCATGAGCTTCCCTCACAGACCTGTTCTTTCTCATTTGTTCCTGGTCTCATCAAATGGCACCACAATCCATGTAGGTATTTTCCTTAATCCCCAGTCACTAAATAGATGTTATAAAACATTTAACACTGTGGTTCATAAAACAGAATTGGTTCTGGTTGTACAACTTAGTCATTACATGATATTGAATAACAAATTGCTTATGATATCTAAGCTTCAGTGTCACCTTCTGTAAGATAGAGCTAGTAATATAGTCTACTTCATACAGTTGTCAAGGATTAAGTGAAATACTGTAAATATGATACCCAGCACATGGCAAACACTCTATAGTTTTTATTATATATTACTATAAATACTATAGCTATTACTATTATTATTATTATAACAAGTACATATCTCCAGTCAGTCTACTTCTTTCTCTGCCTACTGCCCCAACTGTAGTCTGGCTCATCACCTCTCCCCTGTATCACTCAGAAGTCTCCCAGTCGATCTTTTTGCCTCTCCAAATTGTTCTCCACATTGTAGCTATAAGTGATATGCTGAAATTTTCTAGTTCTTTCTTCTTCCAAAGGCATCTACTGACTCCCTATTGCTATTACACTAAAAGTACAAATTTCTTAGAATGGTTTAAAAGTTCTTTTATTGTCTGGCTCCTCTTCCCCTTTCCAGCCTCATCTCCTGGTGTTCCCCACTGGCTCTTCATATTCAAGCCCAAATGATCCTCCTATCATTTCCCATGCTCTCCATGCCTCCTTTACCATCAAGGCCTTCACACATGTGGTTTATCTACTGGAATACTCTGTGTACCCATGTGGACTTGCTACCTTCAAATTATATTTCAGATCTCAATTTATGTGTCATTTATACAAGAAAGCTTTAGTTAAACTTTACTACTCTAGGTTAGCAGCTTCTATACACTTTATGGCACCCTAATCTTCTTCTATTGTAGCAGTCATCGCACACTATTAAACTTCTTTGTCAGTCTTATTCACTGGACTATAGGTTCCAGGAGGGCAGGTGTTACATCCACATTGGGCATCACTGCAGTCAGCATGGCACAGTGTATACACTTAAGAAATAATTGTGGGGTGAATATTCCCCTTCCTCTCAATTCTTTCCCACATTTCTACTACAGTATTATCCCACCCAACAATCTGCAAGCTCATCTCCACTTGTCCTTTAAAATTGAGTCATGCTTTACCCTGAAAACTAAATAAGGAATACTGGATAACTCACCTGGAAGCAATCCTTTCCTACATTAGCATTCATGTAGCTCTTCACTTAATTTTTTCCTAAGAAATTTGTAACTTTCTAGCTTGGATTATAGTTGAGTATTTATTTAATAATTTCTCTAAAAGCAAGGATTACATCCCTACAGAGGGCAATCACAGTAGTTCAACAGAGAAGATTTTCAATAACTATTTTTTAATATGCAAACCTGGCTCATTTGCTGACAGATACGTTCAGCCTCTATTGGGAACAGTTAGGTTTATTCAATACATAATTGGCTCTCTGGTTTCAGAAAAACAGAAAAGGAAATTCCAAGTGCTAACTGTTTTTTCTATCCTTTAATTTTAAAATGTCAGAAACCATGAATGCCAGTGTCTCCAGCTCTAAATGTTCTACAAGTACTTTTTTGTAGGTTTATTCCCTTTTTTTCCATTGAGTTTATCTTCACATACAGATAAATTCTATAATAATCTTCCCACAGATATACTCCAATTGTATCTTTGATTTTTCAAAACTCATAATTTTTTTCAAGTTGGCATGAAAAAAACCACACATATTTACACATATGTCATAATGTTATATCAGCGTTTCATCAGAGGAACAGAAAATACTCTAGGCATTTTAGGAACAGTGGGATTTAACAAAGGGGATTTGGTATTTACCAGACTGTTGAAAGAGCAAAGGCCAGAGAAAGCTACCACTAGCATAGTTTACTATTGGTTTGAGATCATCAGAGAATTGTTGCTGTAATCCAGTGTGGAATTCCACCTAACTGGTCACAGACGCCTGCAGCACTGAGCAGATGATGATAATTAAGTGACCATACAAAGACCACTGAACACCTCACTTCTGTCAAAGCCCAAATATCTACTTGCTCCAACTGATAAAGGAATAATATGGTTTCTACCTGGTGGTATGCTGTGAATATTTAATAACTGACTCATAGAACAGAAGAAAGGTTCTGATTTATGAAATTGGCCAATTTTCATGGTGTAATTATTTCCACCATAGCTGATTTTCAGCTACCAGCATGATATCATTGAATGCAAAGTTGGGAAAAGATTTGCAGAATTGGTTCTTATGAGCTGGTATGAACTGCTCCCACAAACCACTGTTATCTGCCTCTCTTCTACCTTCCAAACATTACACACGTATATCTCAATGATGGAACGTAGCACAGTTTCAGAACCCTGCTAGCAAAGGAAAGTGGGAAATAGTAGGTCCCAGACCACAGGTGCCTGCAGTACAGGGACAAGCAAGGAGAGAGGTATCAAGTGTTAACTTAACGCTAACACAGATAATACCTGACTTACATAACATACAGACTAATGTTAGATGCCATTTTCCCTTTTCATGCTAATAAAAACAAAAGCAAACAAAACCTTGGGGATTTCATAAGCATTGTAGTTCAATTCCCAAGTGATATTCAAACTCTGCATGGATCATTTGAAAATTAGCATTTAATCAGGCATAACCACACTAATTCTAGCTAACATTTTGCTGTTATAATGTGCTTGGTATTGTTTTAGGCTTTACATGAGTTACCCCATTCAGTCTTCCCAACAATCTCATATGGTGGGTTTACTATTATTCCAATTTACAGATAAAGAAACTGAAATTTTGTAAGGTTAAGTAAATGCACCAGAGCACACCACTCTTGAGTAGCAATATTTTTCAAACAAATTCATCTGACTTCAAATCTGCTACACTTCCCTCTCTGTACTACCTTTAAAACATGCAATTTTTAAATGCTAGTGTCTGCTTCTGAGCACCATGCTAGGATCAGATGCATAAGAGTATCTAACATGTCAGAGAATCAAGAGACTGAATTATTTTTAGGACTGCATTGCATCTTAGCAATCATCTGATCCTACTTGGAAACATCGTAATGAGTGTCTTTCTAAAAGAGGGGGGAAAATCATAATTTATAGTTCACAATAATTTCACCATAAAGTGTCTCCTTTTCCCTCTGTTTCCATCATTACCCCCTAAAGTCTGGATCCCTTCCATTCTTTCTGTTTAGATGTGTATCCCTTCTTGTTATTAGTGACACTGAGCTTAAAGTGCAAGAGAGAACAATCTGTAATTTTCCAAAAGGAAAAGTTGCAGGGAAGAGACAGGATCCATTCTTCATTTTAGTAAACATTCATTTGCCATACTAAAGAATTTTCCTGTTTCCACATACAGGAGCCAGTTATAAGTCTAAATTGACTATTTATGCTTTGCTTTAAATCATCTCTCTAATTTCTCATGTGCATTATCTTGCTTAATCCACCAAAATGTCACTCTTTGCTTTCATGCCACACTCCCATCCCCTGCATCCTCTTTTCTAGATTCTATTTTGAAAGCAAGCAAGCACCTTTCTTCATTACAAGCCATTAAATGATAATCTAGTCAGTGTGTTTTTTACCTGTATAATTTCAAGCTAATTGCATGGCTGTGTGTTTGCCCAAACCTGTGCAATTATGCTTTATTTATTCTTTAGTCAACCCTTAATTTAAAAATGAATAAATACAAAGGACATATTTTGTGGGGGAGGGGCTGTCCTTTGAAGAGGGGGTGGCTTGATCTTAGGGACAGGTGCTGTCAGCATGGGATACCAGATCAGGTCTGACAGTGTTTTTGCCAAAGCCATCTGTATTTGTGCCAACTTTCTGCCTCAAATGCTTTCAGTGCTTGTCAAACACCAGCTGTAAGATGTTTCTCAGCTATGTGATATCTGATTGAGACCAGTTCAGAGTATCAGATGCACAAAAGCATAGCAAGATATTGACAATTCTGAGGTTTGTGTTTCTTTCACAAAGTTCAGCCTGCTTGCTGATCAACCTGACTGTCCGATAACAGGCTAAGAAAAAAAAAATTCCAGTGGTCATTATATGTGGGAAAAAAAAAAATGGTGCTGCTGAATTGAGTATTGCCAAGAGCCATTCATAATTAAAAGAAAATAAGAATTATAAAAAAATCAAAGATAGTTTTCTCTTGCAGCACTGGAACAATCAAGCTATTCTTTGCTGCTGAAGGTTTATTCTATAAACTTTGCCACATTTCTCTGATATTTGACATACCAGCCCTGCAGAAGACATGAAAACTAATCCCTGCTGATATTAAAATACACCCAAAATGCAATAAGTTTAATGACTGTAAATACTGTCTCCCATCCCAGCACAAACTGCCGTGTCCAGGAATAAATGAGTATCTGTCATTTGCTGAATTCTGCTCTGGCCAGTGACCAGTAGAGAACGTACATGAAAATCAGAAAAACATGAGAGGTGGGACGTGGTCCCAAATTGATCTGAATGACAAAGTCAAGCTTAAAAGCTGCTTTTTTGCATTTAAAGTTAACTGTCTGTTTTCAAGAGTAAAAGAAAACATTCAGGAAAATAACAGGAAGCCAGCCTACAGCTCAGAGACTCTTGCTTGATTTGATTTCTTTACAGCATTGCATTATCTTCGACATGAAAGCAGAGCTCACCCCTGCCAAACCTTGAAATGCATAAAATGGAAATAAAGGAAAATTCCTGGGCTTCTCATCTGTTTCTGTCTTAGGAAATGTCTCTAGTGCATCTGCTAGCTGTCTCACCAAAGGGTTTATGTGACCACATTAAATAGTGCAGATGACTTAGAGGAACAAACCTGACTGTGTGCTGGCTTGACCCAACTCCTACCAAACTCCAGACATATTTCATGTGAATGAAGTACCCACATGAACCCATACGATGGGGATCTTTCAAGTCCAGAAGTCACTTGCTCCCTAATCCAGTAAGGTCTGGGAGGCAGCTTCCACAATATGCCATCCAGTTTAATGTGGGCAGAGTCAGAATAATGCATAAGTTAAAGAAATCTATCCTGGGTCATTGTCCTAGAAGCAATATGCAACCAGTTACACATTTTAAATATTATGTATGATGCATATATATATATATATACACTACCCTGAACAAGGAGATACAATATGCAAGGAGTAGTTGATGCAAAGAATTATTTATTTAATAATTTCACTTTTTTCAAAAGAATTATGTTAGATTGCAGATATTTAAAGCAGGTGAGAATTTCTCTCACCTGAAATACCACACACACACACACACACACACACGTACAAAACGCACACATTTCAAACACATGGACACATCCAAAAGAAAATGAGAGCAATGACATATAATGCAGACAAAAAATTATTGGAAATATAGATGCCAAAATTCCTTATATTCTTATAGATAAGCAATAAACTTGAGGAACAACATAAAAAGGAAAATTCGATCATTTACACACACAATCCACAGTGTCTTTGAGATGCAAAAGAAGCTTACAGAAAAACACAAGTATTACTGATACTAAGACCAGGAAGAAATAAGGCACTAATTAAAAAATATATGGAGAATTATTTGCTTATCTGACTACACACAAAATAGTCATTTTTCTAGTTGTGTATATACCCTTTATTTGATATGAGTTTTAAATATAGAATTACAAAGCAGAATAATAAACCACAGGGGAAATATCTTTTATAAGTCACTTTAAAGATTTAGCTTTTTTATTAATTAAAAAAATTAACTAACAGAGCATTTAGAAATCATTCCATTCTACATATACAATCAGTAATTCTTAATATCATCACATAGTTGCATATTCATCATTTCTTAGTACATTTGCATCGATTTAGAAAAAGAAATAAAGACAACAGAATAAGAAATAAAATGATAATAGAGAAAGAAAAAAAAAACCTATACCTCACATGCAGCTTCATTCAATGTTTTAACATAATTACATTACAATTAGGTAGTATTGTGCTGTCCATTTCTGAGTTTTTGTATCCAGTCCTGTTGCACAGTCTGTATCCCTTCAGCTCCAATTACCCATTATCTTACCCTATTTCTATCTCCTGATGGTCTCTGTTACCAATGAAATATTCCAAGTTTATTCACTAATGTTGGTTCATATCAGTGAGACCATACAGTATTTGTCCTTTAGTTTTTGACTAGTCTCACTCAGCATAATATTCTCTAGGTCCATCCATGTTATTACATGCTTCATAAGTTTATTCTGTCTTAGAGCTGCATAATATTCCATCGTATGTATATACCACAGTTTGTTTAGCCACTCTCTGTTGATGGACATTTTGGCTGTTTCCATCTCTTTGCAATTGTAAATAATGCTACTATAAACATTGGTGTGCAAATGTCCGTTTGCGTCTTTGCCCTTAAGTCCTCCGAGTAGATACCTAGCAATGGTATTGCTGGGTCGTATGGCAATTCTATATTCAGCTTCTTGAGGAACCACCAAACTGCCTGCCACAGTGGTTGCACCATTTGACATTCCCACCAATAGCGGATAAGTGTGCCTCTTTCTCCACATCCCCTCCAGCACTTGTCATTTGCTGTTTTGTTGATAATGGCCATTCTGGTGGGTGTGAGATGATATCTCATTGTGGTTTTGATTTGCATTTCTCTAATGGCCAGGGACATTGAGCATCTCTTCATGTGCCTTTTGGCCATTTGTATTTCCTCTTCTGAGAGGTGTCTGTTCAAGTCTTTTTCCCATTTTGTAATTGGGTTGGCTGTCTTTTTGTTGTTGAGACGAACAATCTCTTTATAAATTCTGGATACTAGACCTTTATCTGATATGTCATTTCCAAATATTGTCTCCCATTGTGTAGGCTGTCTTTCTACTTTCTTGATGAAGTTCTTTGATGCACAAAAGTGTTTAATTTTGAGGAGCTCCCATTTATTTATTTATTTCTTCAGTGCTCTTGCCTTAGGTTTAAGGTCCATAAAACTGCCTTCAATTGTAAGATTCATAAGATATCGCCCTACATTTTCCTCTAACTGTTTTATGGTCTTAGACCTAATGTTTAGATCTTTGATCCATTTTGAGTTAACTTTTGTATAGGGTGTGAGATACAGGTCCTCTTTCATTCTTTTGCATATGGATATCCAGTTCTCTAGGCACCATTTATTGAAGAGATTGTTCTGTCCCAGGTGAGTTGGCTTGACTGCCTTATCAAAGATCAAATGTCCATAGATGAGAGGGTCTATATCTGAGCACTCTATTTGATTCCATTGGTCGATATATCTATCTTTATGCCAGTACCATGCTGTTTTGACCACTTTGGCTTCATAATATGCCTTAAAGTCCAGCAGCGTGAGACCTCCAGCTTCGTTTTTTTTCCTCAAGATAATTTAGCAATTCAGGGCACTCTGCCCTTCCAGATAAATTTGCTTATTGGTTTTTCTATTTCTGAAAAATAAGTTGTTGGGATTTTGATTGGTATTGCATTGAATCTGTAAATCAATTTAGGTAGAATTGACATCTTAACTATATTTAGTCTTCCAATCCATGAACACGGTATGCCCTTCCATGTATTTAGGTCTTCTGTGATTTCTTTTAACAGTTTTTTGTAGTTTTCTTTGTATAGATCTTTTGTCTCTTTAGTTAAATTTATTCCTAAGTATTTTATTCTTTTAGTTGCAATTGTAAATGGAATTCATTTCTTGATTTCCCCCTGAGCTTGTTCATTGCTAGTGTATAGGAACACTACAGATATTTGAATGTTGATCTTGTAACCTGCTACTTTGCTGTACTCGTTTATTAGCTCTAGTAGTTTTGCTGTGGATTTTTCAGGGTTTTCGACGTATAGTATCATATCATCTGCAAACAGTGAGAGTTTTACTTCTTTCTTTCCAATTTTGATGCCTTGTATTTCTTTTTCTTGTCTAATTGCTCTGGCTAGAACTTCCAACACAATGTTGAATAACAGTGGTGATAGTGGACATCCTTGTCTTGTTCCTGATCTTAGAGGGAAAGTTTTCAATTTTTCCCCATTGAGGATATTAGCTGTGGGTTTTTCATATATTCCCTTTATCATTTTAAGGACGTTCCGTTGTATTCCTATCCTTTGAAGTGTTTTCAATAGGAAAGGATGTTGAATCTTGTCAAATGCCTTCTCTGCATCAATTGAGATGATCATATGATTTTTCTGCTTTGATTTGTTGATATGGTGTATTACATTAATTGATTTTCTTATGTTGAACCATCCTTGCATACCTGGGATGAATCCTACTTGGTCATGATGTATAATTCTTTTAATGTGTTGCTGGATTCAATTTGCTAGAATTTTGTTGAGGATTTTTGCATCTATATTCATTAGAGAGATTGGTCTGTAGTTTTCTTTTTTTGTAATATCTTTGCCTGGTTTTGGTATGAGGGTGATGTTAGCTTCATAGAATGAATTAGGTAGCTTTCCCTCCACTTCGATTTTTTTGAAGAGTTTGAGCAGGGTTGGTACTAATTCTTTCTGGAATGTTTGATAGAATTCACATGTGAAGCCGTCTGGTCCTGGACTTTTCTTTTTGGGAAGCTTTTGAATGACTGTTTCAATTTCTTTACTTGTGATTGGTTTGTTGAGGTCATCTATTTCTTCTTGAGTCAAAGTTGGTTGTTCATGCTTTTCTAGGAACTTGTCCATTTCATCTACATTGTTGTATTTATTAGCATAAAGTTGTTCATAGTACCCTATGTGGGGTCAGTGGTTATGTCTCCTCTTCCATTTCTGATCTTATTTATTTGCATCCTCTCTCTTCTTCTTTTTGTCAATCTTGCTAAGGACACATCAATCTTATTGATTTTCTCATAGAACCAACTTCTGGTCTCATTGATTATCTCTATTGCTTTCATGTTCTCAATTTCATTTATTTCTGCTCTAATCTTTGTTGTTTTTTTTTTCCTTTTGCTTGCTTTGGGTTTAGTTTGCTGTTCTTTCTCCAGTTCTTCCAAGTGGACACTTAATTCCCTAATTTTTGCCCTTTCTTCTTTTTTGATATAGGCATTTAGGGCAATAGATTTCCCTCTTAGCACTGCCTTTGCTGCATCCCATAGGTTTTGATATGTTGTGTTTTCATTTTCATTCACCTCAAGATATTTACTAATTTCTCTTGTAATTTCTTCCTTGACCCACTGGTTGTTTAAGAGTGTGTTGTTGAGCCTCCATGTATTTGTGAATTTTCTGGCACTCTGCCTATTATTGATTTCCAACTTCATTCCTTTATGACCTGAGAAAGTGTTGTGTATGATTTCAATCTTTTTAAATTTGTTGAGACTTGCTTTGTGACCCAGCATATGGTCTATCTTTGAGAATGATTCATGAGCTCTTGAGAAGAAGGTATATCCTGCTGTTGTGGGGTGTAATGTCCTATAAATGTCTGTTAAGTCTAGCTCATTTATTGTAATATTCAAATTCTCTGTTTTTTTTATTGATCCTCTGTCTAGATGTTCTGTCCATTGATGAGAGTGGGGAATTGAAGTCTCCAACTATTATGGTAGATGTGTCTATTTCCCTTTTCAGTATTTGCAGTGTATTCCTCATGTATTTTGGGGCATTCTGGTTTGGTGCATAAATATTTATGATTGTTATGTCTTCTTGTTTAATTGTTCCTTTTATTAGTAGATAGTATCCTTCTTTGTCTCTTTTAACTGTTTTACATTTGAAGTCTAATTTGTTGGATATTAGTATAGCCACTCCTGCTCTTTTCTGGTTGTTATTTGCATGAAATATATTTTCCCAACCTTTCACTTTCAACCTATGTTTATCTTTGGGTCTAAGATGTGTTTCCTGTAGACAGCATATAGACAGATCCTGTTTTTTAATCCATTCTGCCAGTCTATGTCTTTTGATTGGGGAATTCAGTCCATTAACATTTAGTGTTATTACTGTTTGGGTAACACTTTCCTCTACCCTTTTGCTTTTTGTATTTTATATATCATATCTAATATTCCTTCTTTCTACACTCTTCTCCACATCTCTCTCTTTTGTCTTTTCATATCTGTCTCTAGTGCTCCTTTTAGTATTTCTTGCAGAGCTGGTCTCTTGGTCACAAATTCTCTCAGTGACTTTTTGTATGAAAATGTTTTAATTTCTGCCTCATTTTTGAAGGACAATTTTGCTGGGTATAGAATTCTTGGTTGGCAGTTTTTCTTTTTTAGTAATTTAAATATATCATCCCACTGTCTTCTTGCCTCCATGGTTTCTGCTGAGAAATCTACACATAGTCTTATTAGGTTTCCCTTGTATGTGATGGATTGTTTTTCTCTTGTTGCTTTCAATATCCTCTCTTTCTGTTTGACCTCTGACATTCTAACTAGTAAGTGTCTTGAAGAACGCCTATTTGGATCTATTCTCTTTGGAGTGCGCTGCACTTCTTGGATCTGTAATTTTAGGTCTTTCATAAGAGTTGGGAAATTTTCAGTGATAATTTCTTCCATTAGTTTTTCTCCTCCTTTTCCCTTCTCTTCTCCTTCTGGGACACCCACAACACATATACTTATGCGCTTCATATTATCATTCAATTCCCTGAGCCCCTGCTCAAATTTTTCCATTCTTCTCCCTATAGTTTATGTTTCTTTTTGGATTTCAGATGTTCCATCCTCCAGTTCACTAATTCTAACCTCTGTCTCTTGAAATCTACCATTATAGGTTTCCATTGTTTTTTCATCTCTTTTACTGTATCTTTCATTCCCATAAGTTCTGTGATTTGTTTTTTCAGACTTTCCATTTCTTCTTTTTGTTCATTCCTTGCCTTCTTCATGTCCTTCCTCAATTTATTGATTTGGTTTTTGATGAGATTTTCCATTTCTGTTTGTATATTCAGAATTAGTTGTCTCAGCTCCTGTATCTCATTTGAACTATTGGTTTGTTCCTTTGACTGGGCCATATCTTCAATTTTCCTGGTGTGATTTGTTATTTTTTGCTGGCATCTGGACATTTAATTACCTTAATTAGTTTATTCTGGAGATTGCTTTCTTATCCTGCCCAGTATGTGGCGCTTGTCTGTCTGCAGGTTCCACCAGCAAAATATGTTGTGGCTCCTTTAACTTTGGAAGGCTCTCCCTGCTGGGGGCATGATGGAGACAGAGGAAAGGTTGTAGGCTGGTTTTAATGGCTTCAAATTGCGAAGCCCTGGGATCTGAGTTCCTTGAGAGAGGGATTCCACCTGAGCTCTGTTTCACCCCTCCCGTGAGGAAGTTTCAGGTGGTAGACAGCCCTGAAAGCAGCCTGTTTCCGTGCCTGGGGCAGTTGCAGCCTGTGCAATCCCGGCGCTGAGTCCAGATGCAACCAAGCCTCCACAGAAACAGCCCCAGAAGGCTCCGCTTCATCCCCTTTCTTACCTTTCAGTCAGCCCAATAGACGACTTCTGCCTTGATCAGTTTCGCCTGAGCTTGGGGCCCACTTCTAGCGGTCAGAATTTGTTTATTAATGCCACTATTGGTGTTTGGTTGGACCCGGTCCCTGCCACTATTGGAGACTCTTTCCTTTCCCTCTGGGAAGCCACCCATGGGGGAGGGGCACCGGCTATCGTGGCTTGGGGAGCCCTCCACTCCGAGACCTGCAGCTGATCCGGAGACCCGCAGCCGGTCCAGGAAGCCGCCTGTGGGGGAGGGGTGCTGTCGCCGGCCGCTGAGGCTTGGGGAACTCGCTTTTCCGAGACTTGCAGCCAGTCCCGGAAGCCGCCTGTAAGGGAGGGGCACTGGCCACTGGCCTCCACGGCTTAGGAAAGTGTGCGCAGCTCGGGAAACTCACTGTTGCGGAGTCTCACAGCCGGTCCAGCTGGTCCAGACTGGGGTATGCTGTGTGTCTGGTGTCTGTCGTGGCTCCGGGAGCTGTTCTGTACTGTTTCTGGTTATTTAGTAGTTGCTCTGGAGGAGGAACTAAAACGCGCACACCTTACTAAGCCTCCATCTTGGCCCCTCTCAATATTTAGCTTTTAAATATTTAAATATTCAGTGTAGGGACCATCAAAGAAGCCAAACTTCATTGGAAATTGCAAGATCCTGTACAACCAAATGAGGAAAACTACAAATAGTCAATTCAGAGATTCCGCAGTGAAGGAGATATTCCCATGATTTGGAGAAATTTGGGAGAGGTATAGTGAGGAAAGCGCTGTGACATTTGGAATGCCACTTTCTGACAGCTACAATGCTATGGGAGCAGGCAAGGCTGTGAACCAATTTGAAAATTTTTCATTCAGATGAGAGGGAATTTTTTTCCGCAGATGCCTAGTTTCAATTATATAGTAGAAATTGCTAACAAAATAAGATTTGATTTCTAAGGATTCATTTTAGAGCTAAATGTGTTGGAATAACTTGGAAAGTGAGCAACACTGCACTTTTTAAAGATAACATCTTTATTCCAAATCTCCTTTTCACTTTTCAAATGGTGGTATTTTATTTCAGGTGCTCATCATTTGGGCTTTCTTTTCCGGAAGTCTGGCTACCAGGTTCCCTGATGATTCTCTGTCCTGACACCCTAAATGCAAAATCAAATTTATTTCTGAAATTTTACTTTTCTGGCTTTATTTTTCACACACACACACACACAAAATGTCTTACAAGGTTTAGAAATATGTGGTAGGCAGAAAAATGTCCCCAAGATATATTTGTTTCCTAATCCCCAGACCTGTGAACATTACCTTATCTTTCAAGAGAATAAATATCAACTTATATGCCTCCAAAAATGTGATGAAGTTTGGGATTTTGAGAAGAGGTGCATTTCCTGGATTATATCTAGGAGGATATGAATGCAATCATGTATATTCTTAGACGTGAGGGGAGAGGAAGAGGGAAATCAGACCTGGACACATGGAGGAGAAAGCAATGTGAAGATTGGCAGAGAAGGCTGCAGCCACAAGCCGAGGAATGTTGACAGCCACCAGAAGCTGGAAAAGACAAAGAAGGGATCCTTCCCTGCCATCTCCGCAGGGAGGGAGCTCCTACCTACACCACATCTTGACTTCAGATTTCTGGCCTCTGAAACTGTAAGAGAATAAATTTCTGTTGTTTTAAGCCACCATGGTAGTGCTAATTTCTTAATAGGAGCCACAGGAAACTAATATGACAGGTTAAAACATAGGAAACAAAAGAAGACATAATAGAAAAGCATTCTCCTCCCCTTCAAAAGAAAATGAATCTTTGTCTTTCTATGGATAACTACCATTCACCAAGCACTCACCAAGTAGATGCCAGAAAAAGTATATTATCCTAATCCTTCCAATAACCCATCAATGTGTCACTGTTCCCATTTTATAGATGGGGAAACTGACTGGGCAAAGATCACATAAGGCAAGTAAAACAGAAGTCCCAAGATTTAAACCCAGGTCGGTTATACTCCCAATTTCTCAGCTTTTCTGCAACACTATACTCCATCCCATACTTCTCACTTTAGCTTCATTACCCTGTCCCCCATCTCTCTGTTCAATTTCAGAGCACACTTGCGGCTGTGTTTCTTTTCTCCATAACCATCTGCAAACCTTTCCTTTCATGTGCCCACAGCTCAAAGAATTGTGTTCCTGGCTTTTGTAGGAAACGTACAATTTAAAAAGAACCCATAAAGCAATATACTTCAGATACCACAGATTATAATCTAGTTTAATCTTCCCAATTCCTACATCTTTGCCCTAAATTATCCATACAAGTCGAATGCACCTCCTTAGCTGACAAATTCCCAGCAATTCTCTGGTTTCCAGAACTAGAACATTGTCTAGGTGAAAACAGAATTGAAGGTCACGGACCATCCTTCATCTGCCCTGCCAAGCTCTCGCTCTCCATAACTCCCCAGAGGCTGCCCCTGCATCTTATCCACTGACTTGTCTAGCCTTGATCCACTGTGACTTTGGCCTTAGTGTGTTTCCTGAGGGCAGAGAATTGCTAACAAAATCTTATTCTCTTTGAGATTTATATGTGTGTGTGCACACACACAACACACAATATACAACGCTAGCGAGAATTCATTGCTTGAGGCGCAAAGACAGGTTTGCATAGATAGAAACTTCATTTATCCATAGTTAAAAATAACCTAAGTCTCAAGCTCCCATTTCTGACAGTGGTGGACTTTTCAACTTTTAGCCTCTTAGCAATTGCCCCTTCCTCTTCCTCTATCCCAAGCCTCTTCCCTTTCTCCAAGGAGACATCTAAATTTCCAGGGCTTAGATATATCATTCTGGGTTGGGGGTAGGGGCTTCTGGTCTGAGAGCCTCTGCTCTGTCCTGGTCTGCAGAGCTCATTCCTCCTGGTCTCAGGTATTAGCCTTTTCCAGCTGCATCCAGAACTCGTGTTTTCAGGTGGTTACAGCACTCCCCAGGTCCCCAGGCTCAAGCGTTGCATGGTGATGGCTCTGCTCAGGGAGCTCAGGTGATGTGCTGCCCCTCAGCCCTTGCTTGAGCTGCTGATCCTCTGAGACGCCTGAGCCTGTGCCTCGTAGCTATGGGGACACCCTCTCTCAGTATCCTTCTGACCCCTGGCAAACAGGAGGACTCATGTTCTCAACTACATATCAAGTCCCCTCAGGCATAGAACATGGTTTCGATTTCCCTGCTACAGCCAAGGTAGTAGGGGTTTGGGTGTGAGGCTACGGACGGGGGTATCTCAATCTCAGACCCTCTGTTTGAAAGCTTCCCACCGTCATCTCCACTCTCAAAAAGGCCCACTTCAGAATCAAGGCTGGGAGATGTTTCCTTCCAGAATTGCAGATGGGAAACAGGACACCACGCCTCCTGCTTTCAGAACCCTTAGCCAATCTGGGCACCTGAGGCTCCTAGGCTGTAACTACAGGACAAGGACAAGCCGGTCTCCAACATCCACTCTAACACGCTCCATGAAAATCCTCTCCCAACTCCTCCCTCACACCCGGCGATGGTTTAAAACTCCTCTCTGCAGGCCTGAAAGCATCACAATTCCTCTATTTCCCCCTGATTCAGGGTATAAACTCAGGGCCTTCATTCACCAGACTTTTGGCTCTTGGTTTTCCAAGTCGACTTTTTAGAATCCCAGTAAAACCATTTTTTGCTCCCAAGCGCCTGATAAAAGTGCTTGGGCTTTTAGAGTGTCACGCCTGCTTTGAACTTCAAAAAAGAGACTTAACTTGAAGCTAAAGGAGGACTTCTTTGTTCTGGTGGTTTTTGTCTGCCTCCTTCTAAAGCACTACATGCTGCTGTTTCGATGGGCATAGGGTGGAGGGCACGGCCGGGAATGACCAGAGATGAAAGATGCATGGGTCAGTATTTTGAAGACGCTATTTTGCAAATTATGTAAGTACTGTAATCTAGGTTTATGATAGAGTTTAAGACTTTATAGAATGCCATCATTTTAGTAGTGCTAATGAGCTATTTTTTTCAAAAGGCAGTGCTCAGCTACCTTACTGTAGTCATATTGAAAGCAAAACAATGCATTTATTGGCCCAATTTGATTTCAAGGTCAAACAAAATAAAGATGTTTATGCATCTAGAGTTTGATATGATATGGAATATCAAAGTATCAATACTGTTCACATAAGGCATGTTTATTTTAAAAATTATTATATTATTTTTCCGTTTTGTCACACCTTATTGTAGTAATATTATAATAGCAATATCTGCTAAAAAAAAAAAAATTAGAGTCACACTCAGCCCTACCATCCTATGTGGTTCAGGGAATATGCTAACAGTTACTTAAGTAATTCTGCATTACTGAATATTAACTTTACTTTTTCTAATTATGTGTGCTATGGGTGCAATAAATAACTCTGTGTGAATAAGTTTTCTTTATTAGATCACTTACATGTGATTGAATGCCAAGATTTTGATAAAGGGTAGGGTAGGCCTCCAGGAGGCACAAAGGTCAGCTGTGCCCCAGCCTTGTTAAACTCAGTACCCTTCTCATGCTCTCCATGAGGATTTTATGGAGCTAAGAACACTGCAATAAAAAAAAATGTTTTATAAGAGAAGGACATGAACTTATTTTACAGGAAAGTGATCCTCTACTTTTTTTCCCCCCTATTTACACAATATATCATAAAACACCCTGGGAAGTGATTAAAACATAAACTCAGTAACCTATTTTTTTTCTGAGAGTTTCAGGGTTCACGTGAACTTGTTGACACAAAGTATGTGTCAAAGTGCAAGGTGAGTTCAGTTTTACATTTGACCTTACATGTAGATGCACTAAATGAGAATTGGTACATCTTAAAATAGGTAGAAAATTTTAAAATGAGTTTGCTGCAAAAATTTATTCCATTAAACCTATATCGTCATGGTAAATATTAGACTTGAATAACTAAGTAAAGTACTGTGTATGTGTCTGTGTGTGTCTTCAAACAGAAAGACTTCTTAGAAATTTGAAACCTCACCCTTTATATCAACATTCAGCTTTTCTAGAACTCTTTGGAATGTAGTTAAGCTTAACTGCATTTTCAAAACTATTTTCCTAAATATCTAAACCCATAAACAGGAAGTAAAGAATGATGTCGCCAGGTCATTGATGCTGCTATTTCAGAAATGTATTGGTTCACAGACCTTTTACGAAGAACAAACAGGTCAAAATAGAAAGTTATTAAATTATAGTTACTACAAATACGAAACATTTCAGTAGCTGATTGACCCCAGTTCAACTAAACCATGTGTTCTAGTTTGCTACTGCTGGAATGCGACACACCAGAGATGGATTAGCTTTTAATAAAAGGGGATTTATTTCATTAGTTCTTCAGAGGAAAGGCAGCTAACTTTCAACTGAGATTCTTTCTTACGTGGGAAGGCACAGGATGATCTCTGCTGGCCTTCTCTCCAGGCCTCTGGGTTCCAACAACTTTCCCCGGGTAGGGTAAAGTTGCATCTCCAAAGTCCTGGGCTAAGCTGCAAGTGCTGAGATGAGGTATGCTAAGCTGCTTGGGCTGTGCTATGTTGAGTCTCTCATTTAAGCAACAGCCAATTAAATCAAACATCATCTATTACAGCAGGCATGCCTCTTAGCTGACTACAGATGTAAAGAGCAACAAATGAGGCAGCTAACTGCAGATGTGCAGAAGTAAGGAGCAGCAGATGAGGGTCATGTACCATTGGCTCATGTCCACAGCAACAGAACTAGGTGCCTTCACCTGGCCAAGTTGACAACTGAATCTAACTACCACACCATGTGAAGGAGGTATCTTTTGTTTTATGTACAGTAGAATGAGTTCTAAGAAACTGAGTTTTAGGAAACAAGGCTAGCATATCAGTTCTGCCACTTAGGCCCAGATCTCACTCTCCCTGTGCATCAGTTTGGATATCTACAACATATAGCAGGCAGGGGCCTACAAAATGATTTCTAAGGTCTTTCTAAATATTTACATATAGAATTAAAACCTGTATCATATTTTATACTTAGTGATCTGAAAAAACATTGGAAGGTATTACTACATGGCACAATCACCAATTTATAGTCCTCTGAGGAATTTGCTTTTAAATGAAACCATCCACAGGATTTGAACTCTGCAGACAAAAAAAGAAAGAAAATAAAAGCCACTTGCAAAATCAAAAGACCACATCATTTGCTTTGCTCACCCTTTTTGTTCCATCTGTGGTTCTAGCTTTGTGAAGCCTTTTCTGATGTTCTCAAGGTAGAAGTGCTCTCTCTTGCTCTCTTTTCTGAACTTCTAAAGCTCTGCCTTCTTCATGGAACTTATCACAACTCCAAAGCACTTAACTCTCTTTTTTGTTGGAGTTGGGTGAGTATTTGTCCTAATATCGCCAACTCGATTTGAAATTCCTTTTGATAGTAGGGTTTTCTTTTATCATCCACATATTCCTAGTAATATTTAG
Source organism: Tamandua tetradactyla (assembly GCF_023851605.1). Taxonomy (NCBI): domain Eukaryota; kingdom Metazoa; phylum Chordata; class Mammalia; order Pilosa; family Myrmecophagidae; genus Tamandua; species Tamandua tetradactyla. The sequence continues at coordinate 159,207,356 of NC_135333.1, read as the reverse complement.
CATCTTGCATTAAGTATTACATTATTTGTTGACTTGAATTGACAAATATTTAACTAATTAACTCAATAATATTTTACTTCTTATAAGAGTATTTATATGACTGAGTGGTGATACAAGCCACCCCAATGGGTCTTAGTGGTACAATTATAAAGGAGCCTACAATAAAAACCATAGTTTTTTATTTGATTTTTATTGTACATCTGGACAACATAGGCTGTTGTTATGAAGTCATGGGAACCAGGAAAACACTTGTGCCAATGCACAAAGCTCATCCCCAAGATGATCCCGTGATGGGACTCTAGAAGAACTTATATTCTTACAGTACTTCTCTCAGACTGTCCCCTTAGAGAAGCACAACACCTTTGATAACTCTGTGAGGTTGGTAAAAAGCCTCTGCCCCCAACTGCTGCTCTCACAGGAACAGTTTTGCCTACCCTGACCTGCGGGGTCTGCCCTTTTTAGGTTCCCCTACTCTGTAATATCTGGATGGGCAGGAGCCTTGGCAGTAGTTTTCTGACAGATACCCCCCAAAGGCTTCAAAGACTACATGTAGCTTAAAGATGGACTCAGGGTCACTGTATTCTGATTACAGCACCTCTTCAGGGAATATATTAACTTTATACAAGTCAGTGCAAATCAAAGTCACAGAGTATCTTAGGTCACTAAAATTAAACTTAGCCTTTAGCTAGAGTGTTGGGCAAGAATGGATTAAGAAATTTTGCATAAATCACTCTAATAAAGTCATCACCTTAAATGGCCAGTTGGTGTCTTACAGATAGAAGCATATAATTAGCTAATGAGAATAAAATAGCATCTAGTATCAAATATGATCTTTGCAAAAATCTCTGACTTTGCATAAACTAAAAGCAATTTGCAGAACTCAATCGATTGTTATATAAAGTCTCTTTTTAAGGAGATGTTTTAAGTTTTACTTTCAACAAATCAAATGAAAGCAAAAAAAATACCAAGCCTACTTGACAAAACTTCACCCAAAATTGAATCCAGTAAGAGTTTTGGGATTGTCCAAAAGCTTTTTGGCTTACTGAACAAGGCTTTCTGAGTTATGAGTAGAGAAAATGTTAGGAACATTAGAACCATGTAGTTCATGCACCCATAGAATTAAAATAGAGATTAAAAACGAAAGACCTTTACCTTGAATTTGCTATAAAGTAACTTAATGAATCTATATTCTTGTTGCTTAGCTATATCAGATCAGGGGCAGTTCTTCATTTCTTTCAAGTCTCTCGCTCAAGCTAAATGGAATTATCTGTACATGTTCGATAATGCTAGTTAAATGAGAAAATACAATATAGCTCAGATAATAGAAAGAAAATCTAATTAAGGCTAAGTCATAAAATACTTTGAATCATAGGCTATGTCTCTGACACCTAACTTTATCTCCACCTATATAAATTAAGCTCAGGTTAAATCCTCTACACATCCCTCCTAATCTCGCCTGCCCAAATTCTTTCCAGACTGCACATTTTAGGAAAAGTTCGATTGGAAATATTAGTTTTGCCCACTTCATCTGTTTTGTCTCACCTTTACCATTAGGGAATATAGTAAATTTCTTTAAGGGAGGCAGTGCATCTTTCATCTTTTGTGTATCCTAGCACAGTATGCAGCAGAGAATGGGTATCCAATATAGAATGTATGGATATGTAAAAGTGATGCATAATCCAAGATTTCTGGAAAGAAATCTTGTTTTGGTGCACTGCACTCCAAGCTACCTTAATACTTGACCTTTTTTAATACTGAAGATTTGTGCACCTATGGGATACCCGTATCTTTGCAGTAAATCCTATTAAAATATTCATGTGATTTTAATGACTACCTAAGGCCTATTCGAAGATGCATCACGACACAAATACAAGGAATGGGGAGAGAGAGGTAATTATAAGCCTCAGGTGCTTTGCATGCTTTTTCTTGTGTGCAGCCACTATTATCGCTACTTATCATTGATGTGTCATTTTACATTCTGGCAGCAATGATTATTCCTAATTATATACAGGAAAATAATTGTAATGTGTTTAATACAAACAGTCTATCATTTGGATAGTTGTGTCAAATGGTTAATCATGTTTAAAACCAATAAGAACAGGTTAAGGGGGGGGAAGAAATATACTATGAAAAGACAATTTCTTTTCTCTTTAATTTTGATTGAAAATTTAATGTGAAGGTCAGAAAAAATGCTTCCAGAAACATATTAGCTTTTTACTCAAGAATGGTTTCTTCTTTTAACATAAAGGAATTCTGAGGGATTAGATGACACATCTCCTTACACTTGCTCAGATATTCCTGAAAATATGTCTCTTCTCTGTAATTTTCATCTCTCATATTTGGCCACTTAGCTCTGCCCTATGGTAGATAAAGCAAAAGAATCCATCATTTGGGCTGTTGCTTGGCCACTTTCTAGCTTGATAAGACATTAAGGAGATCAGTTTCAAAAGGAACATCAGTTTAGTATTTCAACCCCCAACTGTCCTTGAATGATTATTTTGGCTTTTACCATATATAATTCTGCCTGGCAAATAAGATCTATTTCTTTAGATAAGCCCAATGAAATCAAATAGTCTATTTTTTTTATAAAGTCTTTGTACTGCAACCAACCCGATTTACCTGGGCATATGGTTATTTACAAAATAGGCTTGAATAGCATTACTTCTTAGCTGAATGGCATCACTGTTCATAACTTAAAAAAATATATATCAAAGGGCCTTCAAGATGTTCCCAGATTTGTATGAAATTACTTGTTATCACATGGCAGCTATTTATTCACAAAAGCTTCTCTCTTTTTTTGCAAGGAAATATTAGCATTTCCATCAATAGCTATACTATTTCTCGATAAAATAAGAATTTCAGCTAGTGAAATTGCATGAGGGGCTGCTACATTTCAAAATCTCTCAGTGGCTGCTGTGTCAATTGTAGAGATCATTCACAGCCCTCCAATACCTTAAACATCAGGAAGGTCAAAGATTCCAAATTACAAGGCCCCAAAGTAAAAAGTAATGGGGGTCTAAAGCAACACCATCTAATTAAAAACTACAGTTCATATTCACCTTGATTTGTGATGGATTAGTGCCCTCCCACATTCACCTTGGAAAACACCAAAGAAAGAAATGAGCCTGAGTGGATTTGCTAGTGTTTCAAGACAGGGGGTGTGCAGGCAGAGGCTGCTCATGGAAGAACACATGAAAGAAAAGGTGGTGTATGTCCGGAGAAAGCAGAAGAAATAAGTGAGCACAGGTTGGGCTGGCCAGAGGGAAATGGTAACAGCTGTGATTCAGGGTCCTATCACAAGGCAGCATATTTCCAAGGACAGAAACCATTTGACGCATCAAGAACAGCAGAGAAGAAAGCAAAAGATGGTGTTCTATTGATATAAAATCAAGGTCCTGAGGCTTTAGAGTTCTTTATATACCTCCTATTGATAAGCCAAAGGTAGAGGAACAGAGACCACATCCGTCATCTGCTAAAAGTTGACACAGCTATTCATCTTCGGTGAGACAGAGATCATAGAAAAACCTGGTTTTATGAGCCAGAGGATTCTAGAAATAAACACTCCCGGTTTGCCATTAGCCATTATGAATAAGGCAGCAAAATTAATTTATTTTAATGTTATACCCAAGAGGCGCCTGTTTTTCTTTCTATGTGATTACAAAAAGACTGAATGTCCCCTGAGGAAAGAAGTCCTTTTTTTAGACTTTAAGAAGAGACAACCCAATTTTCTCCGAGTTTGTTTTTTCCTCCTTTGAGAGCACACTTAATTTGTTAATGTGGTAGTGCATTTGTCACCAATAAAATTCATCTTCACTCTATAAACAGACTGCCTGAAATTAGTTCTGATAGAGGGAAAGCTAGGAGGAGTGTACTTGGTTGCATGTTATGAAAACATAATTCAGCAATTTAATTTGCAATAAGATTTTATACCCAACTACTGCATGAGTAACATACAAAAGCTACTGAGAGGCCATGTCTTCATTCATTTCTGCGGAGCCCTGGCTTTTGTGGTCACTGATCAAAACAGCAAACTCTGTTTTTCAATAGGGATTTCACTGCTATTAAATGGGCCCAAAGGCTGTCAGAGTATATTGCTTTCAACACTGTTACTTATCAGCAAACAGTGGAACAGTGACTATTTGCAAGATGCTTTGTTAAGTGCTTTTTTAGAGAAACGAAAATGGATGGGACATGGCTGCTGCTTTCAAATTATGCATCACCTAATAGGGACACCCACATTGACATAAATAACTGCCTTACAAGGCGGGGATGGGGAATAGGGAGTGTCCTGTGTGCATTCAGTTAGGATGTTTTTGTCTGCAAATAGCACTAACTCAAACTTAACTAGCTTACCAATAAGGAAATTGAGCATGATGCAAGAGAGGAGGTACTGAGGTTGGCCAGGCTTCAGGGGCTCAATATGTCCTCAGAGGTCCAGTTTCTCCCATCTCTTCAATCTGCCAAACAGCCTTGGTTCACACTAAGCCTGGTTGCCTTGCCTTAAAATAGCTTCCAGCAGCGATCAGAGCAACATGCTTCTTTGCTCACATTCAACAAGAGAGAAAGACAGGATGCTTTTTCCAAAGGTGAGCAAGCCTCTCCTTGCGTCGCATTGGCCCACAGTGAGCTCATCTTTAACAAGGAGAGTAGGGCTACCTTGATGGATTTTGAGCAAGCCATAGGGAAGGATAGAGGTTGGAGAACCAAACACAGCATCCACTATCGTGTGATAAAGGAATTAAACCTGAAGCAGAGTCTGACAGTTCCCAAACTGGGTGGCCTCTTTGGAGGTCATTGGGTAATCCTGAGGCTTACAACTGCCAGCAATGCTAGACCACTGGCAGCACTGAGTATGGGGAAAATGTTTTTACAGCCTCTGAGGATGATTCATTGTGCCTCCACGGTATTTCTAAATTTGGGTAAGAGGAATACCTTAGTATTCTCCCTTTCTCCCAAAGTCATATAATCTTTCTAAAGCAGTTGCCAAGCATTTTTCAAACTGATATTTCTAGCTCCTTCCAAAACAGTCTGTCACTAAACTCACCCACTCTACATACAAGGGAAAGAAGAAGAAAAAGTTGCACTGATATTACTTTTTATAGAGATGTTAATTCTTCAGCTTTTTCAGGTTTTGAAGAATAATAAAGTGCTTTCAATTGTATGATATATCTTGTCCATGGGTAGCCTATTCTATTCTGGGTCCACACTGATTTTTGTACTTGATTATAAGATTACTTTTTCTTTTTTAACATTTTTAGTATTTACAACATGCCATGTGCTGCCTAAAGCTCCTTACAGGTGTTAAAAGCCCATGACATACAAAAATTCATTTAATTGTCACCCCTTGAAATAGGAATTGTTATTATCCCTACTGTGGGGTAACTAAACTGAGCAACAGAGAGATTGAGAATTTACTCCAAATCAAACATCAGGAAACCGCAGAGCTGGGGTTTGAACTCTTGCAGTCCCAGCTCTAGAGTCTGTACTCTTACCCACAGCTCCTTCCTAAAAGGACCCAAAAATTGTCAACATTATTTACCAAAAATAAAGAAGTAGAGTCTTAATGACTGATCCATTAGATGCTCTAAAAAATTCTCTGTTTTAAACTATCTATAAATGAGGGGTTCCCTTCCTCACATTTGGTTTTCCATCTACCCATCCATTTGACATGTATTCACTGATCACCACAATGAGCTGCTAGTGGGTATGTGGAGGGCCTGAATTTATATCCTAGAAGGGGTTCAGAAAACTCACCCAATGAGATAAATGCTATCACAGAGGAGATGACAGATGCCACAGGAACACAGAAGAGGAACACTAAACTCAAACTTGGGGGTCAGGAAAGACACATGGACAAGTGAAGGCTAAGATATATTTTGAAGAATGAGGTTAGCCAGGTGGCATTGAAGAGACAAGAATAAAAGAAAGTAACTAGAGGCACAGAGTGGGCCACAAGATGCCTCAGAAGGGTTGTGCTGACGAGCTTAAACTTTAATAGCAGTAGGGAATCCATTGAGGAGTCATCAGAAAACTTAGATAACCAATAATCAAAGAGATAATGAGGAAGAGTGGTATTTTTTTTTTCAGAGAAATGTTGTAGAAAGGTGGTTAACATTTATTGAACTAACATGAATTTGTTTGGGTTTTTTTGTGTGTGTGTGTGTGTGTGTGTGTGTGTGTGTCACCGTCTTGTTTATTTTTGAGGAATGGAAGCCATAAGATGCCGCTTTGGTAAGAGTAAGAAACAAATGTATCTGGATCCTTTCAATTTCTCAATCCTTACAAGAACCTCACAGTGTAACTGTGATCCATCTTTACAAAATGAGGCTCAGACTATATGCTCCTAGCGGCAAGGCTATTCAGGGATCTCAGAACATATCTTGGTCTAATGGCCAAGCCCAGGTCTCTCCTACTCTGGGCCCCCAAGGTCATGTTCCTTGTGGAAGGACAGTATGCCTTCTATAAGCCCCTCCCCAAATCAAAGATGCCACAGAACTCTAACAGGCAAAAGAACAGAACAATCTGAGACAAGCTGGCAGTTAGTCAAGAAATTGAAAACCAAAACCAAAAAAATATGGAACACTTCACAAATCTGTGTGTCATCCTTGTGCAGGGGCCATGCTAATCTTCTCTGTATCTGAACTAACATGAATTTGAACCCACATCTATCTGATTTCAAACCTGTACTCTGTTTTGTTTTGTTTTGTTCCCTCCATTCACTATAAAGAGTCTAAGGACCCCACAGCAACTCCAAGCTAGGGATCAAAAACGAGAAAGAGCTCCCTCATTCATCTTATGAAATTACATCTTCTTTAAATAATACTGATAATTATACGTGAGAAAACAGAAAATCGCTATGTGAAGTTTCTCTTCTCTCTGGTCTTTTAATTAAAGGCACCAGATAATAAGGACCTGAAAATAAGAGCATAAAAGAAGGAACCCACAACAACTACCACCACTGATATTGTACCAGGTATAAACATAATCATAGATCCAAAGTATCTTCCCTGCTCCCCCTAGAAAAGGAAGAATGGAAACCTCCATTTCCCCAGGGAGACCCTAAAGTTCCCTGGAGCTTCCTGGGGAAACATTTTTGCCAAGAACTGAGCCTAAAGGAGGTGAGGTCTGTTTCTGCTTCCAACGAAGTAACCTTGCAGCTAGGCCTTTCTCTGGGTAGCAAACTTTGGGAGAAGAATGCTCATTATTTGGTAAGGCTAAGCCTTTGTTTGTTGTGTTCACATGAATAACTCATAGCTGTGCGGCCCCATGGACAATGCCCTGACATGCCTGATGTGACAGGACTGTGGACCAAATCCTGATCCACTCTCCAAGAGAAAATGGGATATTTGCTGGTTTTACATTTCAACAAGACAGGCTCTTCAACTATTTATACATTGAATAGAAACTTCCACTACTTCAACCAACACAATTGGCTGGACCTACTGACTGATGAAAAAGATCCAACTGGAACCTTTAGGAAACCAGACCTGACAGAAACTGATAGCAGGGTCTACACCATGGGGTCTGTCCCCCTCCTTCTTATTCAGGCTCCTTTTCATCCTCATTCTTCTCTACACCCCCAGCACAATGAAGACCACAAGTTTAACGTTAGCTTATCCACAATGGATTCTGCTAAAAACTTTTTGCAAATATGTCTGAAGGTAGATATCTGTCCTTTATCAATACTTCTTGAGGACTCACTGAAATTGACCCTGAATAATTTCATAGAGTCCCCTTTCCTCTAGGAGAAGGGCTGTTACCTCTAATTCTGTACTATTCACTTCAAAAAAAAAAAAAAAAAAAGATTGATTGAGGACCTAGGATGTGCTGGTCCTAGAAAATTTAATAATAAAATCAAGTCCTTGCCCTCCAAAGCTTTAAAACCTACTAGGGAACAAACACATAAACAGAAAATATCAATTGACTGGGATAACTGCAGGCCACAGGAAGCAGAGAAAGGCACTTAACCCAGGCTGCAGGATTATTTTATTCCCGATGCATGAAGACCCAGTGCTGAATAGATTCTTCATTTAATCTAATCTTCACAACAACCTTCCCCACCATATTAGTACTATTATTGACCTAATGTTCCAGTTAAGTAAACCTGGATTCAGAAGGGTTAAGTGATTTGCTCAGGATGATGTAACAAGTGACAGATATAGAATTAAAATTTGGGTCAGTCCAGCACAAAAGCTATGCACTTACTTATAATATTGTGTTGCCTCTCAATAGCAGTTCACAACGTTTAAGGCTCATGACACTGCTCCACAGATATTTGCTAAATATCTACTGTCTTCAAGACACTGAAGGAGGACACAAACATGTACCAGGGGTGGTTCTGGACTCCTGGTGTTTGCCTTTGAGAATCATAATGAGTTTTGAATGAGACTATCCGGTCAATCAGTTATTCTGCAAATATTTATAGAGTATCATTATGGCAAGTACCAGACACCACGCTTGGTTCTGAGACTATGGAGCTACGAAAAAAAAAAAATCCCTGACTCCAAGGAACTTATATTCTAGAAAATATGCAAATAAACACACATTACCTTGAATATGCTAAGGGCTATGAAGAAAAATTAAGTAGAGCAAAGGGTTATAGAGGTTGAGGGTGGGGGATTAAGGGGAAACTTGGCATTTTGAATGGGACGATCAGTAAAGCTTGACCAAGAGTTTGAAGAGAAACTTGAATCAAAAGAAGAAACGAGTTACCCAATAATCTATGCAAAGAGCATGGACACCAGGAAGAAGTAACAAGTGCAAAGTCTCCAAAGCAAGAACATATTTAGAGGGTTCCAGGAAAGGCAATAGGTTGAGATCTCAGTGTGGAGGCTGAGTGTGGGAGGAGATGGGCAGAAAGGCAAAAGGCTGATGGTCCAAGCCTCACTGGCTGGGTGAGGGCTCCCCATGTCTTGTAAGGCTAAGGGGAAACCACTGGAGAATTTTGAATAGGAAAGTGACATTCTCTGAGTATCTTTCGAACCTAACTCTGGCCAAGGTCTGGAGAACTGATTACGGGGATCTCCAGTAGAAGCAGGGGTGGGGGCCAATTAGGAGACTAGCCTAAATTTGAGATGATATTGAGTTAAACCAGATGGGAAGCCCCAGAGATTGTCAGGCCAAGGACATACTTTTCATGGTGGTGCTGACAGACTAGATTAGGTGTGGGCTGTGAGGGAAAGAGAGGAGAGATAATACAATTTAAATTCCTGGAACGGTGTCTAGAGCAGAGTTTGTACTCTATGAGTGGAAATTCTGCCCCCTTCTTTTAGACTCCAACACTGTATACCTATTGTTTTGTATAAGTTATGTACACAGCTAATTGCAAACAGAGTCTATGAAGGTGGTCTTAACAAGAATCTAACCTCAGGGCTGCAACCCAGTAAGCCTCCTTTATTTGTGTCCAGTTAAACAAAGTGGAGGGATTACTATAAAAATACCTGCTGGGCAGGCCATGGTGGCTCAGCAGGCAGAATTCCCACCTGCCATCCCATTGACCCGGGTTCGATTCCCGGTGCCTGCCCATGTTAAAAAAAAAAAAAATACCTTATACAAAGTTCTACAAACTTCCCAGATTAAGTCAGGTTTTATTACAGTCTCTCAAACCATCACAGTGCTTGCCAATTTGAAATCTGATATATATTTGGGTAATATTTGATTAATGTCTGTCTTCCCCTACCTGCCATCCCATTGTTCTTAAATTTGAAACATTATGCCTGGAACAAAGGAAAGTAAACAATTCAAAAGATTTGTTGGAAAAATGAAAAATGTTCTAAAAAAATTTTATTCTTGAAGCAGAAAGCAAATGATCTGTGCACTTAATTCAACTTTTAAAATTCTTCTTATGATCACTAATTATCCTACTAGTAACTGCTCTAACAGAACAAGAACCCTGATGGAGAAATTGCTTTCTTACCAGCCGTATAAGACTTTAGACCATGGTAAAAGTTAGCATTTTCTTTTCAGGACTTGTAAGATGCATTAGGATTGACTGGCTATCATTTGAAACTCTCTGGGCCTATAGAACCAGATACAAGCAAAACCTAAACCACCTCAGTAGCCACCTAACTGCTCTACTTGCTTCAACCTTGCCCCCTTACAGACTACTTTCAGCCAGATCGACTGTTAGTACTCCTCTACTCAACCTCTCCCATTGCTTCCCATTTCACTCAGAATAAATGCCAAAGTCCTTATCATGCTCTACAATGCTTTTATTAGTCAGGGGACTGGAAGGAAAATAGGCGGTACTATCAGACTAATAATGAGGAGAGTTTAATAAAGGATGGTGCACTGCACCGAAGCTAGCAACAGTAGAGAACTATTACCACCCTAGATGCACTGGTTTGAAACTGTTACAAATCCCAGAAAAGCCATGTTCTTCTAATCCAATCTGGCAGGGGCAAACCTGTTATGGGTGGGACCTTTTGATTAGGTGGTTTCCATGGACATGTGACCTTGCCCATTCAAGGTGGGTTCTTTGACTCTAGTCAAAGTTTCTACTTACTAGAGTCCTTTAAGAGCAGGACATTTTGGAGAGAACACAAATATTTGGAGATGCCAGAAGCTGAGAGAGCCAACACAGAAAGCAGAGAGGTAAAATGAAGTGAAGGATCCTTGAAGAAGGAGATGCCCCAGGAGAAACCAGATGGACCCACTGGAGCTGAGAGAGACATTTTCAAACCAATCTAGGAGAGAAGGGCCAGCAGATGTCACCATGTGCCTGCCCATGTGACAGAGAAACCTCAGATACCATCAGCCTTTCTTGAGTGAAGGTATCCTCTTGCTGATGCCTTAATTTGGACATTTTCATGGCCTTAGAACTGTAAATTTATAACCTAAAAAATCCCCTTTGTAAAAGCCAATCCATTTTTTGGTATATTGCATTCCAGCAGCATTAACAAATAGAAACACTAGGCCTAAAAGGGCAGGATGATGAAGCAGTTAAGGGAGCCGAGGAGAGCAGCTTCATGGCCTTTGATAAAGGATAAATTTAATGGTAGCAACCCAGCAACAATGAAGCCAAGATACTAAATTTCCTAACCTCACTATTCTTCAGTCCTCTAACTCATATTGACTAGATGCTGCTGGAAGCCTGTGGGCAAGGGAGCTTGTTGATATACTCCATGCTTGTCTGTCTTCTGGGCTACAGAATGGGGAAGAAAACCTAATGGACCTGGAGAAGCAAATGGAGAATGTTCCGTCTAACGTCCTACATGATCTGTCCCCACTAAACTCTCCTACTCTCCCTTTGTTCATTCTGCTGCTTTTACCCTAACCCCCTTGTTACACCTTAACACACCAGGCTCCATGCAGTTTTTGAGTCTCTGCATTTACTGTTCTGCTTAGAAAATTTTCTCTAAATATCCACAAGTCACATGGCCTCACTTTCTCCAAGCTCAGCTATCACCTTCTCAGAGCAACCTATCAGAAACCTTATTTAAAATGGCAACCCCCCTTCTCCCATCATCTTAATCTCCATAATCCTCTTATACTTCTTTATGTTTTCTCTTTTTTCCATCGCACTTGTCACATACTCTATTAGAGAAAATACAGTATCACACACTTTATTATATAGAATATGCTATAGTATCTACTTTTCCATTATGTTTACTGTTAATTATCAGCTTTCCCCACTCTCTCACTAAAATATGAAATGCAAGGTGAGATTTTTATCTTTTTTTTAATTGATGCATTCCAAGGGCTAAGAATAATGCCAAGCACACAGTAAATATTCAGTAAATACTCATAGAGAGAATAAATACATGAATATTAAAAATTTCAACCTGAATTGTAGAGGTAAAATCCCAGAAAATGGGTCTTCTTCCTGCTCAGTCTAATAATGTATGATTGCATTTAAACCACTGAGCAGGATTTCATAGGGAAACAGTTTTGATTCAGAAACTTCAAGACAGTCTTAGGAATAAAAGAGAATAGCTTTCATATATTTCCAGATTGTATTGATCTAGAAAAAAGCATTTGTTTTTGTAAAAAGGAAAATTGAACAAATAAGGAGAAATAATCATTTCTAGTGTGGTATTCAAATTCTCTCATAAATAGCATGTTGACATTTATTTGTAAACACAAGTGGTAGTAAATAGATGTATTAAAACCAAACAAATATTTGTAATAAAACTAATAAAAAAAAAAAACCTCAAGAAAAAGAAAGAAAACAAAACAGGCAGACCTGCTCCCTACCTTACCTTCAAGAGATTGAAAAGAAATATCTGACTAAATGCTTAATGAATTTCTGCCCCTCCATTGGTAATTTCACACAAAATCTTACCTGAGTGGAAGCTCATTCTTTCCCATTCCATTGTACTACTAATCCGGTAAATGACAGTGAGCCAAATTCTACATTCCCATGGGTCTGATGCTTTTCAGCATAGATGTATGGAACCATTTGAAACTCTGAAACCATTTTGAAATTCTGCAAACCCTAAATAAAGAAGACAGTGAAGTCATTATTTGGGAGGCACTTAATTGTGCTGAAGGAGAAGTAAAACCACATAGTGTGTGATTGTATACTTTGGTGACCCTTCAAAAAATGTCATAGATTCTTAGAGTTGGAAGAGCTTAAAGACCATTGAGAGAAGTACAACATTCTCACTTTGCAGGAAAGGAGACAGAGGTCCCAAGAAGTCAGTGGCTCACTTATAATCACAAAACATAATAAACAAGTAGCTGGTGGGAGTTAAAAGTCCCCCTTGAAATGATTCTATATGTGCATGTGTTTATTCTATACTTAACCAGCATGGAAAGACTTGGAAATGAAATAAAATGTTTATCCTTATAAGTATATGAAGAAATGCATGTTGAACCAAATACACATTTTTAAACAATGTTTTTTTTTTAATTCCTTTATAAAGACAATTGTGTGTCTAGTAAACTTAGGAGGGTAATAAAACTGAGAGAATAGAGCAGACCTGTAGTGAGGAAAAGTACTTACTAATCAGACTTCCCACAAATTTCAACCAGGATAGAAGCAAATAATGATCTCATCTTCCCCATCAGTTTCTTCCCCCACAAAGCAGGGAACTCTAGAGCATATGCAGATGTACAAATCCTCTAGAGTTCTTAAAATGGAGGCAGTTTTTATAGTGTCATCAGTAGCTGCAAAACCTTTGCCAATAGTATTTATGTGCATCATGGCAGCATTTTTAAATGTTAGTTCAGCCTCTAACAAGAAATTCTAAGTAGGCAGTGTTTAAAAGAGAAAATTGGTCTTCTTGAAATATCTAAATTATTTGCAAGCCAAGGAAAAAGCTTCTCTTTAAAGATAATATCACAATATTCCCAAATGATAAAGAGAAGATCTAACTGAGAGTGATTGGCCTCATGATAGAAAGGAATTTCCTTTAAACTCCTCTTTAAAGGAAATTTTTAAAGTAGGCTTAGTAATATCCTTGAAACAAAAAAGCTTTTTCAGATGTCTAGTATTTGTCCCTTCAGGCTATTGTGCCATTCAGCACACTTTATCCAATTCACAGGGCTCACAGCTTCTGAAAGATGATGTGTTTAGAGAAAGGATTGCGTCTAGAGATCTTTGCCATTGTACATTTCTACCTTGGGCAGTTTTCTACACACTGACTCCCTGGATTAAAATCTAAAGAATCACCCTAGGGAATAGAAGGTGCCCAGAAATTGAATGTTTCTTTTCTTTTCTTTTTTTCCTTCTAACACCATAAACCAGACAATGATTTTGTATAGTCTGTGCATCAAGAGCTTAGACAATCATCAAGGTTGGACAATTTAATCTCAGTGAGTCGCTAGGTCAGCAAGAAAGCCATGAGAAAAAGGAATAGGTGCAACTTTGATATATGTGCATAGAACCCAGGTGAGTCAAAATTTCACTTGACTTGGTGTACATTGAACGAGAAATCCTGATATCAAATATAGAAACCCTTTGAAATTAGGGTTTTATTTTTTTTCACTTATATAATTAGCTCAGCAGCCAAGATAGGACTTATTTCGACATGGGGGGGTGGAGAATCCATAGATTTCAACATCTGATGGTACTTTTACCAATTATGAAATAAATGTGCTTGTTTTGTGGATACTTTTCAAATTTTTCTGCCACTTATTTATTTATATTATAATTCCTTGGGTTTAATGGGTTTGGGCCATTGAATTGGGAATGCCGGAAGCTTTTAGGGAAGATCTGACCCATTCTTCCAAGAAAAAATGTTTTATTAGATACAATACTTTGAAAAATATTAATGGAAATAAGCACTGCAGGAAGTAAAGAGAAGCACCGTGGAGCCAACATAAAGAAAAACAATGAGAAAAGTAAATTTAATTTAATAGCTAAGCTATGACAATTAAAATATAAATTCCATGCAGGTTGGGATAATGTCTGTACTGTTCGCTACTGATTTTCCAAAGCCTGGCACAATGTTTAGCACATTATAGGGACTCAATGAATAATGTTTAAAAAATAAGTGAATAGCACAATGAATGAATGAACTGCCAATGAAATATCCCCAGAAGATCAGTCCATCAGAAGGCACTTCTAGCTTGATGAAACTTGCCTTTATGAACAATTAATTCTCTTTTATTTCAGTCTGCTTTCACCAAGCTAGCACATAGACTGTAGTTAGTTTCCTGTTTAGTCATATTCATAGGGATCGTAACTTATAACTGACTTTAAATCAATAAATTGGCTTTCTGACATAGGTTAGTCCTATGTCCCATGATATGTGTATTCCAGTTTTCCTAGAGTTTCTTCTCTTCAGAAAGGTCTGACCATGTAGGTTCTTAAACTGAAGGCAATTTCACAATTTCAGCGAGCTTCCTGTAAGGCCCATGATAAATCACCAGCCCTCTGTAAAATACCATATAAAAATTGTATTTGTACCTGTGTATACCACTTTCAGCATGAAAAGAATGTCTGCCATGATTTCAATGGCCTTTTACATTGAATATCCCTTATTTCTCTAAATTTCCACAGTTTAAAGACTCAATAATGTATGTATTTGATCATCAGGTCTGTTAAACCATGGATTTTATCTTTATCACTGCAATCTCCCCTTTTAGCTGACATTTCCTAGAAAAGAAAATAAGAAAAGAATGTTAATTCTTCATAAACCTTGCCTGTATTCTATCCTAATTGCATTTGTTCTTTTATTATTTATTCTTTCATTCAACCCATATATCTGATGTGCCTATAGCTACTTGGTTAGCTTCTGTTTTGTTATTAATGTGATTAATCCTGTTGAGGGAGGAGGTTGTCATTGGTGACAGTTTATTTAATAAATTCTAGCTAATAATGCCATATAAACATAGGGCAATAGAAGGCATTTATTGGAACATTAAGGCTCAGAGAGGTAATGATAGAAGTACAAAGCAGGATAGTATCTATGATTTCTGTAGAAGAGAGGATACAAGTTAGTGAATAAAAGGGTGAGATGAAAGATCGATGTTGGAAGAAAGTGACCAAAGAAGGCCAAGTTAGCGCTTCCTTACAACTGCTATGGTCCTGAAGGGACACTGGCTCATTGAATATAAATTTGTTTCCACCCCAATGTAGAGGTGGATTTACCATGAAGCAAATGAAGTTCAGCTTCAGCACCCACAAGGTTTTTTCCAAGGCTTTTTATCAACTTTTAGATTCACTGTTTTAAGTAATTTTTGCTCAAGAAGTCCCACCAAGAAGAGCTTTACAAAACCTGAAGGTAATCCTGCCTGCAGGTATTTTTTCAGCCATTTTGAGAGAGGTAGGGAGCATTTCTTGAGCTAAATTCTTGGAATAGCTATCTACTTGGAACAAATAGAAAGTCTTACACATTATATAAAATAAGAGACCTGAGTAATAGTGCCTCATTACAAGAGTGGTTGCTACAACCTGCATAATTGTGATTTGTATCTTTAACTGACTTTCAGACCTCAAATGCTTTGAAATGTCCATCATATACTCTAGTTAGTCCATCTATCTGCCTCTCTCTCTCTCTCTCTCTCTCTCTCTCTCTCTCTCATTCTCTCTCTCTCTCTCCATCTTTCTCTCTCCACATACCACACACATTTATTTTTATGCCAGCAATCAGAAGTGGGCAACTAACTGTGAATTAATTTAAAGAGTAAATTATGTATGTTTAAAAACTGTGGTTGAAAATACATTGCTTGGAGCCTACTCAGTTTCCTTTCATAAGGAGCCATCCTTCCCCCACTTCTTCTCAAACAATTAGGATTAATTGCCCCCTCTAAGATCCCTGGGTGCATACATATCTAAACCCAGCTAGAGTGATAGTTTCTTATTTGGACATCAGCCACAAAATAATTCCTTTACTTCCTGTGAAGGAAAAAAAAAAAAGAAGTAAACCTCTTAAATGATGCAAATTTTTATTGCAAAGCAAATTTTTCCTGAGGCATGCCCAAGGTGAGAATTTGTTTCATTCTCGTTTTCTTTAGAAGATTTTCTACATTTCGTTTTTTAATTTCACACATAGCTCCTCCTGGGAACAGCCTTGCAATTGAAGACAGAAAGGTGGCTTTTGGATGGAAAGCAAAAGAAAGTGAGACGAGATCGATAAAGCAAGACGTGAATTTGCCTAACAAAGCAAAATTCCCAAATTGACTTACTCTTAAAGCACTGTAATCAGCCACGTTTCTTAAAATGCCTGGGTTATATCGAGTCCCACTCACACTCTGGTAATTATCAGCTGCCACAGCGCAGAAGTGCTCTATTCCCTGCTACTTTTTTTTTTTTTCCAAAATGTCAGCTTGTAATCTGAAGGAAAATTACAAACCCTACTTTTTTAGGAATGTTTAAAATAAACCCACAAAAGCCCCACGCCTGTTACAATTACTGTCCTGCTTTAAGGAAGAAATAACCCAGGTGGTGTTTTATCTCTGCAGCAGTTATTTCTAAAGTTTTGCCACAATGGAGGGGGCAATAGCACCTTATATAAGAGCAAACCAATGCCAGTTTTTGGAAAAGGCTGAGACAAATTCATCAAGCAGTCTTCAAAGTGAACAGCTTTGCGACTTCATTCTAGATAAATATCAAGTTATCCTAAGACCATCATTGCTATGCTGCCTTGATAAAATATTGCTACATAAAAATTGCACTGTTACTCATTGTTTGTATGATGCTAATAATAATGCATAGAGGTTTATTTCTCTTATTTAATACGAACATAAAATCCATATGAAGTGGAATGTTTTATGTTAATGGCAGCAGTTCCAATTAAGTTGCCAATATAAATCGCTTTGACATACCATCATTCTTCATTTTAACAACTGTTTTTACACCATACACCTTAGGGCCTTTTATCATTCAGCTTGTAGGAGGAAAATGAAATAGCCAAAAGGTTTATCTTCAGAGAAAACTTTTAAGCATAACAGAATTCATATGAGTTCAAGGCACCAGAGGTTTCCCAGGATATTTTGCCCTGAAAGCAAAGAAGCCATTTATATGATGGAAGGAAAGCACTGCAAAATTCACCTTTCTCCACACATGTTAAGGCACATCTAGGAGGCGAGACTGAGAACATGGTCACAGAAGATCTGCTTGTGGACATGGCTCAGCTATGAACAGCCTGCGTGGTGATGAAGAAATCTCTTGCCTCAATTTCCAGAAATAAAGTTTCCTAAGGTCTCTTCCAACTCGTTCTCTGCAACCGCAAGTCCCGTGAAAGGTTAAGAAAAACTAGGTCACTTCATGAATCAATGCAATTCAGGCCACAATTTGCAATAATAGCTACCTCCTATCCCTTATAAAATAGATACCATTTTAGGTTTGCCCCCTATTTATATGTCCAAAAAGGGGAAAGAGTGTCTAAGGCAGAACTGGGTGTGAATTTCATCTGCACTCACCCAGTAGCTGTGTGTCCCTGGATATTGCACAATTTTAACTTCTAAAATTCCGGTTTCCTCATCTATAAAATCAGAATAATATTCTCTTCCTTGTAAATCTGGGATGACAATTATAAATAAAATACTCTAATCCACCTCATAATGCCTGCAAACTATTAAGTATTCAATAACTAACAGTTATAATAAATAACTACTAATTATACATGAAACTATGAAAGATACATATGAAATTCATTCATACATATGGTATATTCTAGCAGCTTTGGAGAATCTTCCTTCTATCTCTTACTAGAAATGGGAGTCAATAATTCTCTTACCATAAAATCAAAATGGGAAAAGCATAGATGTGGGCCCCTGCTTGGAGGTATGATCAGATTGATGGGCTGGAATACCAATGTAGCATTATAAGCTTATTGTTATCCTGCCCACTATCACTAGCAGGAGCCCAGAGTAGATGCTTTCTGTCTTGTCAAGGTGTCCCATCTCTCCAGATAAAATGGACCACCTGTAGAGCTTTGGTCTGCCATTTTACAACCAGTTTGACAATATGGGCATGCAAGTGGGTCATTTTTCTATGATCAATTGGAATGACCCCAAGTTTGGTACAATTTTTAATATATATGCTCAGATTGCATATATATATATAATATATATGCTCAGATTTCATAAACTCACCAATTCTGATGAATTTAATCTAGCCCAATGATAAAGTTATAATGGTGTGATATGTGTAATTTCTATCTAATGTCCATGGGGCGGAACAAAATGATCAATCCTATAGAATAATCTGCCAATAAGCAATTAACCACCATTAAACCTGATGCCATTATTAAGCTTGTAGCCAAATAGCTAATGACTACACTTCCCCCCTCAACAAGGACAGGAATATAGAATGTCTGTAAGAGTATAGACTTGACCGTAATCCTCTTTTCCTTTCATCATCCTTGATCTATCTGTTTCTGAGCAGGTAGAAATTTCAGGTTTTAAACAATTTACACATTTTTATTATAAATAACTCTATCATCTAATTGCAGTTTTAAAAATGAAAGTATTTTAGGGTGCACAGTGGTTCAGTGGTAGAATGCTCGCCTTCCATGCAGGAGACCCCGGTTTGATTCCCGGACCATGCACCCCTCCAAAAAAAGAAAGAAGGTATTTTAATTCCTTTATCTCTTCAGCAATTAAGGTTGAGGATAACATTTTTTGATAAGAAGACAGAAATAATGACAAAAGGTTTGGTCACATCTGTCTCCCTGGGAGCCAAGCATATCTTCTCCAGTAATTATTATTATTGTTATTATTTATTGAAGGTTTACTTTGCTCCAGATATTCTGCTAAGGTCATTTCATGTTATAATTCTTTTACTCCTCAGAGAAAATCTTTTGATAGTTCTTATCAATATCCTCATTTTATAAATAGGGATACTGAGGCACAAAAATTTGCACAATTTCCCTAAGGTGACTCAGCTTGTAGGTAGTGAGGCTGAGATTTACTGTATTTCAAACTATGAATAATATTGCCTTCTAATATGTCAGGGGACAGCAAACTATGTCCTATGAGTCAATTCCAGCCTGTTTCTTAGTAAAGTTTTATTGGAACACAGCTATGTCCATCAATTACATAATCTGCTGATTGCTTTCATGCTACTATAGCAGAGTTAAGTAGTTGCAACAGAGAAGTTATGGCCTACGATGCCTAAAATATTTTTTATCTGGGCCTCTGCAGAAAAGTTTCCTGCTGCCTATAATATATTGTACTGACTACGAGTTACAAGACAATCTGAATCTATCATCCAATCGATCATCCAGTCTTGTCCCTTTTGTTCAGATTGACCCACTGTGGTTGCTCCGTCTTCCAGTCTTTCAGCAGCACCCAGTGGTCACCTTTTTTCAACCCACTTTAATAGGAGATGCCTCCTTCCTCTCCCATCAGTAAGAAGGAACAATGTTTATCAAATATACATGTACCATAACTTAAGCATGCAAAATACCTGCATACCTCAAACATGAGACACTGGTCTCCTACACTTTATGAAAAATTTTCTTCACCATTATTACTCCCTCAGGACATGTGATTATTTTTCCTGGATCTTTGCTTTTGCCACCTAATTTCCCTATAGAGCAGCCCAGGCTCACTGCGTTCAGTTCCTGGGTATTCCTCAAAGCATTTGAGTCTGGTGGCCCCCATGCAACTTTTCTAAAATTGTCTTTGTGACAATCACCAGTGATCTCCTTTGGCTTAATCTAAATGCCTTTCTCAGTTCCTTCCCAGGAATTTGAAGGTTCTCACAGAATGCCTGTCTTCTGAGGCTGTATTAACCCTTCACAGGTTTTTCTGCCTCTCTGCCCTCCCTCCTCTACCACTTTCTCAAAAGTTTCTTCCTTCCAACCCAAAAGGTGGGGAATCTCCAAGACTCTGTCCTTGTCCTTCCATGATCTTTCATTGGTAATTTAATATAACCTAACAGTTTCAACCATAACTCTATAGAAGAAACTCCAAAATATGCATCTGCAGGCCTAACCACTCTCTGAGAGCCTCTATCTGGTAATCTCAACTCTTCAAATTCTATGAGTACAAAAAATCAGTTATTATCCCCCTGATGAACCTGCTCATAATTCTAAGTCTCCGGTTTCTTTCTCAAAGTCACCACCATTCATGATTGCCAGCATTCCAACTCTCTGCATCCCTTTTCCCTCTTTCAAATTAGTTTTTCTCTGTCAATTTTATCTCCATAACATTTTTATATGTTTCTATCTCTGTCTTTCCACTGAAGATGCCATAATTTATGACATAAATATTATGGATGTGAGAGTAGACAGATTCCCCAATTCTAGTCACTTTCTGCTCTGACTCCTCTCACAAATCAATCCCAGATAAGGCTCCAGAACACCAACTTCTGACTATGCTCATTTCCTTGTTCCAAAACCTTTGGTAGCATCCCATCTCTTATGTATTGAAAACTAATAATTAGAGTAGTTGGCATTTATTATTAAACAATCATTTAGTAGGTGCTAGGTAATATGTCAAATATTAAACATTGATTATCTCATTAACTCTTACTGCACTGGTGACTCTATAATTATTTGTGTGATAATTTTGATTAATTCATGTCTCCTCAACCAGACCAAAAACCTCAATGAGGTCAAGGATCTAAAATACAGGCACTCAATAACTATCTACTCATTGAATGAATGAATGAAGTCTTCTTTGATCACCACAGCTGAAAGTAGTCTGTTTTCCTCTAAATCTACATGTTAATCTCTATGTCCTTTAGCCTACTCTATATTGTATTATAATTACTCATGCTGTGGCGAGTGAATACAAATACATTCTAGCAAGGTTGCTTCTGTTCCTACTAAGGATTTGCACTAGAATATTTCAAGATCAGCCAAATCACAAATAAAGCTGGTAAAATTGGAAGGTAAGAATATGGGTTCGTATATCAGCACAGAAACAATAACAATGTAAATAGTGCACCTACATAGATAAACTCAATATTTTTGGAAATCTTTCTCCTGGTCCTCCAGTGAAATGCACATCACTGTGCAGTAATGAGCCTTGCATTCAGCCCCAAGATTTGAGGCTGACTAGGTACCTGTCACCCATTCAATGTCTAGGTTAATTTAGCCTATGGTCCTGGCATCTCTGGTGCATCTCTTAAATCCCAATCCCTTTTCTTTGATCTGGACTAAATGACACATTTCTTCCCCTCCCAGAACCTCCCAGGAGGCTGTTTCAATCAGCATTTATTTATTTAGCATTTACTTAATAGGACGAATCATGCTAGGTCCCAAGAAGACAAAGATGAATCAGACATAGATCTTGGCCTGAAAGGAATTAGGGGTTCATGAAAAAAATAAAACAGGTACTTAAGTAACTGTATTCTAAGGAGAAAGATATCGATGGCATAAGAAATACACAGCTAAACTCTGACGGGACCTCAAGGTAGTAAACTAATATCAGTTGGGAGGATCCCAAAAGGCTTCATGGAGAATTTGTATTTTGTATTGGTTATGAAAGACAAGTAGGATTTAGGTGTTCAGATATAATACAAATGTTGAGTATCCCAAGAGGAATAGCATCGACAAAATGTGGAAATCTGAAAAATCATTGGATGTATATAAGGAATAATAGGTAATGGAATTAAATTGAAGGGATTAATTGTATTATGACTGTAATATTCCTTTTTGAAATGTACAAGTATAGTGATTCTATTCCCACATTAAAAGAAAGAAAATGCATATTTATACAGAGTTCAAATTGAGAGTTAAGTGATACTTTTATTTTGATAAAACTATTTTCCCATTACTACTCACTGATGATTATTTTTGTTTTCAGCAAGTCCACCCTCTTTGTCACTGAAAGAGATCCAGGGATTTGGAAATGTCAAATCCTATTGAGCACCAAGGGTACTGATTTCACATAAATATTGAAATTGCAGACACAAATTTGTAAGTCTGGGTACTGTAGACAACTGAGGTAATTGAAATCTCTTTCGGTCAATTTCTAGTCCAAGTCTTGTTTTTAAAATAGTCTGAGAAAGCTTGACTCTGGGGCTAAACATCTCTGGGTTGATGTTTGTTTTGTTTTCCCTATAGGGTGAGTTGTTATTTTAGTTGATTTTGGTTTAAGTTTTCTGTCTTTGGATGTGTGTTATAAATCAGGCTTATGGCAGTTCTGCATTCCAATGATGTCTTATCTTGGCTGTACAACTGTTATCTCATCTAAGTCCCACAGCTGTGTCACTTCTAACGACCACCAGCCCTGCAAGGCAGCTGTTGCTCTTAATTGGCAGGAATAAAACAGATGAGCATTTAGAAACTAGTCTGGATCATGTGCTCCACAAAGAATCCATTTACATTTTTTTTTCTCAACTATTTGAAATAAGAAGATTCAGGCAGGAGACCCCTTCAGAAATACATGGAGTCCCTCTTTCATCTCCCACCTAGAATTCTACAGCCACAACTGTAGAAAACCAAGCTGCTTCGCGGCAAGTCCAAATGAGAGCCCCAGTCACAAAGACATGAAAAAGCAATTCGAAATCTCTAGCAAAGTTTCCTGATGAGATGCCAAAGGAGAATTCTGTCATATATCTCAGGGAAACCTCTTAAAATCCATTTCCATCTCACCCACCATAGCACACACATCAGTGTCCACAACCATATCTAATGACATGTTACTCAGAGTGCAGGTCACACAATCAGCATCACCTGTGTGTCTGTTAGAAACTCACACTCTCAGGTCCCACCCCAGACCTGCTAAATCAGAACCTGCCTATTAACCAATTTGGATGCACACAATGCTGCAAAAAATACTGCCCATATCTATTGGTTCTCACACTTCAGAGTACCCCTAAAGACACTATTACAGAGACTCCTGAGTCCCACTCCAAGAGTTTCTGAGTCAGTGATAACCAGAACATCAGCTCTTCTAAGGACCATATTCTGAGTTAAACTTTTCTCATCTTAATCCATAAAAATGATAATCTTGTTTCAACTCGCCTTGCATTGGCTTTTCTCATTAGCCTCCCTTCTCTGTTCTTTTTCTCTGCACTTTGAAAGGTGGAACAATCTAGCACGTCAAAATGTGTGTGTGTGTGTGTGTGTGCATTCATGTATTTATTGGTCTTTGTTTTATCATGACTCCCTACTGTATCTCCCTGTACCTACTCTTTTCCTACATCGCCAGCTATGTGACCTTCTCATCTTCTAAGCATGTCACTCCCTCACTCAAAATTGCTCTATCATTACCTGAGGGAAAATATTGCATGGTTTAAGCTAGAACGAGACAACTCTCAGATATGGAACTCTTGAAGGTAACCCTTTATTGCATACAGCTTATCAAAGATAAACAAGCCAAACAAAAACAAAAACTGGTGACTCGTCTCTGAGAAGAACAATAGAATAACTTATCTGTTCTGGCCTCCTTTCTGCTATAGGTTAAATTAAATCAGGGTTCAAGTGGTCAAAGTAGAGGAGATGTAAGCAAAGAAGAAGGGGAATATGCAGATTAGTGATGAAGACAAGCCCAGGACAGTGAAAGAGACAGATCTAGGCAGGGAGGAAATGCAGTTCAAAGGAAGGGCAAGGGGACCGGACTCATAAGACGTGAACTCCAGTTCTTCATCCAACCCGCAGAGACACCGTGACCGCGAGTGTATGACAGGCGCTAGTGACTTCAGGTTCTTTTCTGGAAAATGCAAATAATAACTCCATTACCTGCTCATAAAGAACTTACAAGGTTCAACGACCATTAAAAGAAATAAATCCTACATAAAATATTAATTACAGTAGCATTTGTTGAATTAATTCACATGGTGCTATGGAGACCAGGGAATAAATAAGGCGTAGCTCTACTTTCAAGAGGCCAACTACTCAGCGGTGGATACAAAGACAACAAGTTGCATAATTAAATTTAAAAATGCTCTACTAAAAGTAAAGGTAAAATGCTGAGGGGACCCAGAAGCATGAACGTTTTAAAAGGAGATGGGATGGGGGGCGGTGCAAGGGTAGTTCAATGGTAGAATTCTCACTTACCATGCAGGAGACCCAGGGCTCAATTCCCGATATGCATTTCTCAAAGCAAACAAACAAGCAAAGAAAGAAAGAAAAAACAAACAAAAATTCAACAAATGGTGCTCACATAGGAAAAGAATGAAATGTGACCCCTGCCATGCAGCATACAAAAAAAAAAGAAAAGGAGATGGGGGCATGGGGGGGGGACATGTCATGAATTTGAAGGTAATCTTTCAGGTGTTAGGCTAGAATTCTCTGTACTGTTCTAATACTAGGCTTGATTCTGACGGAATCAGATAATAATGATAAGTAATGACAATAATAATGGCAACATTTATAATTAATACAGCAAAATTTGTTGTGGTATTGGTTTGGTAAGAAAAAAAAAGTCCTAGTAAATGAGTAGTGTTTGGTACAAACAAAGTGTAAGACAAATTCAGAGGGTTTTTGAGAGGTATTTTCCTAATCCACAGTACACTCAAAAATGTCAAGATTGTTAAATTTCTAGAATTCACTCCATCTTCATTCCAAAGTAAGAGAGTACTAAGCCTCCTGTTAGAATATAAATTCTCATTATAAGAAGAAGAATTGTCTGTTTTATTTACTGCTGTATTGCCAGTGATGATATATTGCCTACTACATAAGTGGAGCTCAATAAGCATTTGTTGAGTAAATGAATGAAAGAACAAGTAGGTTTTGTGTGAACCGAATGATTGGCCAGCCAGTCACATCCTGCACACATGGTCAGCTCTGTAGGTGAGCAGTACATGTGAAGTCAATAAATGGCATTCCAGGTTTTAAAGATAGAATAACTTTAACAAATTGTGAACATTGTCAGTTTATCACTTGTACTTAGAGCAATGATTCATGACCTAGCTATTATTCAAAGGTACAAGGAAGCAGAACTTTAAGCTTCTCTTGCTAACAGTATTTATTTAACCACTGTGTATTTTAATTGCCTTCACATATATCACTTTCCGTTTTGCTCCAAGAGTTCTGGTAATATATGAAGTTAAATAACATTTCAAAGATGGATTTCTGTGACTTTTAATCTTAACACATTTCTCTAAGTAATAACTTTTCTTGCCTTTTCATATATTGCATTATGTAATTTCTAGAACCATCTCCCATCCACGGAATGAAGGTGTTAGGCAAGATGATGACTGGGGCATCTCTCTCTCCAGATTCTAATATTCTATTATATTGTAGTTTTCTCTACTTTTAAAGAAATGGTTTAAAAATAAAAATAAAGAAAGAAATGGCTTGCTAAAAATCTTTGAGAACAAATAGTTTAAAGAGGCTTGCGAGTAATTGTGCAATTGTTCTTTCATTTGAATTTTATGTAGCCACTTCACTTTTTAAAACACTGCAGCAGGCCATGGTAGCTCAGCAGAGTTTCCATGTTCTTGCTTGCCATGACAGAGACCCAGGTTTGATTCCCAGTGCCTGCTCATGCCAAAAACAAAAAAACCAACAATAAAAAACAGGGCAGACTTCCTAGGACTTTGTAGCTGGTAACCTCATATATCTGATTCCAAATCTGTCTGTGCCCGGACTCTTTTTTAAAAAAAAATATTTTTATTGAGATATCTTCACACATATTCAACTAATGGCTTACAATACCTTGCATATTCATCACCATGATCATTTTTAGAACATTTGCATCACTCCAGAAAAAGAAATAAAAGGAAAAAAGAACAAATTCATACAACCTATACCCCTTACCCCTCCATCTCATTGACTACTATACTAGTGTTTCAGTCTGCCCAAATTTTTTTTTTACCCCTTATCCAAGCCTATTATTTATTTTTTGTCCTTAGTTTTTTATTCATCTGTTGAGCATCAGACACAAGGTTTTCACAATCACACAGTCACACTGTAAAATCTATATGGTTATCCAATCGCCTTCAAGAATCAAGGCGACTAGAACACAGTTCAGCAGTTTCAAGTACTTCCCTCTAGCCTGTCCTCTTACTCTTTATGCAATAGTTTAACCCTGTAGACTTGTAATTCTAAAATACGTTTTAATTCTAAAATACTCATTAAATCTCAACATTGAAAAAAAGGAAACATTTTAATAAAGTCAGACACATTAGCATCAAAGCATGGGCAACATTTAAAACAAATTTAGAAGAGAGAGAGGGAATCAGGTGGAAATGACATGAACTTAGGACCTTGTAGGACACAGTTTGAACCACAGTTTTGGCATTTCCTACTTTGTGACCTTAGGGAATTTATTTAGGTTATCAGAGTCACTGTTTTCTGGATTATAAAATAAAAATATCAATACTTACTACAGTAGGAATATTAAATAGTGTGACATGTAAAAGCACATAGTCCAATGTTGTCTCATTTTAGGTACTCCTTTCCTTCTTTGCAGAAACTGGGGAAGGGATAAAATTGTAAAATGTCACCACCTGCAATAAAGTTCTCTGGTTTGAAAGGCAGAAAAGCAATCAAAGTTCTGGAATTCTTCTCTGTAGTCATCAAAATATTTTCCAGCAACGATTGAAGAAGGACACTTGCTTTCAATTGTGCTGAGAGAGTATTTGCAACATCTTGTTGAAAGCAATAAAAGAGTTTTTTAATGGCTGGGATAGGGGAGGTGGATGAGTGGGGTTGGCTCAGGCAGTGAGACTGAAGAACACACAGGCCTGGTCCGAACTCCAGGCAGTGGAACAGGAGAATGTACAACCCACTAAAACAGCACATTCCTCCCCTCAGCCAGAGTAGGGGCCAGTGGTGTCAGCACAGCCACCCAGCAGGCCAGAGCAGATGCCAGCTAGCTACCCAGATGATGGTGCTTAGTCAATTAGATAATGAACACACATGAGATGCCTACTACGGGTCAAACTGTGTGCTGGGATCATGGCCAACCAAAAGAGCTTAAATATCCCCGTGATAGTATGGATTTCTGTTCATTGAGTATGTAAAGGGAGTCATGAGAAACTGCCTATCCTATGACAATGATCCCTAAAGTATGACATTTCATGAAATTTCTTACTCAGAAGCTGGAAAGCAGAAAATAGCCCCTTTAAGAGATAAATTTTGAGCACTAATTAGGTGCTGCGCATTATACTTTGTGTGTCAGATATATTCCCTCCTAATTCCCACAACAATTCTTTCAGATAGATGCTATTATTGCCTCCACTTTATAGATGTGGAAACCAAGGCTTAGAGACATTCAATGACTTGCCAAAGCCACAAGCTCTTAACTCCTGGAGCTGAGATCTGATCTCAGGAATATCTGACTCCAAAGTCTGACCTCATGGGGGTAAACCTAAGACTGGGTATACCATTCTGGAAAGATTTTTCTGCTTTAATCATTGCATCTGAATTTTCAATTAAAATAATTCTTTATCCTTTTATTCAGAAAACAAAAACTAGCTACCAATTCTTAAAGTATTTGTCAACCACAAAATCTGTGCTCTTTCTCATGAGTTAATTTATAAAAGGTCTTTTGGCAAGGTCAAGATTCTTTAGTACTGTGTACCTTGCTCCTTTGCTAAATTTGTATAAAGCATTTATAAATTATTCTAGTTATCTTTAGAATACTTAAAATTGCTCTATGGCATTTATATAATCAGCAACAGATAATCAGATGATTTTTTTTTAACAATGAGCTACTTCCTGTTCATTATACTTATTATGTTTATTTATAGCATAAAACCCATTTTGTCTGTTGAAGGTCACCAGTGGGTTGGTGTGGAGGACTTCTCCGCTCCTATTTAAACCAGTTCACTAGTTTTTGGCATTTGTGTGATTGTTGATTAATTATGGCCCTGATTCAATCATTTATGGAAGAAATAATTGCCTCTGGTTCCTTTTACCAGCCATTGGGTTATTCATAGCTTAAAAAAAAAAGAATGGAAGTCTATGTTGTTACATATTCAGAGACATACAACAGGAAACCCATACCTATGATGGGTATACTCACCCATCTCAAAGGAAGGCCCAATGTTTAAAATCAGATGCCACCTTAGGAATCTTTCTGGCCTAACAGCAGTAGACCAGAAGGGTTATAAATCTCTAATCACAGGTCAATTTGTGAGGTTGAGGTTGACAGCTTTCACCTCCCTACACCCAGTCCGGTTGTTGCCAGCTTGCCCTACACACCCCAGCCTCTTCATACACTAAACTTATTTCTTTCTCCTCAGGAGAAACAACCATTTCCTTCATTAGCCTGTAGTAAAAGATCGACCAGCACCTAAAATAAGAAGCCAAAGGGACTGCAGACAATTTTCCATCCCAATGTGAACAGGTTCACTGCCCATTTAAGGGGATGTTTGCATGGATGAGATGACCTGTAGCCATTTGCTTTCCATTTGATAACAGTAACCCGCTTGAGTATATGCTCCTCCCCTACTCAGTCAGTGTTCTTCAAGAGGAAATTGATCCCTCCCTTCTTCAGGGTTGCGCTTTGAGTGGCTTCAGCCAATCAACAGACACTCCTGCCCAGTCCAAACTGATTGATTCAGATATAGGATTGTGACCCAGTGCAGTTCAATAACATGTAAAGAGACATTTGATGGGGGCCTCTAGCAAAGATTTCTTGCTCTATCATCAGTGTACTCTTCTTGACAGATGTGAACAGGATTCTTATGGCCCTCCAGAAGCTTTGACAACCAACTTGCGCTGAGAAGAACCAACTATGATCAAGTTGCTCGATCCACTCTATTGACTCAACTTTTTGCCTTTTCTGTCATATGAGTGAAAAAAAAAACAACCTTTGTTATCTTAAGCAGTTTGTATTAGTTAGGGTTCTCTAGAGAAACAGAATCAACAGGGAACACTTGCAAATATAAAATTTATGAAGGTGTCTCACGTGACCATAGGAATGCAGAGTCCAAAATCCACAGGGCAGGCTGCGAAGCCAATGACTCCAATGGATGGCCTGGATGAACTCCACAGGAGAGAGGCTCACCAGCCAAAGCAGGAATGCAACCTGTCTCCTATGAGTCTTCCTTAAAAGGCTTCCCATGATTGGATTTAGCATCACTAATTGCAGAAGACACTCCCCTTTGGCTGATTACAAATGGAATCAGCTGTGGATGTAGCTGACATGATCATGACCTAATCCTATGAAATGTCCTCATTGCAACACACAGGCTAGCGCTTGCCCAATCAGATGAACAGGTATCACAACTTGGCCAAGTTGACACCTGTCCCTAACCATGACACATTTGATGGGGGCCTCTAGCAAAGATTTCTTGCTCTATCATCAGTGTACTCTTCTTGACAGATGTGAACAGGATTCTTATGGCCCTCCAGAAGCTTTGACAACCAACTTGCGCTGAGAAGAACCAACTATGATCAAGTTGCTCGATCCACTCTATTGACTCAACTTTTTGCCTTTTCTGTCATATGAGTTGAAAAAAAAAACAACCTTTGTTATCTTAAGCAGTTTGAGTCATGTTCTCTCTTATTTGCAACCAAAAGATTCCCAACTGATACCTCCATCACCTTGACCCCAATTAAGCAGCTACAAGGCTGCTTTGTGGCCTCTCTCTAAGAACTTTCCTAATCTATTTCATCCTCTGTAATGTAAACTTTTGCTTGCTCTTTCTTGAGTTCCAAAAACAAATCAAGCGAACTGTGCCAAGTTTATTCAAGAAGTTGAGAATGTTCTATTCTAAAAACATCATCTTGCTTTTTATTGTCCTCATATGGTTACATTCATATTTCAATCCTCTCTGTGAACAATAATCTGCCAGCATATGGTAGAGACCTTATTAGTTCCTAGGCAGAAGTGAAGAGAAATGCTTCATGGTTTGGCACCTATAGACTTC
The DNA here is from genome assembly GCF_023851605.1 of Tamandua tetradactyla. Lineage (NCBI taxonomy): Eukaryota > Metazoa > Chordata > Mammalia > Pilosa > Myrmecophagidae > Tamandua > Tamandua tetradactyla. The sequence continues at coordinate 159,177,241 of NC_135333.1, read as the reverse complement.
CCAACTTTTGCCCTCCCTCCCTCATTCTATGCTCCCTTTCCTTGACCTCAGAGTTATTAGCTTTTCAAGCACTTCCACGAGGACCATTCTAATCTAAAATTATGGACCCTCTATTCTTTTTTTCTTATTTTCAAGGCCAAGACCAAAACATGTCATTAAGGACCAAACATCATGTCTGCTTTATATTTGCCTCCTATTTCCTTTTGAGGCAGCACTCTATCTTTTTAATTACATCTAACTCTGAGATTTCCTGGCCTTGTTCCTCAGGAATAATGTCTCCATTACAGACTACTTTCTGTTGTTTTCCCTCACTAAAAATAATATTCCTCGCCCTATTGAACACACACTCATCTTCTTCATTTTTCTCACCCTCACCCACATTAGTGTCATTTTATCACCTCTTATCAATTGAGCATTGAACACATGCATCTGTTACCATGGCTCTATAGGCCCCTTTACCACACCTTTTTTCAGGAATTTCAAGTTCAAGTTGAGTTTTGATACCATTTCACACTGACATTTTTGTTGAACTCCAAGCCCTTTGGTTTCTGGGAGAGACAATAAGCACATTCCGGACACACAGGCTGCCATCCTCATTTAACTCAACTGTGTGTTTTGATAGAAGTGACCTTCACAACTACTTGTTATTTGATGTTTGGGAGTTTCATTTTTCCTTTTTTTAAAAAAGGCAAAAATAATCAACAATCATGTTGGCTCTTACAACATTTGTAAGCTCCTGGCTATATGGAATTTAACAAATAATGATAAGAATTTCTTGCTGAAATGCAGAGACATCATCTGGGGCATGGGTTGTAGGGTGAGGGCAGGCAGGGCAGTCGGCACCCAAGACTATACATTCAGTAAGAGATCAAATAACAACCAAAGGAGAATGGTTTGCTTAATGAAGAAAAGTTTTTGAGATCACAATTTAGCTTATGTATTTCTGTTTAATCTAGAGAGGAAGAGAAAGAGATTTGTCTTTCTTATTGAGAGAAATATATGTCTTTTTATTCACAAATGCCATATTAACACATTACATGAAAAAGTATAGGTGTCTTGGTGCTGGATAACTTTTGGGGAGAGAATTCTCTCTCTGTTGTCAAATTCCATGGGAAACCACATGAAAATCATCCTATTCACCCCTCATAGCATGTACAGCTTTCTCTGTTGGCCAACCTCCCCCAGAAAAGTTGTAAATCCTCACATAATATTAACAAACTACCCTTTTACTTTCATTTTCATATCAATCATAAGATCATTTGACCAGTGTCTGTCTCCCCAGCTAGTGTTAAGCCACCTGAGAGCAGAAGTTATAACTCTCATGGCCAATGTTGCATTTCCAATGCCTACCATAGTTTCTGGCACAGAGATGGTGCTTTATCAATATTTGTGCACAGGAGAAGGAAGGAGCAAGAGAACACGGGGAGAAAGAGGAAAAGTAAGAAGAAAATTGGGTCACTGCTTAGAGTTTTAATTAGCTGTTGCTGGATATCAAACTACCCCCAAACTTAGTGGCTTAAAACAATACACCCTGATTATCTCACAGTTCCTACGTATTACAAATCTGGGTGCAGCTTAGCCAGGTCCTCGAGCTCAGGGTCTCTCCCAAGACGGCACTCAAGGTATCATCAGGGCTTTGGTCATCTAAGGTTGAACTGGGGCAGGAACCTCTTCCATTTTTTCTTGGAAGGTTTTAGTTCCTCACAGGTTGTTAGACTAAGGGCCTGAGCGAATCATTGGCTGTCGATCAAAGGCCTCTGAAAAAGCTTAATAATTAAAGAAGTACACTGTCAGAGAGTTTTTAAGGACTTCCATCTAATTGCTTATTTCAGCCCCTATCAGATTCCAGAGAGAATCAAAAGGGGCAATGATCTTTGGCAACTGAAGGAAATCTGGAAAGAAGACACTTTTTCCAGTAGGAAGCAAGCACACTACATTCTCCGTATTTCTTCTGCTCCACAGGATGTACTGTGTGGTCCATTAAAGAAACACCATGTAAATGCAGGCAAAAGCCCTGAATAAACAAAGGAAAGTATTTGTGGGTGGCTGAAAATGAGTGACTCTCTTTCCATGAAGGGATGGGTTGCCACAAGTTTGATCAGCAAATACGTGCTAGTGAATCCATCTGTAGCTATGTCATCTAATTCCTGCACCCCAAATAAGCAACCAGGATATTATTGTATACACTCTAGTCTTAAAAACCTTTTAAGATCATTGCTCCTTTTGATTCTCTTTGGAATCTGATGGGGGCCTACATAAGCAATTAGATGGAAGTCCTTAAAAAATCTCTGACCGTGTACCCCTTTAATTATTAAGCTGTTTCAGAGGCTGTAAGCCAGAGAGGAAGGAGTCAGAGGCATTACTTTGCATCTCTGTGGACCTGAACACTCTTTGACCACTGTAGTGGTGCTCAGTGTATCTTGAGAACTTCATCATAATCGAGCCTCCCAAATTCTGAGTTGCTTTTATCCAGGTACATTCAGATGTCAATCTATAATCCAATATCATTGCAAAGGAAAAAGCATGGTCTGCTTTTTAAACCCAAACGAACCCCCACCCTGCCACTTCATGCACAATATAAGCACCATGAGATACTGTAAAGCAAAATCTAACATCGCAAAGGATTTTACAAACACATTTTCTGTTAATGAAGGTTAAAATTGCATTTGAATAGTTTATGCCACACTATCTATGAGACTAGGTGGTGGCTGATTCTGCAGCAGATAAAAGCATCATTATTTTACCAACGATCTTGCTTTCTGAAGGGTCCGTCCTATCCGTGATCATTGTCTCTTTGCAACAACATGAGTTATGAGCAGGCCATCTTTTTATATGCTCTGCACTCAGAGGAGCAATTTTACTGATAAATCACCAGATGACAACCAATCTATTAACTTAATGACTCAGGGAGAAGTTCCTACAGGATGGAAGCCTCTGTAAACAGCTGGACACCAGAACCCTCAGCCTCTTAGATGAGGTCCTATTTTCAAGTCCTGCCTTGGGCAGGGAAGAGCACATTCTATGGAAAACAATCTGTCAGGCACCAGCTTGTTCTCTATTCTAACTAGATGCTGGAAAGCTACTTCCAAAGAAGCTAGCATTTACTGTCTCATGCCAGTTATTTATTTATTTATTTAGCTCATACAAAAGACTACCTGATTTACATTTAGTAATGCATATCTAAATTTTGAGCCCCCACATAATAATTTAGAAGGGGACCTGCCTACTACCCTCCAATTCCATATCCTCTCTTATTTCATAAACTCTTTTATACCAGTATCCCAAGGCCATAGCATGCCATGGCTGGCATAATCAGCAGCTATTTTGAAAGTGTCACCAAGTAAAACCTCAGTATAGAAAGTTAAAAATTGACTTTAAAGTTACAATTTCCAAGTGTTTATTCACCTATAAATGGGAGAAGTAGCACCCACCTTTTAGTTGTTGAGAGAAGTCAAAGAGATGAAATGTTATAACACATGACACTCGATACACGAGTCGCCTTCAACTCTCCATTCCCACGCTACAAAACAGAGTGACAGATTAGAAAACTCATGGGCATTGATGTTAGCCTGAACTGAGTAGAAGCTTACTTCTGCCACTTACTAGATCTGCAGGCTCCAACAGTGTACCTAATCTCTCTGGACTTCAGTATTCTTATCTGTAGATCAAGGGTAATAATTCCTACTCAGTTAGGTTTCAGGGAGAATTAGAGCTAAAGCAAGTAAGGAGCTTATCCCCCTCTGCAGTGTAGAAGGTGTTTCATGAAAGAAGTCTCTCTTTATTGATAATAAGATGACTCCCTTTACCATGGATTGGGAAGGGAATTCTTGAATCACGGAGGCAGCACTTCACCTCATCTGTTCCCAAGCTATTTCATTTTTGCTGTTCTTCATATGGTCCTGAGCAGTTCAGGGAAACTGGCAAGATGGAAATGCCCAAAATTATAGCTCTGTCTGGGTCCAAGAAGTGTGGAGTTTCTGAATCTAGAAGCATTGTTTGCGGGGTAAGTGAAGATGGTAAAAGCTTTCCAGGCAGCAGTGATAACAGCTTATCACCATTAAACTCACAGAGAAAATGTTTCCATGCTTCTATGTGTGTTGGCATTCCACAAATAATTGTTGAGTGTGCATTATGTGCTCAGCGTTATGCTATAGATTTGAGATGAGCATCATTGCCTTGCTTTCTTCTCAAGAAAAAGTGAATGGCATCTTTGCTGATTATCCAAGTGCTTCCCTCCCCGAATCGTGGCTCTAGCAGGATAATGGTAAAATAATAATAAGGTTTCCTGGTTGGGATTATTTTGAAGCAATTACTTCGGGCTACAAATGCCAAATCATGAGACCCATGCCATGGCCTCAAGGAGCTTCAACATGCAATAGACACGATCTTCTTAAAACATCCAAATGAGAAAAAGCTTAGCAAAAATTCCTGAAGCTGTCTGCATTGCCAAGGGAGTGAGACAAGCTCAAGTAATTAGTTTTGAGTATTTCATCAATTTAGCAACAGAAAGAAAAGAACAAAGAAGCTTGACCTAATATAATATAAATCAGGTCTCTGGGTTACTATTCAAAGTCCTTAATTTTTATCAATGAATGTCAAAATGGTGCTTTCCAGAATTCCCGAGGTTCATGCAGAGAGCTCCAGGGTCTGCTTCAGGCTTTCCAGCATGTGCTAGAATATCTTAGAGCCTGATTTCTTCAAGGTGAGGGATGGGGATAATAGTTGCTCAGGAGTTTATGACAAACAAAGTGAATGCTCATTGTAATTAAAAAGACCTAATAAAACCACACATAGTATTGCTGTTATTGACATCATTTATTGACACAGACACAAAAAGTTACTGGAGCTATTTGTATAAGTCACATAATACAGAGTCTTGAATACCAGGTTTAGGAGTTTAGATTGCTCTTAATCAATAATAGACCATTGTTTTTGTTTTTAACAGAGTATTGTATTCTTTTGACAACAGTAGACTGAAAAGACAGGAATGGTGGAAGAGAAGGGGGATGAAGGTTAGGAGACAAAGAAAGAGGCTTATAAATGAGTCAAATTTTTTAAGGTTCCCAGAGAAACCAAACTGTTAGCTGGGTTTCTCTTGGATCATTCAATCATTATTCACCAACCAGCATTTATTGAATGACTGTTAAGTACCAGGCATTTTGCTACAAGCTAAACATATAGAGATTAGTAACATTGCATCCCTTCTCTTGAGTTGCTCATAGTTTAGAAAGAAAAAGAACACCAAGGAAATGTATAGGTTTATGGCAATAATCAATGCTATAAAACATGCATTTACAAAGTGTTGCATTTAAAAGGAGAGAATAAGTGTTTGGCTATGACTGTTAAGAAGGCTTCACAGAACAGGTGGCATTTTCATATTCAAGGAGGACTTGAAGGTTGAGAAAGAAGGAAGAACATTCACTCCTTCATTCAGCAAACATTTATTGAGCAATTATTAAATGCCAGATGCTGCTCTAAACAGAGGGAGTAAATAGTGAACAAATGAAAAATTCCTATCCACATAAGGCTTTTGTTATAGTGGGAGGAGACTAGTTTTAAAAATAACAGGGAAAAGGTAGTCAAGGAAGCACACTCTGAAGGAGATAAGAGAATAATCCATCAAGATAGCTAAGGAAAGGACATCCAAGAAAGAGAATATTATGTGCAAAATCCCGAGGCAGAATATTCCTGTGAAATGAGACCTGAAAGTTGGGTGGGGCCTTAGAGGTTTAAGGTTTAGGACTTTTACTGTGAATACATGGGGAAACCAGTGGAGGATCTGGTCTGCTTTCCTTTCTGAAAGTATGGAGATTAGATGGTGTCATGGTCAGGTTCATGTGTCAACTTGGCCAGGTGGTGGTACTTGTTTGTCTGGTTGGGCAAGTGCTGGCCTGTCTGGTGTGATGAGGACATTTCATAGAATTAAATCATGATCACATCAGCTGTATCCACAGCTAATTCCATTTGTAATCAGCCAAGGGGAGTGTCTTGTGCAATGACTGATGCTCAGTCTAATCACTGGAAGCCTTTTAAGGAGGATTCAGAAGAGACAGGCTCTCTTCCTGCTTCGGCCGGCGAGCCTCTCCTGTGGAGTTTGTCCAGACCCTCCATTGGAATCGTGGTCTTCACAGCCTGCCCTGCAGATTTTGGACTCTGTATTCCCACGGTTATGTGAGATGATTTTATACATTTTATATTTGCAAGTGTTCCCTATTGATTCTGTTTCTCTAGAGAACCCTAACTGACACAGATAGTAAGGGGGCATTTGTGGAAGTAGAGAGACAAATCAGGAGGCTATGCAATAACATGAAGGTAGCAAGAATTGGTCATTTTCTGGAGCTGTTTTAAAGGTAGCACTAACAGATGTTGTTGAGAGATAGGATGAGGATTATGAGAAAAAGAAAGTCCAAGTGTGATTCCACTGATTTCAGCAAGAACAAGAAGGAGTTTGCCATTAGAAAGCTCACCTCAGTTAAGAGAAGGGGAGAAAATATTGAGCATCCACTATTTGTTAGGTTCTGCAGAGAGAAGGGAGGGTAATTCAGTGTGACCCACTTTCACCACAAAAAGGCATTTCTCACAATTTAATAAGAACAAAACCCTATCCTCAGCAAAGGAAAGAGTGAGTGAAAGATCTACTCAATGATTTACAGACAGGCAAAAGAAAATGCCCAATGATGCCAAGGATTAGATGTGGTCCTATTTAGTCCTTTGGCCAGCGTCCTCCCCAAATTTTTAGATGACTCCAAACTAAAAGAGAAAATTTTGAAAACAAATCTAACATTTTTTAAGAATGAATTGGACAAGTCATAAATAAAGTTAGCAGAATACCCAATGCCTACAAAGAAAAATAACAAAATGGGTAAAGTTAATGCAACAGGAGTGCCTAAAATTACAAAGTAGGAGAAAGTTTCCTTAAGTTGGAATGTAATAGTAGGGTATAAATACAGAAGAACATCGTACGTTGAAAGGAAAAGACCCCAAACAAGAAGTTGAGAGATCGGGTTTCTCATCCTAATTTTGCTCATGGTTCAAATCACTTAACTCTTAACTTTCAAACAATGATATTTTTACCACCAGGATATGTGCTGATTTATTAAAGAGTAAATGTTAAGTGCAACATTTTCAATGACATTTAAACCTGTGTCATTTTTGCTGAGAAAAGGCTTTTTTAAGTACCTTTTAAAAAATCATTGCTATATTTTGAAATAGAAACATAATTCATAGAACTTCGGTCCAATTCATTTGGTCTTCATTTATAGAGCACCTACTATGCACCAGCCACTATTCAAGGCAGTGGGCACATAGCAGTGAATGCGATGGTCACTGACCCTGACCTCATGGGACTTGTGATCTTATAATGAAGACAGATACTAGATAAATAACTATGGGACAAAATATGAGGATCCAATAAATCCCTTACTTGTGGCAAGCCCCAAAGCACCAGGGACAGAGAAGTACACATTCCTTCTCTTCTAGCATTATGAGTATTAGTGGGAAACATTTGATGAAAACCAACTTACGCTATCAGAACATCTGATAACTTGGCGTGGAATGAGTGTTTAAACTCTGTTGGTCTGGGTCCTCCAAGAAACAGAAGCCAAGAGTGGATTAAATGTGCAAACATTCTATTAAGAGCAACACCTCTGAGGAAAACAAAAACAGGGAGGGAGTTGGAGGAGTCTGGCAGAGCTATCACATCATGATGCAAGTCTCACCCAGTGAAAGATGGCCTGGAGGGGAGGTTAGGTGGAAACCTACTCTAGATTGTCTTGCAGTGCAAGGAAGATTTGTCCTTAAGCCAAACTCAGCTTCCTTATTCTCCCCACACCTTCAGTTCCTGGAGGTATGGCCTCTATATAAAAGTGAAGACTGGGGGTGCAAGGCTAGTTCAGTGGTAGAATTCTCACCTGCCATGCGTGAGACCCAGGTTTGATTCCCGGCCCATATACATCCCCAAAAAACAAATTTAATGATGTAGTCTTTGGAGTCAAAAATAACCTGGGAACCCCACTCCCAGCCACTTACTAATTTTTTGACATCAGGCAAATTACTTATGAGTTGATTGTAAAAGCTAACGAAATAATATACACAATATGCACTATTATGCCTAGAGCACAAAAGGTGCTTAATAATTATTAAATGCTCTTTTCCTTTTAGCTGTAAAATACATTCATTTGATCAATATATATTTTTGAGACTCTACTATATGCAAGGAGAGAGAACAGGGTGAACATGCAAAGGGCCTAAGACAAGTCTCTGCTCCCAAAACTGATTAAGTAAAAAGCATAGAAACAGATCACTACTAAACACTGAACTGAAAAGTGAAAGAAGCAGAGCCTTTGGCAGAGAAAAAGAGCATGAACATCTCCCTACTTGAATTGTTGCTGAAGTTGATGGCTCAGAAATTCTCAGGGACAATTCCACCTTCCAAAATGTGATTTTTTGAGCTTTGGATGAATTTGCTGGCATACAATGCATGACTTATAAACTCAACACTAGGAAGACGCTTAGTGGGGAACTGAGAGTGCATCCTCATTTACCTCTTGCCATCTGTGTATCTGGCTTTTCCAAACCATTATCTTGTGCCTGCCAGCTCTCCTATATGAATTGTCTACATGTTATACTAGAGAGGTCCCTAGGTGTCAGTTTGCTCCTCAGAATGCTTCCCAAAAGCCCTTTCTAGACCCTTGTATTGGCATGGCACAGCACTCACATTATTGCTCCAAGCATGAGAAGTTGTACTTAGAACATCCAGATGGAGCCCAATCGAAATCAATTTAGATATGGCTTGATTATACGTCAGTGATGCAAGAATTTTCTTTCCTTCCAGGAATGTTGGGGAAATTGGTGAATATTCAAGAAAAATCTAGCAGAAGAATTTTAATAATATTCAGTTAAACAAAACTCTACTGGAGCTGAAAGAATCAGATTCAATTCTCAGCAGAGTTACAGACTTGCTTTGTGACATTAGGAAAGTCATTTGTTCTGCCTAGGCCTGATATCCTGCTCTGTGAAGTGTGTGTGTGTGTGTGTGTGTGTGTGTGTGTGTGTGTGTGTGTAGGGGGGTGAGTTGTAGGGAATTGGTGAGGGGAGGAAGGGAACTCTCATGTACTGAGCACCTAGAATGCATTAAATGTTAAGTCAGAGGTTTGGCATTCATTATCTCAATCACCAAACAACCCTTTGAAGTAGAATCATTCATTCCTTAATGCATTCATTCAATGAATTCTTATTAAGAGCTTACTTTGTGTTAGTCACTCTAGTAGATGCAGGGTCTAAGACGGTGAAGTGGGTTATTCACCCTGGTATATTACCATCATTCTTCACAGCGAAGGCACATGACTTACAGCGGTAGTGGGTGCGGACTCTGAATAAGATCCTATGACTCTAAAACCAGGGCCCTTTTCTCTACACCCACCGGTGCTTCTTAACACTTTTCTCATAATAATAAAAGCACTCTCAAGCCCCCAGCAAAGGAGCCTCTCTAGACATTTTTCTCCTAACCATCAGTCTCATGAAATAAATACTAAGGAAAAAAAATTTGTTGGGTGGGGTTGAGCCTGGGGGGTGTGTCACACACCATTGAATGATCCAAGATTTTTTTCAACCCCCCAAACCAATTTTCACCCCAATAAGGTGATATTGCTCCTGTGGAGAGAACGCATGCTCTATACTAGTTCCCTTACATCTTTATTGACGCCAACTGTTTTCCAGGCACTTTGAGATTCGAGCTAAAACTAAACAAAACAACAAGCATGAGACATGGTCCTCCCCTCCAAGAAATTACCATCTCATACCACCAGCCTCACAGAATTCCCAGAAGCAGTATCGCATAATTCTGCTTCCTGATATAGTCAGGATTGCTAAAAAGAACTTACGAAGAAGAATTGATCTTAAATCAACTCAGTAAAAAAGAAAAGATTCCTTAAGCATAGGTTTCTGAGCAACTGTGCGATGCAAGTCTTTAAAAGTAAGGTAGATTCTTACTTATCTTGGAAATCCAGGGGAATGGATCCATTAACAACCACTCCAATAGGTTTCTGTTGCCTCTTCTCTGTGTCTTTTATATTCTCATTATCAGTTATAGAAGGCCTCGTTGAAATCCACTTGGCTCACGCACTGGCTCAGCATAAATAATATAGACCCCTCTCATATCACTCACCTCCTCCCCACCAATCGCACTGAATGGGCACAATTAGGGGCTCTTCTTTTATTCAGAGGAAAGTATTTTAATGAATCCATTGCTTATAGGCCACAGGAAAAAAAAAAAGCAATTCAAAACCACATTTTGAAATTAAACCTTCTGTGGTCTGAACAAGCATGATTGTCAGTTCTTTTATGCATCTCCAACATGACCACAATTAATATTTTAAAAGGAGCTTCACCAGTGACATATTTAGAAAAGAAATCTTAATATTCTTTTCCTGGTAGCCACATGCCATTGCTCAGCAAAGCAGAGGGGACCCTATCTGAGTGGCATGGCCCTGACAGAGGGAAATGGATACATGGTTGTGAGGGGCTTATGCTTGGGCCTAGCAAAGCCTTTCTGAAACTTACCTCTCAAGTGATGCCAAGGGAGCCAAGGAAACAGCTCTCCTCTCTGTCCCTCCAGCACCCCGGGGGATAACCACAGTTATTTATAGGTAATCCCCTCTTGGAAAGGTCAGATTTTATGATGTGTTTATGACCCCCTCTGCCCAAATACCCAAATACATTCCCTTACATTGGATTCTCTGGGGGTAGTTTTAAGCAGATTTAATTAATTTCTAAAGCTCTGTGCCTGGTTAAGGCAGGAGAGGTTTGGCTCTGTATTTAGCATCAAAAACTAAGAAGCTGCTGAAGCTTTACAGCTCACCTACACTCCTCCACCTCCTCCTTCCTTGTGCTACAGAGAGATTTACCTGTCTCCACCATGGACTTTTCCTTTAACCAAAGAGTTCCTGAAAGATGGCAAAGTTTTTGGGCCAGCGACAGAGCCCAGGGTCACAAATCAGCTTGCACGTATGGATCTGGGATGGGCCACAGTCCGGGTGGACCAGCTCTTTCCCTGGTAGAGTGAAGAACCTAAGTGTGGGAACCAGCTAACCATACACTTTATTCATAGGTGCCAAGCCCATGACTTCAGCCCTCACCTCTTTACAGATGACCTTCACATGTTTATTTCCATTCCCCACCTCAAGGAACAGGGTCATATTTCCAACAGATTGTTCATATCATTGCAGCATCAAACTCTATATCTAAAAACAAACCCTCAAGTCTCAAGAAACAAATATGTGTAGTTTTCTATTTTTATAAATGGCACCATCATTTCTCTTGACACCTAAGTTCAAAAAATTGATGTTTTCTTTTACTTCCCCTGTAAGGGCTTCCCATCACTGCCCACCTCCTCACCAGCTAATGGTTTTGCTTCCCTCTTGATATTTACCCTTCATCATCACTAACTCTCCTCCATGCTTTCTCAGAAAGAGGAGTCCAAGACCTCCATTTGTGCTTTTGACTAGGTCACTCTCTCATGTATTCAGAGCTTGATTCTACCCACTGCTACCAACTCTTTAAAATCTCTCTCCCCAACAAGCACCCTATTAAATAGAGATTCACAAGCCTCCTATATCCCGGCTTTGCCATTTATCAAGAGGACCCTTTCATTTTCTCTAAAATCAGAAATAAAACCTTCCTCCAAGGATAATCCAAAATAACCAATACAAAGTGTCTGGCTCCTTGTAGGCACTTAAATTCACCAGTTCAACAAAATCCTTTTTAGTCTCCAACCACCTTGCTAGGCACTGGGAATGATAATCAGTAACGTTTATTGGCACTCACAACTGACCAGACAGGGTTCTAAGTGCTTATCACACATTAACTCATTTAACAATCACAAACAGTTACAAATATTATTAATTGTAGAAGTAGTTACAATGAATATGCCCAATTTCCAGATAAGAAAACCAAGGCAAAGGGAGGGTGATATCAAATAAGATTAAAATCCAGACAAATCTTAGCCACTGCCACATACATCCTCTAAGAATGTCACAATGACAAAAAGCTGGGATTCTATACACAAGTAAATAATTACAATGCAATTTAGTAAGTGCTCTGATTCAAGGAGTCCTGGGATGTGATGAGAACATAAAAGAAGGACAAATAGTTTGCTCACAGTATGAGGCAATAATTGCCTTTTCATTGGTTTTCAACAGGGTCAGCAAAGGTAAGCTTCAAAAGACAAATGTTAGTTTCCTTTTCTTTTTTGGTCTCTCTCCCATTCAAATGACCCTACTCTCACTGCCAGAGTAATCTCTCTAAAATATAGTCCTGATATTATTCTCTTGCTTAAAAACACAGATTTCCTTACATCCCCAACAAAGTCCATAAACTTCTAGAAGTTGACATTTCTGTTCTTTCCCACCTGGTCTCCATGCTCCAACTGAGTTCCAGCAGCTTCTTTGCCCAGTGTCTAAATTCTCCCTATTCTTCAATGTTCCTTCACTCAAACTATGCTTCTTCTTTTAAGCATTCACAAAACTTTCAACCAAGCATTATCTCCTCTCCTTTGAAATTTCATGACCATTACCTTCAACCTTGTGTTATGGATTTTTATGTACACCCGTTATCTCTTCCACTGCACTTGAAGTTCCTTGAAGACTGAGACAGTTTCTTTTGTCCCTTTATACAAGACACGATGCTAAAATTGTGCAAAATGGAAGTCCGGAAACTAGAAATCTTTGGAGACTTTCTTACCTCTTAGCTCTCAGCTCTTCTCTCCAGTCCCATTAGCCACAAAATGCTGTCCTACCTTTCTCCTAAATAGCACATTCATCAACTTCCTCTATATTCCCACTATGCAGATTTAGTTTGAGCCATCATCTTCCATTACCTTGACTCTTACACTGTTTAAATCAGATGTCAGCAAACTGCCACTATAAAGGACCAGAGAACAAATATTTTTGGTTTTGTGGTCTATAAGCTCTATATTGCAACTACTTAACTCTGCCTCGATACTACAAAAGCAACCATCAACAATTGACCTGTGTTCCAATAAAACTTTATTTATAACAACTGGCACTGGGCCAGATTTGAACCTGGGCAATAGTTTGCCAACCTCTGATTTAAATAGATGCCTAATTGTTCCTGGCTCTTGTGTTCAAATCCATCTTTAACACTGAGTCAGTGATGTTTCTAATTGCAAATCTGATCAGGTTTGCTCAAAGACCCATCATGAAATGGTCCTTGCTTTTGCTGCCAATCTCATTTCTCTCCATGCCCTCCCCCAATACCTCATCTCTATTCTCCTTATTATCCATTTGACAAACCCATGGTTACCTTCCAAAATCCAGCTCAGAGCTCAGTTCTTCCAGAAAGTCTTCCCTAGCTACCACTCCCAAAGCTTATTAAAGACTCTTCTACTCTATCTCTATATTTAGTATGAGGTCCTTTTGCTTTGAGAGTCTCACAAATTAAAATTAAGTATTTGTTTACACGATGGTCTCACTAGACAAGGAGCTCTTTACAAAGAGCAGGAACTGTCTTATCTACCTTTTAATTCTTCACTTCCTGGCACATACTGAGTATTCAACAAATGTTGTTTTCCTGCTTGTCTGAAGGCTGTTCCCAACTAAGAAATACAGCCACTTCCCCAAGACCCAAAGATATGTTTGTCTCTGTGTTGGTCAGATAGCATCAGGCCAAGAAGTCAGGGAGTGGCTAAGGATAAAAGGCAGCAGCCAAGGATTCTGTTCAGGAAGTAGAGAAGCAGTTCTTTGTGGAATACCCAGAACAGTGTGAGGCAATAATTGCCTTTTCATTAGTTTTCAAAAAGAATGGAAAATTTCACATCTTGCCAAGCAGCCTCACAGATATTTCCTCATCCAGATTAACAGCTCAATGAAACCAAATTGTGGGCAAGTGACTAAAAAAGGCTGGCCTGAATGGGGGTGGCCATGGGTCACATTTGTTGGCACTGAGATTACAAGGAGAGGATCTGTGGGAAATCAAGGAAGGGGCAAAGAGTTTACCTAAGATAAAACAGAATAGGAGAGAGACATTTTATTCCTATCTAAAGGCTGTGACTTTCTTCACGTACATTCACTAAAGGGCAAGGTAAAGGCAGTGAAGCCCAAAAGAGGCTTTAGGAATTCCTCCCTTTTATTCATGAAGTACACAGGGGTCTCATACTCTTTCTCTCTCCTTCTCTGTTATGGACTAGTTAGACCAGAGCTACTTTCACAGAGCACATGATAGCATGATCTTAGGGGAGTGATCAAATCTCTTTGTGGGTTAGATGACTATATAACAAATTGGTCACAGATGTATTCCTCTTTCCTTTGAAGTGTGCCTCTAAAGAGAAAAAGAACAGACAGGGATGGGGCAGAGGACCCACAGTGAAAGTAGTCAAAAGCAACCTCTAAGGCACAAGGTTGGCTAACACTCTAATATCCTTATAAGCCACAAATGTAGCCACTCAGATAAGAATTGTCTTATTCATGGAAGTTGCATTTCTGGCCAGCTTTTTCTTTTTAAGTTCTGAATTCTATCTCTAGGCATCTAAATGTCAAGACTTGAAATCTAACTCCAAGAAGAGGGAAAAAAACACACAGCAAGAACAATAAAAGTCATGTCTATCTTTGGGTGTTATTTTTTTTCTTTACAATCATGGATGTGTAGAGTGCATGGGTTGTCCACACTCTGCAAGACTTCCTCTCCAGCCAACAGTGAAGGGCATGCTCAGCAGCTGTCATGTCAATTTGACCAGGACAAAGAAACATATGGAGAATTCATACAAAAGAGACACCTACTCAACAGGCTGGAAATATCCAGATTAAGCTTGGATAGTTGTTTAATTATCCAGATGACACTTTAATCTCTCGCTTAAACACTATGAAGCTAGAACTGTGTCACCATTTAACTAACTATAAAGGGGAGCTCAACTCAAATGAGCAACACATAGTTCCTAATCTCCATCACCATCCAGGAATGTGGTTCAAATCCCAGACTCATTGTACAGGTAACTGACTCAGGGAGGACCATTGGTTGTGGGCCATTTTTACCAATAGATTCATTCAGAAGAGAAAAGTTCTTGAACTCAATCTTTGAAGATTACTGCAGTATCAAATAAACAAGTTTTACATGGAAAAAAAAAAGAGAAGAAGAGAGAGATCAGTCCTTAAGGTTATACAAACATCTAACTAACAATACTGTGATTAAGAGAAGAGTGAGTGTAAGAGCCGATTTCATCTTCTTACCTCATTATTTAATCTCTAGAAGACCTCGGGTAATTTACATTAACCTTGCTGAGCCTGTTTGTTCATCTCTAAAGCTGAAAACGTTTCTGTCTAGTTCGCAGGCTTATACGGAGAATCAAATCATAAATGTGTGAGAGTGTTTTGAAACCTGTAAGATATTATAAAGGTGATATACATACATGAATTATCATTGTTATTTTTAGTGATATATATTTCTTGAGAAGAAATAATCAGCGTAAACATGAAATGTCAGGTATGTTTTAAACCTCTAACCACATTAATATCAGGAATAAACCCTTGCATACTCGAATGGGCAAATGTTGACAAAAGAATACAACTAATTAATTCATTACATAAGAGAGGCTAGGTGACTTCTGAAGTCTCTTCCAACTTTAAAATTCTAATATGAGATCTATATCAGTGTTTTCTGTAGCAGCTTGTTCCCATTGGGTGACCATTCTTAGTTGAAAAAATATTTTTGTAAGCTTAAGTCGGAAGCTACTTTTGTATGGTACCATCACTTAATAGATTTCAGCAGGGGTGGAGCCAGGGGAAGCCATATTACTGAAGTTATGCTGGACTTAACTGGTACCTTCTCCTGAAGCATTTAATAATCTTAACTACCACCTCTTGGTTAAAATTCTGATCTTGGCTTCTATCTCACCATCTGTGGTAGATATGTACTACAGCAAAAACATTTTCTTAATCTTAATTCTCATTCCTATGGGTGTGAACCCATTTATAAATAGGCCCTTTTGAAGATATTATTATGAATTAAGATATGGCCCAACTGAATCAGGGTGAGTCTCATTCCATAATCATGGAGGCCTTATAAGGAGATGTCAGAGGAAGCTATAGACAAGAGCCAGGAGCTGGAAGTCTGCGGACACTGGAAGATGAAAGGACAGCACACAGCCATGTGACAGGAGGGAAAGTTTCAAGCCAACCAGCCAAGGAACCCAAACACTGCCAGCATCCAACATGAGAGAACTACAGACTAGGAGAAAGCAAGACTTACTATTATCTTTATTTGGGACTTCTTCTAGCCTCAAAACTGTGAACCAATAAATTCCTGTTGTTAAGCCAAACCAGTTTGTGGTCTTTGTGATAGCAGCTCTGGTAAAACAAGATGCCACCTTTTCCTCATTGTCTTCCTTAACTCTCTGGCCACTCTTTCTCAACATCCTTCTCTGGCTCCTCTTTCACAAATACACCTAAAATATTGACATTCCCCAAAGCTTTGTTTTGGCCTTCCTCTTATCACCTTAAATATCATCCTTGGATGACTTTAACTATGCAGAAACCATGAGTATAACCAGTACGATGACAACTGCCAAATTTTTATCACCAGCTAAATCATCCCTCCCTCGGTTGTGTATTTCCAACTGCCTACTGCACACCTCAAACCGTCATCAACAATATAAGATCCAAATGCCTTTGTAATGCACCCAAGGCTCCTCATATCTGGCATTTCCTAAATTTCAAACCATTCCTCTTACAGAGGTCTACATGTATCCTAAGATTCAAATAGGCATCATGGTTTAGAGAAAAAGCGAATATTAGTTCTATACTAACCCAACCTCAAATCCTAGTCTCCTGTTTGCTAGCAGTATAAAAACAGCCAAGTTACCTGGTCTGGTTAAGCCCTATTTTCCTCCTCTATGAAAAGCCCATTGTGAGAATTAAATAAGATAATATATATTAACCTAACTCAGCCCCTAACAGAACCTAGTTTCTCAACAAATGTGGCTCCTTTCTCTTCCTCTTCAGAAATATTAAACAACTTAGATTGTCTTAAACATGCCATGATTTATTTTCCACATAACTGTTTTCACACATGCTGTTTCCTTTGCACAGTATACCTTCTCTTTACAACCATACTAGCTCTTATACTACACAACACTTAAGAATAAAATTATCATGAAATATTTCCTTGACAACAACACGCACTGCATTAGGAGCCAGGTGCTCCTTCCTCCAGGCCTTGGGAGCATTTTATTTGTATCTCTATCACTTTATATCATAAATGTTGGTTTACTTCTCCCTACCCCACCAGCCTGTGAGCTCATTGAGAGCTCCATGTCCTCAAAGTCCAGCAATAGAATGGCATAATGCTGAAGAGGTGACAAACCATTAAGCTAATAAAATAATATAATTATTACGTAGTTGATCTAAAATTTATAGTGATTCCATTTCAATGGTGTCTTTCATTTACTTGATTTCTGTACTAGGTAGTGGAACCACAAACATAACATAGAAATTGTATGCTGCTGAAAGTGAAATCTTATATGATCAAAACTGTAAATTAAAGTAATATTTTAATTTGTATGTATTTATTTGTTTGCTATTTGTTGAAAATCATGTAAATAGCTCATGAATTTTAAATTCCTGTATTTGCCCACCACCAAATATGGAAAGGTCTATGCTATTTATATATGCCAGAATATTTTTAGAAACAAATACCAGAAAATCCAATAAGGAAACTTATTGGTTCAAATCACTGGAAGTCCAGAGAAGAGCAGGTGTCACAGTTGGTTAATCGAGCAGTTCAGTGATGTCATCAAGGACCTAGGTTCTTTCTTTCTTCCCAAACTCATAGTTGCAAGAAATTGCTACTGGTACATAAGGCTACATGTTCCCTTTTTCACATCTCAAGGGAGAGAAAGACTCCCTCTCTCCAGTCGTGGAGCAAAAGTTCATCCTCCATCTGACCAGGCCAAAGGACTTCACAAGCTCAACCCTGGACCAATAATTGCCTCCTGGGGAAAGTCATGAAATGACTGGCTTTGTCCTGAATTCGCAATCAATGGCAAAGGGAGTTTAATTCTATGATTGGATATAGCACATTTGAGTCCAGTTTGGTGGGAAGATCAAATTGCACTAGTCAGAAAAAATGGTAGAAGGTCAGAGGCAGCACCCATGTGCTGCACTGTTACTGTTACCTCTCAGGAGAAGAGTAAAGGACAGCAGAGACCCAGGGAAAGCTTTACGTTCCAACAGTTAGTACTGGTTGCTTATTACAGAGGAAGCCAAAGTGCATTTATTAGTTCTCTTACTTGATTAATTGGCTCAATATTTCTTCCTTCCAATAAGTACATTTTCACAGCATGTGGAGTTTCTCCTTTTTTCTTTTTTGTTTATCTCTGACTTCCCACTAGTGCACATCATCACTTTGGTCTGACCACAGTCAACTCTTTTAATTGTATTGTGTCTAAATTAGCTGCCTTAATATTTAAAATAAACATCTCAATGTCCTGCCGAGATGTTGCAGCTAATTTAGTTGGATCACTTTCAAAAACTCCAAGAACTGTTTTCTCTGTTAAAAGAGGAAAGTGTTCTCCTTCTTTTCCATCACACTTTTCTCTAATATAATAAATTGAATATTTTTAATATGATTAATCAGTTTCTTTGATTTTTCAGGAACATGGCTAGTAAGAAGGAAAACTGTACCTTCAGAGAAACAAAGTGTATTAAACAAAAGAATCAGGAAAATGAAAATTTTCCCCTGACATGGAGAACTAGCCATTTACCCAGCCCAACCTGTTTTCCCCCCTCAACTCCTCCACCATCACCACCAAATGTGTGCACACACACTCACAAAGCCTTCTAGGAGTGATGTGAGAAGGTTCCATTCACAAGATTAAACAAGGTGTTGGATCTCCAAACTAGACATTTACTTTCTTCATGTCATTTTGCTGCATGAATGAGAATGCAATTCTCAATTCTTTGTTGCTAGAAGAGGCATGAACCATCAAACCAGGATAAGCTACCTGATTTGACATGTGTACATTTTTACAGTGGAGGTCCGACAGATTTAGGGAGTTAGAATGGGAAGGAGATTGGATAGCTCAATAGTTCCTCTTGGCTATTAAGTACCTTTGTAAAACCATGGCTATTGAATACAGGCTGAGAACTTTACCCCTATGACACTCTGATATAAATGTCTTACAGTTTATTTCTTAACATTTGTTCCCTTTCTGACTGTTTAATTTGTATCAATTATCAGTTCTAGCTGTTATTTTTTAGAAACAGAAGGATTATTCAAGGATAACATTAACTAAAAATACGGTCAAAGGCACCAGGTTTCAGGTATCACTCACTCATTCCCATTTTCTGCTATTTATGCACTAGCCTTGACCCAGGCCCGTAAACCAGAAGAGAGTTATCTGAACTTTCTCACATTTCAATTGTGAAATAGACAAATTATTTTGTCAGGAGAGTCATTCTGTAGGAATCCAGACAGGCTACCAGTTCTCTAGGAAGAACAGAGAACCAGTGTTTTTGAGAAGAGGAATTCCACCTATAGAAACCACGAATATTCCCTTCCCCTTAAAAGAAAGAACTTTCCCTCCACAGGCACCATCAGACCAGCTTGGAAAGACACCAGACTCACTTTCTGCTGCAAGCCCAGCTCCACCCCTTCCAGAGTTCAGACTCATTAATAAGAGAACTGAATGTCCTCATAAAAGACAATATCAAGCCAAGAAAAGTCAACTTATGTGTATAAAAAGACAGTATTTTACCTCCTCAGGCAGCCTGGTTTTTACAGAAGCAATATAGAATACATCTTGCAGAGGTTTGTTGTAAGGTTTGAATGAAATACTTCATGTAGAGCCCTTAGCCAGTGCCTGACACAGAACGCATGCTCAGTTATTCTTATGATGACATGAGGCAGCCTGGTGCTGCAGAATGAATGGAGCTCCAGTGACCAAGCTATCTGTGCTTGAATCCTGACTCTTCTACAGACTACTTATGTGACTACTGACAAGTGGCTCAGACTCTCTGGACCTCAAATTCCCATTCAGGAAAAGTAGAATAATTTCACTTCCCATATAAGTTTCTCTAGGAGTGATAGGATCTGATACAGTTGAATTTTGTCCTCCCCAAAAGGTATGCTCAAGCTCTAACCCCAGGTCCTGTGAGTGTGACCTTATTTGGAAATAGAGCCTTTGAAGATGATATTAATTAAGATGTGGCCGAAGAGAGCTAGGGTGGGTCCTAATACAATGTGGCTGGTATACTGGGCACAGACAGATATAAGAGAGGATACTGGGTGACAACTGAGGCAGATATTATAGCCCATGGACTGCCGGCCACTGACCAGGAGCTAGGAAGAGGCATGGACAGATTCTCCCTTACAGATTTCATGCATTCCCCAGCCTCCACAACAATAAATCTCTGCTGTTTGAAGCCATCCAGATTATAGCACCTTTTTTTATATAGAAGTTCTAGGAAACTAAGGCAGGATCAAATGAGATAAAGATTGTTGAGGAACTTTTGTGAGCCCATAAGTGTGGTGCAAATCTTAATGGCCATAGACTGAAACCCATGAGGGCAGAACCCAATATAGAGTCTGGCCAAGTGTTTGGTACCAGAGCTGTACTTTTTGCATGACTCATGGGCTCTGAACTGTACTTGTTGCATGATTCGTGGCAGCAGCCCCTGTACGGTCATGAGAATTCCCTCCCACCCAAATTCCCTGCTCCTTCACCCAAATTGTGTTCCTCCATTCAGTTAAGACTGATATTCTTCTGATAATATTGGTAAGGCTGTACCAGTTGGTATAGACTAATGACCCAAGCTTTTTTTTTTTTTTTACATGGGCAGGCACTGGGAATCGAACCTGGGTCCTCGGGCATGGCAGACAAGCACTCTTACCTGTTGAGCCACCGTGGCCCATGACCCAAGCTTTTACTTATTTCAATACTCGTTTTATATTTACTACTAGAATGTAATATCAGTAATGGCCATGTGGAACACTGTAATTTTTTCAAGACAATTACCTGTGCCTGATCATATTTAATCCTCATTACAACCCTCTGAGGTAGGCATTTTTATAAATGTCCTTATTTTACAGGTAAAGCAACCTACTTAATAAAACTAAGCCCAAGATTTAAATGGCTCCTGATTGCCTACAGAATAAGGCTGCAATCAATTCACAGTGTAGCATCGTGGTTAAAAGCACAGACTCTTAAACCAGATGGCCTGGAAATCAAGTTCCAGCTAAGCCATATACCTCTGTGTGACTTGGGCAGGTTATTTAAAAGCTTTCTGCCTCCAATTCCTTGCCTATAAAATGGAGGTAATAATAGTATTTACTTCATGAGGTTTTTGAAAGAATTGAGCCAACACATGTAAAATGTTTAGAATAGAATCTAGCATGTAGCAAGTGCTAAATAACTATTGGCTGTTATTGTATTTTAGCCAGACATTCACTGTCCACAACTCTAAACCAGGTCTACCTTTCCAGAGGCCTCTTCTCCTTTACATGTATTCAGTTCTCTAGCCATCTTCATCCACAGCAGACCTAGCATAGCATGTGACATGGTATAGATGCTTGATAAATGTCTGTGGAATTATGAGAGATGGAAGAAAGGACTGAGGGAATACTGGGAAGATGGAAGAAATGAACGAATGAATGAATGAATGAACAAAGGAACAAAGGAACGAACAAACGAAGGAATGAACAAAGGAATGAAGGAACAAAGGAAGGAACAAAAGAAGGAATGAAGGAATGAACGAAGGAACGAACGAAGGAACGAATGAAGGAAGGACAGAGGGAGGAAGGGAAGGAGGGAGGAAAAGAAGGGAGGAAGGAAGGAAAGAAGGAAAGTAAATCATTTCACATTCCCCTACTTGTGTACCCCACCCCTTCCTTAAAGCCAATACAGGCTTCTCATTTTTCTTGAATAGAATCTAATATAATGAAATTTTGCAGAGTCAAAAAACAAGACTTTTTTTGTACCTAGGGTGACTTGCCTTTTCCAAATAACTGCTGCTTATCCATATATATTGCTACCAGAAAGACCTTTCTCCTCATCATAAACCCATTTGAACATGTTGCACAATATTGTGCGTATCTTGAGACGAGAGACTATTGAGTTTATTTAATTTCTAGTCTCGGTATTTGTAGTGGATTGAATTGTGTATCACAATTTGGGCATGTTCTGGTGGGTGTGGACCCATTAAAAATAAGATGTCTTCAAGATGTCACTTCAGCTAAGGTGGGGCCTAAATGAATCAGGGTGGGCTTTAATCCGAACTCCTGGAGCCCTTTACAAGCAGAGTGAGAGTCAGATGGAGAGAGAAGTCAAAGGAACAGCTAAAAGCTGTGACTCAATAGAACCCAGAAGAGAAAGGAAAAACACCACTGTGTATATTCTGGACAGATTACCTGGAAAAAATTTAAATAGCCCCTTGAATTTTTAAATATTTGGTTTAGGAACATCAGTGAAGATTTTATGTGATAATAAGTCTTCCATAGGAACTCAGAATCAGGGTGGTTCTGGATTGTATCCTTTTTTAAATTGCATATTCCTTTCCTCCAAGAAAATGCCTCAATGAGTACGAAGAAAGGCATTTCTTCTCCCATAAATGAGATAAGGTGTTTTTTGTTGCTGCTGTTGTTTTTTAGTTCACTGCCTGAAACAGATACAAAGTAAGGGGGGTTTTGGTCCATGCACAACACTCAAGGGGACATCGTGGCATTTAGTTGTAGGATAACTGGCTTTTTTTATTCTATTTTCTTTGCCCAGTATAACTGATACTATAACTCAGAAAAGTGAGTGTACTTGGTCCAAGACTTAGACTTAAGACCTAAAATACAGTTAATATTTCCCCATTATTCTTAATTCTCAATAAATCTTTTTATACTGTTGCTATTTGTCATACTTCTGATAAGCCAAACCATAGGACTGAGGTCTCCCTACCACCACAAATGTGGGATTTTTGCCTCTGGTAGTTTTTCTTAGAAAAATAAATGTTTTTCATTTTTATCTACTGTCCCTCTATGATTTTCTTCATTCCTCATCCAAAATTTCAATGATAGAGCTACCCAAAATTTTGTGCCTAGCTATTTTCCAAAATGTAAAACATAGTTTTATAAAGAGACACTCTATTTATTCAAAGTGCTTATTTTAAATGTTCTTCAGTTTGAGGTGGTGTTTTTCTCAGGCATCCCACAGAGAAATTAAGTAAAATGCAATAATGTTCCTATGGCAGAGGAGGAATTTTTCCACTGTTGCTAGAGTTGAAATTGTGAGTGTAGAATAATGACTGTATGTTGACTTGTGTTTCCATTGCCCTCCCA
This sequence comes from Tamandua tetradactyla, assembly GCF_023851605.1. NCBI lineage: Eukaryota > Metazoa > Chordata > Mammalia > Pilosa > Myrmecophagidae > Tamandua > Tamandua tetradactyla. The sequence goes on along the minus strand of NC_135333.1, from coordinate 159,153,913 downwards.
GTAAGGTGTGCAACAAGTTTTTCTCAGAGGCATTTGGTTTACTGGCTAGCAGTCATAAAGTTCCTTGGCAAAAAGTGATTTTCTTCCTTTAAAAATTTAGTTAAGAATCTATGGTTTAAAAGGAAGAAAAAAAGGTCACTTCCTGGAGGTCTGCCTGGTTAAATTGGTTAGGCAGTATATTTTTTTATGAGAGTAATCAGAGTAAGAAGGTAATGAAACATCATAGCTCACATGACCTTGCCAGCAGAGAGATGCTCTTCTAGCTTAGACTTGCTCTCCAATCCTGAGCATTATCTGCAGATGACACTGGGTAACCTCACTTCAGTCAGAAGTTTATGTCCCAAGTGTCAGTCCGAGCTACATATATGAGGTGGAAAGGTTGAGATGGAATTTGTCCAAAAAGCCAACTAGATTATTAACATTGAACTTAGTGCCTTAAAAGTTTATTTTAAACAAAATTCCTCTTTCTAAGAAGTATGCCAACCTCCCAAATTATATATATATTTTTTAAGAAATTACTATAAGAGACTCAAAGAGACCAAGCCATAAATGAAAAAACTAAAGACCAGAAAGTTTAAGTTGATTGCCAACTTCACAAAGTGAGTTGGTGGCCGCTGGAGAACTGTGGAACTAAAATTTTGACTTTCCCTTTCCATTATCAGGTTCTAGCACCCCATAGACTCTTGACACAGGCAGTATGTGTCAAGGCTCATCCATCTCATTCTTGTAAGTTTTTAGCTTAACAGAGGTGGCCATTTCCCTTTGTCTACAGCTCTCTCAAAATGCAAGAAACTACCCCATCCTTTTTCCAGATTACAGGTAACCAAGCACCTCTATAGCCCTTTAGGACCTAGTGGTCACTAAACACTCTCTCTGCGGTGCTGCTAGAGTTTATCTTCATGGGACGATGGGGTGATTCATGGGGGTGGGGGAGGTGCATCTAGGGCAGAGGTCAGACAAGGATTCTGCTTTCATGTTGGGGCAGCCAGGACTGCTAATAAACCTCTGTGATGGGTTACTGGGAAGTATTTTCTATCAGGTTGCTCCAGATTGTTCATAAAAGAACTCTAACCATAGCCCTTTTTCTGAGTGAGTGATCCTGACGCTTGTGGAGGTGGTGACAATTTTAGAATTAATTTAGTAATGAGGCTCAAGAATTTGAATTGTCCTAGTTCCTGAGCTTTGCCTTCTCCTCTTCTTTCTCCTCCCAACTCCCCCACCACCTCCAAATCAAGCTTCCATTTCCCCTAGCATCCAGATCCTTCTCTTTTTATTGCAGCACAAAAGTGTTCATGCTGTTTCTCTTCTCCAATATAAATTCATCAGGGCTTTTCAGGGAACATCCATACCTCAGAAAATCAAAGACCTGTTCATTCTCTAGATGAGAGGGGATGCATCCTTGGTTTTTCTTCCTGCTGGATGACTCCCATTCAAATACCTTGTATGCTGCAACCCTTTCAGGGAGCTCTCTTGCCATCAGCAATGAAAACAAAATTCTAGTTAAGTTCTCAGCAAGTCACCCTGTGAGTTGTCTTTGATAGGATGCACATGGCAGTGAATGAATGCTGTAAGAGAATCAAAATTCCCCTGGTTCTTTGAAGAGCTTGAGTAGGGAGAAGGAATAAAGAAGAGAGAAAAGGAGGAAGAAAGGGAAGGAAAAAGAAGGAAGAAGAGAGGGAAAAAAAAGATGAGAAGAGAGAAAAAGAGGAAAAGAAGGACTGAGAAAGGCTCCCAAGGAAAAAAGGAAGGACAAAGGGAAAAGGAAAAGAAAGTTTTAATTATGTGATAGAACACTTTAAAAGTTAACTCTCCAAGTCTCTGGACATCTTTACAATGGTAATTTGGTATGCAAGCCTTGTCATAAAACAGTAAAGTGAGACCATAAGATTAAAAAAATAATAAAAATAAAAGAACACCCTTGAGTGAAGTTATGACAATCCTGTGTCCCCTGAACTGTAAATGGTCACATTAAACATGGAAAATCCACTGATGCAGCAAGTGGTTGCTCACCGCAGCTGTTCTAGTGATGATGTTTTTGTCGAAAGCCAGTTGACTTTTGAACTCAGAGCTTTCCTAACCGAGTTTCTTATTCATTAAACAGTCTGCTCCCTCATGAGCAGTCTCTGTGTGTCCGTCATCTTGAGTGGGCTCACAGAGGCCTTGTCTTCAGAGCTGGTGTCTGTGAAGTTCTTGGGGATAACATGGATCCCTACCAGTTAAGAAAGCAAAGCAAACTAATGCAACTTCAAATCTGAATAAGGCATCACATTCAAGCTCACTTAACTAAAATGTTGTCCTTAGAAAATTAAACCATACTTTGAATACAAAAATAAATAAACAAACCAACCTTCATTTTCAAGGTGATGCTCATGGATGTCTATTGCTCTATAGTGGGAAATACGCTGTTATTCACTAGTTTCCTAAGGATATTAAAGATAATGACAATGCTTCAAACCATCAGAAAACCTAGGGTGACCAGCCATCTTAGCTGGATCCCAGGACTGAGGTATTTCTGGAATGGGGGACTTTCAGGTCTAAATCGGGGAAAGTCCTGGGCAAACCCAGAGAAGCTGGTCACCCTAAGAGAACCTCCCACTACTCTTCAACCCTCTCCTTGACTTTCTCTGACTTGCAGCACCAAGACTATTCTCCATATTTTCCTGGAATTGAACTCCCACTTCGTTTTATAAATATCTTTTCATAGAATTTGCTCTCCCACTGGACCCACAGGAAGATATTCCCTTTAAAGTGAATAGAATCCCTTTAAAGCCCTCACCTTCCAAAATTAAACCATGTGCTTTTTAGAAGACACCTTACACAGGGCTTAAGTACACAGTTTAGAAGTCAGACGAACTTAAGTTCAAACTCCAGCTCCACAATTTACTCACTCTGTGACCTTAAGAAAATCACTTACCCTCTCTGTGCATCATTTTCCTCATCTTTACAATGGGGAACAATGTTACATCGTTCACAGTGCTGTTGGGAGGACCAAATGAGACACAAGTATGTAAAGTGTATAGCTCTTGGCCTTATGCTAAGAACTTAACACATGGTAGTCGTCATTATTCTATTTACGGTTTTATTTCTAAGCACCAAAGGAGGCAAAGATGAGAAAAATTAGAAAAGGATACGTACAATAAGATCACCCAAGTTTTAAGCCCTGAGGTTCTACCACCATGGATTTATTTTTACACCAAAAATGCATTCTTATAATTATGATATCCTGCCCACAACCACAATGCACACAACCCTATGAACTAAAGTAACAACCACCAAAAACTCTACCATGTTCATAGGGGGCATCCTCGTCTTCTCATCTATCCCATTTTATTAGTTAAAATCCCCATTATGTGAGCCACTTACTCGATTTTCACTAAACAGAAAGTCACTGGACGCAGTCCAGCCCCCATAAAATTTTACTGCTCTCTTTGTTATCGCATAATGATTCCTAAGAGTTAACGTTTTACTTTTCTCCTAAAATAAGAGATTTGCTTAAAGGAAGAAATCTCATTATAAGTACTAATGATGCTAAATCCAGTGCTTTATTGCTCTACTAAGAATTGATAAATTATCCAAACAAAGTTTAAAGTCATGAGTAAGCCAGAGGTTATTGGTATAATATTACATTTTCTCCCCCTCCTCATTCTCTTCTTCCTCCTTTTCCTTCTTATTTCTAATTACAGATTTAATGTGTATATTCCCAAAGACTACATCATTCTCTGGGAATGCAAGTTGGAAACAACACAGAAATAATAATTTATTTGGAAATAAATGCTCAAAGTGCTTTACAATGTGATTATATCCAAACTGCTCTGTTTAAATCTAGGTATAAAAAGCTGCTATAATAGACATTTCTGATGTAATGCCATTAAAGCCATATATGCCTTCCTACAGACCATCATATCATACAAAGGCATGCATTAAAAATAATAGAACTTATGAAAGATAAAGAGTGAAGAGAAAAACACTCAACACTCAAGCAACTTTCAGAAATCTAAGAAGGTGACAGCAATGGCACAGTTTTGAGTCCCCCTAAATTTTCATTAAAAATAAGCAAAGCAACTAAGATACCCAAACATTTACAACAAATGACAGTGTGTTCTAGTCTGCCAAAGCTGCCAGAATGCAGCACACCAAGAGATGGATTAGTTTTTAATAAAAAGGGGGTTTATCTAGTTAAAAATGTATGGTTCTTCAGGGGAAAGAAAGCTAACTCTCATCTGAGGTTCTCTCTTACATGGGAGGGCACAGGGTGATCTCTGCTGGCCTTCTCTCCAGACCCCTGGGTCCCAACAGCTTTCCCCAGGGTGATTCCTTTCTGTATCTCCAAAGGTCTGGACTGAGCTGCAAGTGCTGAGATGAGGTACAGTGAGCTGATTGAACTGGGCTGCATTGAGCTCTCCCTTCTAAGCTTCCTGTGAATTAAATCAAACATCACTCATTGTGGAAGGCACTCCCCTTAGAGACTGCAGATGTAATCAGCCATAGATGAGTTTCACAAGCTAATGATTCAAATCCACAACAGCAGAATGAGGCACCATCACCTGGCCAAGTTGACACCTGAACCTAACTACCACACAGGGTAACCCCTGAATTCTCAAAAGCCAAGCATAAAAGGACAAACCACCCGACAGGTACAAGTACTAAATGTAGAGATATGTGTATAGGCCTATGACCAAATGAAGGAGGCAAATGATAATTGCTCTGAAAATATAGATAAAATACAACTATCAAAATGGAAGGAGAATCAGGAGACCCTCTGAAAAGTTGAGAAAGCCTGCTGATTATCTTAGAGTGATTAATGGGGAGCAAAAGATAATAAATCCAATCAAATGCTATTGGGGAATGTGGAAGAGCAACTGACATCAATATATTTCATAGTAGGGGCCCATTAGACAATCAGGATGGGGGCAGATAATAGGCTGTTCTTTTGTTTTGTATGCTGTGTGGCAAGGGCCACATTTCATTCTTTTTCCATCTAAGTATCCATCATTGCAGCATCATTTGTTGAATTTTTGTTTGTTTGGTTTTCTGTTTGTTTGTTTGCTTGTTTGTTTTGGGAAGTGCACGGACCAAGAATCAAACCCAGGTCTCCTGCATGACAGGCAAGAATTCTACCACTGAACTACACTCGTCCCCCTTTTTTTTATTTGTTTAAATGTTAATATAAAGTTAACCCTTAGAAAAACGAATGCAAACCTTCCTAAGTACTAAGAAATACACTTTAAAAATCGAAAGAAGGAAAATAAAATAGACTAATAATGAAAGACATTATCAAATGAAAAAGGCAAGGTGATGAAGATTGTTTAGAGTGGGCAACATTTATTTGAGAAAGAAAAAATAAGCAAAAGTGGGAAATATCAATACATACATATCAGCTTTTATCAAAAAGCAACCAAAGAATAAGCCATACAATTAAAAGTTATTGCTTATCTAAATGGAGAAGGTTTAGGTACAGAAAATAAATTTCTTTAAATACTCCTTGTTTAGTGAATTTGACTTAGAACCAAGTAAATATTTTTCAATATTTACAAAACAATTTTTAAAAGCAATTTCCAAAATCCAACAAAATAAATGTAATTCTGTATCCAGTTACTAGCAAAAACACACGAAGAAGACTATTTCAAATTATTTTAAAACAGTTTTTGACTGTGACTAGTATGATACAGCTGAGGACAAGAACATATTCTTTAATGTTTTAACAATTTCAGGAGATCATATTGTGGTGACAGTGTTGGTATTACTAATCTTAAACTTCACCACTGTGGGATTAAACATATGAGAAGTAATATGATATTTGTTTTAGTTTTCTGGGCTGCTCAAAAAAATATCATGCCATAGGCTGGCTTAAACATTGGGAATTTATCACCTCACAGTTTTGAGGATAAAAGAAAGTCCAAATCAAGACATCATCAAGGCGATGCTCTCCTCCCAAAGACTGGCCCTCTGGGACTAGCTGCTGGTGATCCTTGGTCTTCAGCTTGTCACATGGCAGGGCCATGGTAGAATTTCCTGGCCTCTTCCTTCTCTTCCCAGTTCCAATGATATTTAACCACTTGGTTCCTATGGTTTCTTACTCTCTGTGTCTGAATATCATTCCACTTATAAAATCCGGTAATAGGATTAAGAGCCATCCCAACTGAAGTGGGTCGAACCTTATCTAAAGTAACGTCATCAAAAAGTCATACTTACAATAATGACAGAAAAAAAAAGAAAGAATAAATAAATAAAAAGCTTACAATGGTTCACACTCACAGGAATGGATTAAATCTAAGACATGTATTTCTGCAATATATACAGCTCCAAGTCAGTCCCAAACTCTAATCTTATTCTTCGGAATGTCCTTGAGAGTCAGGATTCTTAGCATGGAAGAAATGATATACAAATGTAAGACAGAAGGTGCATGCGTGGTTCAGTTGTAGAGTGTCCGCCTTCCATGCAGGAGACCCAGATTCAATTTCCGAACCATGCACCCCTCTGCCAAAAAAAAAAAAGATGTAAGACAGGAGAAATTAAATTTAAAAAGTATTCCTAAGTTTGAACTGGAAGCATCAATATGAACTCAAAATGTATTTTATTTTATAAATGTCTTATTTATATTTATCATATAAATGTATTTTATCTTAAATATATATGCATACATATAGTGTGTGTGTGTGTGTGTGTGTGTGTGTACACATTAGAACCCCTAGAAATAGATAATGGCCTCCAAATACCACTATCACTCAAAGGTCTGAGGCAGGGAAATTACAAGATGAGCTCTAGAGTACCTTGTCATGTCAGATGACAGGGAAACAATCAAAGATTACCATGGTCATATCAATAGGAGTCAAAAGGTTCTTACTTCTCTTCACCATGGGCAAGACACTTTGAGCATCAGTAATCATAAAAACTGCAAGAGGTTGAACATCAAATTGTAAAAATCCATGGAAACATCACAATATTCCCAAATTAAAAAAAAAAATTACCTGGTCACCATTGGTGAATAAAGACAAAACTCAAGCTTTTACCTGCCTTTCCTATATAAACTGAACTATCTGTGTAGTAATAAAGGGAAGTTTCTTTTTATAAATCGTTCAGCTAATAAGTGAAGAAGGAATTATAAAATTAGGATTCCGATTTTTTGCAACCCTTAGTGAGTTAATGGTTCATTAATTGAGTATCAATTAGTGCTGACACCGTAAAAAGAGAAATAAGAAAACTTCACATGCCTCCTCATGGCAAAGTGCAACATCGCTTATGAATTAGTAAGGTTAAAAAAAAAAATTCTAACCTGAATCGAGTCCTTGTATTCAACTACCGACTTGCAAGAAGTACACAAAACAGAGAACCCTGTTAATCTATACTGCAAAGAAGCAAAGACTACAGCCCAGGCCATGGGAAACATGACTAGACAAATAACCCAGATATTTCAACAAATAAATTTTTAAAAAATTAGATGGAGATAGACCCTATAATTTTGAAGAGATTAAAAAGACATGTCAGGGCGCACGGGTGGTTCAGTGGTAGAATGCTCACCTTTCATGCAGGAGACTGGGTTCAATTCCCGGACCATGCACCCAAGAGAAAAAAAAAGACATGTCAGTCATTCACATTATATGGACTTGATTTGGATCCTGATTCAAAATAAAAGAACTATTATATATATATATACATGACATTGATAAGACATTTGGAAATTTGAACATTTATTGGTTATAGATGCTCTATGGTATTAAAAATTGTTAATTTTTTACCTTTGACAATGGTATTGGGGTTATGTTCAAAGCAAATAATATGTCTTTATCATTTAGAGATTTATACTTAATATGTATAGATGAGATTATAAGATGTACAGGACTTAGTTCCAAATAACATGAAAAAAGCAAGTAGTTAGGGGTGCAAATGGAAATTTATCGGTCATAGGTGCATCATCGTTGAGCCTAAGTGATGGAACATGCGGGTTCACTATTCAATTCTACCTGCTTTTGGATTAGTGTGCAATTCTCCAAATTAGAAGTTTTGTTTGTTGGTTGGTTTTAATGCTGGTATATCTTGATGTGTTTTATCTCGGCATATATCTCTGAACTTCCCAGGAAGTCTTAATAGTAAAGAACCTTGGAAACAAGAAATGGTGTAAAAATTAGAGATCAGAACATTATCCACCCTTCCTAAAACACAGAAATCTACAGACGTCTTTGCCAAATGGTAAAATGTTGAGTTTGAAAAGAAAGGGCAGTGGAGAGAAATGTTTCTATAGTTGGTCTTTGTGGATTTCATTAAAAAATATGATTTTACACATTATTATCTGTGCCAGAGGCACCACTTCATCTTTTCGGGGCACAATATGCTCCTAGAATAATATTTAGCATAGAACTACAGAATGTAATTGCTGGGCCTTTCCCACCTGAATCTCTCTGAGGATGTGGATTCTGCTCCTGTCTCCTTTAGTCTGGAGCATTCATGGTCTTGAACTTCCTTGAAAAAGCTCTAGCAATTCAGCCTTTGTGCCTGCAGAGGATTCCTTCATTAATTGGAGCTGGCATTAGCAGGATTCCCATGCCATCTGAGTGAGGGGAACTTAAGGGCAGTGGGTGGGGTTTGTGTCAAGCCAGATGGATACTTTTAGTAAACCTTATGGGAACTCATGTGCCAAGAACTGGGCGACAGGAATGTGCCAAATGTCCTGAGGGAAAAAAGCAGGCGGGAGGTCCAGCAGAGTAGCCTGGCCTGCCCCTCTCATAAAAGTGTGCCGAGAGCCCAGAAATCCTTTCCTGAGGTCTCCCAAACATGTGTCCAAATTTATTGAGTATTTATATGAGAAAAATCTCTTTTGAACAGGCACATTTTTCTTAATACTGGTTCTATTTACAAAGTTTCTAAGGACAACGTTGAGATGACATAAGACTTGTGTTCACTGTAGCTAGAGTTTATAGACCAAAAAACATGGAGAATATTGGGTTATCCGTGGCTGACTTTTTTTTCAACTTTTTTTTATTGTATAATACATATTTAAAGCAAAGAAATAAAGAAGCAATAGTTTTCAAAGCACTCTTCAACAAGTGGCTGTAGGACAGATCCCAGTATTTGTCATAGGCTACCATACAATCCTCTCAGATCTTTCCTTCTAGCTGCTCCAGAATATAGGAGGCTAGAGGGTGTAAATACTTTTTTATCATCACAATTGTGTGGCTGACTTTTGAGAATCTCAATAAAACGTTGCCAGAATTGCCTTGTCTATAGCATAATTTCAAGCCATTTTCATTATCACCATCATCATCAATACTATTTTCTTTGCATCGACTGTACACTGTCAACATACGGTGTTCCTGGAGGTTTATTTTCTTAGCATAATGTTTCTACTACAATCTTTTGGGGGAAAGAAAAAAGTATGCTGAACTTCAAGAGAATGAGAGTAAAATTATAATGTGTTACCTTCAACCCATCCCTATTTAAAAATTAAATTGTTCCTAAACTTCAGCACCATAGTGCTTACAAATTGCTTGGAACCTAGCGTGTCTCACTGTATTGTTATCACTACTCACCTGTCCATCATTTTCATCCATAATTCTGTAGTTCTGCAGGTCAAGGGCAGTGTTTATCCAACTCACTTTTTCACTCAGCACTTAGCACATAGCAGGGCCTTAATTCCTGTTTGTCCCCCGAATGAGTAAATAAACAAGCAAATATAACTCACAACTGATGACCACGTGCCAAGACCTGCTGTCCGACAACTCTACTAGAAATAGTTCACGTATTGTCTCATTTAGTCCTCACAGAAGCCTTATCAGGAAGACAGAATTGTTCCTCTTCTACAGATAAAGAAATTGAGTCTCAAAGACCCTAAAGGACAGATCCATAACCAAAAGGTGAGGAGAGGGTGAGTTAGGAGTTCAACCCAGGTCTGAGGGATTCCAGAATTATTGGTCTTCCTAAGGAGCCAGCATACTGCCTCTGGGCATTACACCTTCTCTCCAAAGATGGAGAAAGCCTGGTGGAAAGGTCTCACCTTTGCAAAATGGAGAAGGGAAGAAGATCAGTTGGTGACCCCCGAGCCACATACCAGAATACAGACATTGTCCCCTCAAGCAGAGCTGCTGACTCTTGGCCATCACTAGTTTAATTTTAAGAAAAAGTTAAAGCAAGCTCACATTCACACACATTCGCCTTTGTGTGGATTTGGGCTGTGTTCTTTATTTTGTTCTAAACAGATCTTCTCCTCTCTCTTTTTAGTCACATTTCTGAAAAACAGAACGTTATGTTCTGTATCAAATCTCAACACAGCTGCACATTTAAAAAAAAAAGTGTACCTCAAAGTTTCTTATTTTAAAAGATATATAAATGCAAGATTCTAGCATGTCTAAATATTTCTTCATTGTTTCCTCAGGTCAGGAGAAACATTTATTCATCACTTTCTTTTTCTTGTAGGTCTGTTGAATATAGTAACTCTGTTCTATCTTTCCTTCATGCCTTTTCTGGAGTCCCAAACTTCCACGGATCCTTCTTCAGTTGTCCGTTCTTCATGGGAGACATCACAGTTAGGTTTGGTTCTGTTCTTTTGCCAGGGTAAGAAAAAAAAGTGAATATTTACCATTTGTTATTTAACAGGCATAACTGGACTGTTATTTTTAGGCAAAGATAAATTTAAGGATAGGAACAGTTATCTGGCCCTTTATTAGTAAAGTGGTGTTTTTTTAAGTAACTTGCTTTTTACTACTTTTTAATGTTTCCCAGATATTTTTGTGCAAGAGGTTGTCTTTTGGTCTATGAAGGCAGACATAATATCATAATTGTACTCAAGATTCATTACTCTCACCAGTGAGTACATTATTTGTCATCTACACACAAACTAACCAAAGACCCTGAAAGATGAGAAAATAATCCTTCATTTAAAATTAGAAAGGAGGTTAAAATATATATATATTTATATCCATTTTTTCCCAAGAACATGGGATTCCTTAAAAATTTTAAATGGAGAATGTCTATTCACAGATAGAAGTTAATGCCACCAAAATGTATATCTTCAATCAGTTTGAGATATATTTCAAAGGTTTATTTTCAATCAGGTGAAGGTTTATTCTTGATTGGGGAATGAAGAAAATGTTTCTGTATATTATAAGCATAGATACTATTCCTTTTTCCATTTCTTAATGAATCAGGCAGCCTCAGAATTACATATCAAATATATTCTAAGATCTATTCTAAAGCAGACAAAAGAAGGAGAGGATCAATATGTCAGCAAAAATGAGCCTCTATCTTCTCAACAAACTATCATCACTAACTGGTAATCATATTATTTACTTATTATTACATTTGCTCAGTTGACAACGGATCCCTTTTGGTGTTTGTATATTCTGTCATTGTTCACAAACTTCCTTAAGAATAAGGAATAACAAAGTCAACCTCGCACTCACACAAAATATATCTTTTAAAAATATAGCAAAAAGTTAACAATTTTTATTTGCTCTATCAGCTCCTTTAGTCTAGAACTATATTTTATCTCTATTTTGCAAAGCACTTGCCAGGCATGCAGGGCAACTGAAGAGATAGCGGTTGATAGTGATTATGATGCATCGTGCGCTCGTTCACAAGGGACATTTGCTGAAGATTAAAAATAAATTCACAACTAATTGACTGCCAGCCATAAGCTATGCTGTTGGGACTTCCAAACTACCAACTGGAGAGAAAATGATTAAGCAGCTTTTGCCAAGGACCAAGCCAAAGATTAAAAACAAACTCCCTATTTAATTTGCCTACTACACAACTAATCAAATGAATGGTATCTTTGGTATTTCTGTAACTCCCTAAAGGGGCCACTTCAGGAAATGAACCCTTGGTCACAAGTGCTATAGCTCATCCCCCTAAGCTGTCCCTTTCAAGTAGTCAGTTAGCAAATATTTATTGAGCACTAACTATTTGCCTGGCACCTGTAGACCTTGCATCTGGGGATCCAGCCATAAATAAAGCCCACACGACTCTCGTCTTTGTGGCATTAGCTCTAGCAGGGGAGGAATACAGTAAGAGACTTAAGAGACAGAGAAAGGTGAGGAGAGTATATGCATTCCTGGGATACCTCTGTTCCTTATTTTCATTACTTTGTCATAGCTACCTAAATTGAAGGCAGATATCTATATTCTGTATCTCATGGATAAGACATGACCCAAGAAACTTAATAATTGTCTTCCCCAGTGAGATATGACCCACAACAGTATAAGAACTTACTGACTCGTGTGGATGACCAATGCATGGACCACTGATAGGATGCAATTTCGTTTTCTTTGAGGGTTTCAATTCCACCTAGGAATAGAAGCAAACCTTTCCAGAATAGTCTTACAAGATCAGCTGTTTCTCTCTCAACTCTTCACCATCTACTTTCTGCCCCCACCCTAGAACTTCTGCTAACCTTTCTTTACTTTGACCTCCTATCTGAGTCTTCATCTTTTTTCTTCACAAATCCTGAGATAATTGACTATGGTTGTGTGATGGTTATTAATATTCACCAGTACCTAGTTCTCCTTTACTTTTGGTTAGACAAGGGATTACATCTCCATACTCCCCTAAAGTTAGATGTGTCTTTGTGACCAGTTTTGGCCAACAAAACATGAATGTCATTCCGAACTGAGGTTTCTCATGGCTTATGCTCAACTCCCCAGCACTTTTTCTCATCCCCTGCTGTGGCAAACCCTGAAACTTGGTGATGAGCGGGAACTTCTTCAGCCTAGTCTCTATGTGACAATAATGAGCAAAGTTCCTATTCACACCATGAATGAGAAATAATCCTGAAACTTTGAGGTGGTTTCCACAGTATGACCTGAATTATTTTGGTACTTTTTTTTTTAAATCAACTGACTATGGTATTCTAGCTTGCTAGCAGCTGGAATGCAATACACCAGAAATGGAATGGTTTTTAAAAAGGGGAATTTAATAAGTTGCTAGTTTATAGTTCTAAGGCTGAGAAAATGTCCCAATTAAAACAATTCTATAGAAATGTCCAATCTAAGGCATCCAGGGAGAGATATCTTGGTTCAAGAAGGCCAGTGGCATTCAGCCTTTCTCTCTCAGCTGGAAGGGCACATAGCAAACATGGTGACATCTGCTGACTTTCTCTTCAGGCCTCTTGTTTCATAAAGCTCCCTGGGAGGCATATTCCTTCTTCATCTCCAAAATTCACTGGCTAGTGGACGCTCTGCTTCATGGTCCTGCGGTATGGTGAAGCTTTCTCCAAAATATTCTTTTATGAGATTCCAGTAAACTAATCAAGACCCATGTAGAATGGGTGGAGACATGTCTCCATCTAATCAAGCTTAATACCCAAACTTGTTTGAGTCACATCTCCATGGAGGTCATCTAAGTTTCCAACATACAGTCCTGAATAGGAATTAGAAGAAACAGCTGCCTTTACAAATGGGATTAGGATTAAAACATGGCTTTTCTAGGGTACACAAATCCTTTCAAACCAGCACATATGGTGAGGGAAAGGTTGGGGGAATCTTTGCCAAAATAATATGCAACTGGAAGATGGGGGTCCAGCTTTGTTACTATTTTGTAAGTCATCACTATTATTATTATTATTATTATTATTATTATTATTATTAGCATCAACCTATTTACTAATTTTTTTTAACGTTTTTACGGTATAACACAAAGGAAAGAAAGAAAGAAGCAGTAGTTTTCAAAGAACTCTTCAAACAAGTAAGTTACAGGACAGATCCCAGAGTTTGTCATGGGCTACCACACCATCATTCCAGATTTTTCCTTCTAGCCGCTCCAGAATATTGGAGGCTAGATATTTTTTATCATCGCTTTTTTTTCTTTTTTGTGAAAAATAACGCATATACAAAAAAGCAATAAATTTCAAAGGACAGTGCAACAACTAGTTGTAGAACAGTTCAGAGTTTGGTATGGGTTACAATTCCACCATTTTAGGTTTTTATTTCTAGCTGCTTTAAAATACTGGAGACTAAAAGAAATATCAATATAATGATTCAGCAATCATACTCATTAGTTAAGCCCTATCGTCTCGGTATAACTCCACCATCACCTTTGATCTTTCTCCCACTCTTTAGGGGTATTTGGGCTATGGCCATTCTCACTTTTTCATGTTGGAAGGGGCTGTCAGTAATATGGAATAGGAAGATGGAACTAGCTAATGTTCTGGAGAGTCTGGGCCCTCTAGTTTCCAGGGCTTATCTGGTCCAGGGACCCATCTGGACAACCTATTTACTATTATAGAGCATAGTGACTGTAGGTAATATGCTGAAGTTTAGTTTGCACCTTTAAAATGGAGGAAAAATAGCATTCCTTCCTTTTAGATTAATAACCAATAGTAGAAACGTCCAAGTACTTTGAGTTCTCAGGATGAAAAGTGCATTCTAGGCAGAGTGTTAAGTGGAAAGGACACTGGCTGGGGCTCTCATAATTTGTGTACTCTTGAGCAAAAGCCTCTTCCCTGAACCTTGCTCTCCTCATGTCAGTTGTTCCACAGGTTTCTAGTATGTTCACTTAGTGCCAGGGACCATGCTAGGTTCTAGGGGTGGGCCTGTACAACCAGCGAGGGACAAGGCTTTTAAACTCTAAATATTATGATCACTAATTGAATAATACAAACATATTAGGAGCTATAAAGGGGATCCCAGTGGACCTCATGTTTGAAGGACCTAAGCAGAGAGAAAGTGATCAGGGTACTTGATAATTAAGCTTTGTTTGGAAGACTCTCTAAAGCCAGTGTAATAATATTTACTTTGAGGGTGGTTGTAAGGAATTTTTTTTTAAGTGAAATTCCTGGCACATAGTTGGTTCTTAATAGATGCTTGTTATTGAACAGTGTCATAGAAACTTGTCCTTACGAAATCACAAGCTCTAAGTACAAAAAGGGGCAAAAAACATGCAACTTCTACCATATATTAATACAAGCTCCAGTACCAGCGTTGTCACTATTAATACTAAAACTTTGCTCTGAGCCATTTCATAATTTTATTTTTATGTTTCCCCTGACATGTCTCAATTTAACCACTGGGGAAGCCCCTATCTTCCTGCCTGCCTTGTTTTGGTTTTGTTTCATGTACCTTTCCTGGCAACAGCGTCCATTTAGTTGACTGGTTACCATAGAAGCCTGTTTGCTCTGTAAGGCGGAAAGTGTTCTAGGGAAATCAGCAAACTACAGGAAAGGAAAAATTGAAAGTCTCTTGCCCAGATTATGAGTCAACAGGTAAACCCAATTCACTCTATTCCAAATTACTTCTAAGTGGAGTCTGATCTGGGCTGTAAATGGCAGCTTAAATGTTTTATTGCTTCAGTATCTACTGGTGTTCTAACGAATCAATTTTATCTCTGTTTTCAAGGTTGTAACCAGTTTATATAAATCTTTTTGCTTTATTTTGCCATCAATTTATTTGATGACTAATTTTCTTTTAGTGCTTCATAAATGAACTTCATGGAATTTTCAGCCTCATTCCCTCTGTATGTGGAGTGAAAAGGAACTGTGAAAGTATGTTTGATGATGATACTTGGAAAATGACATCTAGAACAGGACTGAAAACAGACTGCCCAGTAGTGGACAGAAATAGGAAAGGAGACATTTGACCATCTGTATCCATGAACAGTGAGGCTATGAGAATGGGTCTATAGAAAGAAAAAAAAAGTTATCCACAAAGGTGCAAGCCAGGGCTAAATTTAGGTCAACACAGATTTTAATTGAGCAAATTGTTTCAATCATTTTAGAGATGGAAAAATAACCTATCTTTGTCCGGCACTTATTTTTTCATTTAATCCTCTCAATAACCCTTTGAAGTATTATTATTGTTATTCTCATTTTTCAAATGAGAAACTTGAGGTTAAGGTCAAAGAGAGAGACAGTAAGTGCTTTTTAAAAGGGTCTTACATCTCTCAAGAACAGAAAACAGTTATTCTCTATCTCAGTTGAGCTTATGAAGTAAATTAAATTTTAGTTACTAGCAACTTAGAAGTTTTACTTTGAAAGACAAAAAAAATGGACAACTATGCTATCCATTATGCCATAAAAGTAAAGTTACATAGAGATGAGTACAGAAACAAAAACAAACAAACAAATGGGAAAAAAACAAAAACAACAGCAAAAAGCAGTGACCTTTGCTCTGCTGTTTACTTCAAAGAAAGCACTATTACATTGGTAAACCAGTCCTGCACTTTAATTCAATGGAAAGACTGAGAAAGTCCTCTGGAATTGGTTTGGAATTAGTGTAAAATCATGTCCCAGTGCAAAAGTAATAGCTGTTATAGATAAATAACCATTTATAGCTTTTTATCTTGGTTAAGCTGGTATCCTCCAGTCTGTAAAAGATAACTTGAGCTGTTGCATAGCCATTTTAAGAAAATGCTCTGTCTCATATGAAGTCCCTCTCTCCAAGCATTCCAACAGGAGATTGAAGGCATTCTGTAAATATCTTAGAAATAACATCTCTGATAAGCAGACTGTTAGCCCTGAGTAACATCTCCCACTGCTGAATAACATTTTCCCCTCCTATAGCAGGGAGAGTTGAAAGCAAGAGGATATCCTTGCAGAGAATTTCTGAGCTTTCCAGTACTGAAATCTAAAGAGTTGCTTTAGGAAAAGGCAGAAATGGGGCATCAAAATCAATTTAGCATTTAATGGGGAAAGTACAGAACCATTGGAACAAAAGAGCCGATAAAGCTTTCGATTACAAACTTTCACATTGTGAAATGGCCTCGGGATAAGCAGCCTGGAAGCCAAACATTAAAATCACTCACTGAGATTCCCCAAATTGACGTTTATTCCATTATTAACCACTGTATCCCCCACGAGAAGAGTTTTAAGATTCTACCCACTCTCAGTTTGTTACTGGAAAACGGAAATGAAAAATTAACATGAAATTTAGGAAAACTGCATAACGTAATATTTCATAATTCAAAAGGCATCCATTCTTCTGCTCTCACTATTCTATTAGCAATGAGTAAAATGACTCATGCGTGGAGTCTGTTCACCTCGGAGATTCTCCTAGCGAAGAATTTATGAACTCTTGTCTCTGTACAGTAGGATCCCACAAGCAATGCTAAATGGAGACTTCGTGCCCCTGCTGTACACAGCTCAGGACAAGCCTGGTGTGGATGGCGAGGTTTTAAGATCAAGCATAATGATTTAAACAGGCAGAACCTAAAGGTTCCCTGCCTATACTCACTCGATAAATAACCAGATGTAAACTGTCAGCCTCGGGGAGTCGGTTATTTCCCTGTATTTTGCTTACTCCGTGCAGTTTGCTCTGAATCAGTGTTTCAAAAAAAGGAAAAAAATAAAAAAACTCCAATGATTCACTCTCTTCTAATCTTAGTAGAAAGCATTTCCACACCAGAGTGGACTTTATTTTTCCTTCCTCTCTCAGTCAGCATGGAGTGCGGGAAAATGTCGGGAGCTGCTCACTAATCCCTTCTCTGCTATTAATCGCCTCCAAGACCCTAAGCGAGCCACTTGTCAAGCTGGGCCTCCCTTCCCTCATCTGTACCGCGCGGGGGGGGGGGGGCTGGGCGGTAAGACTTCCAAAGCCCCTTACAACTTGAAGATTCTGTGATAATAGAGAGCTGTTCCCAGGTGCCTGGCAAAACTCCTAGTTTCTGTCTCTGTTGTTTCCCCATGTACATTTAAATTATGGGTCCCTCCACAAAATTTCAAAAAACAAGACTCCTTACCCAGGGTTAATTGCAAGTTTTAAATGGAAGAAGGGGAGAACCCACACAAAGAGGAGCTGTGAGCCCAGAGATTGCTGCCAGGATTAGAATCAGCTTTTTTGTTTTGCCAAAATTCCTCTCTGAGGTCACACAAGACAATCGTCTTAATAAAAGGGTCAAGTTCAGCCGAAATCCTCACACCCAGGCTAACAATAGTGGGGATTTCAAGACATTAAGTAATTCTCACATGGAATTGAAGTTTTATACCTAATCCAGCGCTACCACCTCTCTTGCTAAAGAGTTAAACCACAAATAATTCACTTTTGGCCAAAAAAAAAAAAAAAAGTGCTTATTTAAACCTAAGAAGCATCTATTGCTTGCCCTCATTATAACTGGTACTGGGAGCCATACAAAGAATTTCATAAGCCCCAAGTCCCTCTAACTCTAGATATCCTATCCCAAACACATTAATAAAACATTTTTTCTTGAAATTGTAACAAGATTTTTATTTTATAATTTTGTTGTTTAAATTATTATTGGTTTTATTTGGGGGTATTTTTCTATTATTTGTAACCTATACATATATATGTTTTCAGATCTCAAAACTTTTCATTGCCTTTTGAAAATATATGGGGGTTCTGGGCACTATTCATAAAAGCACTCAGTGAGTTGAAATTTCCATGATTAGCTTTGTGTTCAACATTTATTTGAGAAGACAACAAAGCATTTTACTACTGATCAACACAGGCAATCTAAATTCTGTACCCCAGAAATGGGCCACTTGGTAAAAGGCAACCAGAACACCAGCTACGTCCCGTGAATACGAACTCTATTCTGGAGCCTCCACAGGCAATCAAAATTGGGTTCTAATTTGAGCCTGAGTCCTCCTGGATAACCAAATTTAGGAGAGGAAACAGAAGTAAATGATAGTTTCCTTCCAGGGTGTCATTTGAAGACTATTGAATAAGGCTTAAGGAGGGCCTTGTCCCTTCCTAAATGTTAGTTCTTCCAGTCTCATTACAGACTGACTTTTGAAATGAGCTTTGCTCCATATGCTATAACTGCATCAAAAGGGTGCTTTGGGTTCCAGGAATGGGAGTTTTCAGGCAAAACAACCTGACAGGGAAGGTAGGGATTCTAACCCAGAAACTTTGTCCTGTACTTGATACTGGGAAGATAATCAGTCTGCTAGAACAGACATCTTCTGTATTCCGACACCCGGTATCTAATCTAGAAAACATTCCAATTGTCCTCATTTTTTCCATGACAAAATACATGCTGTTGCCTCAAGAGGAAAGAAAAATAATCCCCCAGCCTTTACCCAGATAATCTTAATTACGGGTCAAGGATCCTCTTAGGATAGCTGCTCTTACCCAGCATAATTGTCAACATCAAGAATGCGTTTCAATAAGGCTGTCCTTGAACATTTCAAGCAACATCTCCTTGTGACTTTATGGAATGGGCTAGGCCAATAAATTCCCCTTGGAAACTGATATGGTAAACCTGTTCAAAGATAGGTAGTTTAGAATCATATGTTTGAGAAATTGCTTAAAATGTGTTTGTCCTCTAGTGAAAGCTGCACTCTCCCAAATCTTCCAAGACCAAGGTTTGGTTAATAACCAAACATGCCTTACAGTGTTCAGAGGACCTTCACTAGGGAGATGGATCTTCTTTCCCTAACCCTAAACCAGCACCATGCCCGACAGTGGAACAGAATATGGAGAACCCATAGTTCCCTAGAACATCTGAAATACATGATCTCTATACCAGACAGGACTTGTCTAGGAAATGACATTTGAATGGTAGAGAATAAAAACCTGCATAGCCACATTCAATTCCTACTGTACATCAGCCTTCTTCCTTTATCCAAGATGAAGATGAAGGGAAATGGCAGAAAAGGTATTGGGAAATGGCATTGCTGGCTCATAAAGCTCTTCTCCTTTAATAAGTAAAGCCTGATGGTGAAAATGAAGGGATATTTGTGAAGAAACTAAACATGTTTCGGTTATTTCTTTTTCTTCTGCCTACCTTGAGATGAAAAATCATACTATGTATATCTATCTCTATGTTTTAAGAGTATACTGTCTATAATTTAGGGGTGAATGGCTCAACCTCCCTTCTTTATGGTGAAGGGTTTTTATTCAGTTGAAAACTGGTACCAGATAAGTGGTACCTCTCACCTTGATTTAATAAACAAATGGGTAGCAGTCTTCATACCTGTTTTTGTTTTTACGGAGGCAGTGATACAAAAGGCAAAAGTGTCCAGCACTTTTGTTAGTAATAATGTAGACCTGGAAACTCTTCTCCCAGAAAAGAGAATGATGAATTATACCAGTTGCCTCCTCCAAGGCTTTGTACATCTACCTTCCCAGCTCCACTTCTGAATGGTGCTTCCGATCATTTTGCTTCGGATTAAAATGTCCTCGCACATTGGCTAGCTCAGGTGACTCACCAGCAAAGGGTGATTGTCTGACATGTGCAACCTAGTAGGTTTTCTACACAGACATCCTGTGTAGAAATTAAACACCACAGTGTCAAATATGTACCAGTGAATAACCTTAGCAAAGCTTCCCCAAAAGACTCATTTAATATATAATGTTCATAGCTGTTCCTGGAGAATAAGTGTTCTCCGACCAAATTATCTGGGGGGATGCTACACATAATTGCCTTCTCTTGTCAATTATCAATGAGCATTGCATATTAAAGGTTATCAGATTTCCAAATGAAAAGAAACCTGATTAACTTTGTCTAATTTGGCATTTTCCAAATTTGAACAGGGTCTTTTTTCAAGAATGTCCATTAACATTTCATGGGAAACTAGCATGCCTTAGAACATAATTTGGGAAACATTGGTCAATGTCTGGAGTGAGCAAGCTTTTACGTAAAAAGAGCCATATAATAAATATTTTGGGCTGTGCAGGCCAGATCATTTCTGTCAGTTACTCAAATCTGCAGTTGTAGCATAAAAACATTCATAGGTAGTACATAAACAAAGAGGCATGACTTTGTGGTCCAGTACAACTTCATTTACAAAACTATCAGAGGGCAGAATTTGGCCTGAAGGCTCTGGTCCACAAAAACTTTTGGGAATAGCTATACCATCACCTAGAAATGGCTCCAACTTCCCAAGCACTATGTCATCTTGCCACGTGCTTATAATTAGAAGCCATAAATCCATCCTAAACTTTTACTTGTAAAGTATCTTCTTTTTACTGGAACTGATATTGACCTAAATAAATGGCTACTCTTTCCATTCAAGGGTCTTTCAGAGTATTCACCCAAAGAAAGGAAGGATCTCCACTGAAAAATAAACAGTGGTTATCACTGGATGTGGGACAATAAGGGATTTTTGCAATCTTCACTGTGCTTCCTTGTAATATTTTTGTAATCAAAACAAAAACACAATGAAAGTCATTTTTTAAATAATCTTCCTATAGTTTAATATTTTCCAAAGCCCTTCTCTGGTCTCAATAGTAATGCCACTTTGTATTTGTGTGGCATTTGGTAGCTCCCAAAGCCTTAAATGATCTTTATGGTTTTCATTTCAATATCCCCATCCATTTCCTCTTTTAAGTAAACAGGGCAAAACGGATTTTGCTCTCAGCTTCTTCAGTCTTTTCTTTCTTACCTTATCTTATGATTTAAATTCTCATGTCTTCATGGCTTATTCCTAAATGTATTTTCCTAATTCTGATCCCTCTCCTCTTGCCAAAATCACCTTGGAATTTACTAAATATGCAGAACCCTAGCCCCTCTTGAACCCAATTAATCAAAATGTTCAAGGATAGGGCCTCAGTGTACTTCAAATTTCCATCAGAATTTAGAAATTTAGATGCACACTCCTTTTGTTGTTTTTTTTTAATTTCTTTTCAGAGGCTTAAACATACAGCACAATATTTATTTTTTCTTGATTTGTTTTCTGCACCAGGTTGTTAAAGACAAGAAATATGGCTTACTTATCTTTTTATCCTTTTTATAACTAATTTACTAATTCTTATGTCCATTTACATGCAAGTTGGGTCTTATTTTAACCAGCAAGAAAAATACATATGCAGTAAATAAATATGCAGTGAACTTTTAAATGTTGTATCTAAGGTAGAAACAATCCAAGTGGCCATCAACAGATGAATGGTGTATATATAATTATATATAATTCAATGGAATTCCATATATATATAAAATAGAATATTATTCCATATATACATAAAATGGAATATTATTCAACTGTAAAATGGAATGAAGTTCTGACATGTGCTACAACATGAAATCATTATGTTGAGTGAAGTAGGCCAAATGCAAAAGGAAAAAAATCGTATAACTTCATTTACATAAAATACCAAAAATAAGCAAATCAATAGTATCAGAAAGTAGATTAGCCATTACCAGGGCTGAGCAAAGGGGAAATGGGGAATGATTGCTTAATAGGCACAGAGTTTCCGTTTGCAGTCATGAAAAAGTCTTGGTAAAGGATGGTTTTGATGGTAGCACAACGTTATGATTGTAACTGATTCCACTGAAATTTATACTTAAGAATGGTTAAGATGGGAAATTATGTTATATATATTAGCAAAAAAAACAAAACAGCAACAGAAATGTAGCTACAAGAGCTGTTAAGTAACTCAAATATAGTTCCTTTGATGTGAAATACATGCTGTTTAGTTGTTGGCCTTAAAGATTAACTTAAATAACTGTTTGGTTTTGATTGATTATATAAAAAGTGACGAATATATAATCAACTTAGAAATTTTGGAACATTACATAAAATACCTAAAATAAGCAAATCAATAGCATCAGAAAGTAGATTAGCCATTACCAGGGACTGGGCAAAGGAGGAAATGGGGAATGATTGCTTAATAGGTACAGAGTTTCCGTTTGGAGTCGTGAAAAAGTCTTGGTAAAGGACAGTTTTGATGGTAGCACAACATTATGATCGTAACTGATTCCACTGGAATTTATACTTAAGAATGGTTAAGATGGGAAATTATGTTTTATATATATATATATGTTGCCAAAACAGCAACAAAAATGTAGCTACCAGAGTTGTTAAGTAACTCAAATATAGTTCCTTTGATGTGAAATACATGCTGTTTAGTTGTTGGCCTTAGAGATTAACTTAAACAACTATTTGGCTTTGATTGATTATATAAGTGATGAATATATGATCAACTTAGAAATTTTGGAAAATAAAGTATGTGGAAGAAACAACAATGAAAAGATGTATCTGTAATTGCCTATTCTCTTTTTATCCTCCTTGTACTCCCCAGTCACTACATTTGAATTTCTTTCTCCTGCCACACCACTGACTCTGCTCTATCCAAGGTCACCAACCAACAACACTTTAGTTGCTGAATCCAAGAAATATATAGTATTCACTTTCCCAGTTCTCTTTCCAGCTTTTGAGGACTGATGACCTCGCATTTGTTCTTGAAATACTGCTACTTGATGTCCACTTAAATGTCCCCAAAATGTTACTAGCTCATGCCCAAAACTGAGTCCATCATTATCACCACAAATGTGCATCTCCTGCTTTGCCTTCTCTCTTTCTCTGTGGCACTACCATCTGCCCAGTTCCCTAAACAAAAATGAGTGTCAACCTTAGCTACCGCTTCGCTTATTCTGCATACCTTATCCAATTAATTGCCAACTGAATAATTATTATTAATTATTATCCAGTTAATTACCCACAGTTTCAAAATAAATTACTCTAAAAAACTTTTTCTCTTATTACTTGGCAGCAAACCCTTCTCTGAAATAATCTTCATACATCTCACTTATTGTGAATATTTGTACATTTTGCTATGGAGCTATTGTCTTGATTACTACCCAGACATTGCTTAGGATATGGTGGAATATATTTTATGTATATCATTTAATTTTTTAGAAATATCCAAATATTCTGAAATCCAAAATTATCTGCTTCCAAGTTCCAGTGATTGTAGACTTGTATTTCCCAAATAGCTTTCAAGCTATTCTAATTCTTTCCATCTTCCTTAGATAAGGCAACCATTTTCTCTCTTGCTTGGTCTCTCTGTTAAATTTTTATTATGGAAACATGTATATTTCCCATGCAACTATTATCTCTTGCCTCCTGTGTTGCAGCAACAGTTCCCCAAATATCCCTCCTGTCCTCAGTCTTGCCTCCTTCAATCCATTTTCTACCTTGCAACCAAAGTAACTATTATTTCAAAAAGCAGCAAATATGATTTTACTTCTCTGCTACTTAAAAATTCATTAATATCATATTTTGCTTCAAGCATAAAGTCCAAATTCAGACTTTGGCTAAGGGAGCCCCCATGATATGGCCCCTGCTTGGCTCTCCAGCCTTATTTCTTACCACCTCCTTCTCCCAACCGAACTATCCCAAATGCCACTAATTCCTTTTTTGTTGAGTAGGTATTTGTTGGGTGAATAAACAGAGTATGACATTTACTTTCTAAGCTATTAAGCAAGGATTGAAAGGTATTTTCTCTGAGCAGATACCTGTTTTTCCTAATTCTTTTCTTTTTGATGTAAGGTATGAGAGCTGGAACAAGCAATGACTATACATAATAGCACTAGTTAATAAAAACTATGGTTTGGACAAGAGCAACCGAAATATTATGGCTGGGAGAATTTCCTGATGGCTTTTCAAAAGTATTGCTGGCATTTAAGCCACTTTCTAGAGTAAACATTTAACATTACCATTAGTTTACCTCTGTACTACTGGTTTAATAGCAATATAAACTATATACCATGCAGAAAATATGTTATGTAGGTTGCATACATTATTTCTAAACCTTGGAATAAACATGTAAGGTATGTTTTATCTCAGTTTTAAGGATGAGGTTATTGAGGCTCCAAGAGGTTAACTGACTTTCTCCAAGGTCTCAGAGTCAACAAATGGCAGAAAGGGAACTTGAACACAATATTCTCCATCTATAAAACCTTTCTACTCCTTCACTTTAACTATCAGCTCTGTGAAAATTGGTCACACTACTACCAGTAAATCATAAAGCAATAAATCATGAGTGAGAGAGAAGGGCAACTACTGCGGGAAGCAAAAGAGGTGGCAGAATAACAGGAAGGGAGGAGGAAAATGCTAGAACTTAAACTACTTGATTGTGACTATATTTGACTAGACTGCAAATTCTTACAAGAAAGGGTCCAATTCTTTTTCTTCTTTACCTTTCACACTACCCAGGACAGGGCTGGGAACAAAGTGAGTGCTTAAAAAGACTTAATTATGAGTTGGCCCCTTACTTATGAGATGTTGACTGAATGTCACCAACATTATGCCTACTTTTCCCCACCTTTAAGATAGGGTGTAGTAGAGGTCAGGACAAGGTGTGGTAGTGTGGTGAGGCTTATTGATAGGAAGAATTTTAATGCCTATAAAATCTCATCATTAAACTCTCTGACCTAAGATCATATTTGAAAAAGTGCTGATTGCCAGTTAACCAAAGTCCTGTGTTTGACTCTCAATTGTGCCAGTGAAAAACAACATAGATTCATATCAATGAGTTCTTTAGACACAAGTTCTTGTATTCACAAACATTTATAAAAGCAAATGGAAAATACTATGTGTGGGAGCCTCCAAGCATCCAGATGTATGCCATTGGCATAAATGTACTGTAAAAATGGCATTTCTTGGGCGGGCCGCGGTGGCTCAGCGGGCAAAGTGCTTGCCTGCTATGCCGGAGGACCTCGGTTCGATTCCCGGCCCCAGCCCATGTAACAAAAACGGAGAAACAGAATACAATAAAACAAGAAAATGTTTAAAAGATGTTTCCCTTTCTTCCTCCTTTCCTTCCTTCTATCCTTCCTTCCTTCTCTCTGTCTTTCCTTTAAAAAAAAAAAAAAAAAAAAAAAAAAAAAAAAATGGCATTTCTTGTTTGTTTGTCTTTAAAGTTCAAACAAAGACCTTCTGTAGAGGTGGGGAAAAAAAGAAGCCATCTTGATCATTGCAACAACTGTGTCACCCTTGACTAAATACTTTCAAAGAAGCATTGTGAGCTCCTATGTAGACGATCATGTGTCTGAATTCTGGTTCTCATTTGGAAAATGATTATCATCGACCTCTGTGAGGAAACACCTCTTGCTCTTTCAGAAAGTCTGTGAGAGCAGAAGACCTCTGTCCCAAGTGTGCATTCATATATTTTTCTGTGTTGCTTTTTAGAGGAGTAGAATAAGATGAGTCCTAGGAAAATTCAAAGCTAAAGAAGAAGTCATGTGAATAAAGAAGAAAATTGTGAAATTTGGAGAAGTTGTGTAAGAGTAAAGGCTCTGTGTTAAGCTGTTGCCTGTGATCTGCTTATACTGGAATTTTCATAGAACTGTGGAGCTAGAAGAACACACCCCCCCCCCCTCATTTCATCATGGTCAGTGGAAATTAGAGTACTTTTTACCTTAGCCAGCAAAAAGTGGCAGGATTCAAAGAAAAGATGTCATAAATTCTCACAGTTGGAAGATATGTTACAGGCAATTTGTCCAGTAGTTCCTAAATCTGGTTGCCATCAGAAACACCTGGGAAGCTTTTATAAAAATCAAAGGCTTGGGACCCACTCCATATACTGAAGATTTTCCATGACTAGTAATCAGGAATGTGCACTAACAAATCCCCCAGGTGATTCTGAAATAGTCAGCCTACTGTTTTGTTAAGTAACATTTGGAAATCCTGATCTAGTCTAACACTTTCATTTTATAGATGAAGAAACTATTGCCTATATATGTTAAATGCAGGCTTGAATATAATCATGCATCACCTTTTCTTCTGAAAATGATACCACTCCAATGATAATGAAAGATTTTTTATAAATGGTATGAACAAATAAGGATAGTATATGAGTGCTGTCATTAAAATTTTGTAATCAGATGGAAGAGTGTTAATAGCACAGAGTAGAAAAAGTTGAAGCAAGGAGAGAGAATTTTCTTGATTAGAATAGGAGAAAGCAAACTTATTTATCACATATGGTTTTTGTCACCAAAAAAAACTCTTAAATTCTCAAGAATTGAGGTACTAGGTCCCTAAAGGCAGAAGGTAAAGTATAAGACTGAAAGCAGATAGACTGCTTGAAAGTATCTATGAGGAGCAGCAAAATCTCCAGATAATTTCTCTTGCCCTAATAAGCCATTTTTTTCCTAGTCTCTAATTCAGGTAGAAGTTTAAAAGTTTAGACTCTGGAAAATTGAACCCAAGGCCCTGGACACAGGAATACTAGCCAGAGCTAAAAGCAGGCACTGGTAACCATATTACAAATAGGAGGATGTTCTGAAAGTCTCTACTCTGAATGGAAAGGCTCTCTTCCCCCTTGAGTTACCAAGCAGGGAAGTGGACTTATCTGTGGAGAAACAGAATAGGCCAATAGAAAAGAATTATAGATAATGGCATTTGGGATTTACCCAATAATACTCCTACTCAATCATTTTATAGTCAAGTCTACCACCAGTCAGCAAGTTCTACCTATAAAAAAAAAACTTCCAATAAGCTAAAATATGCTTCATTCTTTATTCTTAAATATGAAATATGATCACCAGATACTTCAAGAAAAATTCTAACATAAAAAAGGACAAGAACAAATAAAAAGGGAATCAGAAGAAATAACGAAATAAAGACAGCAAAGAAAACCTCAAAACTTATAATTAACCTCCTCAAAGTAATATTTAACTCATGAGTTGGATTAGAAGGCTGTAAAAAAGGCAGAATCAGAATTAAAAAGAGCTCTCAAAAATTAAAAATATGATAGAAATTAAAAACTCAGAAGAACTATTAGAAGATAATAGTAGGGAAACTCCTAAAAAGATTAACAAAAAAGTTTTAAAAGATGAAAAATGGAGGAATGGACAAAATTCTATAGGAATTTTTGATAGAATCAATAACTTCCCAGCACAGTGAATGAAAAGATATATATATGGACCTATATTATAATAAAAAGTTAGAATCCCATGAAAAAAGAGCCAATGCTCTTGTTTTTTCAGAGAAGAAAAGGGAAAGTCATATACTAAGGATCAAACTTAGAATGACACCAGATTTCTCCACAACACTGAAAGTTAGAAGATAATGGTGCAATGCCATCAAGATTAAGGTGAAAGTTACTTCTAATCTAGAATTTTATACCCAGCCACATTATCAACCAAGTGAGGGAAGGTTAAAGACATTACCAGATCTGTAAAGTCATGGAATTTTTATTTCTCATATGCTCTCTCTGAAAAGAACCTGGAGAATATGCTTGACCAAAATGAGGGAATAAATGCAAAAAATAGAAGGCAGAGGAAAGAGGCAAAATGAATTCCAGGGATGATGGTGAAGGGATATCTCAACAGGGTGGATTCACAGAAGGCCTAGAGAGCAACAATCCCACACTGAAATAAAAGATAGAGGGCACTGGGAGAGTGGTGGATGGGGGATTAAGGAGGATTCTTCAAGAAAAAAGTAAGACTTGGAGTTCATTGATGTGTTGAAAGGTACTGAGAGGAAATTTAGAATCCAAGAGTTGGGAGATTACTATGGTATAGGTATGCAGAAAACCAAGCAAATGAAAGATTTAGCAATTATCAAGCCAGAAAATGTCATAAAAACAAGCAAGTTTTGTCCTCCTCTCCTCTCTTACAATGATCCCATGGGGAAGAAAGGATCCCTCTTCATAGACAGGATTTGTCATATTTTCCCACCACTCCAGAGCCAGTTCATTGAACAACCAAGTGGTGGGAGGGTAAGTGAAGTCCTCCAGAGCCTGGGCAAAGCTAGGACCCTTCTTGCTCTAACAGAGAAGAAAAAGCACTTAAATTCTTGTGTCTCAGCGGATACAGAAGCGGTGCTACAGCTCAGATGTATGTCTTTTCTATGCCTCAGAGGCACCTCTCAGCTTGTTCCTGAATGCAGTCCTGATTCCTACCTGGAATAGATAGTCAACGGGCATCAGGTTCACTAAGCACAATAAGGGGGGCCAGAAATTCCTGAGATGGACTCCCAAGGGGCAAAGTAGCTCTCCAATCTACTAAAAGCAAGCAAAGCAAAATACAGAATTAAAAGCTGTAACTGCCTTTTGTTTCAAATATGGTTTAAAACCTGAACTAATCTCCTACGGGCTGCCGTAACACACTGGATGGCTTAAAACAACAGAAATCTGTTCTCTCTCAGTTCTGGAAGCCAGAAGCCTGAAATCCAGGTGGCAAGGCTCTAGGGGAGAGTCCAGTCTTTGCCTCTTCCAGATTCTGGTAGCCTTCTCCTCTTCTGTGTCTTTCCCTCTTCTGCCCCTCACAAGATACCTGTCACTGGATTTAGGACCCACCAGGTAATCCAGGATGATCACATCTTAAAATCTTTAATTTAAATTACATCTACAAAGATGCTTTCACCAAATAAGGTCACATTAAATGTCCTAGTATTAGGACCTTCTGGGAATGATCGCTTTCAACCCACTAAAAGTCAAACTGATGAATCACACTAAAGTTGTACCAGTCAGCTTTATATTGAAGGCCTGTAAACTTAACATATTTTATGGGACAATTTGATGATCAAAAGTTCATTATAAAGTGGCATTTCCTGGAGGAGGCCAAGACCTCACAGTGGAAATTGTCCCAGGAACGCCTTTCTGAGATATTAAGTATATGAGCCAAAAGCATTACCCCCATCTGAGTATGGTTGCTGGATCCTTATCAATATAGCTTTGCACAATAAAAAGAAGAAAGGTTTATTATCTCCACTGAGTCACTGGTACAGATTAAATAACAGGACCAATAAAAAAGCATGGATGTTCTTACTGTCAGACATGCAACTGGAGAGAGCAAGGAACTAGTCCCATTAGCTTGCTGTCTGCCCAGAAAACCAGGCCTTTCCTCTCACGTCCTCACAGGTTAATCGGAGTGGCTGCTCCCTTAAATGGTGCAGCAATTATACTGAGGACTTGACTAGTCAAATCTGACTATGAGTGAAAATGCGGAGCTTAAGTCTTCTATTTAAAAAAGAGAAAGAGAGAAATAAAAAACATGTTTTGAAGGTAGGAAGAAGAAAATCTGAATTCTGCCAACAGTTGATGCTGACATTTAATACTGTCAAGAATATTAAATTGTCTCATCCAGACTGCTTATTAAGCCATATATTACAAATAGGTAAACTAAGCACTCCCTGAAAGGCTGTTTTTGTGCCAGCTGGGGAATTCCAAGATTCTAAGATGTTCTAGGTGTGTTGTCTATTTCACTGTCCCCGCAGAATCTTCTGATTAAGTGAGGAAGTCCAGCAATACAAGCATGAAAAGGAAGATTTTATTTTTAGTTGCTGCCTTTGGCAAAAGTTCTCTGCTTAAAGGGAGAGAATTTATTCTGAAAGAAACAGAGTTTTCTTTCCTGCCACAGAAAGAAATAAAAATAGCAAAAGCACCGTAAATTATCATTCCTCAGTGTCAGGATGTTGTGAAGCCAATTGTTAACTGAGCGCTATTACAAAGTCCTCTGTAGATGAGAGTCCCCTGCCTATTTCCTAAAACTCAAATGACAGCTGGGGAACAGTTGCCTTTGGGCAAAAACGTATCTTTTTTTCCATGAACAGGTACAGTTTCAGAAAAGGCCAGAAATGACACAGATTTCATCATTATCATACACCTCTCTTCCACCAGTAAAATTCTCAATGTCAAAAAGCAGTCACGCCATACGACCCAGCAATACCATTGCTAGGTATCTACTCAAAGGACTTAAGGGCAAAGACACAAACGGACATTTGCACACCAATGTTTATAGCAGCATTATTTACAATTGCAAAGAGATGGAAATAGCCAAAATCTCCATCAACAGAAGAGTGGCTAAACAAACTGTGGTATATACATACGATGGAATATTATGCAGCTTTAAGACAAGATAAACTTATGAACCATGTAATAACATGGATGGACCTAGAGAATATTATGCTGAGTGAATCCAGCCAAAAACTAAAGGACAAATACTGTATGGTCCCACTGATGTGAACGGACATTCGAGAATAAACTTGAAATATGTCATTGGTAACAGACTTCAGCAGGAGTTAGAAACAGGGTAAGACAATGGGTAATTGAAGCTGAAGGGATACAGACTGTCCAACAGGACTAGATACAAAAACTCAAAAATGGACAGCACAATAATACCTAATTGTAAAGTAAACATGTTAAAATACTGAATGAAGCTGCATCTGAGCTATAGGGTTTTTTTTGTTTTTGTTTGCTTGTTGGTTTGTTTGTTGTTGTTGTTTTTTACTATTACTACTACTTTTATTTCTTTTCTTTATATTAACATTTTATATTTTTTTCTGTTGTGTTGCTAGTTCCTCTAAACCGATGCAAATGTACTAAGAAACAATGATCATGCATCTATGTGATGATGTTAAGAATTACTGAGTGCATATGTAGAATGGTATGATTTCTAAATGTTGTGTTAATTTCTTCTTTTTTTTTTCTTTCCGTTAATAAAAAAAAAAAAAAAGCAGTCACAAGCCTCTTATACATTTCCCAGAGGATATCAGAATCATGTGGCTAAGCATTTGGGCATCTTTCTCACCATCCTCCTAAACCACCTTGCCTGCAAGCCTGCTGAAACAGGCTGAGCATGGATAAGGGCTGGTGATTTGGCTGCAGCCATCCTATCTCCACAGTTTGATCAAACTGACCTAAAACAAGATGTCTTAGTTTCCGGGTTGCCAAGAGAAAGACCATACAATGGGTCAGTTTACTAAAAGGAATTCAATTCATTGGCTCCTGGTTTCAGAAACTATTAACCTCACCATGCCCACATCCCAATGCAAGACACCCTCATTCATTCATTCATTCATTCATCCATTAAATAAACAATTTTGAGGACCTCCTATATACCAGGTACTCTGCAAGACACAGGGATTTAATAGTGAACTAAATAGGTAAAATCTGAGAGCTTACCCTGTACTAAAGCCTGGCAAGCTGGAATCATTCCATAAGAGGTATGAATTCATTGCAATTTTGAAGTTACTGCAGGACCCCAAGAGTCATAATAACAAACAACATTGCCCTTTAAATATACGGAAATGCAACAACCCTTTTCTTGCCTGAAAGAGCAGCAAGCATTGCCTCTCACATCTGATAGCTGAGCTTGAATATTTCTTTTGCAAGAGAAAAGAACAAAGGTAGTAATTTTTATGTGGTAATGAAATACTCATGCTATACTTCAGTGAGTTAAAGACAAAAAAAAAAAATTCCCTTAGTTTCAGAGATGTGGGCAATTAGTCTGTAAAGAGAAAGCAAGGCTTTGGCCAAATAATCTGCTGACTGGATCTCAGATTAGCTGCTGCCTCCTGATTAAAACAAAGGGGAATAAAAATTCCTCTTAATCTCCCTTTGGAGGAAAGCCCTGTCTCTCCCCAGAGGCTCTTTTGTAGCCAAAAAGAGCTCATTCCAGAGAACTGTTGCATTTGTCTCAATGGCAGCTCATCACTGAAGCTGTCAAGACTGAGTAGCATAACTGCATGAAAAGCCTGTTTGTATTGGGCCCATCCAATGCCATGGGTTTTGTAAAGGCGAGTCCTTCACTGAGCAGTTGGCCCAGCTTCATCAATATTACTGTTTATAGCTTGTGCTGCAAAGAAGTAAATAAAAAGCGAAGCTGAAAGGAAAACAGAGTCTTCATTGAGTTTCCTCCTATTTACCAGTTATCCCACCGCGTGTTTTCTTGGATTGGCAAAACTGAGTTCTACCTATTTATATTGGTAACATTTTCCAGTAGGTTCTACCAAAAGGTATCTGAACACCTTGTGTTGTAAAATTCGGAGAAATGGAAAACATTAAAACAAATAATCCTTGTCTCCCAGTATGGGCTGCTGGAAAAGAAATTCTACCTTTCCAAGGGCATTTTAGTCTAAATAAGGCCTCAGTTCTTAAATTCTTTAATCAGTTGCCTTAGAAACCCTGAGAATGTGGTGAGTGCCTCCAGCAAAGTAATACTGCGATACATTTAATCACCTGTTACTGGCTAAACACACGCTGGAGAGAAGGTGAAATTGGTATTCACTGTGGCTGATGGCCTGCATTTTGCAGATCCTTTTTGCATTTAAATAAAAAGTCTATCTCGATTCCTGAATCAAGAGGAATAAAGTTGGTGTATTGGGATAAGGGATTCTTGTTTATCAGGGACTTCTCTCAGCTGGAAAGCACTCTATAAAAATGTATAATTAAACCCTGTTTAACAAATTATTTATTGAATTCCAACTTTGTGGAAGGCAAATAGTGGGGGGAAAAGTAACAAATTATATTCGCTCTCATTTCTGGAGAGCACTAGGAAATTTACAAAATAAAATATGGTACACCATGAGAGAGAAAAAAACATTTTAATCATTTATTTACTATTACCAGAGGAAAATAAGCTTTTAATTTGTAGGTAACTGAGGAATCTATACATTTTTAAATGAATTCTTTGTGCTATCCCAAACATTTATCATCCATTCAAATAGAAAGCTAAAAAATAAAGGTTATAGGGTGGGATCTGAAGTCACTTTCCAATTCTGTCTTAGCTTTAACTCTTAACTCGCATCACTAAATGGATAATTCTGATAGCTTTCTAAATTTTTTTCTGTGTCTCCCACTCCAGGCTTATTACACCATGTTTATGCCAGGATGACAATACCTCCCCTATCAGGGCATGGAATTCTGAGCTCCTGAAGTTGTTTATCTATTGCTTTGTTTCTTTTTCTCTCTCTCTTTATTTCTATGTCCTTGCTCAAAGTTGGGTCTTCATTTATTGCATGTATTTTTTATTCTTTTTCTTCCCTCCTTCTCCACCCTATCTCCCATCCAGATAGCAAATGTTAAACATCTAGTCATATTTTTCTACATTCATGTCTTGGACTTATATGGGGTAGGGCATATCCTTCCTTATTTGTATGTTTTGCTGAATTGGTATCATATTGTATATAAGAATTACATCTTGCTTTTCTCACTTAACAATACATAATATAAATACTCCCCAGTCAGATGATATACTGGGTTGAATAGGGTCCCTAAAATCTTCACATCCAACAGAAATATCGAAATTTACTTTATTTGGAAATAGGGTCTTTGCAGATATAACAAGTTAAAATAACTTGTTTGAAGATCATATGATTTTTCTCCTTTAATATATAAAATCATGTTAATAATTTTCCTGATTTTCTACCATACTTGCAATCCTGCAATAAACCATATTTAAGTAAAAGTACACTATAGTTTGTATTTTTTGATACATTGTTGGGTTCAACAAGATATTTGAATTTGAAGTCATATTCTGGTGGGTCACGGTGGCTCAGCAGGCAGAGTTCTCTCCTGCCATGCCGGAGACCATGCCAAACTCTATCTATTTGCCAAAACTCATTGTATATTATAGAAATAGCACTTTAACCGTCATTTGTGTTGCAAAGATATTTCCAATTATTGATTTTTACATGACACCTCCTTCATCTTCTTGTTTTATTTCTCACATATTATTCTTTAATCTATCTGGATTTATATAGCAAACAACAAGAGTCTGACTTCATTTACTTTCACATAGGAAGTCAGTGTTATCAACACCATTTATTAACTAAACCAGCCTTTCCTGCTGAATTGAAATACCATATGTTCTTTTTTCTGCCCCTCATCAGTTTGTTGAGTGCTTCCACATATGATTTTTGATAGCTTTAAAGAATATTTTATTTTCTGTTATATACTTAATTCTCTATCACTATTCTTATTTTCTTAATTTTATTGGCTATTCTAAATACTTATTCTTCAAAATTAAATTTTAATTCCCCTTGTAAAATCTACAACCCAACCCCATCCCCTGGGAAAAAATCCCTTCCAGAATTTTAATTGGAATTATACTAAATTCATACATAAATTTGGGGACCATATATGCTTTTAGCAATTTTAACTTTTCATCTAAAGATATGACATACTTTACATTGATCAGACATTGTTTTACGATTTTAAACAAAACCTTATGGGTGTTTTTTTTTGTTTTATATAGGTCCTATATCTTTTCTTGATGAAATTATTCCTAACTATTTCATAACTTTTATCACTATAGAGAAATGAATATATTTTCTTATTTTCATTTCTAGGTGGTTATTGCTGGTATACAGAAAGTCTATTGCATTTTTAATGTGTATCTTTATATTTTGTCAGTTGTGAAGCACACATTTTAACATCTCCAATATTGGATTGTATTTTATAATAATGCCATTTTAGTTATGATTGGCAATGTTTTTTTCTTTTTTGTAATATATAAAATAACGGAATATCTGAAATCCATAATATCTTACTTTCTTTGAAATATGATCTACCCAACCAATTTACCACATTTTCTTCTTAATTCTATTAGCTTTTACTGTAGTTTCTTAGGTCTTCTTAGTACAAAACTAAATTGTCTGCAGGAGGAGATAATTTCACCTCTTTATTTCTAAAATTTATATTAATTATTTCATTTAGTTGTTGAGGGTGAATATTGCTGTCTTGTTTTGACTTATGAAATGGTTAGCATAAAAAAATTGTAATTGTTTGCTCTTGGTTTTTGGTGGGTGTTACTTATAGATAATTTCTTTCTTTTCCTAGTTTACAAAGAGCTTTTATATGGAATATCTGCTTAATTTTGGCAAAATGAGGTCATATGATATTTCTCCGTTAACATATAAAACCATGTTAATAATTTTCCTGATTTTGTACCATTCTTGCAATCCTGCAATAAACCATATTTAAGTGAAAGTATACTATAGTTTGTATTTTTTGATACATTGTTGGGTTCAGTGAGATATTTGAATTTGAATTTTTGCCACTATATTCTTAAGGCGTTGGAAGTAGTGTTTCTCTGCACAGTCTTTAAGTGTTCAGATTATGGGGAATTCTCCCTCTTCTCCAACTTTCAACGTGAAATTTTGATTTCTGCTGCTCGAGCAAATACCATGAAATACGTTGGTTTAAACAATGGAAATTCATTAGTTTATAGTTTTGAGTCTAAAAGAAAGTCCAAATCAAGGCATCACCAAGGCAATGCATGCTCCCTGAGGTCTGCGGTGGTCTGAGACTGGCTGTTGGCAATCCTTGGTTGCTCTGCCACATGGCAAGTCATGGCAGGAGCTACTGTTTCTCCTTCTCTGTTATGTTCCCTTGATGTAGCTTCTTGCTTCCTGTGGCTTTCTCTTTCTACATCTGAATTTCATTCTGCTTATAAAGGATTTCCAGTAATACGATTAAGATCCATCCTGATTGTGGTGGAACTACATCTTAATTGAGGTAACCTCATCAAAAGGTCCTACTTAAAATGGGTTCATATCCATAAGAATGCATTAACTCTAAGAACACATTTTTCTGGGATATATGCAGTTCCAAACCACAGTACCTCTGGTCTGGATTAGTTTATATACTAGGGCTTCATAATCTTTAAAGAGTTGATCAAACTCGGCCATAAAGTCATCGGATCCTATTAACTTATTTTTGGCAAATTTTTAATCACTGTTCCAATATTTTCTGTATCATTTAGAATATAAAACATTTCTCTTTTTAGATCAATCTTAGTGCTTTACATTTGTTATAAGCAACAATTTCCTCTAAGTTGTAAAATGTGCATAGAGATTCATGAAGTTTTTTCTTGTCTTTTAAACTCTTCTATATCTATTGCTGTAACTCCTTTCTTATTTCTGATGTTTTATATTTTGTACCTCTTTAATCAAACTTATAAGAGATTTATCTGTTTCATTAAACTTTTCAAATCTCTTTAATAGATTTTTAGATATTGTCTTTATCACTACCTCTAATTTATTCTCTGGTACTCTTAAGAGGAGTGCCTAAGTACCTTCATTTTTAGTTATCCTTTAATAATAATGCCATTCAAAGCCATAAATTTCATCTGAGTATACCTTTTGCTGTGTTCCACAAATTTGGCGTTGAAGTGTTCTCATTTTTGTTACTTTGTGGATAGTTTGTAATTCCCACTTTGAGGTTTTCTTAGATCCAAGAGTAATTTAGAAGTGTTTCGTAATGTCCAGGCAACTATATTTTTATGTTTTAAAAATAATTTTTAAATAAATAAATTGCAAATTTATTGGATAGGTGTCAGAACATGGATTGTAAAATCTCCACTTGGCCAAGTACATTATCAATTTTTGTAAATATTCTAGAGACATTGAAAATATACTGGGCGGGCCACAGTGGCTCAGCAGGCAGAGTTCTTGCCTGCCATGCCAGAAACTAGGGTTTGATTATCAATGCTTGCCTATACAAAAAACAATGATGTATGTGTGTGCATTTGTGTGTGTGCGTGTGTGTGTGTGCTGTATTTGAAGTTTATAAGATTCTATAGCTAGCCATTAAGAGATTTTGTTTATTATATTTTTCTTTTTTTCTATGTCTTACTTTGTTTTGTTATATCTGATCTTAAATAAGAATGTTGAAATCTCCCACTTTACCACAAAGAAAATTTGGTTAAAATCCTCCTTATATTTCTAGTAGTTTTTTTCTTTACCTATTTAGTAGATGTGCAGGTTGGTACATTCGGGTCAAAAGAAAAATGTAACTGAATGCAAATATATGTCCTGGTTTATGAGATGCCAAAAGGACTCCTGGTCACCATTTGACCACCGTCCTCCGGGTTTATATTCACCACAGAAAATATACTACTGATCACTGCAGAGCAAGTTCAGTAAACATACTCCCTCTCTGAACTATATAAGTAATTTAACTAGAGTTTCTCATCAGTCCAATTATTTCGCTAATACCTATGCTGCCTGTGGAGCAAGTGTGTTTAATGGTTAAGAGCATGGGCTCTTGAGTCAGACTACCTGAGTTCTAAAATCTGACTCATGTAAATAAATAACTTAAATTGATCAGTTCTATTTTCACATCTGACAAAGGGGAGATGACAATAGAGCCTACATCATGGCACTGCAGTGACATTCCAATAATGGAGTGTGAAGCTCAGATCAGGTATATAGTACACATTCAACAAAAGGTACTATTGATAGTGTGTGGGGCTTTCGAAACTCTCGTAAGGTAATGTATGTAAGCATGCTTTGAAAAGAATGTAAAATTATATGGGAATTTATAAATCAGCAACAGAATTACTAAAGCAGACAAAAGCAATGCAAATATTGCATAAATATAATTGTTTCCTACAATTATAGAGAAATAAAATTATATACAAAACAAAACAAAAATTAAGTGCAAGTAGAATATAATGAGTTCTTCAAGGACAAAGAACTGTGCTCTACTCTGCTATAATAAATGTATAATTCCAAACACAGAACTAGAAACACTGTTGATTAAAG
Source organism: Tamandua tetradactyla (assembly GCF_023851605.1). Classification (NCBI taxonomy): domain Eukaryota; kingdom Metazoa; phylum Chordata; class Mammalia; order Pilosa; family Myrmecophagidae; genus Tamandua; species Tamandua tetradactyla. The sequence goes on along the minus strand of NC_135333.1, from coordinate 159,116,037 downwards.
CAAAATATTTTTGACTGTTTATGGCTAGGTACTGTTCTTGATAAATTCTTGCTGAATTCAATAGAATGAAGATTCAAATGTATTGTCTCATGCCTCTATAGCTGGCTATAGAAGGGGGGGGGGCTTCTAAAATGACTTATAAAAATACTTTTTAAAAATATCCCTAGAGTCATTTCAGTCAAGGTCCATTATTCAGAAGCTCAAAAGAGCAATGAATCAGAAACCATGAGCCCTGACAAGCTATGAAAGACATTTAAAACCTTCAGCCTCCATTTCCTAATATGAAAATTTGGTTTATATTTTTAAAATATTAGTTTGTCTTCATTTTCTTGGCACTTTCAATCTCTCTCAGTCGATATCTTTTATAGCATTATGCAAAGTAGTCTAAGGAAATGTTTTAAAATGGGTGTTACCTTGAATGAGTTTAAATCTAACTGGAGATTCACAGCACACAGTTAAGAACTTTTATAAACCAACATATAAAGAGTACAATCTAATATAATGCAAATTGGATACCTAAACACTGAAGGGAAGAAAATTGAAGAGGGTATTAGAATGAAATAAAATTCCCCATTGATAATCTGAACTCACTAGCTCAGAAACTGTCAATGCTTAAAAATCATGAGAGGGAATAAAAAAAATCACAAGGGGAACTTGATAAAATGCAGATTTCAGGTTATGGCTCCAGAAATTCTCATTCAATAAGCTCATGATGGGACCGAGGAAACAGGATTTGTATTGAATTGATAATGGATGATTGACATAAGGTTTCTTCTTCTTTCCCTGTAAAGTGGGACACAAAATAATCCTTGGCTTGCAAAGATATGAAAAACCTTACTTCACCTTGATCACCTCACCAGACAAATGGGGGGGAAGATAATTCACAAAGCCTCTTCTAGCTCCATGAGACCAGGTTTTAAAAAGCCAACATGTATGCATCACACAAATATATATTTAAAATATACAAAATTCTGAACTATCTAGATTCTCTGTCTATTTTTATCATGGATAAGTCTTTATGCTAATGTAACACTACTAATACCATTAAAAGTTGCATCATCATTACAAATAAATTAAATTCTTACAACCAAGCAGAAAATACTTGTCAACAATATATTAAAGTTCAATAAATTTACTATAGATAAATACTTACAAATCAATAAGAAAAAACATTAACATTCCAATTGAATAAATGGTAAATGAATGCAAGGCAATTTACAGTAGTAGAAATATAATTGGTTTAAAATATATATGGAAAAATATATGGAAAAAAAGCAAGTAAAAAAACAGTATTTCAATTAGGAAATATTTTTCTAAATAATAAGACCTTTATGAAAGAAGAATATTATGAGAAACCGCACACTCTAATACAGTCCTGGTGGTGATTTTTTAAATTTCTGAAAACTAGTTTTCAATACATATCAAGAACCTTTAAAAACTTAGACTATTACATCTATTAATTCTTGTCTAGAGACTATGCTAAGACAATAGTAAGAAATTCAAATAATGTCCTTTCTTTGGATGTTAATTATAGCATACTTAAAAAGCAATAAGTTAGAATCAAACTACATATAAGAAATAAGATGATGACTGTACAAATTGTCTATTCATTGTGGTCTATTCATATTGTAGAAATAGTATATATAGCCATTAAAATTATGTTTGTCTTTGAAAAACATTAATGTTATTAAATTAATGTGGGCATGTTCAATTTAAAATGTTAAGTGGGAGGAAGAAGCATTAAAACTATAAACCATGTAAAACTATAATATATGAAAGTATAATTTTCTATACTTTAAATATTTTATAATGAGCAGGGGTTCCTTTCTTATTGAGAACTTAAAAAATTAACATCATAGCATGTCAATAGTAATAGGATAGACTCTATTCCCCAAATCCATTACACACAGTCATTTATAACCAAAGGCAAAAGAAAATCAATTGTTCACATGCAGATGTAATTGGGACAAGAGCAAATCAACCAAAGCCCCTATGCTATCAGTCAGATTTATGCAATTAGTTGTGAAGTCCCCTTGTACTGTCAATATTTACAATATTTATATATTTGGGAAAAGTTCAAAGTTCTTGGAAGCTAACTTGTCTCTTTTAAGAACTGAGGAAGAGTTGACTCAGAGACAGTTGAATCCAACCCAAAGGGAGAGTTCAATGCCAACATGAAATCAAATTACTTGGATTACTTGGATTCACAAAACTGCTTTTTTACTAACTTTCTCCTTTATGCAAGATTGTCCTGAACGACCCTTAGAAGTCCACCAGGCTTTCTGCCCTACCTCCGAGGCTGAGAGAATAACCACCTCCTTAATCTTTAAAAGCTTAGTTGGAAAATCTTCTGTCTGATAGAAAAGTAGAAAGAATCTGAAAGCAGTAAAGACATTGAAAGACGTGTGTTTCCTAAACCTGGCTATATATCAGAATCAACTATGTTAAATATAGATTTCTGATGCCATTCCCAGAGATTCAGAAGATAGAGGTAAGGCCCGTGCCTTACATATATTCCAGATGATTTTAAGATATTTCAAGTCCAGCAACCAGCATTTGAGAATCACTAATCTAGTACCAACAAGACAATTTAGACCCCCAAAGGTAAAGATCAATTACGCAAGTTTAATTAGAAGCAAGACAAAAAAGGCTTTCAGATATTTTGACTAGACACCAATACTTTTTTCTATTATATTTTGTATTCCAGAATCATTCTCCCAACAATATAACAATAATAATATAGGTTTAAGTACAGGTATTAACACCAAGAAGACTCAATACCTGAAAGTTTCCATCTTACAATGAAAATGAGGAGACCCTATCTAAACCTCTTTTGGTGGAGACTTGCTCCCCTAGTTCACTATTTGATTTCCTACAGAAGGTAAAAAGATGAATATGATATACTTTCTATATGAATATGGGAGAATGTAACAAAACTCACCTATGACCACAATTCAAGTTACAGCAAAGCATTTTCCATTCATTACTTATTTTTCTCAGTTGTTCTTGATTAAAATAAAAAAATCCACGTTTAAAACCAACATCCATTTAGGCCATGTATGATATAAATAATAACTGAACAGAAGGATTGCAAAAAAAAAAATTCTCTCCTGAACATGAAATGTAATTAGTTTGAGGAGATAGGAAGGTGGGGGCCAAAGTATTGGAAGAGGAGAACTTTTGGTTAGTGCTCTATCTTGGCACCTGTAACTCTACTAGGGTCTGTGTAGATCTTACAAAAGTCCTGAATGTCAAAATATTTCCTATGATGGCTTCATGACTCAACACTCAGATTGAAAGCTAAGTAGCCATAGAGTGGAATTTTTCACAATTGTATTCCAATATCATTTTGAAGAGCATTTCACCAAAAAGTCTATGATGCGTTTTTGGTAGGTGATGTTATAGCTATTCAGAAAAAAAGAAAACTTTGACACTTTATCTAGAAGAAATCAAATGGCAATGTGGCATGGACTTTCATACCTCCAATTAAAAGGATTCTCCATTTTTACAAGGCAGCTACCATGTGGCAAGCACATTTATTTTTCAGAAACCTTGTTAAGTATTATTTTTCCTCATTTTACAGATCAAGAAATAAAAAAGAAGAAAAGTCAGGTCAAATATTTTTTCAAGGCTGAGAAGCCAATAGGTAGCCAAGTGGAAATCTAAATCCAGTATTGGCTTGTAAATTCAGCTCTTTCTACTTCCCCATAGTGCTTCCTTCATAACTATATCTTTGTCAGTATAGGACATTTGAATGAAAAGGTCAAAACATGGCTGTTTCTCAATATGCTAAGCTTTTTTTGTGCCTTATTCACAACCATAAATCCTGATTCACTATGATCTTCCCAAAGAGAAGAAAAAAAATGCATTCTGCATCAAGATTTTATACAAGTTATTACATAATTCATAGAGAAAATTTGCAGATCTAAAATTACCTCCTTAGTATTTTAGCCTATGAGTGACAATCTAAATTGTGCCCTTGTTCTTTCCAAATGGCCACTGATTACAGGATTGAAAAGGTTTTGTTATACCAGAGTGGTCTAATTTTTTTAAATTTCCCTGTGGGTCACTTTTTTCTCATGTATGCTACAACCTTTCCTATTGAGTTGTGCTAAAATTACAATGGAAATTACAACAGGAGTTTTATCAGTCACCCATTTCTCTTTGGTTCCAAAAGCTACCTAGGAAACTTTCTTCTTGAAAATCTCTCTGGTGAGGAACAGAAGAGAAGAAAGCCAATGAAACTGGATATAACCAAGAGAATATGAAATAAAGACAGCTCCAATATACGTTGTCTTATCTGAATTTTTGTATTGTCCAATTTAAAGAAGCACCATGCTCTAACTAAAATTTAGGGGAAGAGTATGGAAACAATTTCATCATCAAGGAAACAAGTTTCCAACATTTAGAATTATTATCTATAATTCTTAAACTATCATCACCATATTCATAGAACATCTGAGTTCTAAAGAAGAATTCAAAAGCATATTCCTTTGTAACACCAAGAGTCATATTGTACGAACACTAAATTCCACAGCTTTGAACTTATCTCTAATAGACTATTTTTACTGGAACCAAAGTCAATAAGTAACGTGAGTGTACTGTGAAATAACCATAGATGTGCATCCACTGAATATCCCTGAACCCTCCCAAGGAAAAACTTATCAGTTCTTACTAGAGCCCTTTGTAACAGAAGCAGGAGAGCTATCTTCAGTCATCAGACTTAAAAAAAAAAAAATAGATGGTGAGAAATGGGTGACTGATAAAACTCCTGTTGCAATTTCCATTGTAATTTTAGCACAACTCAATAGGAAAGGTTGTGCCATACATGAGAAAAAAGTGACCCACAGGGAAATTTTAAAAAATTAGACCACTCTGGTATAACAAAACCTTTTCAATCCTGTAATCAGTGGCCATTTGGAAAGAACAAGGGCACAAAGTTACAAACTACCCTCATGTAAAAGAACCTCAAGTTTTGATATATGAAATATGAATATATTGAGGATTCCCTCTAGGTCCGATTTTGTGAGGAACATAGAATGGGGATGGGATGGTAGAGGAGGAAATACAAAAGACATCCCCTGACCTTCTTCCCTCTTTCTTTCCTGCTTCATACTCCCCAAGAAGGAATAAGGGAATTCTAAAGATCCATATTTCCTAGCTTAGTATAGTGTTTAACCTAACAAAACAGGCTACCTCTTCTGGGTAAATGAGCCTGTCAGCTCCAATAATCATTCATATGTAATGAAATCTCTATGCATAACTCAAGTAGGCTGTCAATAGATGGGGCTCAATTTTTATTGTCTCCTATTTTCTCTCTGTATTTCCATTCTTAGGAAAGTATCCACCTGCATTGCTTAAATTCTTATTGCTATTTTTATGGCTCCAAATTTTGCATTTCCAACACTAATTTTTCAGTCAAGTTTTAGTTCCATATTTCCAGGAAATAGAATGCCAACAGGATATTTCCACCAGAATACCCTGCTTTAATTCCAAATGTCTAAATATCAAAATTAGGCACAGTCCCATCTGAAGAATCTTCCTTGCCTGCATCTGCATTCTCACATTTACAGATCATTCAAGCTTAAATCTTAGCCTCATCTAGTTCTCCCCTCTATCCTACCCCTAATAATCAATTTCCAAACTCCGCCATCATTTTCCTTTCATAGTCTATAGTGTTGATCCCTACCTTGTCATTCCATCAACTCTAGGTTTTCACCTTCATACAGATTTACAGTGGTTTTCCAACAGATATTCAACCTTTATTTAGCACTACAATAACCTATCCAACACACCAAAGCTAAATTTGTTTTTATAAAACCTCTAATATTGTGATGGTTAACTTCATGTTTCAACTTGGCTTGTTTATTATGCCCAGTTGTTTGGTCAAGCAAGAACTGGCCTAATTGTTACTGTGAGGATATTCTGTAGATTTGAATCATCAATAATTTGATTGCATCCATGGCTGACTGCATCTACAATTAACTGAGAAAATTGCCTTCAACAATGAGAGAAGGCCTTAGCTGAAGGTCTTAGAGGGAGAACTGATGATTTCAGCAGTTGGACTGAAGCATCTCCATTTCAGCCAGCCAGTTTCTCCTTCATTGGTGTGCTCGACTTGTAGCCTGCCCTGTGAAATTTGGGCCGGCCCAGCCCCACAGCCCCATGAGCCAATTCCTATAATAAATCTAGTTCCCTGGAGAACCCTGACTAATACAAATATCACATCATTTAGTTATTACTTAAAAATATATAATCTTTCATGGTTGTCTTTTTAATCAAGTACACATTCCCCATCCCTGCATTTAAGATTTTCCTATTTGACCTCACCTTGCCCATCCAACCACAACAAATCACAAAAAAGCATGATTCCTAAACCCATATATTTTACTTTAGTCAAATTTTTCTCTTTATTGCTGTCTTCCCTTCCCAAAGTCTATCACACATGCCCATTCCAGGTAGAGCGCTTCCCCTGGACTCTTACTTGGACTATCTGCCTTTCCATTATTTGGGTACTTCAACTTGCTAGACACAATTCCAATGTCAAACTTTCAGTGAAGCTTTTCCTAATAACTTTAGTACAGAATTTTTTCTACTCCTCTGGATGTCTAAAAATAGACCACCTGAATCTGGTTCTAGAATATCATGTGCTGTTTTTTTTTCATCCTTGAAAGGCCTTTTTCAGCAGGTTTATTTGCTTGTTTGTTTGATTTGGTAAAAGTCAGAGAACAAAGCAGTTGTTTGATGTCAATTCTTTGAAAATTATCATAATTTTAAATCTCTCTTTTAAGTTTTCATGGTCTTAAGAAGTCTTTAACTTAATTTCTGATAGTGAAATTTCATTGGCTCCACATAAGGCCTGAGGCCATTGGGTTAGAGAAGCTGAGACAGTCCTAACTTATGCCACCACCACCCCTCAACCAACATATATCGATTCCATCCTTTATATACTTTACTCCTACTTCTGGGTGGATATTAAGTTAATGTGTGAGAGAGAATGCTGATAGATGTTTGCAATTTTATCACCAAATTCCTAAAAACTAAAGAAAGCATTAAAGAAATGAGTAGCATTTTTCTCACATTCGAAAGTAAGTACTAAAGTACACAAAGCTATTTAGCAGAAATCCTAGGAATAAGTGCTTATTAAGAATAAGTGCTTAATACTCACTAATGATAAAGGAGAAAGGTTGGTTTTGCATATTCGATTGTCATAAGCTGGGTTCCCCAGAGGCAGACCCTGACACAAGAATTTATATGCCAGTGACTTATTTAGTAAGTACTCCAAAAGAAGCCTGTTAGCGGGGGCAAGAGTGACAAGGAAAGGGAAGTCAAGCAAGAGTGTGATTTTAGGCAAAGTCCCAGCCTCATCCTAATCCCAGGAGGAACTCCAAAGGTGGATTACTCAGGCACCACCAGTCATTGTTGCATCTGATCCGGGGGGAAGTCGATTCCCAGGCACTCAGATCCCTCTGTACACCTGCAAAGCCATGGCATTCACTCTCCAGCAAAGCATGCAGGGGCTAAGAGATAGGCCCAGAACAAGGAAATAGGCCCCAAAGGGATCTGGGTAGAATGTCAAGTGTTTTTACAAGGGTGTACCTAGTTCCGTAATGGAAATAACAGAGACGCTCACTCATTTCACATGCTTGTATGTGCTTAGAAAAAAAATCTTAAGGAATACAAACCCAATAATTAAAAGCAGGCTGTGAGATTGGAGAGGAAACCCTCACATTTTACTTTCATACTTTGGTATTTTTAGAATTTTTACAATATCCATTACTTCTATAAGGGAAAAAATGTGAACAGAAACAGACTCTTCCACCAAAAGCTCAGTGATGTATTTTGTTTGATTTAATCTGACATATTTTGTTGTTCTTGTTGCAAGTAATTCTAAGAAAATAACATGATCTGAATAACAATTGATTTTCTAGGCTGTTAAAATGCTGAGGACAGTCATTAACAAATTGCAATTTTACCAACTATGAATGACACTCATAGTGTGCCCATAGAAAGAAATAAGGCTTGTTATATTTAATTCCAGAAAAGGAGTTACTTTGTTGGTTTTCCAATCTCTGAGCATGAGAAATTCTACTCTAATCATAAGATATGGTTCACTATCGTATACACCATTATCTGTCTTGAAAAATATTATAAGAAAAAATTAAACTTTTCCTTTAGAGATGTAATTTAATAGAACTTAGGAAAGTCAGATGATAAGGAAGATCACATTTAGTTGCTAGGAATGCCTTGGCTGCTTTCCTTGACTATACATTAACTGTTATCTGATAGCTACATATAGCATCCATTGGAGGAGTAAAAGTATGGTGCCAGGAAGATCAGTTAGGATGTCACTAGAATACTCCAGGTAAAAGGCAATGAAAGGGAAATATAGTTCCCATAGCTATTACATTAGTAACCAAATATTAGATGAACACAATGGTGGTTTTTAAAAACTGGAAGACATGTGAGAATGATTGTGGTGATAAAATCGGTAGAAACTATTTCTATAAAAAGGCTGAAGGAGACAGCAAAGTCAGAGATGATGGAGGAGGATGGTGACTGTTTCAGTGTTGAATTTGTATGGGAATACTGAACTTTAATACAAATGGATACGGATGCATGGATCTTCAACAGGCAGTGGAATTAGGTTCCTGGAACTTTGGAAAGCATTAAACATGTAGATATGAGCTATAACTACAGGGGTGACATTGAAGCTAAAGCAGTGGTTAAGATAAGAAAAGGATAAACAGACTGGAGATGAAGAATGGCATCAAGATGGATAATAATCATATTTGGACAGTAAATCCTAAAAAATATATAGGGAAGGGAGAGTAGAGAGAGAGAGGAGAGGAATTAACAAAATGAGTATCACTAAAACTGAGAAAGGAGACCGACCCTGGGAAATGTCAGGGAAAATGAAGAAAGTGTTTCGTTGATTTTCATTGTTGCCAAGCTTAGAGTTGTAAAACAACCCTATTTTCCATCGGTTTTCACAGCTCAAGAATCAGAGTCCTAGAAGAACTCAACATTATTTTTCATTCTATATTAATGAAAATTAAATTACTCAAGAAATACATTGCGTTTTACCTAGCTAAATCCCTCAGAGAATACAGCTCTACCCTTATTCCCTAGCTTTTCATATTACCTTGTCTTGTCTTGCCTTTAACCTTGTCTTGGTTTCCTAGGCCTTCCTTAACAAAGTGCTGCAAACTGGGTGACTTAAAATAACAGAAACGTACTATCTTGCTGATCTGGAGGTAGAAGTCTGAAATCAAAGGCAGTGAGAGAGTCTATTCCCTGCCTCTTTTAGTCCTGGTGGTTTTCCAGTGACCATGGTATTCTCCAATCTGCCTCTGCCTGTCTTGGCCAAATTTCCTCTTCTCATAAGGAGACCAGTCCTATTGGATTATAGTACATCCTACTTCAATGTGGCCTCAACTGTAACATCTTCAAAGATCCTATTTATAAATATTTTGTATTCGCAAGACCAGGGTTAGGAAAGGAACATGTCTGTTGGTGGAGACGGGGATAATTCAACCCATAAAACCAAAACAGACCCACAAAATAAAGCAAGACCCACAAAATGAGCCCAAGTAGCTTACTTATTTAATCCCCTACAGAGTCTTGACCCCCTACAGATTGTCCTACATCTTTAGATGCCAAAAATTTCCAGGAGCCTTTAAATGTGAGTATTCAATTTAAGAGCCATTTTCAGATTTCTAATATTGTTCCTGTTTCATACTTTTTCACAGCAGCTCATAACTTGATCCAAAATTCATATTATATATGTTTCTCTCCTTTATCACACTTAAAAGATTGTGCTATTGACTATTTTCAGAAATTCAATTAAACCTTAGACCCCAGATTTAACATCTAATTCTTTTACTATCACCATTAAATAACTCCTTGGTATAGAAGTGACCCAAATTTTCGGTGTGAAATGTATTTGTTATCCTGGCTATTTGCAGTTTGGGAAACCATTTTCACTGCTCAGTGACTTGCATCCTATAGGTTGCATTTGTATTATTTTAAGCAGCTGCACACATTCCTTTAGAAGTTATGATTACAATGATTAAAATAAATATACTTTCTAAATATTTAAAGGGATTTAATAACATTGTTCCAAAAACATCTGTCCAAGCCAGCAGGTTCTGTATTTATGCCACATGGAGTATGTTGAACTACACCTGAGAGCTTTGCCACTTGTTTGGCAAAGTTTTCATATGCATAGGCGGATCATTCCAGAACTCTAGAGTCACTTTATTCTCATTTTCATTCAGCATGTTCAAGGAATCAGTAGTTCTAGCTTTAAAAAATTCATTTCCTCCTTTTTAGAAAGAAATGGAAGAAAATAAGGTTTGTCCTATGGTATTATCCTAATATAGTACATAATAAATTCTGTATAGATCTGAGACTATGTGTTAAAATAATAATCTTAAATTATCAATTGCTTTGGTGGAGAATATCTATTAATGCTTTTACAGGATATATTGACATATTACTCACATGACAAACCCTTATAATATGGTCCTGTGAAAAGAACTTTTTGTGAGAAATTAGGTAAGAAACACAATACAGTATTAACATCAGAATCTGCTCTATAAGTTAAAACTTCGATTGGTCAATGTCCAGCAGTGAAGTGTTTCAGAGCAAACAGCAGATCCCTGCAAATTTTCTTCCCTTTCTTGCTAGTAGCCTCACCCCTCATCAGCCACTGTATCTTTTCATAGGTGGCAAATCCAGGACAAATCAATTTACTTCTACACATGGATTGAGCTCATTCTATCTGTCCATTGGATTTAACACTATGAGACACAGAAATGCCTGGTATGAACTTTGTCCTCAAGTAGCTTCTAATCTTACAAAAGCAGATGGGTACCTAATTGCAACACCAATTAGAACAAAATAAATCTTAAGACAGACATATAAACAAAATTCTGTCAAAAAGACAGAAAGGGAGACTTTAATTCTTAATGAAGGAAAGAAATCACAGATGGCTGTTTAATCTTTGAGGAGTACTTGTGTTCCTAATACAAGCCATCGCTGTGAGTTTTTCTGCAAGTTATTAACATAGAAATGACAAGAACAATTGATTTAATTTTGTGTATTGCACCTGACATGTCGCTGATTCCTGTATTCCTTCATTCAACAAATAACTGTTGAGCAGCTATTATATGCCAGGTATGTCGCTGGGAATGCAGTGATGACTGTGATTCAATCTTGCCCTTAAGTTGATCCTGTAGTTTCCTAGGCTGCTCAAGCCCAAGATCATGAAATGGGTCAACTTAAAAAATGGGAATGTATCAGCTCATAGTTTTGAAGCTAAAACAAAAAAAGTCCAAATGAAGCCATCACCAAGGAGATGCTTTCTCCCTGAAGAAAGTGTTTTGACCTGGCTGCTGACAATCCTTGGCTCCTCTGTCATTTAGCAAGGTACAAGGCACATCTCTCAATCTGTCCCTTCTTCTCTGGGTTCTGTTGATGTAGCATCTTGCTTCCTGTGGTTTGTCTCTCTCTGTGTCTGAATTTCAATCTGCTTATAAAAGACTCCATTAACAGGATTAAGATCCATTGTGATTGAGGTGGGTCACACCTTAGTTGAATTAGCTTCATCAAAAGTTCCTACTTACAATGGGTGCACACCCACAGAAATTGACTAAATTTAAGAATATGTTTTCCGGGGTACATACAGCTTCAAACCACCACAAGTGGACAGAGACAAGATATTAAAGCTAATACATCTGATAAATATTTGTTAGAAACAGAACATACAAAGGTAGAAAGGGAACAAAAATACATAGCAATTCTTCCTGGGGTTGGAAGTTTAAGTTACGTCAGAATCAAAAAGGTGAAGAATAATGAAGACACAGTTTAATGTGGCTTTCTCTTTGTTTGGCTACCAAAACTTCAAACTAGTAGGGTGAATGACAAAATCAAAGGTACGCATGAGTGAATACTATTTCCTGTGCATTGTTAGCTTCTCAGAAGGGGCCTCTAAATTTTGGTATGCCTGGTGGAAAGGATCTGCTGTGTCACAGAGCCAAAGTCTAGGTTGTCACATGTTTGAACATTAATGCTGCAGAAGAGACTATTGTATCACCCAGAGTCCACCCACTCACCATGCAAAAAATTCTTGCTTACATGCCCCTTGCTTGCATACCCCTAAGTGCATCATCAGGCCTACACCACGCTTGGCCATGGTGACCACAGTGGTAAAGCAAAGCTTCATGGAAATATGGCAAATCAAACACACATATTTATTGCTACCTCCACCCAAACCCAACCAAAATGATGATCAAGAAATTTTTAAAGACTGTCAAAACAAAAAACAAGAACAAAGAGAAAGGAGGTAGAGACAAAAGCTGATAAGGCCTATTAGTAAAATGTGGAAAATGGACAAGGGGATGAGTATGTGGTGGTTGACTATGCAAATCAGAGAAGGTAGAAATAGAAATGCTTGTGGAGGAGAATAGCAATGAGTAGGACAAAACCCAGAAAAGCTCAAGAAAGGAGGAATCAGCAAGCCAAGAGTGACCACAACATCACGCTGAAAACGGGGATTCAAGGAAATTCACACACTGGAGATGCTGAAACTCACGAACTCCCTTCTATGCTCACTTCCCAGTTTGTTGGCAGCTGGGCTTATACCCCAGACAGGAAAACAGAGCTTTCCTCTCTAAGGAGAAGAACAAGTGGGAGAGATAAGACCTAAGACACTAATATTTGTTCAAGACTAACTAATTGCCATGAAGCTACCTATTCAACAAACACCTCCCTAAACACACAAACCCACACTCACACACAATCACGGTACTACCAAAAAAATTTTTATAATGTCTTACTCTAAGATAAGAATAGAGATTCCAGTCTCAATAGACATTTGTGGAGAGCCTCTAACATGAAACAGAAATACCAAAACAGACAAACAGAAGAAAAAGAACTTGGAGGAAACAGAGAAAATGTAGCACACATGAAGGAAAACTAAAACAAAAGTTTCCTTAGTATTCTCAGAGATATTCCGTCCATAAATTGAGAACAGATGGATTTTTCAAATTAAGCTTTAAGGGAATGAGAAACTATTCTCAGAAATTAAAAGTGTGGTTTAAAAAAATGTTCAAAAGTCAATTAATGTTTTGAAGGTACACGGAGGAAATCTCCTAGTAAGTAAAATGAAAAGATGAAGTACAATGAAATAAGAAAGAAAAGAAAATGAGAAGAGCAAATCAAGGGACCAAAATCCAAAGAGTAGGAGTTCCAGAAAGAATGAATAGAGAAAATGAAAGTTAGAAACTGTAAAATCATAAAAGAAAATCCCCCAGATCCAAAGGAAATGAACTTCTTGACTGAAAAAGCCCACCATATTTCCAACAAAATTAACTTTTAAAATTCACACCAAGATATAGTACCCTGGTATTCTGGATCACTAGAGCTAAAGAAAAAAATCTTGGGAAGCTTCCTGAGAGAGAAGGAAAAATAGCAAGGGTCAGATACAAATAATCAGGTATCAAAATGGCACCAGATTGTTCAACCATATCTCTAAAAATTAAAAGACACTGAAGCAGTGCCATGAAAGTTTTGAGGGAAAAAAATGTCACTTTAGTTTGCCAGTCTGCTATGACAAATACCACATAATAGATATTAAACAAGTGTTTATTGTTTCATGATTTGGGAAGCTAGCCTAAAATCAAGGCATCAGCAAGATGATGCTTTCTCCTGGGACTATGCAGCATTCTGGTGCAAGCTTGCTACAATCTTTGGGATTTCTTAACTCGTGTCTCTCTCTGTCTCCTACTGCAGAGGGATCTCTGTCTTCTGTGTCTTCTCTTCTGGTTTCCAGTGATTCCTGGCTTCTGACTCCTGTGTGGCCTCCTCTGAATGACTGTCTGAATCTCTTCTGCTGATAAAAGACCCCAGTGATATGGATTAAGGCCCACCCTGATTCAATTGGGTCACACCTTAACTAAAAATAGCATCTTCAAAAGGTCCCATTAACTAATGGTTTCATACCCCCAAGAATGCAAATTAAGATTAAGAAACTGTCTTTGCGGGGGTTACATAATTCTATCTACCACAAATGTCCAACCTGTATTTCTGTATTCAGACAGAACTATTAAACAGTGTGAGGAGAGATTAAAGCATGGAAGAAATGGCCTCCAGGCTGAGGGAGCAATGACAGCAAAACCCTGAAGCATCGAGAAGTAAGGCTTGGAATAGAGCTGACACCTGGAGAGAGAAGTCAGGAAAGATCACTCGAGGTCTTTCGCTAGACTAAGAGTTGTCAATTTTGCTGTATAACTAAGGGCAGCCACTGAGCAAACTTCAAACAGCAAAATGAGATGATCAGATTTCTATTTAGACAGTCCAGTCTGGTGACCTTGGGAAGACTGGGTAAGAGGAAGGAAGTGCTGGTGGTAGGGAAATGTTCTATCTAGTGGAGAGCTAATGTGGGCCTCACCTATGGCAACTTCAGTAAGGAAGGAAACAAGAAGACTGACTTCAAGCTGCTTGAGGACTTAGAATCCCCATTAGGTGTCTGACTGGCTGTGGATGTTCCATGAAAGCAGCTAAGGTGACTCCCAAGTTTATACCTTCAGTGACCAGGAAGATGTCTTTCCTTGGCAAGAGGGAAGGATCTGGGAAAAGAAGCATTCAGTTTGGGGCATGCTGAGTTTGCCTTAACCTATATGCAATTTTCTTTCTCAGTCCTGATCACATACTCCTGCACTAGCACTGTGCTAGAATCCTACCAGTTTCTGCTAGAAACCTAGCAGATTCTAATCTGCTTAGAATCCCCCCTCCCTGTATTACAATAATGAAAGTATAGATCAGAATTTTGAAAAAATCATCCACCACCCCAACCAAACTCATATTTTATGTGCATTTTGTGTTCCTTTTTAATCTTTGTCTACCTACGCAGTTTTACATGCTTACAGCCCTAATAGAGATGCAATTTTATATTCCACTTCTTTCACATAAAATATTTTTAAGCATGCTTCTCTATTGTTCCATAGCCTTTATAATCGTCTAAGTTTATCATTTCCACTATTGTTGAATATTTAGGCAGTTTCCAATTCTTTTCCTATTTCGCCAAATAACGGAATAATGAAAATCTTTGTGCACATACCATTTGATTTGTTTTTTCTTTTTGCATTTTTGTCTCCGCAGGTATTAGAAAGTGGCAATTTTATTTTAGTCCCAAAGTAGGGCTATGATTCAAATATATATATATATATTTGAACCATATATATATATATATATATATATATATATATTTTATGGTTGCCTTTGCCTTGCGCAGAATCTGTAATAGTTTCTAATACCAAACCTAAGTCCCTCCTGGATTCCTCTCTGCTCACTGCAGAGGCCATTGTATAACAAATGATGGCACCAAGTTCCACTGGTCCAGAGTGCTGCTCCAGTCTCCTCTGCCTGTGTCTGCCACTCTGCTGGCCAGCAAACTCCCATTCTCCCACCTCTGGTTCTCCCACCTCTTGGTCCTTCAAGTCATTATCATAGCTGAACTATCTGCAGGACTCAGTAGAATGGGTGGGAGGGACTGACCATGGATTATCTGATTACCGAGACTCTCTGTGACTTCCATGCAGCTTATGAGTAATGCTAACCTGCACCTATGGCCAAGACATTCTACCCAGCTCAGGTCCAGCAGCCTAGAATTCAGTATGCCTGAGAGAAGGAATCAGGCACGATGAGAACAGCGAGACCAATTCAAACTTTTAGCACTTCTTATTTAAATCTGCCCTATCTGTGTTCCCCTCACCACAGTGGTTAAGAGCATGGACTTCCCATTGAGGTCTAAAGTGGTGTCCCTTGGCCGAGTTTCTTTAACTTCTGTGTGCCCTACTCTCCTCATCTCTAAAATGGGGGTAAAGATATGTAAGTGCTTAGAAGAGGCTGGTATACAGTAAGCCTTCATAAGGATTTACTGTTGTTATTTCCCTTACAACCCTGGGAAAATTAATATAATTGGCAAGGTGCCCTAAAAAAGGCGTAACTCTCACTAGAAAGTGCTAAGAGATAAACATGTAGAGCACTTGTTCAAGTGGGGTCCTTCTAAAAACTTTACATGCAATTAAACCTCCACACCACAGGAGGCAGGTGTTATTACTCTCCTTATAAAGATGAATAAACTGAGGCACAAGAGTGCTAGGCACTTGCTTGAGAGCTCACAATAAGGTAAAAAAAATGGCATTTGAACCTAGGAACCTGGTTCCAGGAAAGGGCACTTAACCACTAGACATACGGCCTTTTTAAAGGAAGCAGCAGAAATTTAATGGTTCATGAAGGAGGGAAGAGTGGCTAACAAATTACTCAATCTTTAGCAATGAAATTCCTCTGTTGCTGCTCCAAGGGAAAAAGCCAAATTTCCAGGGCACTAAAGACTATTTACAGCCTTCCACCTCCCACTTTACTTGGTGCTTTGAACCACATCCAAATTGAATTAAACACTTATGATCTTTCTTCTAATGCCATTGTGAGTTAATGGTTCTTTTAATCTACATCTTATCTCCCAGTGGTAATCTTTGTGGCTGTTCCTAACTCCAAAAGTGTCAGATCAAGGGATATGAGACTTCAGTAAATCCTTCAGAATTTAAGATTAATGAGAAGGAAAAACATGTTCAGTGTCAGTGCAATTATAATGTTCTGAAGTTCTGTTTTAAATTTCAAGATGCAGAAATGTGTTTCGAAATAAAGGAAAAAAACTTTTGTCTTGTGCTTGTTATACAGATAAGAAAGAGTAAGAAGACATCTGCATGGTTAGAAGTAGATGCTCAGAGAAAACCCCTTCGGAGTAAAGAATTAATAATAATATTCTCTATATATGTGAGTACAGTGCTCTCAAATCACCACTGATAAGGACCATGTTGTGAGGGTTTTTGATTTCTCATAATGATAAATAAAAATGTAGGAAACGCTTACATAATTTATGTGCAAGAAGACTGAGATAAGTTTTGGAAAGCATGGTACCTTTGAAGATAACATCCTCAAAGTTCAGAAGTATACCTTATACAGAGAAGAAGAGAGGAGAAAGGACAGAATTAGAAAGGTAAAAAGAGGCCAGCTTATTATAAAAGATCTTTAATGCAATCCAAGGTGCTAAAGAATATTAATATTTTCTATAGAAAATTGGAAGCCACTATTCATATTGTAGTGATTCAATTAACTTTCTGGTTTAAAAAGATGTTTCTGGCTTCACGTTTAAAATGAAGGGAGGAGAAAGGAGAGAGTAAGATTGGGTGCCAAAAGAGATTTGGAACTATCTGCAAATAGTATAATAGTTCAGGAAAATGAAACTGGAGATGAGCCTGAGATTCAGACAGCAGTAATGAAAAGGGAAATGTGGGAGATAAGCTTGAGAAAGATCTGGAAAATAGGAAAGACAGTTTAATGGCAGATTGCCTATGCTCTTTGAGGAGTAGGGAATAGTTTAGGAGATTGCCTCTCCATTTCTAAATGCATGAACCTTTTTTTGATAAATATTAAACATAGAAACCTCACACTGACCCCAACAAAACCCTTATGTGTTCCTCTAGTGGGACATGCCCCATTCCAGCATCCTTAGAAATCACTTCTCTAATCATTTTAAACCTACTAACCAGAAAATAATTTCTCAAACCTTATTTCCACAGTTTGTATTATAAAGTGATGGATTTCAAATACAAAATCACACTTTAATATAAAATATCAATATTCAATCTTGAAGATCTAGATTACAGTAATCGAAAGGGAATATTTTCCCCTGCCTCACTAAGACACAATGTGCTAGGATGAGTCTTGAGTTTCTCGCTTGAGTAAAAAGTCCATTGTGGTCTTTAAATGAAACAGCAAATACATCCAGAGGGAGAGAGTGATGTTAGAGCTGGAGAGAGGTTTGAAGGGAGACAATGTTTCGGGATGACAATGGTATAGGTAACAGTGTTTTGTCTTATTTCTAAACTTTTTGCTCGTGAACTATCTTGAAAAGATAATGAAAACTATCAATTTACCCCTATATGCATAGATGCACAATATGTATATACAATTTTTTAGAGGTGTATTAACTCCCTGAAGTCTTACTTGAATCCTTTAAGACTTGGTGGAACCCAGATCAAGAATCTCTATCCCTAGTGAGAGTTGAAGCTATGAGTTAGTTCTACCCACTTGGGGAGAGGGTAGGAAGGGAACAAAGCTAAGAACAGAGGCCTGGGGAACATCAACATGTGAAAGGAAGTGAAGCAGGAGACATTCTCCAAAGGGTGACCACTGCAATCACAGTCTGAGAGACAAAGTAACTAGTCAGGGCAAAAGAGTGAATTCCCTAAGGGTATGTCTTCCCCACTAAAAGGTGGTACAGCCCAGCTCCAGCGGTAGCAGAAATGAGAGTGAGAGGTGCCATTAAATCAAGGGAAGAGATTCTCTCAAAGAAGAAGAAATGGTTTGCAGGGTCACAAAACACAGAGAAACAAAGGAAGAGGATGATTGAAAAAATCATTTGAATTTGAACATTAGTGGATACTTGCTTTTCCCTGCCCAGTCTTTATTCCTCTGCTTCTGGAAAAAGAATTCCAAATTTCCTCTGAGAAATCAAACCCCTCCTTTACCATTCTCAGTCATATGATTTGTGAGGGATTGACCCCACCTCCAGCTCCAGAGGACACCATCTTCCATAGATGGGAACATAAACTTAAGACTATCGAAGTGAGCCTTAGGATTTCAATGGAACTTCTTGGACACAGAGGCTCTGGTTGTGAACAAGTAAAAGAATATGGCCTTGGAAGCTGATGGCAGCCATCTTGAGACAGAGAGCCAAAAAGAAACGAGGCCATTGATCATTTTGATAAGTCACTGGATCAAGTCTTTCCTGAAACCAGACCTACCCCTCACCTTTTTAATTTCATTAGCCCATTTAAATCATACTTACTGATACTTTCAACATGAAACATTCTACCAGAGATATATCTTTGTAGAAGCTGTCCCAGTATAATGATTATGACAGAAACAAGATGGCTGTTGGCTGAGGAATACTAGGGAACAATGCTTCTGCAACCCAAAATACACACATCATTCCTGTACAGATTCATTATGGTCTGCATAATGAACTACAAAATAAATGCTTTCATTTTGTTTTCATTTCCCCTCCTCATATGGGCCTTTTGGAAAAGAATGATGTATTCTTTCTTGACTCCTTTTCTAGAACATAAGTGATAGACCAAAATCTCGGAAGACAGGCAGGGCAAGATGGCAGCCTAGTGAGGTATGGAATTTAGTTTGTCCACCAGAGCAGCTAGTAAATAGCCAGGTATGGTACAGAACAACTGCTGGGGGAACATCAGTAACCAGACACACAGCATACACCAGCCGGGACCAGGTGAACTGGCTGAGACCCCACACAGAACTGTAAGTCCCCCAAGCCACAGTGGCTGGCACCCCTCCCCCACAGGCACTGCAGGCTGGTTCCCTAAGGGGAAAGGAAACAGATTTTACCAGCAGCAAGGGCTTAGTTCAACCAAGTTGCAACTGCAAAATTAATTAACAAATTTCATTTGAAAACAGGCTCATAGCACAGATAAACCTGGACTAAGCACTAAAGGTACTAGGCTTTAACTAATTTTTAAAAAAATTAACTCTTTTGCCCTGGCAGAGTGGGTACATGACTGGCAGAAAAAAAAAACAGGCTTTTTTATTTGGACAGCACAAAATACTGGAAAAGGCCTGGACCCCATGATAAGAGGGCACATAGAGCCTGGAGATATATAGATCCATGTACTAACTCTAGCTCTTGCTTGATAAACCTGATGAGCCAGGTCCAGCTCTGAAAATGTTGTTTTGCTTTTTTTTTTTTTTAAGTCCTTAAACAGCTCATTAGATTGAATTGGAAGCACTCTCTGTCTCCAGCACTGCCCCAGGCAAGGACAGAATAAAACTTGTCTGAGAGACAAAGTAACTAGTCAGGGGAAAAGAGTTAATTCCCTAAAAGATATATCTTCCCCCAAAAAAGGTGGCACAGCCCAGCTCAAGAGAAATCCCTCCTTCAAGGAATTCAGGCCACAGGGAATGGAAAACAGAAGCAATTAAAGGTATCCTACTAACTCACCTCTGTCACAACCACACTCCTGGCAGGGACAGTCTGCTGAAATTAAAGGCGCCACATCACTTTACATGGATGGGAAGCCACAGGCAGATAAGCACCACATTCTGGGCAAGATGGGAAAAGCACAAAGTCTAGAGGCTTCATAGGAAAGTCCAACATTCTGCTGGGTCTCAACCTTAGGGAAAACTGACACTGGCAACTCTTCTCCTGAGATATGGGCCTGTTTGATCTGGAAAAATCTGACTGGAGTTTATAATATAATATTTGAGCCTCCTCAAGAAAAAAGGTTCCACATAGAGCAAGAAACAAAAACAAGAGCTGGAAAATTCTGATCAGTTAAACAGAACCTATACTAGAGGTCTAGAATAAATTGAACTGAATGTCAAAGAACTGATAGAGAACAAAGCCATCTAGCAAGAAAATCCTAGGTAAAAAAGTGAAAACAACCCCCAGAATAAACTAATTAAGGAAATCAAATGCCTAAATGCAAGCCAAATATAATGAGTCATATTAGGAAAATCAAAGATATGGACCAGTGAAAGGAACAAATCAACAATTCAGATGAGATACAGGAGTTGAAACAACTAATTTCAGATGTTCAAACAGACATGGAAAATCTCATCAACAATAAAATCAACAAATTGAGGGAAATATATAAAGAAGACATTGGGCAAACAAAAAGAAGAATATGAAAGTTTGAAGAGACAAATCACAGAACTCATGGGAATGAAAGGCACAATAGAAGAGATGAAAATAAAAAGCAATGGAAAGCTACAACAATAGTTTGGAAGAGGCAGAAGAAAGAGTTAGTGAACTAGAGGACTGGACATTAGAAATCCAACACACAAGAAAATATAAGGAAAAGAATGGAAATATATGAGCAGGGTCTCAGGGAATTGAATGACAACATGAAGCACACAAATATACATATTGCAGGTGTCCCAGAAGGAAAAGGAAGACAAAGACTAACAAAGGAAATAATCGCTGAAAATTTACCATCTCTTATGAAAGACATAAAATTACAGATTCAAGAAGTGCAGCATATCCCAAACAGAATAGAGCCAAATAGACATAGTTTTGGACTATGTCTTATTGATCAAATTGTCAAATGTCAAAGACAAAGAGAATTTTGAAAGCAGCAAGAGAAAAGCAATCCATCACATACAAGGGAAGCTCAATTAGACTATGTGTTGATTTCTCAGCAGAAACCATGGAGGCAAGAAGATGATGGAATGATATATTTAAGTTTCTAAAACAGTAAAACTGCCAACCATTAGTTCTGTATCCAGCAAAATTGACCTTCAAAAATGAAGATGAGAGAGCAGGCCACAGTGGCTCAGCAGGCAGAGTTCTCGCCTGCCATGCTGGAGACCCAGGTTTGATTCCTGGGGCCTGCCCATGTAAAAAAAGAAAAAGAAAAAGAAAAAAAAAGATAAAAAATGAGGGGTAGATTAAAATATTTTCAATGACCAAGAGAATTTGTGACTAAGAAACCAGCTCTGCAAAAAAAAAACTAAAGGGAGCAATACAGACAGATAAGAAAAGGGAGGAGAGAGAGGCCTGGAGAAGAGTGTAGAAATGAAGACTATCAGTAAAGGTAAAAAAGCAAAAAAAATAAAAAATAAAATCCAAAAGACAAAAATGATAGAAGAAAATACTGTCTTTACAGTAACAACATTGAATATTAATGGATTGAACTCACCAATCAAATGGCATAGACTGGTAGAATGGATTTTAAAATAGGACCCATCTATATGCCATGTACAGGAGACTTATTTTAGATCCAAGGACAAAAAGATTGAAGGTGAAAGGTTGGAAAAAGATATTTCATGCAAACAACTATAAGAAAAGAGCAGGAGTAGTATACTAATATCCAAAAAATTAGACTTCAAATGTGAAACAATTAAAAGACACAAAGGATACTATGTATTAATAAGAGGAACAATTGAACAACAAGGTATACAATCATAAATATTTATGCACTGAGCCAGAGTGCTCCAAATGCATGAGGCAAACACAGACAACACTGAAGAGAGAAGTAGACACCTCTACCATAAAAGTTTGAGATTTCAGCTTCCCACTCTCTTCAATGGATAGAACATCAAGAAAGAGGATCAATAAGGCAACAGAGATTATGAATATATGATAAATGAACTAGACTTATCAGACATTTACAGAACATTACAGCTCACAACAGTAGGATACACATTTTTCTCAAGTGCTCATGGATCATTTCAAGGATTGGCCATATGTTGTTCACAAAGAAAGTCTCAATAAATTTAAAAGGATTAAAACCATATAAAACACTTTCTCAGATCATGATGGAATGAAGTTGGAAATCAATAACAGGCAGAGGACCAGAAAATGCACAAATATATGAAGGCTAAACAACACACTCTTAAGTAACCTGTGGGTCAAGGAAGAAATTACAAAAGAAATCAGTAAATATCTCATGGCAGATGAAAATGAAAGCACAACATGTCAAAATTTATGGGGGCAACAAAGGCAGTGTTGAGAGGCAAATTTATTGCCTTAAACAAACACAGAAATCAAGTAATTAACTGTTCACCTGGAAGAACTAAAGAAAGAACAGCAAACTAACCCCAAAGCAAGCAAAAGGATAGAAATAACAACGACAAAAGCAGAAATAAATGAAATTGGTAACATGAAAACCGTTGAGAAAATCAACAAAACCAGAAGTTGGTTCTTTGAGAAAATCAATAAAATCAATAGATCCTTAGCTAGACTGGCAAAAAAGGAAAGAGAAGATGCAAATAAATAAAATCAGAAATGGAAAAGGAGACATAAAAACTGACCCCACAGAAATAAAGAAGATAATGAGAGGATACTATGAACAACTATATGCTAATAAACTAGACAACATAGATAAAACTGGCAACTTCCTAGAAAGGCATGAACAAACAACATTGACTCAAGAAGAAACAGAGGACCTCAACAAACCAATCATAAGTAAAGAGATTCAGTCATCAAGAAGCTCCAAAAAAAGAAAGGTCTAGGACCAGATGACTTCACATGAGAATTCTACCAAGCATTCAAGAAAGAATTAATAGCAACCCTGCTCAAATTTTTCAAAAAAATGAAGGGGATGGAAAACTACCTAACTCGTTCTATGAAGCCAGTATCACCCTAATACCAAAGCCAGACAAAGATACTACAAGAAAAGAAAATTACAGGCCAATCTCTTTAATGAATATAGATGCTGTATGAGTTAGGGTTCTCTAGAAAAACAGAATCAATAGGGAATACTTACAAATATAAAATTTATAAAAGTGTCTCACACAACCATGGGAATGCAGAGTCCAAGATCCACAGGGCAGGCTGTGAAGCCGACAATTCTGGTGGAGGGTCTGGACAAACTCCACAGGAGAGGCTTGCCGGCCAAAGCAGGAAGAGAGCCTGTCTCTGAATCCTCCTTAAAAAGGCTTCCAGTGATTAGATTGAGCATCACTCATTTCAGAAGACACTCCCCTTGGCTGATTACAAATGGAATCAGCTGTGGATGCAATTGATGTGATCATGATCTAATTCTATGAAATGTCCTCATTGCAACATTCAGGCCAGCACTTGCCCAACCAGACAAATAGGTACCACCACTTGGCCAAGTTGACACATGAAGCTGACCATGACAGATGCAAAAATTCTTAACAAAATATTTGCAAATTGAATCCAGTAGCCCATTAAAATAATTATACACCATGATCAAGTGGGATTTATTCCATGGATGCAAAGCTGGTTAAACATAAGAAAATAAATTAATTTAATAATCATACCAAAAAATCAAAGTGAAAAAACCATGTGATCATCTCAATTGATGGAGAAAAGGCACATGACAAAACTCAACATCATTTCTTGATGTAAAACTTCAAAGGATAAGAATAGAAAGGAATTTCTTCAGCATGATAAAGGAAATGTATGAAAAACCCACAGCTAATATCATCCTCAATGGGGAAAGACTGAAAGCTTTCCCTCTGAGATCAAGAGCAAGACAACAATGCCCACTATCACCATTGTTATTCAACATTGTATTAGAAGACAAAGCAATTAGACAAGAAAAAGATATAAAAGACATCCAAACTGGAAGAGAAGATGTAAAACTCTCATTGTTTTCAAATGACATGATGCTATATGTCAAAAATCCCAAAAAATCTATAGCAAAGCAACTAGAGCTAATAAATGAGTATGGCAAAGTGGAAGGATAAAAGATCAATGCCCAAAAAATCATTTGTGTTTCTGTACACTACTGATGAGCAATCTGAGGGGAAATCAAGAAAAAAAATCCATTTACAATAGCAACCAAAAGAATCAAATATTTAGGAATAAATTTAACTAAGGATACATAAGACCCATACACAGAAACCTACAAGAAATTGCTAAAAGAAATCATGGAAGTCCTAAATAAATGGAAGGGCATGCCATGTTCATGGATTAAAAGACTAAATATAGTTAAGATACCACTTCTACCCAAATTGATTTATAGATTCAATTCAATACCAATTCAAATTCCAATAACTTACTTTGAAGAAATAGAAAAACCAATAAGCAAATTTATTTGGAAGAGCAGTGTGCCCAGAATAGCTAAACATATCTTGAGGAAGAAAAATGAAGTGGGAGGTCTCACACTCCTGACTTTAAAGCAAATTATGAGGCTACAGTGGTACTGGCATAAAGATAGATATTGACCAATGAATTCAAACTGAGTGTTCAGAGTTTCTCTTCTATAGGTAACTGATCTTTGATAAGGTAGTCAAACCAACTGCCTGGACAGAACAGCCTCTTCAATAAGTGGTGTTTGGAGAACTGGATATGCATACACAAAAGAATGAAAAAGTATCCAAATTTCACACCCTAAACAAAAATTAACTCAAAATTGATCAAAGACCTAGACATTAGAACTAAGGCCAAAAATTTTTAGAAGAAAAGGTAGGGAAATATCTTATAAACTTGTAATAGAAGCTGGCTTCCTAGACCTTACACCCAAAGCACAAGCATTGAAATAAAAAAATAGATAAATGGGATCTCCTCAAAGTTAAACACTTTAAGCATCAAAGAACTTTGCCAGGAAAGTAAAATGGCAGCCTATGCAATGGGAAACAATATTTGGAAACCACATATCAGATAAGGGTTTAGTATTCAGAATATATAAAGAGATTCTACAACTCAACAACAACAAAAAAAAACAACCCAATTTGAAAAATGGGTAAAAGGCATGAAGAGAACTTCTCAGAAGAGGAAATGCAAATGGCTAAAAGGCACATGAAAAGACACTCAACTTCACTGGCTATTAGGGAAAGGCAAATCAAAACCACAAAGAGACATCATCTGACACCTACTAGAATGACCATTATCACAAAAAACAGAAAATGACAAGTGCTGGGAAGGATGTGGAGAAAGAGGCACACTTATCCACTGTTGGTGGAAATGTAAAATGGTACAACCACTCTGGAAGGGAGTTTGGCAGTTCCTCATTAAGTATAGAATTGCCATATGATCCAGATATCCCTTTACTAAATATATATTCAAAGGAACCAAAGACAAGGGCACAAATGGACAGTTCTACATTGATATTTATAGCAGCATTATTTATGATTGCCAAGAGATGGAACAGCCCAAATATCCATCAATGAATGTGTGGCTAAACAAGCTATGGTATATACATATGATGGAATATTTACATAGCTATAAGACAGAATAAAGTCATGAAGCATGTAACAATGTGGATGAAGCTTGAGGACATTATACCAAATGAAATTAGCCAGAAACTAAAGGACAAATACTATTTGGGCTCACTAATATGAACTAACATTAATGAGTGAACTTTGAGAGTTGAAGTTAAGAACACAGGTTAGCAGGAGATAGAAAGAAGGTAGAGACTGGGAATTTCTTGCTGAAGGAATACAGATTGTGCAACAGAACTGATTGTAAAAAAATTCAGTAATGGATAGCACAATACTACCTGATTGTAGCACAATAATATAAGTACATTGAATGAAGCTGAATGTGAGTATGATAGAGTGAGAGGGGCTGGGAGCATGTATGAAACCAGAAGGAAAGATAGAGGATAAAGACTGAGACAGTATAACTTAGGAATGCCTAGAGTGGACAATGCCAGTGATTAAATGTAAAATAAAAATACATTTTTGAATGAGGGAGAACAAATGAATGTCAATATTACAAGGTGTTGAAAATGGATGGTATACAGGAAAAAGTACAATCAATGCAAGCTAGAGTCTATAGTCAACAGTAACATTGCAGTATGCTTCCACTGAATGTAACAAAGGTATTATGCCAAAACTAAGTGTCAACAAGGTAGGAGGCATGGGGGAGTGGTATAGATTCTTTGTGGAAGAAAAGGAAATGTGTTGATATAGATTATGGTGGCAAAGCCATGTCATTTACCTAGGTTGGATTGTATGATGTAAGGATAAAACTGTTGAAAAATGAACAGAGAGAAACAAGTGCTAGAGAAAATGCTGACAGAAAGAGAGATGTACCAATTGACTGTCCATAGGGAAACTGAAAGGTGATGCCTCTTGGAGGGCAGTGTGGTGGTTCCACAGGGGTCTGGGGTGGGTTTGCCATACGGTTCTGCAACCCTGTTACTTGGTATATACCAGGAGAAAGTGAGTGTGGCAACTTGAATGGACATTTGCACACTGGCTTTTGTGGCAGCAATGTTTGAAATCCACAATAGATGGAGGTGGTCTAAGACTACAACAAAGGAAGAATGGAAGGGGAAACTGTGGTGTATTCATACAACAGACTGCCTCAAGAAGGAATGAAGTTGTGAGGACTGCAATTAGGTGAATCAACCTTAAGGACTGCATATTGAATGAAGTGTCATAAAAAGACAAACAATATCATTCCTCATTCATGTGGATTAACTATAATACAAAAACTCAGTGGACAGAACTCAAGAGCATGGATTATCAAGTTGGGGCCCATTGTAAAGGGTCCTAGATTGTAAATTTTTATAGCAGCCACATATATTCAGGAGTTGTAACTGTTATTTCAAAATTCTGAGATACTGAGCTGTTTGTATCACCTGAGACTTAGAGTCAAAGCACTGAAGCGATGAAAGTAAGCAGTACCCCATATAGGAACTTTTTAAAAGTTGAAAAAGGGATCAGACTTCATCTAGAGATATGAATGAACCTGATCTGGATAGGACTAGAGTAGATCAGAATACAGGGTAAAGGATGATATCATCCATATTTTAAAACTTCAACTTCTGAGTGAGACCAAAGGGAGAGATATTTATTCTGTGCAAATTTTAAATTTTGGGTAGCACATGACCTAATTTATCTTGTATGGTCAGTTTAGTTGAACACCATGAGCACATGGAATCTTGAATAGGGCTTGAGATTTTGTTGGCTTGTCCAGGTTAGTGTGATGCCCTGACATATCCCAGAATAATTTGGGCAGTGAATAAAGAAGTGTTTGCAAAGTCCCCTTGGGGACTGGGGAGAAAGGAGGAAATATTCAACTTTCCCATTCCCCTTTTGGAGAATTTCTGATATTCTCACAAGCAGTGGGGACAACCAAATCAAAAGGCCAAGCCCTTGATCTTGAGGTTCACTTTTATGAAACTTATTCCTACAAAGGAAAGTCTAAGCCCACTTAAAATTATGTCTAAGAGTTACCGCCAGTGGACCTCTTTTTTTGCTCAGATGTGGCCTCTCTCTTTAAGCCAACTTCACAGGTGAACTCACTGCCCTCTCCCCTACATGGGACATGACCCCCAGGTGTGTAAATCTCCCTGGCAATGTGGGACAGAATGCCCAGGATGAGCTGGGACCCGGCATCGTGGGATTGAGAAAGCCTTCTTGACAAAAGAGGGAAGAGAGAAATAAGACAAAATAGAGTTTCAGTGGTTAAAAGAACTCAAATGGGGTCAACAGGTTATCTTGGAGGTTATTCTTATGTATTATATAGATATCTCTATTTAATTTATGGTGTATTGGAATGGCTGCACTTCAGGTACTTCTGTACCTGAAACTGTTGGGCTGTGTTCCAGTAGCCTTGATTCTTGCAGACAATTGTATAATGATATAACCTTTACAATGTGACTGTGTGACTGTGAAAATCTTGTGTCTGGTCCTCCTTTTATCCAGGGTATGGACAGATGAGCAAAAAAATATGAATAAACAAATAAATAATAGGGGAAAGGAGTAAAATAAACTGGGTAGATTGAAATATTAGTGGTCAATGAGAGGGAGGTGTAATGGGTATAGGATACATGAGTTTTTTCTTTTATTTTTTATTTCTTTTTCTGGAATGATGCAAATGTTCTAAAAATGATCATGGTGATGAATATACAACTATGGGATGAAACTATGAGCCATTGGATTATACACCATGTATGGATAGTATGTATGTGAAGATTTGTCAACAAAAATATTAAAACAAAAAAATCTTGGAAGAGTTTAAATGATTCTTTCCCCAATTTGTTAACATGCATGGACCAATGTTAAGTTTTGTCTGCCTCTTTTCCTCCCCCTTCATATAACTGGATATAGAAAAAGCAAATCTAGACATTCATATGGAAACTTCCTGTCCAAATCCAACCATTTCTCACCTAGACCAATAAAACTACACACTAACTTGACTCCTTATTTCTATTCTTGTCAACTTTCAGCCTAGTCTCTGCACAGCAATCAGACTATTCTTTCTTTAAAAAAATAAAGGCAATCATATTCAGAACCACCCATTTGCTTCCCATTGCACTTGGAATTAAATGTTTAATAGTGTTGTTTTGAGAATAAAATTAGATTATATTTGTAAAGAACTTAGAAGAGTGCCCGGTACATGGTAAGCGCTATGTATATGCTAGCTATAATCATCACTTGCTTTCCTCCCTTCCTGAAGCAATCTCCTCTCACTTTGCCTGCTTAATGAAATGTATCTTCAAGATTCAATACAAATATCTTCTCTCCTTTTCTAAGCAAAATAAAGGCTTTCTGTTCTGTGCTTCTGTAGAACCTTGCTAGTATCTCTGTAATGAACTTAACTGAATTGATGTACAATTATTCATTTACTGGCCAATATCAGTAAGCTCTGGAAGGCTTTGTTCACCCAACACAATATCTGTCATTGACCAACATGTTCTACAAATAAGCAAAATTATGTTCACTGTTATCTCTATGCCCAAAGACTTAAATATCTCAAACACTAGCAGATGATTTCAGGAATTATCCATAGAGCCTACAATCCACCATTCCTAACAGTACGGTTTGTAATAATAGATTACTGACCATTCTACCCACCCTTTATGACAGTTTTCAACTACTGGTCAGATGTAAGGAAACATTCATTTATTGGTAAAACCAAGGTCTCCTATTCTTTGGAGCCTCTGTTGTGCCAAAGAGTCCCTAAGGTGACGTGGCAGTTCTCCTGGACCTAGGTAATTGGAAATCAATATGATTGGAGGAAAAAGTCTCCATGAGGATTTGGGTAATTGTATTTTAACAGCTCAAACCTCATCTGTAAAACTACTCTCAAAATTGCAATGGAATTCAAGTGGAATAACAGATAATAACTCCTTATAAAATGTTAGAAGACTATATGTCTTCTATCAGCCACACTAAACCATGACTAACCTAGTGCTGCACTTTCCAATATAGTTGCCAGTCACATGTGCTGCCGAGCACCTGAAATGTGCCTAGTCCAAAATAAGATGTGCTGTAAGTATAAATTGAACACCATATTTCAAAGACTTAGCATGAAAAAGGAAGGCAAAATATCTCATTATTAATTTTTATTTTGAGTCTATGTTGAAATGATAGTATTTTGGATATCATGGGTTAAACATTATATTATTGAAATCAACTTCATCTGTTTTTTTCTACTTATTTTAATGGGGATATTAGAAATTTTGAATTATAGATGTAGCTGGCATCACATCTCTATCTCTACTGATCTAGAGGACTCCCAACTTCTTATGCATTAAAAGCAAGTTGCTATTGACCTTGGTGCCAAAAGTATCATGCAAAGGGGCACTTCAAATGGCTTTTTCAGCTCTTCTACAAAAGGAGATGAAGGGTTTGTGCTAGTCCATATTTGTGAGTATGGCTGTTACATTTTCAAGAAGTCTGGTCAGAAAAAGAGGTCGAAGTGATATCCTGAAAGTCAACCAAGCTAGCCAGCTCACCCCAGGCCTACACCTTGCCTCATGTGCACCCTAATCAAATGTCTTTACTCCCTTTCTTGCCTTCTGGCAACCCCCACAATGTCAATCTATATTCTTGAAGGCCTAAAATATTTCTCTTTCAAAGTAGAAAAGTGACTTTGTATTGTACTAAATTTGCACAATTAACATCCCAAATGCTGATATGATAATAGCAAAAGTAAACATTTCTTTCTTATTTTACTAGAGCTTTGTTAAATGTCATCTAAAACAGGTGTTTTCTCGTAGCTACTTTGGAACTTTCTCCATTGAGCTATTTGCCATTCTCAGAAATGGAAATCTAGTCACCTCTCCATTTTTCTGTGGATGCACATATGAAAATGCACTTTCTATAAAGGCAAAGATGTAAAAAAATCTAAAGGGGAGAAAATCAATGACTCAATTGTTTGAATTGTAGAGGGTAAAATATAGACCATCCTGATTAAAGGTACAGACTCATCAACTATCACTACAATTCCATTATAAAGGAAAACATTTTTAAATTAAAATGTAAGCAGAGACACACAACTTCAGAGGAACTGGAGACATCTCAGTGACCCAGTGACCAGAGATTACATGCTGTTAATCATCATTATCATCTTATCGATTATTTCCTGAGTAACTGAAGTGAGGAGGAGAGGAAATGAGGTAGGAGAAGAGTTGTACTGGGGTGTGGTTTTGGTTTATTTGGGTATGTATGTATATATGTGTGTCCTTACAGCTGGAGTATTTATTTCATTCAGTCGTTCACTCAACAAATATTTACTAAGTACCCATTGTATACCAGGGCATTATTCTAGCCACAGAAGACACAGCAGGGAACAGTGTTCCCACTCCTAAAGAGCTTATCATCTAAAGGAAATTCCAGGGAAAGATCTTTGTAGTCTATGTGTGGTCAAAACACGTCTTAAGATCATCACTCTAGGGGACTGCATTTCCCACCTTTCTATCAGTTCCATACCCATAACGGAGCCATGTGAGTTCATATGATTGAAGTCAGAAGGATCCAATTCTGGAATCTACATCCTAGCTAGAAAAGCCCTCAGAGAGACCCATAAATAATTTCTTTTACTTAAAGGAATCCTCTGTCCTTTTCTTTAAGGCTGATAAAAAAAAAAAAAAAGGTAGTCCTTGTTAAATGTGGGTAAACAGCAATTGCCTTTTTCCTTATCTTTCTCCCTCCTTCACAGTCACTCCCCAGGCTGTGACGCCTGCCTACTGGGAGGGGGAGAGGAGTAGACACAGCGCTAGAGGTTGCAGAATTGAGCACTATGGCTCTGTGCAGAGTGGGTCATTATATGTGAGACAAAGGTCCATTTCAGGATGGCAAGTCCTGATCTTACCACAAACTGTGTGACATTAAGCAAGTCACTGAGTTTCCCTGGGCCTTGATTTTTGCTTCTGTAGAGTGAGAGATGTGAGTAGTAATCCCTAAGGCATAAGAATAAGTGAATACAGAGAAATTAGAAGGCAGAGAAAGTAGGCCAAGAAGGCATTTGTGGGCCCTATTCAAGATTTATGGAAAGCAATGGAATATCAGTATCAAGAAAGAAAACAGCATGCCCTCTAACAAGGACTTGCAGTGGTCACCCAGCACGTAGAGGAACAAAGTTTCTATGCTGTCTGGTTGTCTTATTCTTGAATAGGCTTAACCTATTGGACTTAGTAGTTTCCAAATTGGATTTGTCTTAGCTATATAAATTAGACTACAGCTGTAGCCAGCTGTTTTGTCAGAAGTAACAGACTCTCTAAGCATAATTCCTGTCAAACAATACACAAGCTGAATCTGGTGTTTTCTAAAAACAGCTTCTTGCCCTGAAACCTGAAAGCACAGGCCTAAACTGACAGCCACATGAAACGTACAACACACACACAATGCGGGACATTAACCCTGGAAATTTGTGGTGGGGGGAAGGGTGTTATGGCTACATGATCTGCACTATGATCAGTGACCCAAAACTGGGGGAGAAAAGGTAGGAAAAAAAATTTGTGCGTAATTTTCCTTTTCCTCCACCCCAATATTGGAAAATATTCACATGGGGAATCCTTGGAAACCAACAAACAGTAACAATTTTTAAAAATCTCATTTTTCCAGCCCTTCACCTTTCTAATAATGGTGGGCCTGGCAGTTTCCACTAATGTTTTCCAAACACTGCACAGATCGCATAACTGATATAAATAGAACTAGGTCTAAATGACTTACGAATATAGCACCAGGGCCCCTGCAGAGACCATCTGTGAGATGATACATTCCTAATGACCCTGTGATTTCAAGGAGTCACAGATTTTCCCATTTTGATCCAAACTGTTTGTAGGGATTGAATGACTTTTTTTTTTTTCGGGCGGAAGGGCAGGTGGAATGAGTAGTGGGTGGGGGTGGGGGCGGCTGAGGAATACAGAAAGGGCAAAGAGGAAGCATATGTCTAAGTCTCAAAGACAAAAGCATGGTCAGGAAGAAGGACAATTTTTTGTGGTTGTACCCCTCTACCATCAAAAAAATTAAATTTGGTGACCCCATCTCTCAGGATTCTCAGTAAATATTTGGCATTAACCATGTAGCATTTATTAAAAAGTCCTGTATCTACTTAACCATCAACTCTGTTTACTGGACACATTCTTGATGGAATTTGCACTAGCCTTTTTCTTGCCACTACAGTTTATCACTTCTAGCCAGTAGCTGAGCAGGGAATAAACCTAGGAGTCAAAGATGGATGGGGGAAAATGGCGGTGGTGGCAGCCAGTGGGTGAGAGATTAGGGTGGAGAAGCTAGGGAAGGGCTGGCTACATTGGCCAGACTCTGTTACAGTGGATTGAAATGGCCAAATCAATGGAGCCATTCAAAGCAAAGATAACATTTGAAACATCTAAACAGCTAAATCACTGATTTAACCATTTTGTACATTTCCAGCCATTGTGCTACTTTGCAAACTGTGGGAATTCATCATGAACAATCCCATTTCAGATAAATGTAGCTTTAATAATTCCTCAGAGAATGCACAGTACTCAGAGTATCTTTAGACAAATGTGTTTAGCATCAATTTTGTTCAGTTTTTCTGAAAATTATATTGTACAATTGACTCTAAATATACTAAGACAGGAAATGTCTGTGGGCATTTCCATAGTGTTTTGCTGGCATCTGTTCCCCAGGAATTCCACACATTCAGAAACAACATTGAACTCTGATTATTGGACCTAATTTATAGTAGCATAGTTTTAAATATCTGAAACTTCTAAAGCCATAATATAATTTGGCAATTGGAAAAGAATGAATGTGGCATGCATGTGCACAAATAAGTTTTAATGCCCAGGGTACTACTTTGAAAGACATTAAAGAGACTGTTCTAACTTAAACCCACATCCATAAATGTTAACTATTTAAAATCTAAAGAAAACTGTGGATCCTCGGAAAAAAGGCACTATACAACAATTTTTTCTTTTCAAAATTTAAAATCATATACTTAGAAAAATGTTTAATAAGATCATAAATTAGACATTACTCTAGCAGAAGTCAAAACTCTTCCCATTAAGATAATGGAAGTTCCAGGACTGTGCAAAAATATTAAAATAGAAAAACTACCTAGGACTTTCTCTTAATTCCTATTTTGTCTCCCTTTTACAGCTCTTAGTAGCCTTCAATCACTGGGACCACTACAGCCCCTGAGATGGAGATGCCTCAACCACGGAGATGCTCCATCCAATAGCTCCATACTTGCCAGATCCCCTTCTTTGCCAAGGCTCTGGTCCTGCTTTTTTACCAAGTCTTCCTTAACTCAGGTCTCACCACCCCAGGGACTTCTATTCCACTTCATACCGTGATAGTGAATCATCTGATAAACGTATCCATGATATCGTCATTCCTTCTACCCCAAACTCGCCTAACGATGAGAATCTGCTCACTGGCTTACTCCTGGACATCAAGTATCTATCATGTACGCCCGAGGGAGTCTTATCATCTGGGTCCCTGGATCAGGTTGCTAGGTCCTGACTAAATATCACATTCACCTGATGATCCTCAAGCACCACCCTGGACCAATTATATCAAAATCCCTATGGGCAATGCCAGAGTTTCAGTGACTTGTAAAAGCTCCCTGTGTGGATCGAATATGTAACAAGAGATGAGAACCACAGACCCGCGTTTCTGAAAATTTGGTCCTCAAAACTTCTGCATCAAAATCACCTGGGGTGCTCTGTTAAAATGCAGGTTCCTGGATTTAATCAGAATCTTTGGGGGTGAAACATGGGCATCTGAATGTTTAATAATCTTCCCAGGTAATTCTTATTTTATGAAATTCCAAAAGAAATCCTCTGGTTACAGCTGATGTTCATAATTAGGTTATGTATCAGAATTATGAAGAGACTTACCTGCCCCAACCTCTTCATTCTACTCTAAACGATGTCTCAATGGTCCAGAAAAACCCTGCCCAACCCTTCCAAGTGATTTTGATATGCCATCTCAGTTGAACACAATTGCACTGAATTTTAATACATGAAAAATTCCCAGAGCAAAGAAGTTTGAGCAATGCTTCATCCTATATTCTCTTTGATTTTCACAATACATATTATTAGCATGGGACACCAGTCTAAGGAATCCTACTTTAATGCAATTCTTTAATGTTGATGTTTTTTGTATATTATTTTATAAAGTTGACATATGCTTTCTCAGTAAACCGTCAAACACAGTTAAGGACACTGAGGTTTAGAAAGTTAGTGATTGCCTGAATTCTCTGGTAGGAAAGGGCAGAAGTATTAGATTAGAGTTCTTCTCACCACTCCCTTTTGTCAGAAGACCCTGTGGTCTCACTGCCTCATGGCTGTGATCCAGATAGTGTGTGAGGAGCCATGTAAAAATACAGTGATGTATGCTATTGTTCTTGCATTTCTTTTGTTGTTGATTGCCATTTTTTTTTTTGGAATATTTTCTTTTAAACTGATTTCTCTATCACTATGAAGACAAGAAGGGGTGGAGAGAGGATGGCACCCCAGAACAGGTGTTTGCTATAATGGCAGCCTCCTCATACCAGCTGACCCCTGTTGTATTCCATCTGCCACAAATCTATTTCATAGGGAATGAGAAAAAACACGTATTTCAGAAAAAAATTCATTAGATGCCATATTATATTCTGTTGCATTATTTCATTGCTACTTTAATCTGCATTTTAATACCTTCATAATTTAGATAATGTCTTACAATGATATTAATTTCAAATAGTTTAAATGGATGCCAAATGGATAAGACCAAAACAGTACATGCAATAGTACAATTAAATAATAAAGCACAGTGAAGTGGTGCCATAATAGTCTCAACCTTCTGTTCAGTCTCTGTGATGGTCATTGAGGCTAGGCATAACTATTAAACCTGCTTGAAGGTGGTAGGAAAGTAATTCAAATGATGGGTTAATTTGAAAGCAATCAGTTAGTATACTAGCTAATCAAGTAAATTCAACCAATTGCTTTCAAAACTTGTACAATAAAAATAGTCTTTTCCAGTAGAAAAAAATTCCACATGTATATTATCTCACAACAATCCTGTGAAAATTAAATGAGACTCAAAGAAATTAAATCTAGAAATAAGTATCTAGAAACAAGTAGCACGCCAATACTTAATCTATACCCATTGAATTTCTTTATTTCCACATTCTATATCTCTATAGAGACATGATATATGTGATTATTATAATGCAGATTATTCTACCAATTTAGTAGAGAGAAAGCATTTGCCATTTAAAAGGATTGCCTAGCTTTTTTTATTATTATTATGTCTCTCCTAATATTTGTTTCCTGGTAAAATATTTTCTGGGCTGTATCTTAACATTAATGCATTTTAAAAACATGAAGCCTATTTTGTTTTATAACTTATTTGGGGTTTAAATGACTTGATGTCCAAAAAAGTACCTGTATTATCATGTACCATTTCCATCAGGTATAATATTCTAAGCATGTTCATGCAAATGTATGCTCCTGAAACATTGCTGGAAATTTCAAAACTTATTACAAAGTGCTCTAAAAATGTATGGTATGGAAAGGAGACTCGAGATGGCTCATTTTATAAAGCAATGCATCTATTTTTTGTTTGAAATTCTATAAAACTGGCCCAGCAGGACTGACAGCAAAGTAGGGATTACCAAGGGTGCTGTCAGGAACAGGAAAGGATGAAGCAGAGGGCGTGACATTAAGTTAGCAGGAAGAGAAAGGGAGGAAGTC
The DNA here is from genome assembly GCF_023851605.1 of Tamandua tetradactyla. NCBI lineage: Eukaryota > Metazoa > Chordata > Mammalia > Pilosa > Myrmecophagidae > Tamandua > Tamandua tetradactyla. The sequence goes on along the minus strand of NC_135333.1, from coordinate 159,079,564 downwards.
AGGCCATGTGTATTCATGGTGAAGCCCAGAGAATGGGACTTGTGCAGGAAAACAGCTTATAAATTGAAACAGTCCATTAGTAAAGTGATTCAGTCTTCCCTTTGTTCACCTAGCATTTATTGAGTACATACTATGTACCCGGCACATTGCCGGGTATGAAGATACAGGTGTGAACAAGAGGAACGCAAGTGCTGCCTTCGTGGAAATTTCTGTCTCATCCAGGGTTTTCCCTAACTTGGTGGAATGTGATAATGTCCCTTTTAGGGGTGCCATGGTTAATTTCATATGTAAACCTGGTAAGGTTATGGTGCCCAGTTATTTGGTCAAACACTGGCCTGTTTGTTGCAGTAAAGGTATTTTGCAGATGGTATCAGCATCTACAGTGACTTGACTTTAAGTAATAGAAATTACCCTGAATAATAAGGGTGGGCCTCATCCAACCAGTTGAAGGTCTTAAGAGCAAAAATTTAGGATTCCAGATAGCAGATTTTCTGCCTCAAGATACCAACATCAACTCTAATTGGAATTTCCAGCCTGCCATCTTCCCCTAATGAAATCAGATTCAAGACTTCAATATCACCTTTACCAGAATTATTTCCAGCCATCTGGATTGCCTACAAAATTCATACTTACCAGCTTGTCAGTCCCACAATTACAACAATTATGTGAGCCAATTCTTTAAGATAAATCTCTTAATATATATTAATTTCTTCATATTAACAAATATAACAATATACTTTCTGTGTGCGTGTATGTATATATATACACACACACACACATATACTGTTGGTTCTGTTTCTCTGGAGAACCCTAACACAAAGGGCAAAAATTAAATTCTCCCAGAACCTTCATGCCTTGGTGTTGGTTTAAATTAGTTTTATTGTAATGTTTCATAAAAATATATAAAAATGAAGCTAGATATGAATGTATTTTGCATCTAGCTCTTATGCAATCATAAAAGTTATGTCAAAATTGTAAAATAACTACAAGCAGAACTTTAACACCAGAAAAATTTAAATTAGTACCATTAATTGAGTATAATAGAAGACATTTTTGCTAAAACCATTAGTCACTCACAGAGTGCTCCAGTTTCATAACAGAACATGCCATCCTATGCTGTTTATTCTGAGTACCTGCAAAATATTTGTTTATGTAGCATACTGTGACATCATTTTATCTTCACTTGGCACGAATACATTATTTAAAAGTTAGGTTCACCTTTGTGAACCTATTCTTATTAACCCGCAACAATTAAAGGGGCACTACTCGGTGCCAACATAATTGAAAACACAAATGCAAGCTCTGCCACTGAAATAAAGTTCTGGGTTACAAAATGTTCTTCTAGATGACTCAGAATCTGTGTGTGTGTATATATATAATCATAATGAAAGCACAAAATTTAACTAATGTTGAAGATAACTGAGGGACCCCAAGAATTCATCTGCTCACCCCTTTTGCAAGAGGAAGTGGGATGAGGAGCTTGATTAGGAGAGCAGGACTCTGATGAGGGTGACAGACTGTGAGTGGGTTATAGGTGGGATGGCTTTTATTCTAGGGGATAGGATTATGAGGGCATAACAGAAGGAGGGCACTAGCCTAGGCCTTTAGGGGATGGCCGCCTCTTTGGAGAAGTACTGTTTAAGCTGACACTTAAAGAACGGATTGATTTTAACCAGAAAAGGAGGAGGGGGGAAGATGAGGGATTTTTATAATAGCCTCAGGCAGGGCTAATTTCCAACCTGTTCACATTAGGATATCCGTGCACTAATTCAGATTGATCACTGACCTTGCCAAACCGGTTTTTAAATATTTCGCATTCACGTGCTGGCCTGAGGCACGCTCATCTATGAACCAGGGTCTGTAATGCCCACCTCATAGCATTCTTGGGAGCATTCAGGAGTCACAGTATGTTGGCGCTTGGCCCAGTGCCTGCATGAAGTAAGCACCTTGAATTGAAGTTGCAATAATGGTAGTGATGATTGAGATCACCTTTAATAAGCTTATCAGAATTATATATTGATAAGGCTAATGGTATATTTTGTTAAAGCAAAATTTAATCTGTGTCTAGGTCCTACTTTTCTATCTTCTCCATGAATAGGAAGAGGAAACTGGAACTCTACTATCTCATGAATCATATCCCAGGACACTCTTATGCTGCATTTGGGAGGGAAAATCAAAATATTTTTGGCCTCTCTGAGGCCAAGCAATAGTCATGAAAACTGCTATGGCTTACAGAGGGTGATATATCTTCTTAGTCTATATAAAACTACTGCCCTCTATGCCTCCTGTCTGTCTCAGGGAAGTACCAAAGAATTCTGACATATATGGCTCTGCCCTGCAGGAACTTGTGCTTTTTAGCAAATCAGCAGTCCTTTACCCTGAGCATCCAGAGACAGAAGTGAAATCCACACACTCTGATCTCCCGATTTGGGTAAACCCTCACCTCCTGCCCGTGCTCACCGAAGCCCTCTCTCATCTTGTTTCATAAAGGAAAGTTCAGGGACACCACGGCCAAGTTCTTCCCCGTTTGCTCTGTTTCCAGAGTGAGAACAAGAACGACTCTCACATTTCTAATGCCCATAACCACAGATATCTGGTTTTCTAATCACTTCTTTACAGACCAAAAGTTGACAGCCAACCCAACCCTAAAAGTAACTCTAATTCATAAATTCAGGACTACAATAAAAAAATACAGAATTAGAATAGATGGAACCTTAGATTTAGGAAAACTCCAGTGACAATGAAGAAGGGACTCTAGAATCTGAAGACATAAGCTATGGAGAGCCATCTCAGAAGCTCACTCCTGTAGAACACAGCACATACTCTGGTAGTTGGTAAATGCTCAAAGTTGGTTGTTGGTGCAATATAACTGCTGAAAGTTTAATCTAATCCTTTCATCGATGCTTTGGTATAAAATGACTTACACGAGGTCACTCAGCTAGTTAGCTTCAAAGCTGGGACTCCATTAAAGGTCTTGATTCTTAACTCAGTGCTCTTTCTGATGCTTGCCTCTGCTGCCTCCTTTCACACAGGTGTGACTAGAATAACATTTTTAAAACCTCCCACAATTTATACCAATTTGCATCCAGGAATTTTTCCAAGCTCTGCTGTCTGAAAATGATCTCTCTGTGTCTCTCTTGCCATAACTTCATGAATGGTTGCAGTCTTTATCTCTGCCTGCTTCCTTGACTTGGCACTTCACATCTCCCCTTATTATCTGTCTTTTCTTCACCTAGTACTTTAGCACCGGTATTCTTGGCTCAATGCCCTGCACCAAAGGCCACCACCATTTAATTAAGATCTGGCCTTTTACTCTTCCTTTTAAGTGAGCACAACTATGAGATGACCAGCTATCTCGTCAGGTCCTCCACTTGGAATTTTACAACTGCTTTGCCATAAGGTAGATGGAGAACTGAGGACCCATTAAATTCAACACCTGCCTGCCATGCTCTGGTCTAATTCTTGGCCTTGTACCTAATGCTTGCATCCTAAGGTTTCTGCTAATTTCCATTAGGGATGATGCCATGTCCATTGTCTCCTGACCTTGACTCTATCCTGACTCCTGCTACTTCCCTGGCAACCTGGTCTCTCCAGAAGGGGAATAGCAGTCAAAGGAACCCAAAAACAAAGCAGCTGGAGCCTGACCCAGGCTATCAGCAAATGTGTTTTCTACCGGCCAAATTGGCAAGCAACCGAATCATCTCAGGAGGAGAGTGAGGTGGCATTCACAAATGTGGATGTGAGTAATGTGAGATTGTCAGGCCTTATGCTTCTAAAAAAACAGATTTTTGAGACAGAATTAGATAAAATTTTATTTCAAACTTGCATAACTCAGCATTATGCTACGCAAATCTTCATGCTTTTAATTTCCTGCTAAATTTCATGGTCCAAAAAAATCAAGATGCTGAAGAAAATTATATTTATGTAAAAGAGCTTCTAATTCAATATGAAAATAATAAAAAGAATTGAGGCTTACTCGTGCAACTTGGAAAATCTGGGCAGAATTTTTAAGTCCAAGAGCTTCCCCTAGTAGGTACTGGCATGTTACAGTGACCAGAAGATATTGATGCAAACCTGTCAACACACACGCAAACACAAACCCCTTCCCCAATACTAATCATTATCTTCAAAAATGTTGGTTTCATCCCTTTTCCAGTGAGTTAAGCATGTGTGATGTTTTTGCTACCATGGCCCCAGCTTTGATTTTTATACACTCAAAACAATTACATTTACAGGAAAAATATTTCAAAAACATAGATATTCCCCAGCCAGAATCCTCAAATGGGTGTCACTGATCTCAAAGAGAATTTGGTGAGTGCTGACATCCCTATGGGTTTGAGTGCATAAAAAAACAACCCCCAAAAGTAGTAGTGGCTTAAAACAATCACAATCATTATTTTATTTTGAGAGATACTTTGGGTTAACTGGCCTCAGCTAGGCAGTTCTTCTGTTTCATGTGGTGTCAGCTAGGGTTGCACTCACCCCAAGCCCCAAAGGGAATGGAATATACAACAGGCTTACTCATGTGTTATTGAGTGCTCGGCAAGAGCTCTCAGTGGCTGGAGGACCTGTGTTCTCCCTGACATGGATCTCCATGTGGGCTTGGGCTTCTTACAGAGTTCCAAGGGGGATCATTACACGGCATCACTTCTGCCACATTCTGTTGCCCAAACAAATCAAAGGACCAATTCAGTTCAAGGAGAAGGGGAAAAGACTCCACCTCTTCATGATCCATCACATCATCCAAATCCATCATACCTACAGAGGTTGGGGCTTCAAATCTCATTGTTGTTCATAAAGTGTTTTCCCTAGGAAGGCTCAAATACCAACGGGGCCCAGAGAAACATATTTACTGGTTGTGGATCTCCTTCAAGGCAGGAACACAGTGAGAATTTCTCAAATTACTCAGATTGGAATTGGACCCACAAGTAGGACTAAGGGGGCTATTTAAAAGATCAGGGGCCACTTTAGCTTGAAAATGCATATGGTCTAATAGCTCTGTTTGGGATTTACCTTGAACCACACAAATTTAAAAATGGCCCAAATAATTTTCCAACAGATTCTGCCAAATGAACATGCAATGGGCCACTTAGTTACAATTGTTAGGAAAGGAGAAGCTACACTAATTCAGCCTACTGAAGTTTCAGATTTCAAGACAAATGAAGTGACAATCATCACTTATTTGTATTGTTTTTCATCTCTGATCGAATGTAGGACTAGAAAGAACAAGATTATGGATTCAGTTCCTATGAGGTCAAGCTCTATTTTTGCCATACCCTTGAGACAGACTGGCAGGTAATAAATGTGTGACTTGTTCGACCAATGCCGCCAGAGAGAAAAGACAGCTCAGCACCAGTCCATCCTAGACACAGAAAATCTAAAGCCACAGGGTCTTCTCTTACATACTGTTATCTTCTTTCTACTGTCCTATATCCCAATCCACCCACCCACCCTTACCAATTAAAAATCAGGAAAGGAACCAACTTTTATTAAACTCTTAGTGTGTGCTGTGCACTTACTTTGCCAAACCAATATTGTGTCATTTAATCATTATACACAGGGTTTAACATAGTATAGGCAGCTAATAAATGGTTCCTGTTTGACTTACTGATAAGTTATGAGGCTGGTGATCAATCATAGCATTGGCAATGTTTCACTCCACGAAAAATCTCACATATTTTTGAGGACAGCCTCTCTTAGTTCTCAAGTACAGAAGCTGGGCATCCTCAACAGACTTAAAAATATATTATTTAGGGGCTCAGATCTGCTCAGTATGATATTAAATTTTCAAAACATGGTAATAAAATCTTGAAGAAGTAGAAGACATTTTCATAATTATACTTTAACCTATGTAAGATACTTTGTCACTGAAATATCCATTACAAAATGCCATTTGACCATGATTTGGAAATGTTGCTTTTTGCAAGCATTTTACAAGCTAATTTTGGATGAATCTACTACTTTAGCAAATTTGCAGTTCTCAAAAATTGGAATTCCATCCAGGATGGAATGGCAATTTTCCCTCTGGACATGAATGATCATTCTCATTTTGCTGAAATATTTCAATGCACAGAATTTAATCAAGGTGGTTTTAATTATTCCTTTCCTCCAGCCCCCTTTTCCAGTTCTACCCTCACACTAACTTCCAAATTGTCTTCAGCAGAAAGGACATTTTCCTTTCTACAATTAACATTAATTTAGTATACCTCTGAGGTTTTGAGAATTGGGGAGTTTCAAACTTGAATAAATCATCACTAGAAATCAAAGGGCATTTTAATGATGGGATGACTTACCTGGCCTTTGGAAAATGAAATCTACTTACCAAGAAGACAAACTGAAAAGTGTACAAAGGACTTTTATTACCAATTTGAAGGATATAAGTCAAGGTAGCATGCGAAGAAAGGTAAGAAAAGAATGAAACAAGTGTCAGACTATAGAAAGACAAATCAGAGTTTACTGTGAAAGCAGGAAATTTGAAGCTAATCCTATCTTGTATAAAATGTCAACATTATTTGCTCAATTAAATCAAGGTTTTCTTCAAAAAAGCTTTTGGTTGTCTCATTCACTTTTATGTCTATTAGTATTCTATCCTCTGAATTGTACTGCAAATTTCCTAGCAAGTTAGATTTTATTTGGTTGGTTTATTGTAAAACATTCTTATAAGATTTTCATACACATGTAGAAATTTAATATATTTATTACATTTCAAGTATACAGAGTTTTGTAGAGAGTTTCTAAACAGAAGTATTCTAAAGATGCTATATATATTTGAAGAGCATGAAGAGTCAGAATTTTTTTAAGGGGCTGTTAGCTTTTACTTCAGTATTCTAACTATCCTAACAAGAATTATCCTCCAGCTGCCCACTATTTTCAATCCTATGACTCCACAAGGCACTGAAACAAGCTGGAGACCGTCAGATAATGTGACTGATTTCCTGTTCCAAATTGTCCTGCCTCTCAGAGTCTGACTTCTCATATCACACTCAGCTCCTGAATTACACACAGAAACCTGACCCCTGTGATCACTGCTAAGACACTTTCTTAGTCCCTTTTAATAATGGTGCATTTTACACAAACCATCCCTTGAGCATGATAAACTTGCCATGGTGCATTATAATACAATATCATGGGGTGCTGAAACAAGGTCCAATGCAGTGTTTTCAGAATGAATGTTTTTAGTTGTCTAAATTATTTCTGTTTCTGAGAGTCCACATTCATAAGGAAAATTCATTATCTAAGAATTCATAGAAGATTTGTAGTCAACCCTACAATAACTACAATTCACTCCTTAGCACCTCCTAAAAATAGGCATTCAGGAGGCAGAACTTGATCATGTAGACATTCTTTGATGACTCTAATCATGCCAAAGAATGCTTATATTTGTCCTAAATCTATTTTTACAACCCAATTGCCAAAACCACCCACAAGGTATGGCTATCTAGGGGGTGAACTCCATAAATGGTGTCACTTTATTTTTCTATCTGGAAAAATATATCAAGCTCTGTTTGCTAGTTGCCAGAGAGAAGATTACATGTAAGTATTGGTGAAGAAAGAGGAGGACAAATAACATGTTAGTTCACCCTTAGCTTTTGTGTTTAAGATGAACCAGTTTTTCAGGATATTCCATTTACATTCCTCTTATCACAGTGTTTACTTCTTTGTGGCAAATTACTCGCCAAAAGTTTAAAGCTGCCCTTGAGAAGATCCATGAATTCAACCCATGGAAACGAAACCACTACCATGTTTATCAACAATTTTATCCCAGTAGCTACTGCTATAACATACAGTGGAACCCTACAGACAGATTATTTTTCCTTCTCGCCTCTGCCTTTGTAAATTTGCCATGCAATAACAAAGTTTCACTTGTATACTATGCTGCCTGGAAATGGATGTGGTGTTATGAATAGTTGCCACCTTCCATTTCAGCAAAGTTCCTTTCTGTGTTAATAGACAGAGTAGTCCTCTTTCATTGACATCGAAATGAACACATCCTCAGAGACTTAAGATACAGCTGGTGCGTGCTACTATGTAACCTCAGGTTCAATCAGTGGCTCATCCCAAGGAGAAGATGGTCTCCAAAGTGAGCTCACAGCTGTGGGCTGTGAGTGGGAGGGTCTCCCTCTATTCCACACAATCCCAGATGAAAATCTGAAGAGGTTTAAGATCGAGTCCCAGGTTGGGAAAACAGAGGCCCTCTGTACAAAGTAATGGGTTGTGACAACATAGTAGAAGATAATAGGGAAAATATACCCTTTTCATTTTCCCTATTATCTAACACCTAGTAGGAAATTCTAAATTGAGGAAATATCTGAATGACCCCTATTTTGACAGTTAATAGCCTTGGGTTTCCATATCCTAGCAGAACAGACAAATGTCTTGGTTATGCTTTTTGTATTGCAAAAAGTAATCCAAAAGAATTTTTCCGAAATCCTATATATATCATCAAACACCATCTCATTCCATCTCTTCAAATGTGTTCAGGATTGCAAAAAAGTTTAGGGTCCAGATAAAAAGGAAAAGATAAGTATATTGTGGCATAAAAATAAATTGTCTGTTAAATAGGATCTCTTAAGTAATATAAAATTTCTGTAAACTGGTATATGTGTTACATGTGGCTTAATGGCCATCCTTCATTTTCCACCAGTCTGGTATTTAACCTGCTGTTCTGAGGCCATAAACTCACAGAGGGAAACCCTCTGTAATTTTATCTGGAATTCGATGATTTGGAAGCCCATAGCAGGGATGATAGAGAGGGAGTTTTCTCAACTCCCCAGCTCCTATAGGGAGACCTAAGCTCATTATCTGCAGCCTGGCCTAGTTCATTTTACAAAGTCAGAAAATAGCTTAAGCTTTGTTAACTCCTTGAGAGTCATTCTTTGGGCGAAGCATTGTGTACACCTTCCAGAACTGTATATTCCATGCGTTTCTCTCTAGAAAGGCAGAAGGGAAGACTGAGTATGTCCAGGATGTTGGAGGTCAAATAGTCAGCAACCAGAAGTTAGAAGATTAGCCTAGTTTTTCATGGAGACAATACTTCAAGCTTTCCCAGGAAATAAAAGGCTTCTTGTGAAGGGAAACAATAGACCTGAACAGCAGGAGTATTGGGATGAGAGCCAGAGAGCAAGAGTCACTAACAGAGAGTGGTAATTGGGAATGAATTGCTGTTTTGTGTTGTGAAGCACCAGGACACAGCTGGTGTACTGGCTAACCTGAGGATTTGTAGTAACTACATTGAAATGGTAATGAAGGTTTTATTTTATGATTGCAGATGTCTGTGGATTATTGTTATTAAGCTTATTAGTGTAACAGTACAAATATGAGATTTTTGTATTTATTTGGTCTATTGATGGGAGCTTTGTTAAAGTCTTTGTACCCAAAGTCAGGAGCACAAGACATGCAATATCTAATATGTGCCCAGTCATCAGACAGCCTTCATCATGTTTTTTAGTTTTTGTTTACTTTTTTTTAATGTAGGGTTTCCCTGCATTTGAGGTAAATCTGAAAGTTCCCAATACTACCTTAGGTAGTGATGTCTGGTGAGCTGCTTACAAGTAAGATGATCAATCATTGGATTGAATAATTAGATTGCCTTGTTAACTCTGTGGTTGATGAACTGAGTAATACTGGACAAATCATCCAACCCCTTTGTGGCTCAGTTTCTTCATCTGAAAAATTGGGATTAAAACCAGACAGCACTTTTTTCATGAAATCATTGTGAGGATTAAATGAGATCATCTGAATAAAGCACTTGGCATTTTGGCTGACATGCAGAAGTACTTCGGATGTGAAAGAAAGTTTAAGCAGTTTATTCGAAAGGTTAGTAAAAAGAAATCCATTGCAAACTCTATTATCTCACACAGTGTTCTATTTAAACAAATAACTTAAAAGAAGATGCATATATATTTGATGTGGATAACTAGTTTTCAAACAATAAAGTAAATTATTCAGTTTTTATTTTATTGCTAGGCATAGCATGATCTTTCTGTGATGATTTGGAAACTGCTCAGAATCTTGAAGGCTCTTAGGATATCATCATTAGTGAATATCAAGTAGCATCATGGAGAGGATTGACAAAAGTATTTGAGATTTCAATTGTAAAAATTCCAAGTGCTTTTACTTTTACTATGGTTCTCACCTAACTGGCCTTAAGAACACAGTAAATTTATAGAAGAGAATGAGCATCCACCAGGGAATTCAATTTCTAACTTAATAGTTTCCTTAGGTTAGAAAAGCCAAAATCCCTCAAAATAGCCCATGTGAAAAAGAATTTCTTTAAGTCAGAAAAATAAAAATCCCCCAAAATATCCCAAATGTAAAAATAAAATTCCATTATGCATTTCAAAATGAAAATGATTACTAGTTGACCAACTAAAGGGCAATCTCCTTTCATCCTGACTACTTAGCAATTCTCGCCAATGCCGTGTAGTTGATGATTTAGAGCCAATTTGGAATGCTAAAAAATCCTGTGATTCACAGTCAAATATATCTGGAGTCTAGTCATAAATTTATGATAAAGTCAATAACCAATAAAAGTTTGCAACTATATCTGCTACAGTTTTCTAAGAAAGTTCAATTAAAATGTGTTTATGGTCAGCAGTTACAGAGAGTAATAGCATAAGATTATTTTAAAGGTTACATTTTAAATAGCATAATACATGGAGTTTGTAAAATTGTATGTTTGCTTCCATGTGTTTATAACCTATTTCCTTAATCCATGGTGGCCTCTAATTAGGCTTTGGAGACAATATGGAAACACAATGCAAATTATAAAGTACTAATAGGGGGCTGAAGTATGTCAGGAAATGGAGAAACAAGTTGAGTTCTCAAAAATACTAGCACTTCTAAAGGACATCTTCTATTAGGCAGTTTTCATGGTATCTTAATCCAGCATGCACTCATACCCTAATTGTTATTAAGAAGATTTGTATATAAAAACAAAAACTTCAAAATTCATATTTCATAATCTTATTACAGTAACTAAATTGCATAAGATTTAAATACCCCCACAGTCAAAAATTATTCACTCAAGTTCTGGTCTCTAGAGGGAATTTTTCCAAAGCAGGATTTGTAACTATAAACATGATGTAAGCCTGAAGCTCCAGAGACCATCACATAGAGAAAGACTGGGTGAGAGTGAAGCCAACCTGGAGGTAAGCCAAGCCAAGAGATGGAGAAAGACAGATGCTGATGACATCATTTGAGGCCCCCGGATGCAACCATACTGGGCTTCTCGGTTCTGTGAATCAGTAAGTTCCCTTTATAGGTTATTCCTGTCAAAGCTGTATTTCTGTCACTTAAAAACAGAGAACTTGGTCTAATACAGGAACTGTGTAAGAAGATTTTGGGAAATGCTTCGAACTGTGACCTTCTCTTGTGGATTCACAATGTGCAGTGACTTATTAAAGGAAAACCTGCTATAAAGAAACTTGTTTATCTTTGTCAACCCAATGTTTCCCAAATTTGGCTGATGGCAGAACCTCCCTTCACCCAAAATATGAACATCTATTCTAAGGATACATTTCAGGATATGGTGCTCTTCTCGGGAATGGAGAAAGGGCCGTTGTCAGAAAGGTATATGGACTTGCCATACTTGACCTCAGCAGTACTTCAGACACTCACCACAAAGGAAGACATCAAGGAAGGTAGATTAGATTCTGCTAGATTAGAAACTCCATATGGGTCGGCAGCCGAGGGGATGGTCCTCCACAACCTATCTGAGTTCCCCCATGTACCAGGGCAGGGTCAGTGGAGACTTCCAGCATCTTTTTAAATGGTGGATTATAAGATACTCACTATAACCTTCTGATCCTTCCCTTGTTGGGTTCCAACATGTCTATGTTTTTTCCTGACCTCCACAAGAATCTCCATTGCCTACAAAATGAAGCCATGCCAGGCCATCTGGGGCTTTTCTGTGTCCAAGGTGGCAGGGAACCTTATCTTCTGGGCTCCTGTCACATTTCCCAACCCTGTGTTAGCATGCTTTAGCTTCTGAAATGGACCTCAGCACTCTTAAATTCTGCCAATTAATGACCATCTTCTCCACAACCATAGCAAATTCACATATGCCTCTATTTTCCTGAGTCACAAGAGTTTATCCCAAAAGCATTAACTCTCCAGGAAATGGACAGTCCCCTTTTGTCTTCATGAGCTTTAATGTCACCTCTTGGTTCAGCTGTTCCCAGTCTAACTTTACATCAACATTTCCTAGAGTATAAAAACCTGATTTCTAGGCCCCCATTACATCCCACTGAATCAGAATCTGACCATGAGGCTCATTTCAGATCAGAAAATGAGCTTAGGAAGCCCAGACTCATTTGCAAGGAATTTTAATGATCATCCTCATTAGAGAACTGTTCTGAACTATGTTATAAAATGCAGAGTCACTGGATGCAGTGACCCCAAAAGTCAGGGCAAGGATGTCAGTAGTTTCCAACAATTTAAGTCTCTTCTCACTCCCCTGACTGCTCCCCCCACTTCATTCCCTCCTTTCTTAGCTTGGGGGATGGGGAGAGAACTACTATGAAAAATGAACAGGAGGATAGTGCCATTTGCTGAGTCACTAATACCTGGCAGGTATTGAGCTATGTCCTTTGCATATATCATTTCATTTTAATCCTTCAATTGATTCTGTGAGAAATAAAAGGGTCTATTTTATAGTCAAGAATACTGAGGATCAGAAGAATTAAGTAATTTTCCTAAGAGATTATAAGTGAAAGAGCTGGAAATTAAGCCGGAATATATTTGACTCCAAATACCATGCTTTTTCTTTCACATCACACTCCATGGTCAGCTTAGAAATGTCAGATGCTCTTGACTGGAATATGAATTCAAGGTTCAGAAAATACAGTTTCTTGAAGCACCTTGTACTTGGCGAGCAATCAATAATGGGCTTGGCTAGTTGACTAGTCATGGAGGAAAGCAAGAGTTTTCCATTCTATTAGGAAAGTCCATAGCATCTTTTGGACAGATAGGTTGACAAACATGATCATACTTACGTGGGCATCAGACACGTCTTCGAAATTTGCAATATGCCTGCTGCATTCAACATAGTCGGCACTCAATAAATGACTTTTGAAACAATAAATAATATATAATTGACATAGTATTTGGATTTTTAGAGGGATTCTTTAATAGTTTTTTATTTATTTGTTTTCACCCTGAAAGTGAGACTGCTAGTGACTTGCATAATCTAAATTTGAGAAGAGCTCTCCATTAACTGTCCATTCAATTTATTTTTATCATCAGATGAAAGGTGAATTGCTATTTAATATTTCAATCAGCTGTTTGGAAAGTCTTTGTGAAAAACAAAAAGCCCTTTCTAAGTGACATAGAAAATAAATCTCTGCTTGGCACACTATGGTCCTGAAGATTATTCTTATTCAAGAGTCTTATACAGCTCACCCTTTGAGCATTCAATTAATGCCTGTTGATTGACTTCGAGGAGCAGAAAGATTCTCTTATGAGTGCAAAATATTAGACATTATTGTCATAGACCCTGCGTTCTGCTTATATTCCCTTTCTCCTTGTTTTCTGAAAAACTTCCTTATATTTGTTAGTACAAAGTAAGAGAAGAAACAGAAAAGTTTAGGTTTGGAAAGCGAATAAGAGTACTTAACATGCACAGGAACAAAGTACTACTAAATTGCATGCAGTATGAGTGTATGATACTGAGTTAAGATTAATGTAACAGAACTTCAAACTGGTCAAAAATTCACTATCTCCCCTAGATTCTGGACAATCTCGAGTATGTTGCTACCAATGAACAAATGTACTCTTGCAGCAACGGTCATCTGAATGATTTAACTAATCCTGTCATTTATGGAGTGTAGTGAAATATCAGACAATGATTAGCCCCTCCCTAGCCTCAGCAAATCTTATTTGAAGGATCAGTAAGGATTCAAGCATTTTCAAAAGTATCAATTATTAATGGACTAAGCTTCTTGGAGCACTGGTCAATTATTTGATATGTAAACCTCGGTAACTGTGGCAATAGATCTCCATTTCTAAGCAAGGATTTAGCATTTTTAATCCTTGACTTTATCTTTTTTTAATCCAAGAACTTTTTCTTCCTCTCTTTCTTCCTTCCTTCCTTTCTTTCTTCCTTTCTGTCTCTTTCTTTCTTTCTTTCTCTTTCTTTCTTTCTTTCTTTCTTTCTTTCTTTCTTTCTTTCTTTCTTTCCTTTCTTTCTTTCTTTCTTTCTTTCTTTCTTTCTTTCTTTCTTTCTTTCTTTCTTTCTTTCTTTCTTTCTTTCTTTCTTTCTTTCTTTCTCTTTCCTTCCTTCCTTCCTCCCTCCCTCCCTTCCTTCCTTCCTTCCTTCCTTCCTTCCTTCCTTCCTTCCTTCCTTCCCTCCTTCTGCTTGCTTGCTTACTCTCACTTACACTTTCTCTTCCTCCCTTTCTCTCTTTCTCTCTCTGTCTCTTCCTTTACTTCTTCATCTCTTTATTTTCTTCACACAACTATCTATTGAGTCTTTGCAACAGGCCAGGTCCCATGCTATGTCTTAAAGATACAGTGATGTATACTACAGGGCCCTGAATTTAAGATGCTCACAGACAAATGAGGATGATGCACATATAAAGAGATGGAATTCAGAGTAGGAAATCACTGATTGCGTAGTAGATTAAAGATGGTTATTAAACGTTACAAGAGGGTGGTAAAATGGTGGCTCAGTGGCAGAATTCTTGCCTGCCATGCTGAAGACCGGTTCGATCCCATTGCCTGCCCTTGCAAAAAAAGAAAAAAAAATGCTACTAGAGTAGAACAAAGTCAGCAAATTTCAGTGATAGGAAACATAAAGAAATTTTTTCTGAATTTGATATTACATATATTCAAATAAGTTGAAGCTAAGAAAAGTATATTGAACAAGCTCAACTTTTAAAACTTGACTACATTTATAATGGGAGAAAAATCATAAAACAGGCATCCAGGATAAGATTATTATTTTCAGAATTTATTATTTATTCTCAGTAAAACAAATAAAATTTCTAATATTTTGAATAAGTGGCCATATTTGAGTAATCTTAGTTTACTCAGAAGCTTTTTTTAAAAGTATACTCCAATATACTTTCTGAATTCTTATCTATGCTTCTATTATATATAAAAGATTATTTTTCCACAGTTAATTCAATAAACATTTATTGAACACCCCTTATCTGCTGAGTACAGTGTCTGCAATGAAAAAAAAAATAGAAAAAGTCTCAGACATTATAAAACTTACATACTGACAAACAGTCTCAAATTGTATAATGTAAATCATTGGTAAAGTAGAGTTTCCTTTGGAGAAATGCACTTTATAACAAACATGGTTAAAACATTAATATTCCAGTAAAATAAGGCATGACTGCTTATGCCACTTTAGAGCAATAGTTCTGATACCACAAAGCACAGACTGGAGAGTAAAATGGAGCTCAGTTCAAATCCAGCTCTGCAACTTCTTGGATCTATGACTCCACTGTAAAACCAGATGAATAACTTCCACTTCACAAGCATATTGTGAAATTACATGGTATGTATGCAGGGAGAGCCTGGCATGTAGTAAGCACCCAAAAATGGGAGCTCTTGATATTACTATTACTTCTGTTTGTCTCTTCTTTTGCAACTAAATCAGAAGAATGAACCAAAGTCAAATAAAACTACTGAGGTTTACAAAATGGTATGTCCTAGTATATTAGTGTATTTCTGATTGAGCATTATTTGGAATGTTTTGTTGAAGTGTCCTTGTTTTTAGTGTCTTGCTTTAACATAACTTACATAGTATAGTACTTTTCATACTTAAGGGCTTCTGGACTCTAAATTGAAGAGTTAAAGGATGCTGGATTAGTAAATACTTGAACCTATTATTTTTAATGTGCGTGTGTGTGTTTGAGAATATTTCTATGCCTCATGTGGTGGTTTGGAACTGTATTGCCCCCAGAAAACATACTATTAAATTTAATCAATTAATGTGGTGTGAACCCATTGTAAACAGGATCTTCTGATGAAGTCACTTTGGTTAAGCTGTAGCCTTCATCACTCAAGATGTGTCTTAATCCTATTATTGGAGTCCCTTATAAATGGAATGAAATTCAAACAGAGAGAGAAAGCTACAGGGAGTGGCCAGAAGCTGGAATTTAACAGGACCCAAAAGAAAACAGAGAGGCCAGGAGAGGCTGCCACATGTGCTGCAGGTGATAGAGGAACCAAGGATCACCAGCAGTCAGCCCCAGAACACCAGTCTTTGGGAATAAAGTACCACCTTGATTTGGACTTTCTTTTAGCCTCAAAACCATGAGCTAATAAATTCCCATTGGTTAAGCTGACAAATTGAAAGATATTTACTAGAGCAGCCAAGGAAACTAAAAAGACCTCCTAATCATGGTTATTAACATGAACTAAGTGTTTAGTAACAAAGATGTTGATATAGCAAGTGAGTCAAGTTTGAAATGGACTGACTCTCAGAGACACATCCAGTTAGCAGTAATTGCTTTTAGAACTCCTGGAAGGTGTTTCACATGTCTATAGACAATGGCAAAATTCTTAATTTGACTTTTTTCCATACATTAAAAAATCATACCCAATTAAAAAAATGTGGCTAATTGTATTCCAGCTGGGATTTTTGCACCACTTCTAAATGACACATCTAACAACTTTCTTCCCAAATCATGAATCACCAAATGTTTGAGGAGGACATTTAGAAGATACTTTTTATTCTTGGTAGTGGTAGAAAGGTCACTTAAATTCTATCACTTAGAGTTGGAGAGTTTCTGATTTACTTTAAATGAATTACAGTCTTAAAGTATTTAATGTGAAGCTTATTTGGCATTCATCCAAGATAGATTAATTTGTGGTAATAGTTCCATATTGTTTACATGACAGAATTGATTGCTTTTTGTCTTTTCGTTCAGCCGTTCCTTTCTGTTTCTCCAATAAAATATTTGTGCTAAATATAATAAAAATTAAGCAATTATAAAATTGACCAACATACAATTTCTAAAATGAATTCTTACATTTTCTTCCTATAAATTAGGAGTTAATAATAACTCTTTAAAATCACATGTAAGAATATAATTCAAAACAATGGCAGTTCTTTTCTTCATTACACAAGATGATATCCCTTGCCCAAGCTGCCACGTGGCATTATGTATTCATTTAGGCAAGATTCATGTTTCACAAATATCCATAGAACCTTTTATCTATAAAGAGCTTTAACAAGACATGTTTTACTTGTAAATTTATATAATAAATGAAACCTTTTTATTTTTTACCTGGTCTCCTCCCATCCTCACTTCCTTCATAAAGAATTTTGGGGGAAAAAAACGGGTCATGGGAAATAGCCAAGGGAAGAAAAACTTAAAAGAATAGAAAAGCAGTTGACTGGCAGCTGACAGTTGCTTATTTGTCATATAAGTGACCAGATCCTTTCTAGATGTTCTCTTCCTCTACCACCATCTAACATTTACATTAAATGCAAGTAATCACTTTTTTTGTGGGAGGCATGATTTCTGCCTCTGAGCTGCTTAGAGTTCTTTCTGGGTCTTTATTTTTTAAATAATTAATCTTTAAAATATTCCTGCAAAGAAAGCATGAATCAAATATCCTTAGGTAAAGGCTATAAGAAAAAAAAATAACATGGAGACAACAAATTAAGGAACATGCCTGCAGATTCATCTCTGGCCTAGGATGCTAACATACATGTGGGTGCATGTATGTGCATTGCATGAATGTGAATGCCTTTCCATTTCTGCTTTACATCTTTCAGTTTTAGGATTTATCTGTTCTGTGCCTCCTTAAATGGATTCCCATTCTCACTCACTTCACCAATCAACCCTTGGCAAAGCTAATTCTCCTTGCTCTATACTTCTGACTTCTGTACCAATTTATTTTATCTAAGCCAATATTTTCATACCTTTCTCTTAATCTGTTCTACTAAAATATGGCAAATTTGGGTAAATATATTGGTCTGATGGCTCAAAATTCCCCCAAATGCATGAAAGCTATGCAGTAACTTAGTTTAGGACAGTTGGGGGAAGGACTCCTGGTGAATAGGACAGAGGGCTTGTATATAAGTGTTAAAGTCTTCATATAGAGACTCTGATCATAAACATTCATCAGCAAAGCACAAGGAGGGTACAGGCCCCTCAGCTCCTACACAGTCATCAAACCCTTACTGTGCACCATTAAAGCTCCTTGCGATTTTCTTCGATGGGTAGAAACATGAGTGGAATGGAAGGATAAATGAGGCCATGTTATATCAGATTGAGTTGTGAAATGCTTTCTAACAAGAAAGACAGCCATTTAAACATGTCTAATCATAAAATGGAATGTATTCTAGTAGTCTACAAGTTTTTAAAAAAAATGCTACGGGAGTATGGAGAATGGAGCAACCAGCTCCTGCATATATGTCATTTATTTCCCCCTTAGGCTGCCATTAAGGTTTAGTCAAACTGATGTCATCTGTATACAATTTCAGACAATGGAGGGCAGCAATGAATGTCATAAGATAGAATTTTCTCTGGGTCATTCTTGGTAGTCTCAATACCTTCCTTCCATCTGAAGGCATCTTAGCTATTGCCTGATGATTTCTTTGTTTCCCAAGCCCTGAAACTCTGACTAGTACTTGTTAAGGATAGACTGGGTTAGCAATGTCTTAGATATATCCTCTCAACCAACACCCTAAGAAGTTTTTTGTTTTGTTTTTAATTTCTAAATAACAGTGTTGGAGACAAAGCACTAGCTCTCTGGGTCTGTGAGATCGTAGTTTCCAGCTTAAAGTAATAATGTAATTGAAAAGCTATTTTTCACTTATTAGGGAAAAAAGGGACTGATAAAGTTTATCAGTAATATATAAGACTTCAATTATCAATGCATGAATTATAGAGTGAACAATTGCAGGTGATTAATTCCTGAAGTTGAGTAGTAACACTTGAGTAATCCAAAATGGAAGACATTCTGAAATATCCACTGGTGTATGTTGGACAATTTAAACATCTCCCAATGTTTCTGGAATATTTTCACTAAGATTTGTGCATATGTCAAGCTGATTTGGCAGTATGCCAAAGGCAGAATGGATTTATACCAGTAAAGTGCTGGGAACTGAGATAGGGTTTCTTAGAAAGCAAAGATACCAATCTCATATTGTAGAACTAGCAAGAGATGAATTTTAGTCATAGGAAAGAAAATTTTATCAGATCTCACAAATTGTGGTAACAGAGTTAAGGCTGGATAACTTTAATTTTATCCCTTTTCCAAAGAAACTGCTTCCTCAATGCAAGTTTTTGAATGTTTTGGTTGAGTTTCTGAATTTGAATGTTCTCAAAGAATTAAAAAAAAGTAAATTATTTACAGAAGAACTATAAAGAAGTACAGGATTTTTTTCTGGTAAAAAGGCCAATCAGAGATCAATTTGATATCAGAAGAAGTAATTAACTATCATTGCCTTAATTTGACAAGCAATAAATAGATCTTCTTCTAATAATATAGAAATTAGATATGATTCCATAAATTCCTCTTGATTTCCAACAGTGCTCATTATGGCAACAGTGAGAAAGGACTCCTTGATATCAACATTAAAATTATCCTAAAAATTACAATTGGGTAATATCTTTACCCTGTTCTACAATGTCTCAGATTACATGCAGTATATCTTCTCTTTAGAGTAATCAGTCTAAATCAAATGCAAGAAAAAGAAATTCACAATATGAATAAAGCAAAATACATACACACAAACACACACACATAGGCAAATCTGGTTCATTGAACTTAAGTTGTTCCTAGCAAGAGATATCATTCACACCTTTGAATATTTCAGTAAATATTTCCACTAGAATCCATTTGCTGCATTATAAATGTATCTATGACAGACATTATATATTCATTGATCCAGTTGCAATTCTTTTTTCAAAATTGGTATAATGAAAAAGATCTCATATTTTCAATCATTGAGTGGTCTGAGTTCTCTCACTGGTTATCAATGCATACAAGTGGAGAAAAACTCAGCCTAGAGGTGGTATCAGTGCTAATGACTTCATTAACAGGATTGCCAATGCCATTAGCTTACTGCCTTTTATGGGCCTGGCACCACACTAAGCATTGGATATGTACAATCTCAGTCCTCTCAACAACCCAATGAGGCAAGTACTGCTAATAACTATCTCCATTCTCCTAAGGAGAAAACTGAGGCTTAGAGAAGTTCTGTAACTTGCCCAAAATCACAGGGTAAGAGGTAGACAAGCGCAAAATTCCTAAGTCTACCTGACACCAAAGCCACCAGTCCTCTAACTGCCCATTTCCAGCCTGAAAACGGGTGGTTGACTTGGAGCCACCTATAGAAAATGAGTGAAAGCCAGTGGATATTAATGTGCCCAGTTAAGTAAATAATGTGATTTGTAGACTTTCTTTAATTGAGAGCTTTCATTTATTTATCATTTATAGTCTATTTTGTCTTGGAGAGAAAACTGAGATTTAGGTAGACTATATGCATTAAAAAACAGTTGTTCAGAAGCCCAATCTGACTCTAATGAAAAATGTTTAAACCAGAGTTGCACTGGCTGTCATAAATGCATGTCACTCTACATCTACTTTCTTCCAAGGGCCTTATGGGAAGGCATTAAGCTGACCAAAAACTCCAAGTTTCCTGGAGTTTAGCAGGCTGTCACTTAGCGAAGGCTGGTGTGCCCGTACGAGCAGTCTACAGAGATGCTCTGGGGCCAGGCCACTTAGGGCATGTCCGTGGAGACTGGTGTGGGCAGCAGGCAGCAGTGAGCAGACCACAAGGCCACGTTCCTACAATGGCTGTCCAAATCCAGGTGGTCAGGGAACTTCTCGGTGCTCTCCCCCACCCCTTTCACACATTCAGCTTAATCCAGAAGGGTTAGTTGGATAGAGGGAGACTTGCAAGCTGAGCAGCCAAAATTCCACGCCGTCTAGGGGAATGCCAGCTTTCCAGGCAGCCATGTGCTGGTTCGCAGGAGCACTTGAGTATTAAACAGGCTTGTCAATACACCGTGTCAGCACTCATCCCACTGGAGTGACTAAGCTGGGAACTTACCCCGCTGTGGGGGTGGGCCTGTCCTTTTCATTCCTCTAAGGATTTCCTGCAAGTTGAACGCTCAGGAGGAGCTGCCAAAATGAGCATGTGCAAATGGAAAGTAAAGCTTCAAAGACAGCAAAGAGCTAACATTTTTTTCTTTCAGGAGTGACAAGTTCAAAATCCAGCTATTAGCACGTATGCACATGGTGGAAGTAAAAAAGAAGAGCACATTGGCATTCACATTAGGCAGAAAAGTATCCACAGAGCTGTTAGAAAACCCAGAGGGAAGTGGAAGCTAAAGAAATTTCCCTACTTAAACACTAATGATGTTTATCTGCACAGGAGACTGCTCCTGAGCTAGTGCTTTATACACAATTTAGAGGCCATTAAAATTCAATTTAAGATAATTCATTACATATAGATTTTATATTGGAAGTTTCAGAATAACAACTCAAACATTTCAAAAATCTCTGATTTTACTTACAGTGTGTTTTCCCTCCATCACTGAGCAAACAGCTCAGGTACAGTAACCCACCCAAAATAATTGACTCCTACCTCCAACCTTGCTTCTGAATATTCAAACACAGAGCTGTGGGAGTGAAGTGAGAGGCAAGAAACCTGCCAGTGAAGCAAATCTCTCTGTTTCACATAAACTCAGGCACACTGGGGGTTGGGAGATGGGTTTCCAGAGTGTTAGACACACTTCTTCAGTTCTAATTGAGAATGTTGTTATCAGCAGCCTGTAATTGCGAATGCCAAATTTAAATATCAATTTAAATTAAACAAGAGGAACAAAGGAAAAAATTCAAAAGCACTCTAATTGAAAAAAAACTTCAATTTCCTAGATCATTGGTATCGATTTATAGGTAGCCATCAAGGTCTTACCTAGCTATTGCATTTTTAACATGCGTAATGGACTAAATATGAACTTTAGAATCGTAAAGATCACAGCTGAATCTAGGCCACACCCCTTCATATGACCTTGGACAAATCACTTACTCCAAGCCTTGGGAGAATGAGGAATAATAATGCCTAGATATTTCAAATAACAGAACATAAGCTTTCACCAATTTGTAAGCTTCACAGGAGCAAGAATTTGGACTTTTTGTCTGTCCCTCCCTCCATCCTCCACACCTGAGGTATCTTTGGTACCAAAGGCTTTGCTCAACTCAAGTAGTTGTTAAATGAATGATTGAATGGTTATACATGATAAAAGAGACACCACATGTAAAATTTGTCTATCCTATAATTAATTAATTAATGTTTGTTCTCATATTACCTCCTACCTGACTCCACCTTCATTCCCTCCTTATTAATCCAAAGCCTTATATGTTGAAATATCTGGCCTCAATATTATATAATAGGTTAAGGTTATATTCTGATATTCTGGCATATTTGCACAGGGAATTAACTCTGAGTCCTTCCTTTCTCCGTTCCCCTTATCGAATGCATTAGCAAGTACTAT
This sequence comes from Tamandua tetradactyla, assembly GCF_023851605.1. NCBI lineage: Eukaryota > Metazoa > Chordata > Mammalia > Pilosa > Myrmecophagidae > Tamandua > Tamandua tetradactyla. The sequence goes on along the minus strand of NC_135333.1, from coordinate 159,057,092 downwards.
TAATTCTTCCTCCAAAATATATATCAGATCCATCCACTTCTGTCCACCTCTACCACAAGCCATCTCCCCTAAATGATCCCTTGCAGTAGCCTCCTAATGGGTGTCTCCCATTGCACTGTGACCTCGGAATCCATAGCTGGATTTCCAGTCCCAACGTGAAATATAGCCCTCCCTATCCAACATATTCCAACCATCTTAACCTTTCTATTCCTCACATATCAAACTCTTTCGGTTCTTAAACTTTCACACTTGTTATTCTCTCTGCCTGGTGTGCCGATGGCTGCACATGTATGGATGTTTCCTGTGCACACACCTCCTCAGAGAGACTCTCCCTGCTTACCGCATTTTCTCTATCACGTTTTTTCATATTTCTTCTCTATTGACTCACCTCTATACGCAAGCCTGTAATCTGGCTCTACCTCTTACCAGCTGTGAGAACTTAGGAGCAGGTACTTACCACGCTTAGCCTCAGAGTCTTCACCTGAGTATTACAGTTTTTCACTACTTTAGTATTTGAGTATAACAATAGCAACAGTCCCCATCTCACGGAGTGGTGAGGAATAAATGAGATATTACATAGAAAGTACTCTGAACATTACCTAGAACACATAAGTGTTCGTTTAAAATTAATTGTATTGGGTGGGCCACGTTGGCTCAGCAGGTAAGAGTGCTTGCCTGCCATGCCTGAGGACCCGGGTTCGATTCCTGGTGCCTGCCCATGTAAAAAAAATAATAATAATAAACAAAATTAACTGTACTTACTACTTTTACTGTTATTCTTAAGCAGCAAAATACAGATTCCTTGAGGGCAGGAGCCTCATCTTTTTGTTTTGTATTTTTTTTTTTTTTAATCACTGCATTCCTTTTCTCTAGAACTATGGCTGGCACTAAGTCAGCCATAAATGTTTGCTAAATGAGTAAGTACCACCTAAACAGTCCACACACATTTCAGCTGAAGAGCTACTTGTAAACATATGAGCATTTAAAAAAAAAATAGATAGATTAGTTTGTTGTCCCATACTTGAGGTAAGGAAGAGAAATGAAAATTTATATAAAATCACTTCTCATAAGCTCTAGCACTGCTACCCTAACCATACAACTGAGATTCTTTCAGTGGCCTCCTGTCTGATCTCTCTTCTACTTCTACTCTCTCTTCCCTATAAACTACTCTCTACACCAAAGTTAGAGTGATCCTATTAACACATAGATTATGTCACTCTCATGCTTAAAATATTCCTTTGTTTTCCTGTCACTCTTGGAACAAAACCCAAACTCCTTGCTAGAGCCTCAGGCTTAAATGATCTAGCCCCTATCTCATTCTTCAAACACATCTTCTATCTCTCTGCTCCCAGGTGCCACTTTCCTGCATATTCAACCCCTTTCCCACCAGCCCCACAGGACAGAAAAAAGAAAGTAGAATCTAAAAATCATAATAGAAATGAATGTAAAATTGGAGTGATCTAGGAAAATAGACATAGCAAAAATATAATAAGGGTCATAGAGGTAAGAAAACAGACAAAATGAAATTGAAATATAGGACAAAAATAATTAGGAAACAACAGAAATGTAAGGCTGGAAAAGCAGATTCAACATTTCCACAGAGAGCACCCAAAAGGAAAATAAAAATTTTTAACAAAACATATATTTAATGTTACAAATGTGGTATGGCAGAAAATTGACTTAGAATGGTCTGTAGCTACTTATACATTAATAAAATCATTAAATGATTGAAATAAAGAAAGAATCCTTTAGATGGCCAGACAAAAATATCGTTAATTATAAAGGAAAGATAAGAGATCAATACCAGAAGAAGACAAAGGAGTGATACCTATCAAATATTCAAGAAAAGAAAGGCTGAATCAAGAATTCTATATCCAGCCAAATTGTCCTTCATGAGTAAAAAGTACAGATGATTTTTAATATGCAAGAATTCATGGAATATTGTTCTCATTAACACTTATTGGGGAACTGCTCAAGGAAAATCTTGAGCCAATAAAGAGATAGCTTGGGAAACTATAGTAAAAGGACTAGTGATAATTCTTGAATATACTTAACCGTACTACTAAGAGTAAAACAAATTGCAGTTTACAGTATTGGAATATAAAGGAAATAATATATGCCTGATGATAAAGGAAGAATTCAACTGAAAAAATGGAAGGGAAATGGGAACAGACGTGACAGAAATAACACATTCTTCAATCACCTCATTTGCCAAAGCCTTAAGTCAAATGCTATGATTTAAAGCTGACAAGCATATTTACCTCTTCAAAAGAGAGTACTAAGAAAGGTAATATTATTGACTAAACTTGGGGAATGAAAAAGAGAGAAATGAAGGCAGAATAGTAAACAAACTACCTTTATTATTGTTGGTAAAAGGAAACTAATAGATACTCTCTAAAGAAAATTAACACTAATGAGATTATATAAAGATATAATTATGAAAATTCTACAGGAAAAAATAAATCTCCCTAAATATCAGAAAACTTAATATAAAAAAGCAAGTAATGTACAGAACACATGGTAATAGATGTTTTTTTAAGAAAAAAGTTATAAAATGAAAACATTATGTAAAATAAGACATAATTGTTACCAAACATTTCTGTCATATCAATAAATGCAAATTGCAGAGTCATCTTTAAAAAAAATGTACAGATTGAATCACAATGTTAACCTCAACTGTATGTCTAAGAAAAAGTGATTCATAAAGGCTGAATATAAAAAACTGGTCAAAGATCTCAAAACAAAAGCAAATAATATAAAGCAGAGTCACAATTCTTGTAACAGACAAGGTACAATTCAGGACAAAGGCATTAAACAAGAAAAAAGTAACTTAATATTTTTATTAAGTATTTTTTACAATTAACTTTAAAAGTAACTTAATACTGCTAAAGTGTTCAATTCCCAATGAATATATAACAATTAAGTATATCCATGCATCAAGTAACATAATATCAACATTCATAGAGCAGAAATTATAGAATTTACAAAGAAAAGTAAACACAAACATGCTAATCTTGGAAGACTTCACTTCTCAAGTGAATGACCAATCAAGTGGGGAAAAAATAAATAAGAATAGAAAGCCCTAAATATCATAAATAATACAGTATAAATGATTGATATATTACAAGCTATGTAATCTGAAAACAGAGAATATTCCTTCTTTTTGAATATCAACAAGTATAAAATTTAAGAAATTTTTTAAAAATCTAAAAAATAAAGTCATACAGATAACACTCATTGATTGCATTAAACAGAGACTAAGCTCACATTAATAATGATGCAAATATACTAAATAATATATTAGAAAAAAATCCAGCAGTTTATTTAAAAAATAAAACATCATTGCCAAATGAGGTCAAAATGGTTCAATATTAGGAACTCTATTAATGTAATTCATCTTATTGACAGATCTAAAGAGAAAAATCATAGGATCTCTTCATAGATGCTGAGAGCATTGAGAAACTTGCATCAACCTTTCCAACAAACAAACAAACAAATAAAAATACTCAATGAACCAGAAACAGATGGAGGCTATCTTATCATGATACCATGTGTTTATTTCAACCCCAGAGTCAGCATAATGTTACTTACCTTTATGGCACTGTCTTTATGTGTTGGCTAGTATCCATTATCACCACGATTATTTACCATTGTGCTAGAGTTATTAACACAATTATGTAGAGAAAGAAATTATAGGTATAAAATTGGAAAAGATGAGATAAAAATATTGCTAACTACAGATGATATGGAAATATAATTAGAAGACTTAGAGAGTCAATTGAAAACGACTACAAACAGTAAGAGATAATCAAGTACAAATCAATATACAAAAATAGAAAGTTTTATATCCAAACAACAGCCAGTTAGAAAAAGACCTAATGGAAGAAAGTCTCCAATATGTAACAGAAAAGATAGACTACATAAGCATAATGTTGTCAAGAAAAGTGGGAGGCCTATTTAAAATTTAAAAAAAAAAAAAATTAAATGCTATTGAAGGCCAAAAGAGCCTTTCCGTAAATGCAAAGATCATGCTATTGGGTAGGAAGGCTCAGTGTCATGAACAAATCAGTTCTTGTTAAACTAATTGTAAATTCTGCATGATATCAAGATTAGCCCTAAAAGACATTGAAACCTTTTTTAAAGTTATCATACTGATCCTTAAGCAGAATAGAAAGCCCAGTAGTATACCCAAATGCATATAAGAACTGGGTATTTGAAAAAGATGCCATCTAAACTCATCGGGGAAAAGGAGGACTTCTCCTTCTTTTTCAATAAATGGCATAGTTGACAAGTAAACATCCATATACCACATTATATGCCAGAATAAATGCCAAATGTGCTAAAGATTTAAATTTGTAAAATATGACCATAAAGTACAAGAAAAACTTTGGAAAATTTATTTATAAATAGTTATAAATATTTTAGATTTATACACAAAAACATGTATAAATCTTTTTTGAGTCAAAATCCCCAAGTCATAAATTACTTTATTAGTAAATCTGATCACATAAAAATTATTTTTTCATGGGAAAAAAATATGTTGAACAAAGTTAAAAGACAAACTGAGGAAATTATCTGCAACTCATCACAGACAAAGAACTAGATCTTGGAAACTGATAAGAAGCCCATAATCAAAGAGAAATTTAGAAAAAGAAAATGAAATATTCTCTTAAATACAAGATAATCAACCTTACCCATTTAATTAAAACTACACAGAATAATTTGCTACCACTGAGGTGGCAAAATCCAAAGTTAGATAACACACTCTGTTAGGGCTCTTAGGAAAAATACATTTTCTTATACATTGCTGGTGGGAATATAAACTGAGTGACTTGCTAATATCTATGCAAATTTCAAATACATATACCCTTCAGACTAGCAATTCCACTGCTAGGAAATCCCAGAAATACAGCAGCATATGTGTGAAATGTTATATGTACAAGATTATTCATTGCAACAAAAAGTTGGAAACATCTTCATGTCAAGCAATATATATTATTGAAAAACAATGGTATATGTATATAATAGAATTATGGATAGATAAAAACTGAACGCTGGAGCTCTCTATTTATGTATTGATATCAAATGATATTCGAGATATAAGTGAAAATAGGAAGGCACAGAGCAGTGTGTTTAGTATGTCACCTTTTGGATAAAGAGGAGGAAAATCATCTGTACCTGCATTTGCTTGTGTAGTTTTAAAGGAACTCTAGAAAAATACTCAAAGAATTCATAATAGCCGTAAATTTAACATCACAAAACTTTGTGAATGAGAATCTGAGTGAATGAAAGACCTGAATATAAAGACTTTTTACTGTGTAACTTCTTATATATTTTGAACCAGAAGAATGCTTCATCTATTCAAAAGTAAACTTAAAATATTTAAACAAACAAAAAAAAAGAACCATTTGTTAGGAAGCTAATACCCATGTGTGGCTTTTAAATTTTTTCTTAATTCCAAGAATTATTTAATGTATCTTACAAAATTTTGAAGACATTATTGAATCTTATCTCACTATGGATTATTTCTTTTCAATAAGAGTTTTAAATTTGCATCATCTTCAATATTCCAGCAGAAACCTACATGGAAGAGCCAAACCATATAACTGATGACATTTTAATTGTAAGTGGTTTCATTCAAAATACCCTGCTAAAAGTGTATAGTTTCCTGATCATTTCTCTACACCAAAAATGTATGGATTCTTATTATTAAAGTACTTTTGTACAAGTTTGCAAAAATCTTTTATATTATTATTAGAGAAGTTGTGAGTTTATGGAAAAATCATGCATAAAATACAGGGTTCCCATATTCTACCTTGCATTAGTGTTGTGTATTTGTTACAATCGATGAAAGCACATTTTTATCATTGTACTATTATCTTTAGTTGATGGTTTAAATTTGGGGTTCACTGTTTGTGTTGTACAGTTGCATGGCCTTAATTTTTTTTTATTTTAATAACATAGATAAGACCTAAAATTTCCCGTGTTAAGCATACCCAAATACATAATTCAGTGCTTTTAATTATGGTTACAACATTATGCCACTATCAACACCTTCTATTACCAAAACTTTTCCATCATCTCAAATGTAAATTTTAAGCCTCAACTCCTAATAATAAATAAAAAGATACTTAGATCACAACTACTGACAATACACTTCAGGGACAGTGAAACCCATGGTTAAACAATTCCAGTATTGGGAAATGCTACCTAATTTTTAACTGATCGATTTATAAGTCCAGTGTAGCCAATGTAATAAATTAGTTATTTGTCCCAAATTCTTTCAGGGAATTTTACTGGAGTCGGTACTAGGAGGTCAATTTTTACTGCTCTTATCTCACTAAGTACAGCCATCCTGATTCCAGACCAGCCACTACCTCCACATTCTCCTGCCCTCATTAATTCCCTGAGCCAAACAGAAGCTTCAGTTCCCATCTTGTGCAGATCAACCAAAGATCAAGGCCAGCCCTAACTCCTTCTGATAAAAATAAGAAAATAACTGAAAGAAGACACAGTTAGGTTTTCATCATTGTATCTCTATTTTATGTTAATTTTGGAATAATTACTCAAATGGGGAAAATACCTCTGTGGCAAACACAAAGGAGCAGTGAAGATTTAACCATAAGGCACTCAGGTTTTAATAGGGGATTGTAATATATGCATTTTTTGTGACCAAATCATACCTCTCAATGCTTCAAAAACCACCTGTAAAACCTGCTTTTAGGAATAGACAAGGAATTAGTGGTCATTTTCCATGATGAATATCACATACAGAAGGAGTAGGAACACATGTTGTCACTTTCGTTATAGCTTCAATTTCAGTCTGAAGTTGGGCAGCATCATTGCTGACACAACACATTATAACAAGAGGGAAATTTCCTCTTCTTTTTATGAAGCTTTGTAATCTTGGTTTCTGCAGCTTCTTGTTTTGGAAAAAAAATTTTAAAAATCACTTCCTGATGATTTCTCTGCTGCAGAAAAATCTTATTAAAAAGTAATTAGGAAATGAATGAACTTTACATAGTGATATGCAAATAATGTTTTCTTGTCTGTAATTTAACTTAAAACCATCTGACCTTATTGTTCTCATCTATGAGTGGGTAAACACACAACAAAGCAAAGTCTGACCTTATTGTTTTCATCTGAGTGGGCACACATGCAAAAAAAAACAAAGTGAAACTCCACTGCTGGCCGGGTGTTTCTAATAGGTGTTCAGTACCTCAAAGATCAAACAAACCACAAGATTGTGACAATTACTATGGCAACTAACAAATTTTTCAAATTGGAATACTCACTCTCAAGGCTGCCCACACAGAGCTCTTAGATCTGGGATCCACTTCAGGGTAAAGTGTGCAAATTTGGAAGGCTGTGCCATTTTGTAATAGGGAAGAGAACTACCTACGTTAACTCTGCTACTTTATTTTCATTTGACTATTGCACATATCAGATACCATCTCCTGCAGAGCCCCATTCTAAGATAAGCGACCAAAGATTTGGTTGCCCAGTCTGCAGAAAACTGCCAATGTAGGCTGCAGCAAATATGGTACCAAATTAGCAGCACTGTCCCTGCCTGTTCTCCCCGTGTCCAGAAAATCAATTCACTAAAAATAACTCTTCTATCACATAGTGTATCTTCATTCCTCTCCTGAATCAGAGAGTCATTTTATTCTGATTTAATTTTCTAAATCCGTATCCCTCATATCTGAGAGGGCCCATCCACAAATAAATGCCATGCAGGAAAGCTGGTATGAAATAAAATTGTAAATGATTACATTTGGTTGGAATATTCTGCTTGCTTTCAGAGACAACATACTTCAAGAATCTTTCAGTTATCAAGTGCTAAAGAGGAATGTGGAGATCATGGTGATATTGAGAAATCTGAAAAGAGGGAGAAAGTGAGAAGAATCAACTTCCCCACCCTGGCAACACACCCTTCTAACAGGGGAAAAAGAAATCATCGGACAGGATCCTGCTCTTTTCAGCAAACATCACTCTGTGACTTTCTCTTCCTGCTTCTGGCTCAGAAGAAACAGAAACTTTTAGAGGAAGAAAGTCAGAGGAAGTGAACTGGATCTTCTTAGCACATCAGATCTGTGAGTAAGGCAAACCGGGGTCTCTTCTGCTGGAACATATGAAGTTAAATGAATCCACTGTGGAGATAGAAATAATCCTATCTCACAGTACATACAGCATTGTAATAATAACAATTAACAACCCAACATTTACTGAGTACTTACAATGTGTCAGGTGTTGTGAAAAAGTGCTTTACATAGATAAACTCATTTAATCTTGCAGTATACACATCCAGTGTAACCCACAGTTCCCATTTTACAGATGAGAAAACTAAGGTGCAAGTCGTAAAGTGTGGAGTGGAGTGGAGCCAGTACTGAAGCCCAGGCAGTTTGTCTTCAGGCTTTAAAACCTGAAAAGACAAACAGGATTCTGGAAAGTGTACAATGCTATGCCTTGCAGTCTGTTGGCTTTCAAAGTCAACACACACGCAATCCACAGTTGTGAAGTTTAATGGCACCAGTGTTTAATGAGAGGATTTTTCTATATTTGGTAGAAAATGTCACCTGTGTGTGGTTCAGACTGGGTGATCAGAAACACTAAGCCCCCATAGCCAGGCTGAATATCTAGAGCAGCATTTTAAAAGGTGTATAAACTTAAAGTTAATAAGATGTGAGTAAGTGGCAAATGGAGGCAAAATGCAATCAACTCTTGATTATTTGTGATTTATGATTGAGAAACACGGGTCATTGAAAGAGCTACGTCAGCCAATATTTTCAACTTTCTTTCCATGAGAATCTGTGTTAGTTTTCTATCACTGCTCTACCAAATGACCACAAATGTGCACTTAAAAGAATACAAATTTAGTATCATATAGTTCTGTAGGTCAGCAGACTAAAATCAAGATGCCTGGAGGCTGCATTCTATCCTCTAAGGGAGAATCCATTTCCTGTTCTTTTGGGTTATTAGGAAAATTCAATCACTTGTGACTCTAGAACCAAGATCCCCGTTTCCTTGTTTGTTGTGAACTAGAGGCCATTCCCAGCTTCGAGGGGCTGCTACATTCCTTGGCTCATGACCTCCTTCTTCCATCTTGGACCAAAAGCAATGATTGGTTGAAAGCTCTCTTCCTTCTTCTTTCTCATGGCTCTGGTGAGATTGGGTCCCCTGGATAATCCTGGATCATTTCTTCATCTCGGAGTCCGTACTCTTAAGCACATCTGCAAAGTCCCTTTGGCAATGGGAGATAACAGATTCACAATTCTACACAGTTCCACAAATTCACCAGTTCTGGAGATGAGAGCATGGGCGCCTTTTGTGGGGGAGAACAGGGGAGCCAGGAAGGCGTTATTTGACCTACAACCATTAAGATTAAGAAGCCCCATTGGAAGGTTTTATTTGTTCCTCTGTTTCTCTGTAACAGCTTTTTGAAGGCATATTGATATACGTTAAACCACACATCTTTAAAATGTACAATTCAATGAGTTTTGACATATACACACACACACACACACACACATATATATATATATATATATATATATACATATATACATAGTATATACCAGCAAATCCATCACCACAATCAGGATAATGAATGTATCCATCATCCCCAAAAGTTTCCTCAAGTCCATTCCTCCTTCCTTCACTGCATCCCCAGGCAAGCACTCGTCTGGTTTTGGATAAGTGTTTCTTTTCTAGAATGTTATGCAAATAAAATCATATAGTATATACCCTTTTTTGTCTGGCTTGTTTCACTCAACAGAATTATTTTAAGATTCATCCATATCATGACATGAATCAATAATACCATACGACCCAGCCATTCCACCCCTAGGTACAGGTCTTTTATAATTGATACCTGGGACAGTGTGTTGGGAAAAGACAAATGATAAGACATCGACATCCGAGATTGAGAACAGTCATAGCTCTTTTGACCCCCAAAGTAGCCCAAATTCTCAGAGGCAAGTACAAACCCCAGGGGCTTAAACACACAAACAATACCCTATTATATCAGGTAGTTTTTGCTGAGTAAGGAACCAGCCCCAAACTGAGGGGCTTAAAATAATAATCACCTTTCTGTGGATCCGTCAGATGGGTTGGACTTTTCTAGGCAGTTCTTCTGCCAGGCTCAGCTAGGCTCACTCATGCATTTGTGGTCAGTGGATGGACTGGCTGAGGGCTGATTGGTCTGGAAGAGCTTCACTCTGTCTGGTGGCTGGTGCTAGCTGTCAGCTGATGCTGGCTGCCAGCAAGGTGATGGGGATGACAGGGCCACAGAGCTCCATCAGATTAGACCAGGCTGATGATGTGTCTACTTGGTGGAAGCCACAAAGTTCTCAAGAGCAGCAGGAAAGGGCAAGTCCCAATGCACAAGCACTTTTCAAGTTTCTTCTTACATCCTATTTGCTACTGTCCCATTGGTCACAACTCATGGGTTGAAGCCTAGATCCAAAGGGTGAAGAAATAGTCTCCACTCCTTGATGAGAGTAGCTACAAAAAAACATTGTAAAGGGGCATACATACAAGGAGGAGGAGAATTTGTAACCATTTCTGCAGTCTACCCTCTGGCTTTCTTTCCTTCTCTCAATTTCTCCACTTCCTTACTATCCATGCACACCTCAACTGATGTCTCAAATCCAATTTGCTTACCTATCACTCAGCGAAATCTATTCTCTCAAGAATTATTGATGATTTTCTTGTTTCTTGTTAAATCTGGGGAACTCATTTCACTCATCATCTCATTTGGTGTCTTGGCATCATTCGACACAATCTTCTCTTCTGACTTGGGCACTTCTTTTTCCTCGTTTTCTTCCTAGTTCTTCACAGACTCCTTCATGAGAAAAAAAAATGCATGGCACAAAACAAGGCCTTTAAAAATTGGTTTGTTACATGAGTAATTGAGTGAGTAAGTAAGTAAATAAATAAATGTTGGAGTTGGTCAAGTATCAGTTACCATTTACATGCTGATGACTTCCAGTTTTATGTCACTAGCTCAAATCTCTACCCTACATTTCACATATGTATATGAACATCTAACTGGACTTTCTTTCTACAGAATTCCAAACTCAACACATCTGAATCTGATGTCACCAACCTCACTTCCTGACCTGCTCCTCTTCCAAATTGTACCACAATCTAACCTATCAAAAAAGCCAAAATTCTGAGTGCCATACTTGACCCTATTCTATTAATCACAAATCCTATTATTTTTTTCCATCTTAAATTTGTCCCCTTCTCTCCTACCATGTCATGTTTCTACTACTTTTTTTGGGTCAGATCCTCACTGTTCCTTACTTAGATACCTAGCACCACCATCTAATTCGGGATTTCCAAACAATCTCTGAACACAGAAATCATCTAGGAGCTTGCTAAAAAACAGATTACCAGGCCTGCCTCAATTCTTCTGAAAGAGTCTCTAAGGAAGGGGTCTGGGAATCTGTACGTTTCAAAAGCACCCCAGATGATCCTTGTCATCAGGCAATTTGGGGAAACACTATCCTAATTGGCCTCCCTGCCTCCAGGGCTGTCTCCCATCCTACAATGCACTCTCTACAATGCTACCAGAGTAAACCATTAAAAACACAAGTCTATAGCAGTGTGGTGGTGGCTCAGTGGTAGAGTTCTCGCCTGCTGTGCTGGAGACCCAGGTTCGATTCCTGGTGCCTGACCATATATTAAAAACAACAACAAAAACACGAATCCAATCTTATCACTTCTTTCGTTAAAATATTTCCAGGGTTTTTCATGACATAGGACAATATACACATTCTTTAACCAAGCCTTCATATCTCTCCAGCGTTATCTTAAACACCTCTTAGTCATGGCCCCTGCACTCTAGTCTGGACTCTTTCCTAAATGCAGCACAGATGCCTTCTGAAGCCACAACACCATTCAGCCCTGTTACTGAGGACCTCACCACCACCACCTTTTATTTATTCATCACATGCTTATGTAGCACTTAAATGAGACAAGCACTGTTCTGAGTACTTTAGACACAATAAGTCATTTATTCATCCTTCCAACTCTGGGGTGGGTAAGCTGTAGGTATTACTATTATCCCCATTCATGGGCAAGAGTGAAGTACAGAAAGGTTAGATCACTTGCCTAGAGTCATGCACAGTTCCTGGCAAAACTGAAACCTGATGCTAGACAGCCTGGCTGTAGAATCTATACTTTCAACACTCATGCTCTGTTGTCTTCCCATCTTCTGATTAAATCACTTTTACCCTAGCTCAGTTCATGAATTAATGCTTCTTGGAAGCTTTCTTAGATCCCCCAGCCTGAATTAGCACCCTTGATATATTTTTATCACAGAATTTAGGGCACTGTACATTTAAAGTGCTTTTTCTTGTCTCACATACTAGATCATAAGTTTCTTAACAGAGGGAGAGATGTTTTTATATCCCAAAAGCCTAGTGCAGTGCTCAACATGAAGTACTAAAAATATGTGGAATAAAATAATGAAAGAATAAATGAGTGAATGAATGAATGAATACATGAATATGTAAAGAAGCAGCAGCAACCATTAACAAAAATATTAACATTCTGCCCTTGAATCATCAAGTCATCTGTATAAGATTTTATGATGCTTTTCCACTTTGGACATATGCGATATCTTAACTTGTATCAAAAATAAACTTTGGGATCTTCTAACAAATTCTACATTTTCATGGGAATTCAAATAAAATGCATGATTGCAAATTTATTTATTTAACCTACTCAGTAGATTTCTTTTATTTCCCTGTGTCAAGCATGAAAGTTAAAACTATTTCTAGATCTTTCATCTTAGCTCTGCTTCCCTCCTAATTTTTTCACTCCAAAATGTTCGACAAAACAGGTCCCTTTTTGCGGTTGGAAACTTTGGCTTTACATAGAACCTTTCAACACACAACTGTCAGCACCTGATTACGGGTCATTTTTTAGCCTATGACTTTCACTTCCTTCCTAAAGCAGGTCCTGCAGATGAATCATCTTCAACCATTCTGTGATTATGCAGGGGCCGGTGGTGCAGTAAATAAATGAACAAGACACATTGGATCCTTCCTACCTTGTTTCCATCAGTGTTTTGATTTAGGGGGTTCCACTGTTCATATAAGAAAGATTTGTGTGACTACCATGTGCTGGATATTGTTCTTTAGAACTTGCAATAAGAGTAGGAGGAAACAGAGAGCTGGGGAAAGCTCACATCAGCTAGTTTTCAGCCTTTTAGTGTTTCTGGTTTGGAGAGGAATTTGCTGGAAAAGGATTTAGATGAGGCTTGTATAATATCTTTGTACACATGCCTTATTTAAAATAATATATGTTGACTACATATATATATGTAGTCAGTCATTCAGCCCAGTAGCAGAGCCCCTTTGCTACTCAAAAATTCACCTCTTAGCCCATAATCCATAAATACTTCTTCAAACCCATTCCTGTAATCACATGCCAAGGGTCACAACTATTTACTTATTGGATCAATTTTTGGAAAATACTACATTTTTGTAAATAACTTCCTTAATGGCCATTTACTGATTATGCACAACATGTAAACATAGCCATGAATATTAATATGAAAGAGCCCACTTTTCCATATGAAACCAAGGAAAATCAAAATGTAAAGATCTCCGATAATGGAAAATCCTAGAATGGATAAAGGAAAGAGGAAGTTTTACAGTAGGGATTCTTGTCTTTTATCTTCCATATGAATTGCATCCTATATATGTATGATCCTGACCTACATTTCAACAGTTACAGGCTGTTTCCTGAGTGAATCACAGCTGCAATGCAATGTGCAGTAATAAGACATATAAAAATATAGGCAGCAGCACTAGGACTGGAACTTAAATAGGCAAGAGAGTCAAAGAATAATGTTCTGCATCTCAGATCTGATAGGTTTTAAGATTTTGTGCCTCTAAAAGAGAGCAGATCAATTCGTTTAAGAGTCTTTCCAGTCTGCTAAAAATGATTGTGACTTTGTGCAGTTTCTTGCCTTCCTCTGTCTTGGAGAGGAGAGGGGAGGTGTCAAAAGAAAGCAGTGCTTTAAGTATTTGTAATGGCATCAGAGAACAGGTAGAGAGGAGCAGCCCCAGTGCAGGGGAATGAAGAAGGGAATGATGTAACATCACCTAAAGTCAATTAGGAGAGGGGAGCAGAGGAAAAGGAGAGCAGCCCAAGCTGGTGGCGGAGGAAATGACTGTGACAAAGAGCTCCATGAGATACAGCATCAGAATAGCTGTGAGTGTGAGGGCAGCCTGCGAAAAGACAAAGGAGAATTTTGAGGAAAATTTCTGAGACCTATGAGAAATACAAGTAACCTATCTGAGATATTTTGAAATTACTATTGATAACTGTGTTTCTTTGCCCACAACAACACCCTGGCACAGACCTACATGACTCATGGCTTTATAAACATTTTACATCATTTGAAAAGGGGAAACAGGGAAATGTTAGAAAAACCACGGTCACCACCCTTTCATCAGGGTGACTTGCTGCCTTGGAGTCTTCACTCTGACTCATTCTATATTCAGAGCACATTGCCCCTTCTCCTTCCCAACTTTCATTTACTAGTATTTGTGTCCTTTTGGTATACAAATAACTTACTAGACACCAAACTCCCCCATGGCAAGAACAGTGTCTTTTTTTCATCTTTGTATTCTGTGTTATATCCAGCAGAATACAAGGGACATGATTGAATACTCAATCAATCGATCAATCAGTGAATTGATTCTAGGATACTCAAAAATTTTCCAAATAAAATAAGTTAAAATGCCTGAAGAGAAAAACCAGTAGCTCTAGTTTCAGTGGTGACATTTCAATTATTATCATTTTCTCACTCATCTTCTGAAAATGTTCTGATTCAGCAATCTATTTGCAATCTCACAGCCATCGTTTACACAAGTCACTGGTGTTTGAATTACTACTACTTTCCTTAGTGACCTTATCAAAGAATCCTAATTTCAGCAATCTATTTGCCACTCAACAACTATTACTATACCCAGAAAATATCATCACTAACTTAAAATACTCTTTTGTTAGGAAGAAGTTATATAAATAGCACTGACAATGCATGCATTTTCCAATATTCATGTCTAAGATTTAACCAGAAAATAGACCAATTTTAATTCTCTCAATTTTATGAAGGTATGCATGAGGTCATAGCTACAGCTCACACACTAGCTATTTTGATCCTCTTGAAATCTTTGTTGTTTCATTAGCTCATATCCATCTACAAAAAAAACACATAATGAAATGCACCAAGCCATCTCTGGATCCAAAATAGTAGTGTGCTGTGAATAGTGCTATAAAATAATAAGATTTACTATTTAAATAGGAGCTCCCATGGAGAATTAGGATGGAACTGGTAACTGTATGGAACTAAAAAAAGATTAAAGTGTTGTTCTCTGATGCTAAGGAACTTATGACATACATGAAATAAATCACTGAGATATGAAATGACAAACATAAAAAGAATGCTTATGCACACATATTTCTTTCATGCATTTCCAAAACTTAAATTTTCAATTGTGTGGTGCTAACTGTGCACATGTTGCCATATAGCTCTGTTTATGACTAAGTAGGAGGAGCCAAGATGACAAGACAGGCCTGGAAGGAACAGCAGTTACTAGCTGGGTGACCTCTACCAAGTCCCGAGGTCTCACTGAGCCTCCGTTTCCTCATCCATGAAAAGGATCTAACATCGACCTCTTGAGTGAGAGGTAAAGAATGAGTGAGTGGCATTCAAGCAGCCACCACACAGCACTCCATAACCTCTCTTTCTCTTTCCACATTGCATCTCACTTTGATTTCTGGTAAAGCTGCTATTTTGACAGTCCTTCTTAGATACCAAGATTAAAAAAAAATTTTTTTTAAGTATTTCTGATTCCTATAAACCAAGAAGCTCTATATACTGTTACTACAAAAACATGAAACCATATATGCACGTAACAAAGAAGTAGCATTAACTATATAACCAGTAAGAGTTTTCCAGTTATAAATATAAATGCTTAATTTATGAATATAAAGGAGATGGGTCTGCTGGTTTGAAAGTATTATGTACCCCAGAAAAGCCATGTATAATCTTGGTTCAATCTTTTGGGGGCAGCCGCTTCTTTTAAGCTCAATTTAATATTGTAGGGTAAAACTTTTAATTAGATTTTTTCCATGGAGATGTAACATGCTCAGTTGTGGGGATGACCTTTTAATTAGATGAGATGTGACATCACCCATTCAAAGTGGGTCTTGATTAGTTTATTGAGATCATTTAAAAGAAGAAACAGTTGGAGAGAGCAGAACAAAACCAATGTAGATGCTTGGAGAGCAGAAGTGACGGAGCCCAGACAGCCAGAGACCTTTGAAGATGAAGAAGTAAAACACCCCCAGGGAAGGTGTTTGAAACCAAAATCCAAAGACCCTAGCAAATGCCAGCCACATGCCTTCTTAGCTGACACAGGTATTCCAGATCCATCGGCCTTTCTTGAATTAAGGTATCCCTCCCTGTATGCCTTAGTTTGGACATTGTTATAGGCTTAGAACTGTCAACTTGCAACTTTTTAAGTTCCCTTTTTAAAGGCCATTCCATTTCTGGTATATTGCTTTCAGGCAGCATTAACCAACTGATATAAGGGGAGTTTCTGGAGAGATGATAGAACTGGCAGATTACAATTTTTAAAGGTATTATGATCAAGGTCTGAGTAAGCAAAAATTTTTAAATTGTTATTTTTTTCTGATTATGATATAATATACACAAAAGAAAATTTGGAAACCATAGGACTACAGAAAGAAAAAACTTAATACCAGCCATAAATCTCATACCAGATATAAGTACTATTAACATTTGGTGTTTTCCTTATGCTATTTGTCTTCACATACATTATTTTTTAGTCAACTTACAGTAATACTCTCTATATGGCTTAGTTTTTTGCTCTTTTCTCTTGAGTTATATAGTAAACAGTTTTCCATGCTATTAAACATTTTTTGAAATCATGATTTTTTAATAAGTCTGCTATCCATAAAGATACAATCACTATAACTCTAAATTCAACCACTTTACTATTATTGATCCTTTATGTTAAACTTTTTTTTTCACTTTAAGCAGAATTTAAGATGATGAAAAGTATATTTTAATCTGAA
The DNA here is from genome assembly GCF_023851605.1 of Tamandua tetradactyla. Taxonomy (NCBI): domain Eukaryota; kingdom Metazoa; phylum Chordata; class Mammalia; order Pilosa; family Myrmecophagidae; genus Tamandua; species Tamandua tetradactyla. The sequence continues at coordinate 159,039,968 of NC_135333.1, read as the reverse complement.
AAAACATTTTGGTAACTGTTTTAGTTTGCTAAAGCTGTCAAAATGCAAAAATGCCACAAACAGAATGGTTTTTATATAAGGGATTTATTAAGTTACAAGTTTACCATTCTAAGGCCATAAAAATGTCCAAACTAGGCTGAGCCCCCAGTCTTGGGGTTCACCCTTATGAAATTTATTCCTGCAAAGGATAAGCTAAGCCTACTTAGAATTGGGCCTGAGTCACCCCCAGAGAGCCTCTTTTGTTGCTCAGATGTGACCTCTCTCTCAGCTGACATGACAAGTAAACCCACTGCCCTCCCCCTACTATGTGGGACATGACTCCCAGGAGTGTAAACCTCCCTGGAACGTGGAACAGAAATCCTGGGATGAACTGGGACCCAGCATCAAGTGATTAAGAAAACCTTCTTGACTAAAAGGGTAAAGAGAAATGATAAAAAATAAAGTGTCAGTAGCTGAAAGATTTCAAACAGAGTCAAGAGGTTACCCTGGAAGTTATTCTTATACATTATACAGCTATCCCGTTTCAGTTTATGGTGTATTTGAATGGCTAAAGGGAAGAACCTGAAACTGTAGAGCTGTGTTCCAGTAGCCTTGTTACTTGGGATGATTATATGAAGATATAACATATACAACATGACTGTGTGAATGTGAAAACCTTGTGTCTGATGCTCCCTTTATCTAGGGTATGGACAGATGAGTAAAAAATATGGATAAACAAATAATAAGGGGAACAAAGGTTAAAATAAATTGGGTCCATGGAAATATTAGTGATCAATGAGAGGGAGGCGTGAGGGGTGTGGTATGTATGAGTTTTTTCTTTTTATTTCTTTTACTGGAGTGATACAAATGTTCTAAAAAAATGATCATAGTGATGAATATACAACTACGTGATGATATTGTGAGCCATTGACTGTACATCATGTATGGAATGCTTGTATTAAGAATGTCCGTGTTTGTATATTGTTTTATCAATAAAATATTTTTTAAATGTCCAAACTAAGGCATCCAGAGAAAGATACCTTGACTCAAAAAAAGGCTGATGTCTGCTTATAAGGAGGCACGTGGCTGGCATCTGCTGATCCTTGTTCCCCATTCTATTGCCGCCAACTTCTGACTCCAGTGGTTTCCTCTGTAAGCATCTCTGGGCTTTCACTTAGCTCCTCTGAGTCAAAACTCTGGATTTTGGTTTTCTTAGCATGTCATAGGAAGGCACATGACAATGTCTGCTGGGCTCTACATCTCCAAACGTCCATGTCTAGACATCTCCTGTCTCTCAGCACTCCAAATATCTCCAAATATCTGCTCTCTGTTGGCTCTGAAGCAACTCAAAAATGTTTCTCCTTTAAAAGACTTCAGTAAACTAATCAAGACCTACCTTGAATGGGCAGAATCACCTCTCTGTCTAATCAGAAGACCACATCCGCAATTGGATGTATCACATCTCCATGGAAGTTATCTAATCAAAAGGTCGTGTCCATAATTGAGTGGGTTAATCTTCATGGAAACAATCTAATCAAAGGTTTTCACTGTAAACAATAGATCCGTATCCATGAGATTGGGTTAGGAAAATAACATGGCTTTTCTGGGGTACAAAATAGTTTCAAACTAGCACAACCACTATGATTAAACTTTGTGTACCAGACATTGGGAGAAAGAGATGAAGGAGAACAGCTCAGAATGGAAAGCCAACATGGAATTGTTATCTTTAATATGCTGTAAGATAACATAGCAATGCAATAACACTTCTAAGAAAGTCCAAAATATCTTAAAGAAGTCACAGATTGTTTACTTACTCTGAGGAATAGATAGAAATTAAATAGTGAAGAAGACTATGTTCTTTCCAAAACACTAATGAATTTGAGACTTGAACTGACTTTTACTGTCACCTTTAGTCTCTGGAAAGTGTCCTTTATGATACCAAGATCACATGCTTAATAAACATCAAATGACAGAATGATATCTGGGTAATAAGACAGATAGAGAACCCATCTCACATACAGGTTGAGCTCAAGTGAACTCTGGCTTTACCACCAAAGAGTGCAAAGCAGAGGGAAGAAGAATGGAAGGGAAGAGTTCTTCCATTCAAAACTCATAGATTCCATCTAATCAGGCCCTTCCTGACAGTCTCTCCTTTGCCTCCCTTTCTCACATGGTCTACCCACTTGAGTCTGGAAGCCTGTCAGCTCATGTAGTTTACTAAGTTATTACACTTAGAAGAAAAAAATACTTTGCGCAGAAAAAATTCAATATTTTTATGGTCATTCCTCTGCTCCACTTTTGAAAAAACACTGATATCCCACAGACCCTCCTCCTTTGTTACACTGAACCTTGTACAACAACAGATTATAAAATGAAGGGTTACAAACCAGGACTAGGAGAACAACAGCAGAAATGAATCAAGGCAGGAGAGTGAACCAGATTTCAGGAACACATTGAACATATAGTCTGAAGAAACAGATAAATACAAGGCAAAGGATAGAAGAAAATGGGGAAGTAAAATTAGGCAAAGAATCAGAAACCTGAGAAGTCAGGTCAAGATAAGGCACCAAAACAGAGAGAATTCAGCACACTAGAGTCCAGAGGTCATCACAAAGTGCCAGAGACAAAGTGCCTTAAAACTGAAGCTTGACCTGCCTCAAATAGAAGAGCATTGTTTTCTACTCTTGGTAAATCAAGACCCACCAACTTGTATTCTGGGGCATTGAACCAAGAAGTTAACATGACCGCATTGGGTTTGGCAAACTATCGCCCCATTGGTCCACAATAACAGCCTCCTAAGGCACAACAATTTGCTTGATCTCAGGATTGGGGTCCTTCTCTCTCTGCTGCCCTACTTTCTCTTCTCCAGTCTCACAGCAGATCGGACCTCTTTTTGAATAATAGATTTGGCTTATGCTATGTTCCTTCATAGAATCGTGTGGTTTCTATTTGAAACCACTATCTATGTAGTCACCTTCGCCCACCCAGGAGACATCTACCTCATTTCAGTTGAGTGGAGCTGTGGACCAAGAGCAGCCCTGGAATAGAACCTAGAAGTCCTCAGCTCATTTTGGACAAGGGCAGATGCCCCTTTCCATTCCTTTTCTGGATTGGAAATGGTAGGATAAGTTTGTACTGCTCAAGAGGTTTCCTCTTATTTTCTTAAGAGTTGATTGGCAGGGGATACAAAAACCAATATGAAGAAGACAGTGCCCCCAAGGACATCCAGAAGACAGAGAGCTCCTTCCGAGTAATGCCTCTTCCCATAGACAGGGCTGCAGTTTCCTCATGATCCATGGACCTACCGACAATACATCAGCTATGCCTTAGTCTACTCTCTTTCCAAAACTCTTTCCAGTAACTCTGAACCTGATCTGCCATTCTTTCTCTAGCCTGTGGTTTATCACAAAAAAAAGAACTTTTGAGCACTTTCTATTCTCTAGGTATAGCTGAGGCTTTCCTACTCCTATTTTTTTATACATTTCTAATTTTGTGGATTCACAATACATGTTTACATATGAAAGGCAACCTCAACATGATTCCAATACATTTATAAAATGATCAAGAAATATTTATGTTTTAGAATGAATAATATCATAGCTCATATTTATTGAGTCCTTATTACATATCAGGTACCCTGCTAAGTGCTTTATATACATGATGTCATTGATTCTTCTTGATGTTTCCAATATATTGTTCATTCCTTCTAAAACACCTCCTAGTCTCATTTTACAGATGAGAAAATTAAGGACAACACAAATGGAGCCAGGACTCAAACCCAAACTATGTGACTCCAACACCTATGCTCTGACCAGTATTCTATGTGGTTTTTTCGCCCTGGTTAATTCTGGTACTGCTGTCTTTGGTCAGGTAAAGTGGCATTTTTCAACATCCTGCAATGACAACATAGCTATTCTATGCTGTCAACATGAGGATTCAGTCTTAGAATGATTTAGCTGCTTGGAAATCGTTGTGTATTATAAGGTTGCCAGACCCCCAAATTTTCATACCGGTCACCTTTTCAGTTGTGAATGGAAAGGAAAAGCTGTAAAATCATCCCTTGACTACTATGCTGAGAATTCAATGACATTTTGAGTAGCCATGCAATTTCTTTCAAAGCCCTTGTCACAGGAATGGAAGGTATTATCTTCCATCAAAGACTTCCTTTTACTTCCCTGCCCTGAAATGAAACCTATCTTCTTTACCAGACCTCAGGACTCTGCAAGCTCCTCCCACAGTCTTGCTTGCCTTTCACCCCAGTTTTGAGCTCTCATTGCCCAGTGAGAGCTCAGCATGCCAGAGTATCCCTCAGGCAGCTTCTCTCCCATCTCTGCCCTGGTGGTGCTTTACTACTGCAAAGACCACTTCACTCCTCTCTATTACCTCACTCCTCTCCACCACCTATCCCTTCCTCATCCACTTTTACCAGTCCTGCCCTCACCACTCTTCAGTTACTAAATGTCTGAAACTCAATTTGAATTCATGGGTTGTATGTCTTACCCACCAGAAAATAAGGTCCTTTGGGATAAATATTATGTTTCTTATAATATGGGAGATCATTGCATTGACACTGAATTAGGAAACACAGATCGTGTAGTGTCAGACCCAAATAAGTATCCATATATTATAACTTCCATAATAATATCCATAACTCTCATTTTCAGTCCTTTTGTTCATGGCACTATATTCAAAACACAATGGATTTTTGGTACTTGTCTAAAAGTTGTTGGACTGTCATGTCAACTCTAGAACCCTGGCAGAGTTTAAGACAGCCAACCAGAGAAGGCTAGTTCAGTTTAGACCACTGGTTCTCAACAAGGAACAAATGTCTGGAGACATTTTTGGTCACAACTGGGAGAAGAGTGAATATTACCAGTATCTAGTAAATAGAGCTCAGAGAGATTGTTAAACAAGCTACAACGGACAAGACAGCGTGCACTGCGCACACGCGCGCACGCGCACACACACACACACACACACACACACACACCACAACCAAGAAATATTCTGCCCAAAATGTCAAGTGCCAAGGTTGGGAAACCCTGGTTTAGAGAGAACACAGTTCTTCTGAGGTCAGGTTACCTACACTGCCTGATTTTTCAGAGGCAGTTCATTGTCCAATGCTGAGAATATAGATTTTATTATTAAGATTGAGAATGTCATCATTTGCATATTGGTAATTTTAGCTAACTACAGTGTGATGCAACCTGTTCCATCTTTATGTTCAAAATGCCTTTCTCAACTTTTAAAATTATTTTTTTAAAAATAACACTTTTCCATTTTTGTATGCAATATAAATTAGTTTCCAAATTCCTAAATGAAACCTTTGAATATAAAGAGATTTTAGGGATTTTCTAATCCAAACTTTCATCTTACAGATGAAGAAACTGAAGCCTAAGGAAATCAGAAAAAGGCAGCACTGGATCCCAGGTCTCCTGGCTCCCAGTCCAGTGCTCTTTCCAGAATAGCACAGTGCAACCATTATTTAAATGAGAAGGAATAAATTCTTCTTTGGGATTTTATTTCTACTTAAAGACAAATTTTAACCTTTCTATAGACATTGACTGTGCTGTATTACTAGATTCACTAATTATACGCTAAAAAAAAATTGCTACAGTAATATATGATGAAATGTGTGCCACCTAGAAAGACAAGATCAAATACTAAAATTCTTTTTGGAAATGGAAATTCTAAAGCCGTCTGGCAGTTTTGGTTTTATGTTCATTTAGGTAAAACTATTCAGAATATTATCATTAATTGTGTCAAATAATTATATTTTGGGCAGGCCACGGTGGCTCAGCAGGTAAGAGTGCTTGCCTGCCATGCCCAAGGACCCGGGTTCAATTCCAGGTGCCTGCCCATGTAAAAAAAATAAAATAAACAAATAAAAAAATTTTAAAAAAATTATGTTTTAATCATTTTTGCTAGATACTAGTTAATATTTTCTTAATAAATAGATTATAATTGTAAACACTTAAATAAAGAGATCATAATCTTTTAAGTACTGCCTTTATAAGCACTTTGTCCCATGCAATAACTTTGGTTTTCACTTCAAATCCAAGAGAATTGCTGGAATAGAAAGGTTAATTAATTTATTTATAATTATGCAGTATATTCCTGGTGAAGAAAGGATTAGAATAGTTAGTTGTATTGTTTTGTATTGCTTTGAGGGGTTTTCTTGTTTGGTTTGGTTTGTTTCATTTTGCAAAATGAGCAGCTCCTTAAATTGCACATTAGATGAAATTCTAAGTTTGTTGTTCAGGTTACACTGTATCTGAGGGAGGTGAGCTTCTGAACCCTGAGATGATATGAAAGAAATAAACGACGAATACTTGAGTTCAGTTTATCTAAATATTTAGGATATAAAGGTTGCAGATCAATTTGAAATCTTTACCCCTCAGCCATTCAAATTTGAATTTGTGCCATTTGATCCGAAGGAGGCTCAATGGAAATGTATGGAGAGACCAACTTGAAATGAACACTTCTATTCAAGAAGCAATTCAAAACAAGGCTCTCCTAATCAAGGAAAATGTCACTAGTTCCTCTTTTGATTTAAAAATGAGGAACAGAAAGGAGGGTGAACAGACTGGAGCTTCTCGCAATGACTTGGTTGGGATTTATAACAGAAGGAGGAAGTTACTCTCCAGAAGTTGTGTTTGAAGTATGAAGAAATGTGCTGCTGGCAGAGGAATACGAGAGAGGCCGACAGCACGATTAGATGTAGGAATCACGTGCAGAATAAATAGCCAGTACATGTAGTGACAACTTTGAGTGACAGACGAAGAATAAAAATGAACAATTTTCCTGATAACATGTCAGGAAACAAATGCCTCTTTCTTTCAGGAGAAAAAGATATATACGGTCGCAAATTCAAGCAGCCTCCCATCTGGTGAACTTTTTATGCCCCTGCAGAACTATAATTTTGGTCCAAAATGGAGCAACCGCTTTGGAGAATTTGTTACCTCTTCACTTCACTGAAGGTTTGCAATAGTTTACTCTGACTGCTTCTGTCTAGTTCTCACAACGTGTTTTATACTAATATTGCCATGTCAACTGCATAATAGGAAATCCAAGAATAGGTATTTTGTTTTCTGTAGGTTAAAGGTCTTCTTCACAAGTTCAGATGTACTACTCAGAGCAAATTGGCATGCTTTTTTGTACCAAAAATATGCGATGTTTCAGACGTTATCTCTTTTAAAATAAGATAAACTTATGTACATGTCTGTATCTGATGATCTCAAATTGCTTGCCTTTTCCAACAAAATGAACATGAACTAATATTATTTAAACTTGCCCCAAGAACCTTCTGATGTGGAACAGAGGGCAGAAAACAAAATAATGGATGGGGATCCTCAAGTTATTAGATATGCAGATTCATTGGGTAATGGAAATCTCATGGCAGCAGCTTTTCATCAAGGCAATGGCTTTTTCCAGAGGTACATTTCTAGAAAAGCCCATCTGAACCTAGGAAAGAAAATATTAGACAGTATGATTTACCTTAGTCAGTTTTAATTATTCAATGCCATCTGGGAAAATTTTTATCAACTATCAGACCAATCATGTGGTTTCAGCTAAGGAGAATGATTGCTCTTCGTATATCACAAAGATTGGCGAGTCCCCTCAAATGAAAGAAATCTGAAGTAGATAATGGAGTGGTCAGTAAAGTTCTAAGAATTTGCCCTTGACAAATTCCTGCATCCTTGACAGGTGCAGTTTTGATAAATGGCTCTCAAGGAACTTTTTCTATTTTTAACAAGTTGATTATGGCAATGTTAACACACACTGTTATTGAGGGAATTCTCACTTCTGCCCAGAAATTCCAAGAAATAAGTTGAAACATCACTTTCACATGCTATTAAATTTCACTATTTCTGCATTGAGGTTTTACATCATGTGTCATGGAAACTGTTGTTCCGTTGCTATCAGAAATTCGCTTTGCCCAAATGTCAGTTTTGATTTTTGCATATCAACACTTCAATTGAAAAAATACCAATCGACGGTTCCCCCTTTATGTTCAGTACTTAAGCTAAGAGCATACAATTGATAAGACAGAAGCACTGCTAAACGCCTACCTCCTTCCATGAGAATTTCTCCTTACCTCCTCATTTCCTCAACTACAGTGGTTTTTCTTTCCCAGAGCTCACTCATGCCTATATGCTTAATATTTGGAGGACCATTAGACATGACAGTTCATCACCTGACTTAACCTTCAGACTTACTCATAGCACTATACCATGATGTCTTAAATTCTAATAAGAGTCATAGTATTATTTATTGACCACATACCTTGTGCTGGACACCATGACAGGCATTCCATATCCATCATTTCATTTTATTCTCACCACAACCCTATGAAATATTGCTCTTGCCCTTGACAGGTACAGATACTGAAGTTTGGAAAGGTTAAGAAATATACAGCCAACAGTAGCAGAGCTTAAATTCAAACTCAGATTTTCTAGCTTCTGTAAGAATAAACCACCCTTTCCCACTCCCCAAGGAAGAATCTAAGACAAAAGCCATTGGCTAAGAATTTTGTTGAGTCTTCACTAAAGTAGGGGTTCCTAAGGTTCTCTTTGTGCTATTAATGAAGTAGGGCTTTTAGGAAATATTTGTCAGCAAAAGTCCCTTTTTAATACCTGCAAGCACAAAAGGAAAGGAAATGGGGGATGAAAGAAAGACTCTGTATAATGTTGGGAATTACTAATGCTGTAGAGAGAGCAACAATTTGAAATTTATTTTTATTTAATTAGCATCAATAGAACAAAAACTATTACGTCAGACATTACTCTAAAAACTTCATAAATAGCAACTCATTTAATTCTTATTATATCAAATGAAATGAATACAAATATTTCCTCATATTGTGGATAAGGAAACCGAAGTATTAAAAGGTTAATACTTGCTAGACCAGAACCATGTCTCTTACAAGGGAAAAAGCTAAGCATTAAATCCAAGGCAGTTTGGCTCTAGATTGAGCACTAGAATGTACTAGCCATGGCAGTTTGGAAAAGACATTGCTCTTTTTCATGCACTTAATATGTGTTTCTCAGCCTGGAATCCAAGATCCTCTGGGACCCTGAAACATTTTTTAAAAGGCTCTCAAGTTCCTTTCAAGGAATTTTTAATTTTACATCTAGTTCTCAGCTTAAACAAGGCTTAGATAATTGGCATAAAAAGCTTTCCACTCTTCTGAAAGATAGAGTGGACTCATTTAGACAAGCCTCACATTCAGGTTCTGCCAGAAAGAAATAAAGGAGCAGATTGTGTTGAGGTAGGCAACCGTGTCTGACATATCTTAGCTCCTTCAGGTCTTCTTCAAATGTTGTCTGCTTCATAAAGACATTTCCAGTTCTCCCAGCCACAATTGCTTTCTGACTTCTCATTGTCCTTTGTGCATGCTTCTCTTGTGTTCTTTCACACATTGTGTCTGGTGTTTCTTTTAACTACCAACCAACTTTTATTTTGGAAATGCCTTGAGAGTGTTATACGGCATACTTGTTGCCTTCAATATCAGTTTTCCTCTTCCTTTGTAATAGAATACTGAATTTTTGTGGTACATTGCCATGCTAGCTAAATGATCACATTTCCTTGCATCTGTGAGTGACCAAGTGAATAAGTACTGGCTAAATGAGAGGTAAGCAAAAGTGTTGAAAGAAACTTTCAGAAAATCTCCTTAAAAAGAGATTTCAAGGATGTGAGCTTCTGGCCCAAGATGGTGGCATAAGATGCTCCAGTTGCAGTTCTCCCAAAGAATCTTTAAACAACTAGGAAAAACTGGCAGACCCATCTTCTTCAGAATTCTGGAAAACAGTTATGGGGTTGTAATAACCAGGCGAGAGTCAAATCAAGAAAACACAGTTTTAAAAATAAGTAGTCAGGTGATGCAACAGTGGCTCAGTGGCAGAATTCTCTCCTGCAGTGCCAGAGACCCAGGTTTGATTCCTGGTGCCTGCCCATGCAAAAAAATGTATAAAATAAGTAGGAGATGGGGTGCAAGGGTAGTGCAGTGGTGGAATTCTCGCCTGCCATGTGGGAGACCCAGGTTCAATTTCCTGGTCCATGCGCTTTCCAAAAAACAAACACACAAGGAAAACAAACAAGCAAAACAAAAATTCAACAAATGGTGCTGCAATCATGGGATACTCACATTGAAAAAGAATGAAATGTGACCCTGCCATATAGCCTATTAAAAAAATAAGAATAATAAATTAAAAATATATATATACACAAATAAGTAAGAGAAATTTGTGGTGCTCTTGTGGGCCCCACCCCCCATGTGGAATAGCCTTTGCTCCCAGTGTGGGTCCCCAGCCCTGTTCCACAGGACCATAGTAACCCCTATGCACATACCAGGGTGCCTGCACATTGGTGGAAGAATTGAGGAACAAACAGACCGAATAGCAAAAGGGCAGAAATATGCCCTGCATTGTCAATAGTTATTTTAGATAGACTGAGTGCTCCAGTGAAAAGGCAGAGATTGGCAGAATAGATTTAAAAAAAGCATCAAAGACAAAAGTAGGTTGAATGTGAAAGGAAGGAAAATATGGTATCATGCAAATAGCAATCAAAAGTGAGCTGGAATTGCTGTACTTTTATAAGATAAATAGACTTTCGGTCAAAAATAGACACCAGGGTCAAAGAAGGTCACTATATACTGCTAGAGGGGTGTATCTAACAAAGATACGTGACAAGTATATATATATATATATATATATCCTTAATGGCAGCGTCCCAAAATATATGAAGCAAATATTGACAGGTTTGAAGGGAGAAATAAAGGGCTCTACATTGATAGTAGGAAACCTCAATACACCACTTTCAGTATAGAACACTACACCCAACAGCAGCAGGTTGGACGTTCTTCTCTAGTGCACGTGGATCAATCTCCAGGATAAATTATATATTAGGTTACAAAACAAGTGTCAATAAATTCAAAAATACTGAAATCATGCAATATATGAATGAAGCTAGAAACCAATAAGAGAGGAACGACTGGAAAATTCACAGATACGTAGAAATTAAACAATACACCCTTAACCAATGGGCCAATAAAAATCACAAGGAAATTTAGAAAATACCTTGAAGCAAATAAAAATGAAAACACAGCATACAAAAACTCACAGAGTACACCAAAGGCAGTGTTGAGAGGGAAATTTATAGCTCTAAATTCTCATAGTTATAATGAAGCAAGATCTCAAAGCAGATACTTAACTTCACAACTGGAAGGTTGAAATAAAACGAGTAAATCAAACCCGAAATGAGCAGAAGGAAGGAAATGAAAAAGATTAAAGCCAAGATGAACAAAGCAGAGACTTTTAAAAAAACATTAGAGAATCAACAAAGCCAAAAGTCAGTTCTTTGAAAAGATAAAATAAAAGAACTTTTAGCTAGACTGATAAAAAAAGAGAGAGAGAGAGAGAATGCAAATAACTAAAATCAGAAATAAAAGGAGGGTCATTACTTCTGGCTACAGAAAGAAAAAAATTATTTTAAGAGGAGACTATGAACAATTGCACATCAAAAAATTAGAAAACCTAGATGAAATGAACAAATTCCTAGAAACACACAAACTTCCCACACTGATTCAAAAAGAAATAGAAGATTTCAACAAACCAAAAATAAGTAAGAGATTGAACCAGTAATCAAAAACCTCCTAACAAAAAAAAAGTCCAAAACCAGATGGTTTCATTGGTAAATTTTATCAAATGTCCAACAATTCTATTCAAGCTTTCCTAAAATAGAAGAGGAGATATCCCTTCCTAACCTTTTTATGAGGTCGGTATCATCCTAATACCAAAGCCAAATAAAAATATCACAAGAAAACAATATCCTTTTTGATTATAGCAGCAAAAATCTTCAACAAAATCATAGCAAACTGAATCCAAGAGCACATTAGAGGAATTACTCATCAGGATTAAGTGGGATTTATCCCAGATATGCAAGGGTGGCTCAACATAAGCTAGTCTATAAATGTTATACATCACATGAGCAGAATGAATAAACAAGCAAACATGATCATCTCAATTGATGCAGAAAAGACACCTGATAAAATCCAGCACCCTTTTGCAATGTGCACTTAGAAAACTTAGGAATAGAAAAAAACTTTCTGAACATAATAAAGGACATATATGAAAATCCCATAGCTAGCTTACTCATTAATGAAAGACCAAAATCCTTCCCTCTGAGATCAAGAACAAGACAAGGATGCCTGCTGTCACCACTGTTACTCAACATTGTACTGGAAGTTCTCACCAGAGCAATTTAGGCAAGAAAAAGAAAGAAAGGATGATATTAAATGTTCCCCATTTACAGATGACATAATCCTATCCAGAAAAAGTCTTGAAAAATCCACAGCAAAGCTACTATAGCTAATAAATAAATTCAACAATGTGACAGGGTAGAAGATCAACAAGCAAAAATCAGTAGTGTTTCTATACCATACCCTAATAATGAATAATCTGAAGAGGAAATCAAGAAAAATTCCATTTACGATAACACATAAATGAGCCAAATATATAGGAACATAATTAACCAAGGATATAAAGGAGTTACACATGTAACACTGCAAAGCATTGCTAAAAGAAATCAAAGAAGGCCTAAATAAATGAAAGGACATCCTGTATTCATAGACTGGAAGACAAAGTTTTGTTAAGATTTTAATTGTACCCAAAGTAATTTACAGATTCAACATATTCCTAGTCAAAATCTTAACAACTATCTTTGCAGAAATGGAAAAGCCACTCTCAAATTTATATCAAAATGTAAGGGACCCAAAAAAGCCGAAACCATCTTTAAAAAGAACACATTTGGAGGACTTACATTTGTTGATTTTAAAATTTATTTCAAAGCTACAGTCAGCAAACCTGCAGGGCACTGGCAAAAGGACAGACATACAGAGCAATGTAATAGAACTAAGAGCTAAGAAATGAACCCTCACATATATTGCTTTATTAGTTACAGTTCTCTGGGGGAAGCATAATCAACAGGAGACATCGATAAATATGAGATATTATAAAGGTGTCTCACGCAACTGTAGGAATGCACAAGTCCAAATTCCATAGGGCAGGCCACAAACTGATAGCTCCAATGAGGTCTTAATGAATCCCCCAGGAAAGGATGGCTTTCCTAAGTAAGGAGATTGTCTGTTCTGACTCCTCCTTTGAAGCCTCCAGATTATTATATTAAACATCACTAAGTATGGAAGACATCTTCCTTGGCTGACTACAGACGTAATCAGCAAAGTATGCAATCAACGTGACGATGATTTAATAAACTGGCCATGAAATGTCCTTACATTTAATGGTTAGGCCAGTGCTTGCTTGACCAGACAATTGGGCACCACCATCTGGCCAAACTGACCAAACTGACACATGAACCCAAACCATAGCAATGGCCAATTGATTTTTGACAAGGATGCCAGGTCCATTCAATGGCCAAAGAATAATCTCTTCAAGAAATGATGCTGGTTATTCCTACAAAGGAGAGGTTAAGCCTACTAATAGTTATGCCTAAAAGTGACCCCCAGAGAGCTTCTTTTGTTCCTCAGATGTGGCCTCTCTCTCTAAACCAGCTCGACAGGTGAACTCATTGCCCTCCCCTTCTTCATAAGACATAACTCCCAGGGGTGTAAATTTTGCTGGCAACACAGGACCTGACTCCACAGGAAGAGCCAGGACCTGGAATCATCAGAATGAGAAAATCTTCTTGACAAAAAGAGAGAAGAGAGAAGGGAGACAAAATAAAGTCTCAGTGGCTGAGAGAGTTAGATAGTCAAGAGGTTATCTGGAAGTTATTCTTATGCATTATACAGATATCCCTTTTTAGTTATGGTATATTGGCATGGCTGAAGGGAAGTACCTGAAACTGGTAAGCTAAGTTCCAGTAGTCTTTATTTTTGAAGATGATTATACAATTATATAGCTTTTACAAAGTGACTCTGTGATTGTGAAAACCTTGTATCTGATCTGCTTTTTATCCAGAGTATGGACAGGTGAATAAAAATAATAAAGATAAAAAATAAATAATAGGGGGAGATAAAGAGTAAAAATTGGATAGATTGGTAATACTGTGGGTCAATGAGAGGGAGCAGTGAGGGATATGGGATGTATGAGTTCTTTGCTTTTCTTTTTATTTCTTTTCCTGGAGTGATGCAAATGTTCTAAAATTTATCATGGTGAAGAATACACAACTATGTGAGATGATATTGTGAGTGATTGTATAATATGGTTGGACAGTACATGTGTAGATATTTCTCAATAACAATATTTAAAAAAAAAGAAAGAAATGGTGCTGGGAAACTGGATACTCATATGCAGAAGAATGAAGGTAGATTCCCACCTCACACCATATACAAAATTAGCTCAAAATGGATCAGAGACCCAAATATAAGAACCAAAACTATTAAAACTCTTACAAGAAAATGTAGGGAAGCATCATCAGAACCTTCTGTTAGACGATGGTTTCTTAGACTTTACAGTAAAATCACAAGCAACAAAGTGAAAAATGGGTAAATGGGCCTTCATTATAATTAAAAACTTGCACGTTAAAGAATTTCATCATTAAAGAAAAAGGATGCCCTACATAATGGGAGAAAGTATTTGAACATCCAAAATATATAAAGAAATCCTACAGCTCAAAAAGACAAACAATCTAATTTTTAAATGAGTGAAAACTTGAGTAGACATTTCTATGAAGAAGGCATCCAAATAGCCAATAAGCACATGAAAAAATTCTCAACATCATTAGCCATTAGGGAAATGCAAAGCAAAACCACACCCATTAGAATGGCTACTATTACAAAATGGACAATAAGTTTTGGAGAGGATGTGGAGAAATAGGAACACTCGTTCATTGTTGGTGGAAATGCAAAATGTCTTGGTCACTGTAAAAAACATTTTGGTGGTTCCTCAGAGAGTTAACTCTAACAAAAGTGTCGAAAGCAGGGACTCAAGCAGATATTTGCTCGCTGAAATTCACAATTGACAAAAGATGGAAGCAACCCAAATGTCCACCAACATATGAATGGATAAACAAAATGTGGTATATAATATGTGCTGGTTTGAAAGGATATATGTCCCCTAGAAAAGCCATGTTTTAATTAAAATCCCATTTCTTAAAGGTAGAATAATCCCTATTCAATACCGAATGTTTGAAACTGTAATCAGATCATTTCCCTGGAGATGTGATTTAATCAAGAATAGTTGTTAAGCTGGATTAGGTGACGACATGGCTCCACCCATTTGGGTGGGTTTTCATAAGTTTCTGGAGTACTATGAAAGAGGAAACATTTTGGAGAATAAGAGATTCAGAGAGAGCAGAGCAGAAGGACATAGCCATGAGAAGCAGAGTCCACCAGCCAGCGACCTTTGGAGATGAAGAAGAAAAATACTTCCTGGGGAGCTTCATGAAACAGGAAGCCAGGAGAAGAAGCTAGCAGATGATTCTATGTTCCCCATGTGCCCTTCCAGATGAGAGAGGAAACCTGACCATGTTCACCATATGCTTTTTCACCTGAGAGAAACTCTGACTATGTTCACCATGGGCTCTTCCACTTGAGAGAGAAACCCTGAACTTCATCGGCCTTCTTGAACCAAGGTATCTTTACCTGGATGCCTTAGATTGGACATTTCTATAGACTTGTTTTAATTGGGACATTTTCTCGGCCTTAGAACTGTAAACTAGTAACTTATTAAGTTCCCCTTTTTTAAAGCTATTCTGTTTCTGATATATTGCATTCTGGCAGATAGCAAACTAGAACAACATACAATAGAATATTATTCAGCCATATGAAGGAATGAAGTTCTGATTCATGTGACAATGTGGATGAACCTTGAAAACATGTTGAGTGAAATAAGCTGAACACAAAAGGACAAACAGTTATGATCTCACTGATTTGAAATAATTAGAATAAGCAAATTCATAGAGCCAGAAACTAGAATACAGGTTACCAGGGGCTGAGGTAGGGAATGTGGAGTTAATGCTTAATTGGTACAGAGTTTCTCTTCGGTGTGATGGAAAAAAAATTGATAATGGATGGTGGTAATGGTAGCATAACATATGAGTTTAATTAACACCACTGAATTATATTTGAATGCTGCTAAAAGGGGAAATTTGGAGTTGTATATATGTTATTAGAAGAACTTTTTAGAAACATTGGTCTATACAAAATGTAAATGGCACTCTATAGTTAATAGCATAATTATAATAGTATTGTTTCATCAGTTGCAACAAAAATACCACACTAAAGCAAAGTATTAATAATAGGGAAATCTGTAGGTGTGTACTTTCTGCATGATTTTTCTGTAAACCTACAGCTTCTCTGATAATTTTTTTAAGTAAGTATGTGCCCACCTCTTCCCATTTCTTCCTTCCTGGTGCTTCAGACACAGATGGGGTGGCTAAACTTCCAGAATCCATCATGAACCATGAGGTGTCCTTGGGAACAGAAGCCATATAGAGAGAAGAGCAATGGAGAAGAAGCTGACATCCCTCATTAGCCCTGGACAATCACACTAGACCACTTGGGGGGAAGAAAATAAATTTCTCTCTAGTTTAAGCTGAGGTTATTTTGAATTTTCCTGTGATATGCAGCTGAAATTGATCTTCAATGGGACGGTGTTTTATTCAGCTTTGTGTTCACGGAAATACTCAGCCCAAAGTCTCAATGGGTGCAGACTGTTGAAACACAGTTATTGAATTAAATCTCAAAACCATTAAAAGGCCCAGAATGCTCCAATGAGATAAGCACAGAAGTTCCCTCCGGCGTTCCTCCCACATCTAATTAAACTCATTCAAAATGGGCCTTACAAATATTTTTTTTAATCCTCCTTGATTAGAGGTTGCACACTGGGAAAATATTTAATTAAAAGCCATATGAATAATCTTTATACTTAAATACATTTTATTAGCCTTAAAATAAAAAAGTGTTGCCATAGTATTTTTTTCTTTTACAAAAACATATACAACGTCAACTTTGTTACTATGGATTAAATAGACTTTGGAAAAGTAGGTTAAATTGAAAACAAGCTAGCATTTACAATATGTTTTCTGTAAAAAAAAAATTCATTCTGAGTTTCAAACAAACAATTTACAAGCAAACTTTTAGAAGACAGCATGTTTGCAAATTGATGGGTGGGGTTACTATAGATGTAAACTCTAAATATCAATACTGTATTTTCTGGATTTTTAGTAACTATGAAACCTTTCCTTAATCGTAATTCATTAATTGCTTGACTTTTGTCAATTTTAACTTAAGATTTCATCCTGTAAAAGCAATTACCATAGTTTTGGCATTCTTAAATAAAAATATTATTAAACTCTGAATGATATCCTATACTTATTTTATACTTCCACATTATACAAGCAAAAGAAAAAGCTTTTATTTAGTCCTTTTATATAATTCTTAAATATACATAGTGTAATGTTTATAAAAGCTCTACATCCAAATAGAACATGCCCATTTTAGTTCATTAATATTTCTTTTGCGTCTCCTGCAGAGTTATCCAAAAACATGTATCTTCAAGTTTTAATCAATATTATCTATTCTAGGTTTAAACCAATAATTATCATTAAGAGTAACAGTAGTCAATATTTATGGAACACCTATTATGTGCCAGCCACCATATTAAGAGCTTTATATATTCTGTAAATAGAATACTGAAACTCAACAAGGTTAGCAATATGTCTTAAATCACACAAATTAAAAGAAGAGTAGCAGAGCTATGATTCAAATCTAAGTCAGTCTGACTCAGAATCCAGATTTTTTTCTATCCGAAAATACTATGCTGTCTCATTAAAGAATTTGTGGATTATAATTCCATTATTTTTGTCAATTACATTTTTCGGCAAGTAGGGGTTAATCATATTGGTTCCAAAAGATTTGACTAGCGATTTTCCAGAGTCAAGAGAAACTTTAAAACTTACTCGTGTATAGGTAGTGAAGTAAATATTTCCATGTGGGTAAGCATAATAGTTTTCATGGCCCAAATATTATGTTCTATCTGATTTGACTGTTTTTATATAGATGGGAAAATAAATTACTTTGGAGACTATGTCATCATTTCGTTTATCTTTGAGCTTCCTGAGATCCAAGGCAACAAACAAAATATCTATGTGATAGGCTGTTTAATTCTTGTATCAAGACTTTGAGAAAAATGTTTTTCTGGTACCAAATTCCAAAATAAGTAAATCACACGGTGTATGATATTGGCTATATAAAGAAACACAATCAACAACATCTTCAATATCAATTTGACGGCAAAAACAGACGAGATGTCGTCTTCCTGGTTTGTGCCACCCCTCTGTGGAAAGCAACAGTGAAGCATGTTCAGCAGCAGCGATTTTGCTGGCACATCACAATTAGTACCTATAAACATTCAGTAGGAGCCAAATTCCATTTAGCCCCCAGGTATACTGTAAGTGTGAGATGTGGAAATACCAGGTCCACTCAATCACGCAACAACGTGGAGAGTCATCCAGATGTTTTACATGATACCTACTTTCCAGATTGGTTCAGTGTTTCTTTGAATTGCTCAGAATGAGCAGAAACTTAGGGAATGATGTCTTTAAAAAAAAATTGTGGATATTTAATCCTCCCTTCGAGTTCACAAACCTTACCAGCAACAAAGAATTCCTTTGCTACCCTGCAACATCTTCCGCTCATATGACTGACACCCCTGTGCATGCAGGCACAGAACTGATATGGCTACATGTTCATTGGTTGCTGCCAGCTCCTCCCTAGGCCGTGACCCCAGAGACAGGCAGCCTATTGTGTTGAAAGTGGTTCCTCTCCCCCACTTTTCAGCAGCAGGTCATCAAAGGACACCAAAGCTATCCTCATGGATGTTCATGCTAAGAGCTGCGTTTGCTTGAGCATTTAAGCTTTGTGAATGAGGTCACTAGCAGACACAATAGAACTGATGTGGTGAAGTGATATGGTTAAGGCATTATGCAAAACACAAAATTAGATATGTCCCTCCTAGACATTTTAAATTTATGGTTATTACATGTTCCAAAATAATCGGCAGCAGCTGCCGTACTTTGGATACACTGAGGCACAAAGGGAAAGCAGAGCATAGAAAATTGCTTACCTCATTCACAAAGGTTCTGAGAAGTTTAATGCTTGTAAAGCACTTGAACTGAAGGCAGAAAAAGCATTATCTTCTTTCCACGTCACTGGAACAGACATCCTTATGATCCCGTCTTCCATTAATTGGACTTAGATTTATACGCATTTGATGATTATAGTAATGGGTGGTATGATTATAAAATCTTCTCCTTAGGGTATTTTGTCCACAAGAAAAAATTGTCTCTGTCTTATAGAAGAAAATGTTCCTCAGCTTGAAATAATTTATTTCTGTCATCCAGTGGGCTATAAACTGTGCCTTAGGCTTGTGGTGTGCAAAAATATCTTTGAGTCCAATGCCTGTCTTAAGAGGTTTTGTTAAAAAGGAGAGAATGAAGCCTCCATTTGTACCACATGACGCTGTTTTATCTGTTATCTAGACTGTGTTACCAGTTCAGATCCTTTGCTGTTGGATGAATTGAGTTTAAAGGTAGATAAACTAAAGCTATAGTTACACTAGGTAAAACGATCTGGAAAAAAAAATAATAGGCAGTTTACCAACGACGCCATTGTACATGATACTTGTGTTCATTTTGCTTAGTTCTAGAAATAATATGTAATTCATACTCTGCACAAATGTGTGAATTTTTTAATTGCCAATGTAATTAAGTTGGGGTGTCTTTGAGAGAACCAAGGAATCAAAAGTTCCTGAAGCTTGTTATCTAAGTCTCAGATTGTAAAGTAAGTAGAAAGGTCAAAGTTATTGTGCTGCATTTTTTTTTTACATTATCAAAAGAAATAGTTGGCAACACTTTGATATTTTACACTTTTTCATTAAAATCTGAAAATTTAAGCTAAAAATAGTCTATTGCTTATGTGCTGTTCAAGTTTTCTTTTCTACTTAATATTACTGTTAAAGTATTTCCATTTGAACATTGAGGCTTTAGCAGCAATTGTCTTCCCCAGTGCTACAGATACTCTGATGAGAGTATAGCAGATGAATTTAGCTCTCCCTTTCAACAAAGCAGGCATTGATGCAGTCACATCTATCTCAATGAATAACTGATGTAAAACCTCCCCAATTTTTTATTCTCAAATACTTTTGAAAAGTGGAAGTCAGACCCTTCAGAAAAGGTGATCCATTATCTTTGCACTGTAAGCAAAAGACAGATATAGAAACTCTCTCTTCACCCATCAAGAAAGAGACGAAAGACCAAAATGATTGATGCCATCTATAGCCTGTCCCATTTTCCTCAAAGCGAAAAATACACTGTAGCTCAAAATGAGAAAAGGTAAATTCCTATTCCATTCCAACAAAATAGCAAACTACAAAGGGACTGTGAAGTATCTTTTTAGAAAATGTATATGTATAAACCCAATGAGAGCAATTTGGAAAACCCAATATTTAAAATGTACATGAACTTGACATAATATAAAACTATGAGAGGACAGATACCTGGATTTTCCTTTAACAGGGTGATATCTTTGTCTAAAATTGTGTGACCTCAATAAGCAAGCATATGGAAAGTTCAGCTGTTCTGTAGGAGATTGGGTTGCAGAATGTTGTTTTAATATCAAGAAAATGAGCTAAGAAAGGGGAGATTTAAAATGTGGTGTGTAGAGAATGACGAGAGCAGCAGAGACATGAGAACAGAGTCTACCAGCCAGTGACCTTTGAAGACAAAGGAGAATGCTCCTGGGGGAGCTTCATGAAGCAAGAGGCCTGGAGAGGAAGCTGCCACCATGTTCGCCATGTGCCTTTCCAGTTGAGAGAGAAGTCCTGAACTTCATCGGCCTTTGTTGAGTGAAGGTAACCTCTATTGGTGTCTTAATTTGGACATTTTTATAGACTTGATTTAATTTGGACATTCTCATGGCCTTAGAACTGTAAACTTGAAACTTAATAAATTCCCCCCTTTTAAAAGCAAAAAAAAAAAAAAAAAGTGGAGTATAAAAAACTCAATTCATCTAAAAGCACTTGACCATTTGTTCCATGTGGGATCTGGAGCCCAGGACTCATCATCACTGATTTCTCACTGCTTTTCTGAAGGCAAACTGTAATCTCATTCTTATAAAATGTCTTTTATGGCAATAAAGTCTCCTTCTTGTCTTGCCACTTAGCTAACTCAGTTTTATTAATTACTATAGGTGGGCTGCTAACTTAGAAGCAACTCATAAAGCATTTCATCCTTTTTACCTTTTCCTATTTTTGTCTTTATCTCTTGTACTCAATTTTATTAAATGTCCATTCACTCAATATTGATACTACAAAGATACCCACAGGCCAAGCTAACCAATTGATGCTATTACATCACGACAGAATGGAAGTTTTAGAATTTACTTAAATTTTCAAATCTTGAAAATGAGGACTATTTCATTTCTGGAAGGATCAAGCAGTGTAGTCCTTATGTGTGATGTTTAGTGACAATGGAAGTTTAAACATTTAGAAATGAATAAACTGGGTTTAGACTTTTAAACCACTTTCTTAGCCATTGAAACAGACTACAATGATCTAGAAATTTAGGAAAATGAAGGAAAAAATAACTATTTGATGTTAATTTTAATTTTCTACAATAATCCACTCATCTTAATATATTTTCTGGTTTTTAGTCTTAAATAATGTATCCCATAGGAATGTTCCACCATTTCATTAGAAAGCAAATGAAGCTGTTGTTTTGTCAAATTACTCAATTAATATTAGTACCACTGATAAAGAACCAATAGTGAAAAAGGAGATTAACTTCTGTATCTACTGGTATACTTCTGTTACATTCACCATCAATTATTTCAGTCTTCATTAATTACTTATATGAGACAGAAACATGTGTTCTTCAAGCAGTTGGCCTCATTATAATTAGATAGACATGGCTTCATAAGGATCTACTCAGCATATTATATGACTCTCATATAGGATAGCTGCTAATAACTCCACTCTGTGTATTATAGTTTCACCGTCTTGTTAACAGGATCATATTATTAGAAAAATGATAATGGAAGGAAGTTTTCTCGGTATAAGATACATGACTTTTGAAGCAAGGAGAAATGCAAGAATCATGGAAGGAAGTTTAGAATAAAAGAGCCCTGAACAGGTTTTTATCATTTTTCAAATAATTCAATGGCTCAGTTACAATTTTAGCTGAACACTAATACAGCCTTAAACTTGATGGCAGGTCATTTTTATTCAGCTCTTAGGGATCAACTGGAGTCATTGCCCCTTTCCATTCTATATTTGATAGAGACTTAGATAAATGAGTTTCAAATTGTGTAAGCAGCCTTTTAGCTCTCAGACAACTTTAGTTTACGTTCAGTCACCATTTAATATTAAAAATCATTATCCTGTTAGTGCTAATAACTCAGGTAATAGAAAAGGCAACCAACATTTCAAAATGAGGGTGTGACATTTAAGGAAATAAGACATTACAGCTATTTCTCTAGCCACTTTTTGGAATCTACACCCTACCTACAACTTATACTTAAAACACTGCCAGGGTCAAAATCACAATGCTCTAGGTTGCCTCATGACAATTTATACCTTCCTGCACCAAAGAGGGAATGAAACCTTATCTAAGAGGCTGGGCTGTAAGTGATATCAGCCTCCCTGACCCAGGATAAAGCTTGACTGAATTGTTTCCTCTGTTGAGTAGGACATACACTGAAGATAAAATTGATTGGTGGCTTAAAGGAGAGATATATAACTTTCAGATCATCTCACCAAAAGCTTCTCAGAAATTATCTTCTAGAAGACAAAATCCCCTTTTTTTTTAGTCTCAGGAACTATTGATTAGCTGGAAGAATAAGATGTTCATAATATTTTTCTAGATGATCAGTAGCCAATTAAAAATGGTGCTTATTTTTTCTCTTCTGTCCAATAAGCTAAAATGGCTCATTTAAAAATTATAAGAATTTTTAGACTCTTTTCCACAGAAAAATGCATTAAATTATTCTTAACTATTTTAAAGATTTAGTATGCAAAGACATATAAATCTATAACTGATCAGATAATTCATGTTAAAAATGCCAATATAACCATGTTGAAAATGTACTGTACACTGTCCCCAAAAATAAAATGAGAACAAAATCCAAATATTTGAGCTGAGTGCATAAATCCGTGTGTGTTCTGGATTTCGTCTTTGCAATTTCATTCCATGCTGTATGCCTCCCCATAGAATCCACTCCATTGGTCTCTCAGCTCTGCAACCATATCTAACCCTCCCCTAGCTGTTTTCCCTCTTCCTGGAATGCTCATCTTTCCTCCTTTGAATGGTTGGTTGTGTCACATCTCTCAAGACTCAGCTTAAATGTCACCTCTTCAATGAGGCCTTTCCCAACAGTTTATCAAAAGGGGGAGCCCTCCCTACCAGTCTCTATTGCAGCATCTTGTTCATGTCTTTCTTAACCCATACCATAATTTGTAATTTTTCTATTTATTGGCTTATCTATTGATCTTATATCAGATTGCAAGCTCCAGGAGAAAGGAATATTGTCCTGTTACATATCATATCATGAATACGTAATATTGTGTCTGGCATTTGGTAAATTCTCAATAAACATTTGTTTAGTGAAGAAAAGAGGTCACAATGGAAAATTATATTATTTATGTTAGCATGCCTATATAGCACAAATACTAGATAGTGGCCACCTTATCACCCCAAAAATTAAGTCATTCCAAAGCAGTTCATCATTCTTGAAAATTAGTTTAAAATAGTTCAGGGATTCCCTATCACCAATGAAGTGCAAGTTCCTTAAACTCACACATAAGGCCTCCCAAACCTATCTTTACAGACTGCAGTGATATTTCCCTCCACACTCCACAAATATTTCATCAATCAGTTACACAAACCTGCCTCTTTGGGTAGTGTCAACTGACCTAGAAAAGTCTCTGTAGGATGTGATCTAGAGAGCAGATCTAGAAGGACCTCCATAAAACATATTAGGGATTAAGTTAGTAAAGGCAGGGAGAAGTCAAGGAAGGACTCTTAGTAGGGGAATGACATAAGATAAGGATTGCTTAGGGAAAAGCTCATCCTCTCTGCACTCTCATACTGAGGATGTCTTTATGTGATCAGCTCTGATGGTGACTTAGCTCACCATGCGGGGTGGGGAAAGACTTTGGAAAATATTTCTAGCTGGTAGTTTCTGCCTATGTTGCATCTTATACTACTTTCAGTTCTGTCTTTTATGGAGCACATAAGTTTCGAGTAACTTCCAAAGCCACCCAAGTAAAAATAAATCAGGAAGGATTCTGTTTTACATTCCACTTCCCTCCATTTCTTTAGGCAAGAAGAAGGCCAGTTTGGATCTGTATCTTTCTAAATCATTTGTTGATGAAGCACCACTGAATTTTCATTAAGATTATTTTCTCAAGTAAAATAAACATGGAAGCAAACCAACAAAAATCTACTTGTTTGGGTACAAGTAGTTCTGGACTTATCTGTTGAAGTACTGTATACTAACATAATATTTGCTAACACTTGCATTTGTAATGGTTACATGCATTTGAATAAGAAATACAAGGACAAATTTTATTATCCTCATCAAAGACCTCCTTATGACGAAAGTTTTCTAGAAGTTTTTGGTAACTTTTTCACAATAAATATGTTCTAAATTAATGATGACTCTGTCTATTTCTTCTATGGTAGGGATCATTACCTTGCATTTGGGCTGCTTTTAATAGCCTAAGTATTAAAACTTGTTTGTAACTGAGTGTCTGCTTGAATCAGTTTTACTCATTTGCCAAAATATCAAGCTAATTTGACAGCATAAACACAGCATGTGCAAAGAAGAAGGTACACCGTTCTTTAGAGATATCAGGCAGTGAAGGGATGACTAGGCATTTACATCTCTATTTTTTTCTCAAATACATTCTTGCAACTTTCATGAAGTCTGAATTAAAAATCAATGCTTTCCCAAACATCCCAAAATAATCTGCAGGTGCGAACATGCTGGTAGCCACTAAGCTGAGAAAGCAACGTTAACATTGCTCGAAACCGGTTGCATTTTGGTATATTTTAACATCTGGGCCTCCAGTTGGATGTCACACCAGTAAACCTAAGCTCCTCACACCCAGTCCTCGGGAGAGGACAGGCATGGAGAAGAACAAGAGGCAACCCGAAGTTTGCAAGAGCAGGCTAGGCACCATCTGGGCTATGTAGGAGGACGGGTGGGGGAAAAGGAACATGATGGCATATGCTATGAAAGTACAGATTGTAAAGAAAGGGTAGCGCCCTTGTTTTGCAGACTGGTTACTACATTTATGTTGAAAGCAAGCACTTTAAGATTAGGAGAAAGAAAACATTCTGATTTCATGTTGCTATGTTGCAATATTTTCTAACACTGGGGCAGGGAAGAAAATGTATCTATTATAGCCAAGAAGGTTTAAGTAAGTGCTAGTGGGTATAAATCTCTGACAATTGAGAAAGAGTCTTTAGGGGAGGGGCTCAGTCTAAAATGTCTCTTGCGTTCCCCACAGAAATGCAATGTCCCCAGACATTGCCAAATGTCCCGGGGGAAGGGCTGGCAAAGTCACTCACTGAGAACCAGTGACTTAATTTAGAGGGACCAAATCTTACTAGTATATTCTGAAAAAGCTACTTGATTTTTGTTCTATCTAACCCTGAACTATAAATGATAGCCAGTACCCCATACCAGGCAGTCTGCTAAGCAATCTATGTACATTAACTCACAAAATCCTACAACAGCAAGAAGGTTCAACTAGTCCTTGTTTTACAGCTGAAGAAATTGAGGTTTAAGGATGGAAGTAGACTTGTCCCAGTTCAAAGCTAGAATAAAGCAGAGCTGGTGTTTGGATCCTGCTCTGTAGGATTCCAAAGCCTTTGTTCTTAATCAATCCTGCCACACTTTCTCCCATGACATATCTGGGTGCCCGACATCTTTTCAGCAGATCAGTAAGTCCAGACCAAATGCTATTCATTAAGCATGTATGTGGGTATGATTTGGCAGGTGCTTTACATAAGCTAATGCCAAAGTGACTGCACATCTAGGATCTAGGGGCTTTCAAAATACAGAAGCTGCTGATATTATTCTCAATTTATGTGCCCAAAAATGTAGACAAGGTAAGGTTGAGCAAGATGTGATAAGTCAGAGAAGTCAATAGAATGAAAAAGAAAACTTTAATTACAGAGTGATGTATACCCCAGATCATTCTACATGTACTGTCAATCATTAATGGATAAAGGAGCTGGATAAAGTTCCAGTAGAATACCTAGTAGCAAGGTATTTAGTTTCTTAACGGGCCCACCATGAGTGCTCGATTCCTTCTCAGGAATCATCATGAATGTCATTGCCAGTATACTCTAAGGAAGCCTGGCTTCATTCTCCTCTGACTTTGGGTCTACATCTCCAAACCAACCAGAATGCCTAACTCCTACAATTTAATACACATATTTGTTGCCTCAAAGAATAATCTTGAATCTCAATGTGAGGAGGATTTCTTTCTACCACGAATAACACCCCAGTGTTCCCACAGGGGGCGAAAGATCCGGACACTTAGAGGTTCTGTTTGCATTCATGCAGGTAAGGCATGATTACAGTTTTGCTCTCAGCTCCCTGCAGTCAGTATCACAACTGTTCAGTCCATCCAAACTCCCTTGCACATTGATAGCCCTTAGGGAAGCTCCTAGCTCTATGCTTGCCCTCCCAGAAGATGTCTCATGTTGTGAGTTTTATCATGCCACATTGCTGCATTCTTTATAACTCAGGCCCAGCCTCAGATGACGCAGGTGCCTGAGTTCTGAAGGAAACCCCTGCATGTCAGGATTCTTTCCGTTACAAAGGACAGAAACCTAACTCATATTTGTTTAAGCAACAACTGGGAAACTGCTGTCTTTCCTAAATGAAAATCATCAGGCATGACCAGAACTAAAACACATTCTGGGACCCTCCCCCCAATGCCCCAATAATCTGCACAGTACTTTTTAAGTTACAAAAAATCTTTTCCTCCATTGGATTGTGTAATAAAAAAAGAAAGAAATAAAAAAACTAAGAGGCAGGCAGCATAGGTGTTATCTCCAATGTGTAGCTTCAGTTAGGTGGTGTCCTCAAGGTCACTAGGCCAATTACTGATTGACCCCATGTGTTCTAGGTACCAAACATTGTGCTTGTCCAAATAGAGAATATCTAAAATAAAATGATTAGAAAAGATGCCTCCCCTCAAGACACTCAATTAATCCTGAAAAAAAGAAACTGACATCTTTGGAAGCACTTTTTGTGAGAAATTGGTCTGTGCTTTACTAGTACTAATTTGTTTTATTTTCATGAGCATATAAACTTTTATGTGGAAGCTTTTCTCTATTAGAGCTTCCAACAAAAGGTCACATAAAGGAGAAGATGACACATTTTTGTCACTATCGTACTAACTGGGCAAATGAACCAAGCATTATATCATATCATCAATATATTACTAACAAGCTAAGTCCTGTGTAGTTTCAACTAAAGAGATAAATTTCCGACCCGCTCAGGGAACTTCCCATCTCTGAAACGTGTCTTTATGTTCTCAAGTCAAATGTGATCCCAAATTTTGCTTGAATATTCTCTATAATAGAAATTTGCATTACAGAATGTTCAGCTAGAGCTGGCACTGTGTTTTCTGCATCATCATATCCATGACGCTAAGCACACTTTTGGCTGAATGAGTGGAGAACAAACCCTAATGAGCCATAAAAGCTGAAGAATAAGTAGAGGAAAAAATGGAACTCTGGAGACTTTATCAGGGTCATGACTATAGATATTGTTCTGAGAGTATAATGAAATTAATTATTTTTAAAACTCCCATTGGTTATAAATGAAGATTACTAATTGATGAAGGACACATATAAGTTACCCTATTGTGGAGGAGCTGGATAAAGTTCCAATAGAATTAAAATGGAAAGGTACTGCTCGCACCACTGAATCCTGTTCTCCTTCCCTCAATCGGGAATCTTTTGCCATCAAATATCCACTTATAGTCAAATCACTCCCAATATTCAAGCAACCTGCCTCTTCCTCTCCCCTGTGTCCCTGTTTAACTACTGCTCTCAGAGTCTAAACTCACTGTCTCCAATTCATCTCCCCTCATTCATTTTTCATACTGTGATTCAGTTTTTAACCCCTTTGATTCTACGAAAATTGTTCTGCATTGGTTTCTTATAGCCTCTTAAATTAAGTTTCCAAAATCTTCTTGATATTCCTCACCTCTCTTGGGCATTTGACACCATAAACTGTTATTATTTCCCCAAGTTTCCATTGTTAACTATCTTTATATCCACCCACTCTCAACAAATGTTATCCATCCCTATGTCTTCCAGGATTATCAATGATTTAATGTCTTCCAAATCTTTATCTCCATTCCTAAGGTTTAGACCAAAAAATCCACAAGCAATTCAGCCGGCCCACAGGTAACTCAGTTTCAACAGGCCCCAAACCATTCCTGTTGTATTAAATCCCACCAACCTTCACATTTCTTACCCCGTCGTTGTGAATTCCAGAATTATCTACCTCATTGCCCACGTCAGAAACCTACATCGTCCCACGCAATTCTGCCAAGTTCTTTCGGTTCCACCTCCTAAATGTTTCTGGTGTCTGGGCATTTTTCTCATGCTCGCTGTGACTCCCATAACATTCCTACTCAGATAGTATAAAGCTCCCGCTCTGGGTCTCCCTATGTATGCTCCCACACACTCACCTGTTCCCCATTTCCCTCTCACCACTAAAAATTCATCTCCCAAACAGCTGCCAAAGGTCATTCTAAAAAGCGAATCTGATTACATTACTCGTGTGTCTAAAATGCTTCGATGGCTCCCAGCTAGCTGCCTTCAGGGTGAAATTCTAAGTTCATGGCATGTCTGTCATGCCTGTCACATCTGCCCCACAATACTTCTCCCATCATGGACTTCTGTTGAGCTGTTTACAGCCCTAGAACAAAACAGGCCTTCTATAGGCATTTATTAAGTGAGCACATGAATAAATGATCGAATAAAAGAATTTTGAGAAAAGTGTCCTTAGGTAAAGATAGAAATGCTGTTTAGCTCCTATTCATCTTCAATAGATAATAAATCCTATATAGAGATCAATTTACACAGCACCTTTATTTTGAAGCTTAAACTGTGTCATCCAGAGAACAGGGTCTTAAATTTTGCTGCACTCTTTAAGAAATGTGTTCTCTCAGGAGGACATTTAATAAAATATTTGAGTACCCTCCTCAATATATGAGTAATTCCTCCAACTTGTAACCGGGCTTAGTTCCAAAACTTCTTTTATAACTTGATTCTGTGAAACTTGGAATGCATTTTCATTGAAACAATGTTTTATATATTTTATTGAATTTAGGCTTCATCTATTTTAAAAATGATTTAAAGTAGTATGTAATAGAATACATGTGTCTTAGGCCTTTAAAATGATTAAATGAAGGTCTATGGCAATATTTGGCATATGGAAAATAATTATATCATAAATCCCATAAACCTACACTAACCTAAAGCCAAGCAAAGATTTAACTCAAGAATGTTGTCAAGAATATAATATAAGCAGGATAAAATATTGAGTTATTTATTTCTTGTTGTCTAATAAAATGATATGAACCAATTCATCAATAAATACATTTTTCTTTGCACTATATTCTCAGAAGAAATTCTTACAAAGACTCTTATGCAGGAATGCTTAATAACCTTGTAGGCAAAGATGGTTTAGTAGGAAAAACAGAAAGATAATTCTCACCATCCATTCTTAGTGCCCCCACTGATGAACTAAGAGCATATTTTATTATATTCCTATGGATGTAATATGTACCTTTCTCCCTATTTCTCTAACCTGATATAGAATCAAGACTAGTAATAGCCACCATGTATCAGTTGGAATATGTGTATATGTTTAATTTCATTTAATCTTCACGACCCCATAAAATTAATATAATTATTACACCCCTATTTTACACATGAGAAAACTGAGGCAAAGAAGTTAATAACTTGCCCAAGTTCACACAGCTACATTAGTAACAGTCCCCCTAAATTTTTCTATCTCAAATATCAATGTTTTGAGGGTTTTAAAGAAATTGAGTAGGAGAAAATTTGAGTTTTAACTCTTTGTTGGCCTTAAACGGAATTGACTTACCTTTGCAATGCTATCCATGCGATTATCTTCTTGGCTCACTCAGTTTTTTTATATGCCTTTAACCCACTAAACCTATTCCTTACATTAGAGTTTTCTGCTAAACACACTAAAAAAGCCTATAATAGTAGAACAGTAGAACACATCTTTGTGTCTTAATAAATTTGTGAAAGGAATGAATGATTCTATAAATGAATAAATCTAGAAAGACAATCTATATTCTACAGGTGTCAGATTTTCAGGGGGCTGAAGTGACATTTTCTTATATAATCTTAGGTGAATCAGATCAACTTTACTTACCATTTGGCCTTGTGGTCAAGGAAACAGATATGTAGTATCAGGTTGCTGGCCGTTTTGTCACAGGAACATACATTATTTTGGTAGGCAGAATAGTGAAATCCCAAAAGCAATCCACATCCTGATCCCTATTACCTGTGAATGTTACTTTATATGGCAAAAAAAAAAAAAAAAAAAAGGCAGATGGGATTAAGTTAAGGATCTTGAATTGGGAGATTAGCCTTGATTATCCTGGTAAACAAAGGGAGATTTGACCACAAAAGAGGAGAAGATAATATGAACTCTAAGGCAGAGTTTGGAGTGATGCAGCCAAAAGCCAAAGAAAACCAACAGCCACCAGACGCTGGAAGGGGCAGGAAAGGGATTCACCACTAGAGCCTCCAGACAGGGTACAGCCGTGCCAATGCCTCAGTTTAGGGAGAGTGAAACTCACTTTGGACTTCTGAACTTTAAGAGAATAAATGTGTGTTGTTTTAAGCCACCAAGTTTGTTATAATTTGTTACTGCAGCCATAGGAAACTAGTAAACTTACTAACTCATCAAAGCTGTCTCAATATTAGATATATCTCTGCGGTAACTTGCAAAAATAGCCATCCCTTTCTGTATCCCTGTTCCTTTGCAATATGAATTACCAGCTCCTGTCATTAAGAAGTGTAGTCAGTTTTTCCACACCATGACTCCAGGTGGGCCTTCCAACTCTTTTTGGCCAATCGAGTGCCATAGGAACAACATTTTGCCAGCTCTTAATCCAGGCCTCTGGAGGCCTTGCATGCCTACTTCTTCTCACCTGGAACCTTCTGACCTGCCGTGGAAGTAAGTCCAGTCATGCTTGATTGATGGAAAGAGATAAGCAGCCCAGGGGCTTCCACTGCCTCTCATGACAGTGACCTGTTTGTCAGACACATAACTGAAGCCGTCTTAGAACAGTCAACCTTTGCATTGATCTGCCAGCTGACCAGCAGTGATCCAGACAAATAAGTAATCTCTGCCAAGACCAAAAGAACTGCTTAGCTGAACCTAACCCAATTTGCTGAACTATAAAATTGTATTCTTAATAAATGGTTATTGTTTAAAGCTACTACATGTTGGGGTAGGTTGTTATACAGCAATAGATAATATTTCTCTGCAGGGCATATTCCTTCAACTCTCACATACAACATCAAAGACGGAGTCTGTCAAGAAAAGAATGGTGTGGTCTCACATGGGGATAGCCCCAACTACTCTATTTCCTACCAGAATGTCTACACAGCTAAAATTTTCTTAAAGAAGCAATGTTTCATCAGAATGAGTGTCCCAATGTAAACTTGATTGAGGTTGACTCCTCATGATATATCACAGTAGAAGTAATACAGGCCTAGAAAAATTCAAAGGCAGTTACAGCTAGATAGCTGACCTAAACGTTATTCAATACATTGCTTCTTGCCACATACAAATTTGAGTGACATTAAATCCTTCTTGTCCTAGAAAGATGAATTAGCTGCAGAATATACATTTGATAACTATAAGAATGGACTTGTTGAAGAGATTTAATTGGTTTGGCCAATATGAATCCTGAAGAGTAGCTGTCAAAAGCCATCAATTCTAATTTTGGCACAGTTGATACAAAAATGCACTTTCTGACAATAATTAGCCACTAATTTCAGTTGGCCCTTATTATTTTCCTGGACAAGAATAAAACTATGCCACTGAAATACAGGAGGATGCTAATCTTCCTGTTTGCTAAAGCAGGGACATATATATTCAGTTCATCATAACAAATTTGGATAGGCGATTAAGAAATTCAGATATTTATATATGACTTACATGAAAATATCTAACATTGGAATCCAAGAGAATATTTTTAAAATTGGCATTTGGCTGGCAGTTCAGGATGCAGACTGTAGAAACTTCTTACTAAAATACCTAGAAAGACAGAGCAAAGGCAAAAACTGATGACACCAAAAACTAAAACTGACAATCACCCTACCACAAGAAACTGAGAAAAATCCCATTAACTCAGGAACTAGGGAGGTGAACTGTAAATTATAATCAGCAGCCACTAGAAATAGAGAAAGTTGCCAACATGGAAGAATACAGAGAGGACTTTCTTTTGCCCCTCACTGTTTATTATGTAAATCAAAGACCAGGATCAAGACTAAACAGAAAACCAGGCAATGGACCCCATCTAGCACAAAAATCACTTTAGGAAGCCTTCATTAGTATCCTCTTTGCTTTGGAGAATGAGATTCCCAAACCACAAAAGATAAAGGTGAGTGCGTGTGTGTGTGTGTGTGTGTGTGTGTGTGCGCGCGCGCATGTGTGTAGGAAGAGGAGGAGACAGAAATGATGACAATGGGTATACTGCAAACATAGAGACAAAACTTTAACAAGTAAAGTACCATGGACTGAAAAGCAAATAAGGACAATTCTGTTAGGTGATCATGCTGGGTACTCTAGCTTTGCTTTTACACCCTTGGTTCAAATGATCAGACCTGAGGCATTGTGGATGATACAGGATCCTTCTCAACCCGTCAACTTGCATCCATTAATAGGCAGAATTTGGAAACGTTAGTCTGCTTCCCCATTGGAAATCTAAAAAGGCAAACTACACACTCATTTGCAAAGCCATAAATCAAATGAGAAGCCAATCTTAGATCCTGTTTATCGGCAAACACCATGGAAAAGGATGAATAAGCAGAAAATAAACAAACAAGCATATATGGGGACTTAAATTCTTTGGCACAAGAGAAATGCAACACTATTTGGAAGAATCCAAGGAAGAGCATTCAGGTGTGAACTTGGCTAGGTGATGGTGCCCAGTTCTGGTTAGGCAAACATTGACCTGTTACTGTGAGGCTATTTTGAGGCTGGTTGATAAATCAGAAGGCTGGCTTATTAAATCATTAGTTGATTGCATCTGTGGCTGATTACAACTGCGATCAACTAAGGGTGTGTCTTCCACAAATGATAGAATCCTATCAGTTTGATTTGATCCAATCAGTTGAAGAATTTTAAGGGACAAGAGAGAATTTTCACTACTTCTTCAGCCAGCCAGCCTCTCCTGTGCAGTTCATCGAAGTTGTCAACCTTGCAGATTTTGGACTCTTGAGTCCCACGGTTGCATGACACACTTTTATAAATCACATATTCACAGATATCACCTGTTGATTCTGTTTCTCTAAACAACTCTGACTAATACAAACATATAGCTGAAAAATTTTTACCAGAATAAAAGAAAAAGAAATAGAAAATTCTAAACATTTTCAAGAGAATATCAAAAGATAAGAAACTTTGAACCAGATGTAGAATTCAAAAGGGGAAACATACAGTAAGATTAAAATTAGGGTTGGAATAAGATAGAAATAAAATGACACTAGGAATGACAAAGCAGACTTAAAAGAGAAGGCACAATAAAATGTAATCATTAGTAAAACTGCCTCCAATAGAAACTAGATTAGTGACTTGAATTTAGAAGGCTTTCCTAAAAATGCATAGAAAAATTCTTAAGTTGAAAATACAAACAAAGTTAATACATATAAAGTTTAGAGAATAGAAATTCAATAAATGGATAATTGGCGTTATTAAAGAGAATCCTGAACCAATAAAGCAAAAACAAATTGGAAAACATAATAGAAGAAAATTTTAGTGACTGAAATGAACACCTAAGTCTTCTAATTTTAAGGACTCCTATGTGTTATAAAACAATGAAAGAGATCCATAAAAGGCACACTGTAGAATTTTTTTTACTACAAAGATAAATAAGTTCTTGTAAATATTTGTGTAGAAAGAAACAGGTTTATAACAATGGAATAAAATCACTCTGGCCTCGGCATTCTCTGCAATATTAAAACCTGAAGGCAAAAATATGATATTTTTAAGGTTTTGAGAGGAAAAGCTTGTATAAGCCAAGGAGTTATACTATTGCATAACTTTATTTCTGTAACCAAATAGTTGATGAAAGAAAGTCCTTCATAGAGAATTCTAGCTAAGAAATGTAAAAGGAATGATAACATTAGAAAATCACCACTTTGCAATGACTAAAATAAAAATCATAGTGGATGATGAAACAGTCGGGAAACTTTACAATGGATAGGTCAGGCTCACAGCATGAGAACTCACTAATCAAACTCAGCATCGCTAAAGGTGGGACAATCATATATGTCCCTCATGATATGACACAGTAGGAATTACACAGTCCCACATGTAGTATTCTTGCAAAAAAAACCATAATAATCAATAAAATTGTACCTGAATCTAATAAGTCCCTAGACCCATCCACCGATATTCAGAAAACATAGGAAATAAAAGAATAGGTTAAATGACATTTTGGTGAAACAGTCAGTCATATCCACATTGTGGAATGGTTTACAAAACAAATGACAGTTTTTTCCATAAAGAAATGACACTTTTTTAAAGAAGGAGAAGAAAAGTTTATAGATTAAAAGAGATTTAAAAGACATATCAACTAAATTCAATGTGTGGATTTGGTTTAGATCCTAATTAACAAACCCACTGCATTAAAAAAAAAAAACCTATGAGATAATAAGGAAAATTTAAACATGAATCAATAATAGAATAAAATATGAAAATACATAAAATTGCTGTTTTAATTTTGATAATAACACTGTGGTTGTGTTGAAAACAAAAGCCTGTTTTATACTAAAAGTGTATACTGAAGTATTCCTGGATGAAATTACATGATGTTTGAAATTAGTTTTAAAATTCTATAGTGAAAAAAAAAGAAAATAGGGCGGGTCATGGTGGCTCAGCAGGCAGAATTCTTGCTTGCCATGCCAGAGACCCAGGTTTGATTCCCAGTGCCTGCCCAAGTGAAAAAAAGAAGTGGAAGATGTGTAAATGGTGGGGAAGGATTAAAGAAATACGAATGGCAAAATGCTGGTAATTGTGGAAAGTAAACAATGGGCACATAGAAGTTCACAATATTTTTCTATCTCCTTTTATATGTTTATATGTTCTATCTCCTTTTATATGTATAGGAAATTCTATATTAAAAAAGCTTTTTTAATGAACATATATACATCACATATATAATGAACATATGATACATAAATTTTCTATACATAGAAGCTTTTTTACGGATGTATATACATGGAACAAGGCTGGATGAAATAACTTAAATATAGGAATAGAGGTTAACAGTAGATGATATCTCCAAGTTGCAAAAGTAGTGGTGCATTTTTTTTCCTTTTTGCTTTTCTTCAATTTAATTTTCTACAAATATCACACATTACTTCTGTACACACAAAAAGAAGGTAATTAAAAAATAAATGCTGGGCTTTTGATAAGTGATGACAGCCAAATCCCTCCTCCTCACCCGGATATCCCATTAGGTCTGTCATTTAATGATATTACATTATGAGGAGTTATATTTTTCTTCTTAGATTCTGTTGGCTATCCCTGAAGTAGTAGCCTAGAGCAAAACTTCTTTCCCAGTTCAGATGTTTCTTAGATGAAGTTAACAAAAACATTGCTAATTCTAGCATAGAAAGGTCCTGCCAGGCCTATTTGACAGGTTACCTAAAATATAAATATCAAGAGGCTGAAAAAATAAGATCCATCCTCCAAAGACTATGCATGCACCATATCAAAGGAACAGGGAGTAAATAAGCACACTATGACATAGGCTACTCTTATTAGTTAGCTGAATTAAAGTTAAAAGGAACTATTTCTTAGAAGATATTCCAGGTAACTTGTCAAACATCCTCATGAAGTTATCTGAATGTTGTGAAACTGATCTGTTTTGAGTCAACAAAATTATTTTGTTAAGTTTTTGGACTTGTTTAAAGGGTATAAAATCTTGAATCTCAAAGAATCAATTCTTCACAATTCAGGACTACTGTAAATAGAAGAAATTAAATCCAATGATCAAAGAATTTTCTATTAAATGTGGTAAATTGTATACATATATTTACCTCTACTCCCCACTCCCCAAACCTAACATTGTAGAAGTTAAAAAAGGCAGAAACCTTTATGGACAAGGAAAGCAGGATGACAGCAACAAAATTTTAAAAGTTGAAAAACAGGTGGACAACTGATTATTTACTTAGCAGACCAGAAGTGTCTAGCAGTACTTACTGCAGGACCCAAAAGGACTAAGGAACGAAAGACACCTTTGTCTCTAAAAGAGAAGGCAGAGGTGAGGTTGAAAAGAGAATTGGTTGAAAATTTTTATAAGTATGTAAGAAGCACATCTCCTCAACTCCAAGTATTCATAGAACTGCCCCACCCTGATCCTAGGAGAAAACTAGAGTTTCAGCCTCTAGAGTATTAACTAGAAGATCTCTACTTTGAGGGGTACCAGGAACATCTGAGTACAAGGATAGCATCCCTAGTACAAGGGATTAAGTAATAATCTATTTACCAAATGTGAGATTACACTCCCACACCCAGCCAAACTATCGTTCAGATGAAAGCGTAGAACAAAGAAATGTAAGGTTTCCCAAAGGGTGTATACCTCAGAAAGCTACTGGAGTATATTTCTACCAAAATGGAGAAATAAACCAAAAAAATGAAAACATACAATCCAAGAAACTGGAGATGCATCATAGGAGAAAGCTACCAATGGCTGTTGTGCAACAGGCATAGCCTCGACTAGAATAAAAGGAGGGTAGGCTCCAGATGGAATGTCTCCAAGGAAAGCATAAAAGAAGAAAATAAATTTTTAAGTATTTGATGTGTTTGAATACCCTATCCTGAGGGAGATTTATACTTCTGGCAGAGAATTTGAGGGTAAATTGGCAAAAAGGTACACAAAAAAACTAAGCCTAGACTAGAATAAAAGGAGGGTAGGCTCCAGATGGAATGTCTCCAAGGGAAAAATAAAAGCAGAAAATAAATTTTAAAGTATTTGTTGTGTTTGAATACCCTATCCTAGAGAGATTTATACTTTTGGCAGAGAATTTGAGGATAAATTGGCAAAAAGTTACATTAAAAAACTGAGCAAAAGAAAGAGTAAGATAATTATTCATCTCAGGAAAATAAATGTAATGTCTGAGAAAGAAAATGTGATCCTTATATAGTTCATGGTCCAACCATAAAAAATAATCACATAGCCATAATAATGTAAATACCAAAGACTATTTCTAATGAAAAGTGGTATCTATCTTACCTAAATTTTGATAAGAAAATGATGAGTAAGGAAATCCGTGAAGGCATCCTGGGTCTGCAGTAAGGGAAGAATGGAGAAGAGATGTGTTTATATTCCACAGAAGTCAAAAGATAAATAAAAGTGAAGAACTCAAGAAATAGCAAAATATGCTTACTACTTAGAAATTTAAAGTAAGTACCAGAACAAATTGTTAAAGCATCCACAAAGAGTAGGCATTTGGGGTGTAGAAATTTAGACACAGGTAACTGCTGTTTTTGTGTTATGTCTAGTAAAAAAAAATGACTTTTTAAACCACATGTGTGTGTGTATAGCATTGGCAAAAATAAATGAAGAATTAAAACTAAACTTTAAAATAATGTAAACAAACCCAAGAGCAAATTTATCAGGCTAATATCTTTGAATCTAGCTCATTTTCCAGCCACCTTGTATGATAGAGTCTTTAGTAAGTGTGAAACATGTTTCTGGAAATCATGAAAAATATTTAACTTTTTTATTGTGAAAAATAACATATATGCAGAAAAAGCAATAAATTTCCAAGTACATTTTAACTAGTAGTTATACAACAGATGCTAAAGTTTGGTATAGGTTACAGTTCCTTGGTTTTTCTTTTTTTTTTTTTTCCTTCTAGCTGCTCCAAGACACTGCAGACCAAAAGGGATATCAATATAATGAGGCAGCAGTCATATTCATTTGTTAAACCCTATTTTCTCTATTATACTCTTCCCCTTTTTTCTTTTTTTTTTTTTGTGAAAAATACATATATACAAAAAAGTAATAAATTTCAAAGTACATTGCAACACTTAGCTGTAGAATAGGTTTTGGAGTTTGGGATGGATTACAATTCCACAATTTTAGGTTTTTATTTATAGCTATACTAAAGTACTGGAGGCTAAAAGAAATATCAATATAATGATGATTCAGCACTCATACACATTTATTGAATCTTAACATCTCTTTATAACTTCACCATCATCTTTGATTTTTCTCTCACTCTTTAGGGGTAGTCAAGCCATGGCTATTTTAACTTTTTCATGTTGAAAGGGGCTGTCAATAATATAAGATAGAGGGATGGAACTAGTTGATGTTCTGGAAAGGCTGGTCCCTCTGCCTTTTGGGACTTACCTGGTCCAGGGACCTACCTAGAGGTTGTAGGTTTCTGGAAAGTTACCTTAGTGCATAGAACCTTTGTAGAATCTTATATATTGCCCTAGGTATTCTTTAGGATTAGCAGGAATGGTTTTAGTTGAGGTTTGGCAAGTTATGATAGTAGCAGTGTCTAACTGAAGCTTGAGTAAGTATGACCTCCAGAGTGGACTCTTGACTCTATTTGAACTCTCTCAGCCACTGATACCTTATTTGTTATGCTTTTTACCCCTCTTTTGGTCAGGATGACATTGTTGATCCCATGGTGCCAGGACCAGACTCATCCCTGGAGGTCATCTTCCACACCGCAAGGGAGACCCTCATCCCTGGATGTCATGTCCCATGTAGGGGGAAGGGAAATGATCTCACTTGCAGAGTCAGGATTAGAGAGAGAAATACCACAACTAAGCAACAAAAGAGGTCCTCCAGAGGTGACTTAGGCATACCTATAAGCTTCTTTGCTACAAATACATGCATAACTTCACAAGAGCAAGCCTCAAGATCAAGGGCTTGGCCTATTGATTTGGGTGTCCCTAATGTTTGACACAGTATCAAGGGTGCCATTTGTCTTTTATAGATTTTTTTTATTAGGATTTAGTTGAAGATCCGGAACCATTCCAGCTTGTTTAATTATAAAAATATTTAATACAGACAAGCAGGCACTTACAGATCAGCAGATGGCCTGAAGGGGCAAGATCTAGTCCTCGTTTCCTAAAGCATTCCCAAATGGAACAATGGGACTTACTGGGAAGCTACTATTTGTGTCACCATCATAAAGCTAGAGATCAGGGAAATTGCAATTGTTCATTCTAGGAGGACACCACCCCAGCCACAATCCACATCAGGGAAATGTATACTCCACAATCTGCCTCTCAACACCCAAGGAGTTCCAAGCAGCCACTCTCAATAAGGCTTGAGACAAAGGTTGGAATGGAGTTGAACGAACCAGAGCACACTATTCTTAAAAAGAATACATAATGCTGTAGCTGTTAATTTACTAGCACCCAGAAAGGGTCTGGACTAGAGCCAGTGCAGGTTACTAATTTCTTAAGGCACTGGGAGCCCTCCTAAAACCAACCCTGCCAAAAGAGCTAGAATTTGATGAGGAGTCAGTTGGTAATGGTTAGTAATGGTTAATAATATCATTATATATATATAATTATATATCATATTATAACATGGTTGTGATTCTGGAGTTTGAGGGACCTGACAACTAGGGATTCATAGACAAGAGTATAAGACAGTGAAGCTGGACAGGAAAGAGCCAATGGTGAGACTATGGGGATGGGCAGAAAGGCAAATCAATGGAAAATCTCACCCTTTGTACCATTCAAATTATAGGTTCATGTCAACTCAGAGTGGCTTTTTGCTTCTCATTAAGGAAGTGTGCAAGGGAATCTAGTACATCTCCTTTACCTTGATCCCAACACACTCAAATCTATCTTATGGAAAATGTTTATCAACATGTGAAGCAAGATGCCTACTTGTGGGGAGTTTGAGGGTTTAAATTCTGGCAGTCAGGAAGACATATGAGTTCATTGCATCTAACAGTGATTATTTTTTAAAAGATCAATAAAGAAAATTACTACTTGTGTCCTAAAACCCTTGAACATGGATTATCCCTGTCTGAGATATTTCCTTACTCTCCATGATAAATGGAGGGGACTTAAGTGGGGGAAAGCTGGTATACCAGCCATTAGGAGAAGAGTTTTGAAATTTTACTTTAAAAGAAGGTGGCTATAGGGCAGGCCACAGTACTCAGTAGACAGAGTTCTTTCCTGTCATGCCAGAGACCTGGGTTCGATTCCCGGTGCCTGAGACTGTATGTTTTGAGTAGGTTGCAGGTCAACCAAAGGACATGTGCATATGACAAATGCACCTATCACATATCCATACACACATTTTAAAGATTAGATTAAAATTCCAACACAATTAGCTAAAGATTTTAAATGTTTTAGTAGTGAAGTGATGTGTGTGGATGAGTGTTCTAATGATTTCATCAATAAGAGAATAAATTGTCCCAGAAATAAGGGGGAAATAACATTGGGCCGGTCCTATGTTAACATATATCCTGTTTGCCCTCAGAGTCATGCCTCATCTTTACCCTGTTCTGCTCTGCTCTGTAACCCTGAGGGCTTGGCCCATAGACTGCTTTCCCAGACTCCTTTGTCAGCTGCCGTTCTGCTGGGGTTAGCCACTGAAAGCTGCTCATGGGAGACTAGTGAGCACAAAGAAGAGAGAAGGCGGATTATTTTTCTCTCTCTGGCAGCAGCTTAGTATCCTCTTTGGGTCTAGCTTCCTTGAGGTAACCTAGGTCTCTGCTCTTACAACGTCACCACCTCCCTCCTTCCCTCCTTCAGGTTGCTGCTAAACGCTCTTTATTTTGAAATCTTTAACTATCGATTGATTGATTGGCCTAACTCATGGAACAAGAAACTCTTCTGTAGACAATGACTGTACATCTCCCCTTTGTGTCTCAGTCCCCAGCACAGACATAGCACATATTAGGCACGATTAACTGCTGCACTGAACAGAGAGAGCTGAGGACTTTACTTACCTCATAGGAGCTGTGCAATTTTCACATTTTTAAATTATTATTTATTTTATTTACACAGCCTTCAACAACAAATTTAGTTTTGAAATTGTTTGCAGACGGGAGATATTCCTTCTTCAGTCAGCCTACTAGATGATATGGCTCTCCACTGATACTTTAAATCAATTGGTAAATTACATTTCTTGCAGCACCTATGTAACCAATTCCCTGCATTAAATTATTTCTGTTTTCCTGATTGGATCCTGACCGATAAAATCATTACTGAAATTCATTTTGAGTTGTTCTTCAGGCAGGACATAGTTGATGCTTGGCCTGCAATTCCCCTGAGTAATCAACTACAGCAATTTTTTTTTTAATTTAAAGTTTATTGACCTTTCCTAGTGAGATATTGTGTGTGGTTGAAGGAGTTCATTTGAGCTGTGAAAAGGAATTTTTTATTGGGATAATAAAAGGGTCTCTGAAGTGTTTAATCAGGAGATTGAAGCCAAACTTTGCCTCTGTTTCAGACAATGGTTCTCAACCTGGCTTTCCATTAGAATCATCTGGACACCCTTATCAATTAAAAATTGTCTAGATGTGTCCCTTCAAATTAGAATAATTTTAGAGCCCCAAGCATATTTATCAGTATCAAATGAGCATCCATGGCAGCCAATGGAGATTAGTAGATGCTGTCATGACTTGATCATTTGGTCAGTTTATTACCCAGATGAATACCACTATTTGAAATGTTTGCTTTTCTTCAGGTTTATATCATTTTTATTCCTAATCATGTATAATGTATGCTCATAATGTACCACTGATTTAAAGGTAGGAAGTTAGACATATTAATACACATCGTTCATTTTCACCCAGCATCTTCTGATGATAGAACCATATTTTCCTGATGGGACAGTACCAGCACCTTTCCTCTCCTGTGTACAATGTAAGTCAGATTGTCAATTAAGGTACACCCTCTCCCATGGCCACACGGTGAGCATATGACCAAGAAAAGGGCAATCCAATTCCTTCTCCTGGGAATTTGAATCTTGACCTTGGTGGCCAAAGCAGGAAAAAATGACTGGAACTGATTCATCTCAGTAGAAACACTTTGATAAGAATTGTTAATCAGTTACTGCTCACAAGATCTAATAGCTTCCCAGGTTGTTGCTATTTCTCAAACCTGGCCCTTGAGCGTCCTATGATGTGACTCACCTATAGCTTTCTAGCCAATTCTCTTTTGGCTTGGGTTTTCCAGAATAGGTTTCTATCATTTGTAACCAGTAATCCTGACAAGAAGTATAAAAGGATAATTATGAAATTTTTCTTCAGGATCATCAACACTGAATCCATAAATTGCATGCATCTGCCAAAATTCTTAGGTGGCACATCCATATACCACTAGTACTTTAAAAACTGATATTGAAAGGGGAAAAAATGAAAATATTTTATCCAATTTGAGTTTAATTTATTAGGAATAGCACTATACAAACTTACAATGTGTTATTTGTGGATAAGTGCTTGGAAAGAGCAGCTTGAAACCTTCTTTTTGATCTTATGTTTATAAATAAAAGACAAAAATTACAAAAATCAGCTAGCTCTTTTTTAAGGCAAAATGTAAGTTGAAATACTAGTCGTCAATGAGAGGGAGGGGTAAGGAGTATGGGATGCACAGGTTTTTCTTTTTTCTTTTTCTGGAGTGATGCAAATGTTCTAAAATGATCATGATGATGAGTACACAGCTATGTGCTGATATTGTGAACTATTGACTGTATGCAGTGGATGGACTGTATGTGTGTGAAGATTTCTCAATAAAAATATTTTTTTTAAAGTAAGGATACTAAATATAGGTACAAAAGCAACTTTTTGTCAATGTTTAACGCATAACCTGCATCACATTTTAGTATATGTTTTAATATTCATTCAGTCCCAAATGAAACATGATATAACATTATTTGTAATTGATTTGTCAACAAATCATGCTTTTCTTCAGGCAAGGAAATTCAGGAAAAATTAAAGAGTATACATCATTTTCTAAAACCAGAAAATGTATTTAAATATATAGTAACTGTTGCACGGTGTATATGAAATAATTTTGAGAAAAGGAGTAGAAATGTATAAGTAATCTTTAATTACATACT
This sequence comes from Tamandua tetradactyla, assembly GCF_023851605.1. Lineage (NCBI taxonomy): Eukaryota > Metazoa > Chordata > Mammalia > Pilosa > Myrmecophagidae > Tamandua > Tamandua tetradactyla. Next base: position 158,996,607 of record NC_135333.1, on the reverse strand, counting down.
GATCTGAAATTTTTGTTTCCGTAAAATCACTTCTTCATTATTTACCACCCAGAAAAATTTTAAAATAATGCTTGTTTTATTTTTAAGGAATTTTAGAAGATTATATATTTCTTTGAAAGGTGTTTTAGTCAAAAAACCTGGGAAACATTTATGATCCAACTCTTTACTTAATAGGAACAAGGGATTTTACACAGATAACTTTGGCCTCCAAACTGCCCTGTAAAGGAGATAAAAGAGGGGTCAGGAAAGGTGCCTGGAGCAAATGCAGCCTTTCCGCTGCAGTCCACAGCTCTGAGTAAGCTTACTGCCTTTGTCTGGGGTGTGTTAAAACAATGGTCACCCTTAGAGCCAGACCCCCAGTAATCCAAAATGGCTAATCAAAAGCCATGATCAGCAATCAGCCTACACTCACCCTGGATCTTGAGGGAATGTACTTTCATGTTCTTTTCTGGCACCAGCGTTAGGGGGCCAGAGCCCACTGCAGCCTGTTGTGAGAGTGGGGGCTAGGAAATGGAAACCACTGGGAGAGTACAATTTACTGGTTTTTACCTTAATTTACCAGCCTCTTTATACCACTCTTCTTTGGATGCTGTACAGTGTTCTGCTGAACTCCTGAACTTCAAAATAGTTGATTCAGACAGTTCCTGCCTGTTTAATAGTTATTCTGGCACTGTTTCTTGGAGCTTCCTACTCTTCCATCTTCCCATATTCCTCCAAAGCATGCATTTCTATGCATACATTCATTATGGTTTATCATGCATCAATTGAGTCCTGTATTGGATGCACATATTTTGAGGCTATAATGCAAACCAGTTGCCTAAGAACCTTTACCCATAGATTGATTTGGGGCATTCCCAATGTTGTGTGATACTGTTAAATTAAGGCTGCATAGGTCTGAGCTCATAAAGGAGGAATTTCTAATATTCAAATAAAGTGGAGAACCAACTTCCCTTCCCAACTTCTCTGCTAGGAGTTTGCTATCATCCCAAAGCAAAGGACTTAGAATGGCCAGATTTTGTCTTCCTTGGTATTCATTGTGTTGTTCCTGTTGTGCTACTAGTCACTTTTGAACACCTCTGTTACTTTCAACTGTCTCTGCTGGGATCATTATGTAAACCTCTGATGACTGAGGATCCTCAAAACACAGCATTGAACTTATCCATTACATTGAAAGTCTAATAATTAACAAAGAACAATTCAAAATCTCTGGACAACATTGCTCCTTTTGCTATATGGACTGCCCTGTTAATCAGGAGAGGGATAGAATTATAAGAAAGATGGAGACAACTATAACATTAAAACTTTAAAAGTATTTGTAAAAGTTGACCCAAAACCTGGGCCACGCCCTTCCTTCATTTTAAGAGCAAGTTATACAGCAGCCTACATGACTAGGACAGACATTAAATGTCAAAGAATGTAAAATTCCCCTCCCCTAATCAAGTCTCACAGGACTCTGAACCTTATAAGCTGCCCCCCCCCCCCACCTTCCCCAGGACTCCTCCCTCTCTCTGTTGCTTCTGGGCAGAATGCAGAGTTCCATTTCACAACTGGCTTCCATCAGGAATAATTATTCTTCTATCCATTAGTCCCTAATTAAACTTACGGCTAATTTCTGTCTGGTGTATTCTTTGGTCTCAGGGTTGTGCTGGGCTGGAACATTTGGCAAGCCAGCCAGGAGACTAGAGAGCTTCCAGCCACAGAGAATAAGAGTCTGGGGAAAGGAGACTCTGAGAGGGCATCCCAGGGTGGCCTGCTCCCTTCATTTGGGGAGGGGTCACCCACTTGCTTGACTGTGCTGCAGTCAGTTGGCTGTTGTGGCATGCAATGCAGCTACAGCAATCAGTCTTGGAAAGATAGAGAGATCAGCAGATTTAAATGATGCATTGAATGAGAAGCTATACCATGTAGTTAGGAGTTTAAAAATATTGGCATGCCAGTATGTTTGAATAAGAGGGCACAGGCTGCCCAAAGGACATGGGAAGTGTATCTTTGACTTCTGCTGGCATGGATCTTTGACTGAGAACCAAAGCCCTGGGTTCCCACAGATTCTTTATATGATGATGACAGGGAAAAAAAAGAACTGTGGGGGGAAAAGGGTGGAGTGACACCACCTTTGTACGCCATGGTTCTAAAGGTTGTCTGTTTACTACAAGTAATTAACACTCAGTTCTTTAGTATTGCCTTAAATAGGACCAGTCAACCTGTTTTCACCCTCACCTGGGAAGAACAAAGGATTTTCATCATGATATCATGAGGCTATTTACATAACCTGATGATCATCTGCCACAGGCTTGTAGTAAAGGATTTGGCTACATGTAAAAGCATAACTCTATTTCATTTTATAGATGATGTCATATTAACCAGTAATTCTTTTCCAAAACTAAAAGAAGCCTCAAACTGATTGCTATTTCATCTTAACAGCCAGGGATGGGCAATTGATTGTGGTGGACTACAATTCCTTGGCTGCCCTGTCAAATCCTTGAGCATTGTATAGTTGGGAAAGGCAAAATTTATTCCTTTTATGATAATTGATAAGGTATGATGTTTTCCTATGCTGTAAACACCAGAACAACTAATGATTTTCTTGGGATTATTGGGATATTAGAAACCTTTCATTCCTCACTCAGCCCAAATGTTAAAATCAGTTTATGTTCTGATTAAGAAAAGTTTTCCCTGGGAATGGGATACCTCCCAGCAAGCTGCTTTTGAAAGGCACAGATATGTCTTATGAATTAGATATGCCAGAATGATACTGGCTTTGGGTGGGGCTTGTGGCAAAGGCAACAGGCAAAGTAATTCAATCCCTTAAAAAAAAAAAACAATTGTGTGCTGCCTATAATGCCTTACTGAAAGTTGAAGGACTAGCTCAGAAATGTCCTGTGAAATTAAGAATAGCTATCCCTACACAGGGGTTGATATGGGACACTTCCAGTAAGCCTCACTCTGGCAGTGCACAATTGAGCACATTAATGAAATGGAAAGCTTATCTGCTACAGTGCAGCATTTTCAACAACTGCCCTTTAAGTGCAGAAATGCATGCTATCCTGAGACCAGTTTCCTATGTAGAAGAACTGCCACCTGGGTGGAAGTAGCTGTGCAACATATTTTGGACGCCATGTGGTGGGAAACTGGGACTATGCAAAGCATCCAATGGGCTGAATTAAGGGCTGGTCATTGTTCATGAATCAGGAGGTGGATTAACTAGTTGTGCTGACAATTGGATAGTGTACTGGCAAAGTGAATGGAAGCAAAAGCAATGGACTATTGTCTGCCACTCCGTGTTGGGAAAAGAAACATGGGAAGATATCTGTACTACCTGTCATAAGCAAAAGGCAACTGTGTTTTATGTCTCTGCCTTAACACTGACTCTTTATCTGGCAATATTGAATCAGATGCTTTAGCAAAAATTCATAGTCTAAAGTCAACATTGCATGAGGCTGTTGAAGGTTGCGTAGAAAGACAGGACACCAGACTCTATAGAGACTGGCATAGCAATTCCAGCTGCCCATTACCAGACAACTGAAAGATGTTCTGGTTGCCTGTCCCTCCTGTTTGCTGTGACACCCAAGGATGCTTCCTCATCAAATCTGCAACATAGGCTAAAAGCAGATTCCAGTCACCAGGTGGCAGGTAAACTATACTGGACCCCTTCTATTATCTGAAAATGCAAAATATGCCTCCACAGCTATAAATACGGCCACTGGACTACTGCTGGACTTCCCAGTACAGAAAGTTAAACAAAGAGCTATGATATGTAGCTTAGAAAAGTTCAGTGCATTCTTTGGGGTCCCCACACATGTGGACAGTGATAAGGATCCCCCTTTACTGGACCACTAACCTAGCCTGGGCTACTGAGCATGATATCTTATGGACATTTCATTTGTCTCACAACCCCACAGCAGCAGGGTTAACTGAAAGGATGAATGGGCTTATAAAAAATGGCAGGCAATCTCTGCAGTGGACACGCCCGTTGTTTCCTGCCCTCACCACCCTCAATTCATATCCCCTGAGCAGCTGTTCCCACCTCTACTGAACTGGTAACAGTGGGGCCCATGCAAGCGCTGCAAATTCAGGTAAAAGGACCAGCAATACTACAATGACAGCAAGGTAATGAAAATAACTTGCTTTTGCCGGTAACATAAGCATTAGAAATTGGGGAAAATAAAGTCAATTGGCTGTGGTCCTGGCCAACGCACCATCACTGGTTGGGAATCCTAAGCCCATGGAATATCAGGGTTGCCTAAAATTTAAATATTAGACCACAGTTTATACACAAAATGCCATAAATTGTATATGTAACCAACTCAGGACCCCCCCAAACCCCAGGGCACAGTATGTATGACTCTGTGGACACTATGCCCAGGCTAACTGTGGATTTGCCTCCAGAAAGCTCCCTGCAATTGCAGAGGGAAAAAGTGTGGTATCTGTCTACTGACATTAATTTAGCTGGTATTCGTTTTGCCCCAGTGTCATATCAAATACCTTCCTGCAATAGACTTCTGTGGTAACACACATGCTCAATAATTTCAATGTTAAGGGTGCACTGAACAGCCACTGTCAGGTGCTACCGGCCTGCCTTGGACTGTGACCCCAGCGAACTGGACCACACAGAATACCCCACTAGCCTAGCAGAATTCAGCACGTTGGAAAAATCTGGAAGAGAATCTTTTCATTTAAGACTGAAATCAGTGTTATCAATTATCCTCGGAATGGTTTAACTCCCTTTCTCAACCATAATGGCATCACCTTGTAGAGCTGTTATCTCTGTGTGGGGAACTACAGTTAAGGACTGCAATGTCTGTCCTATGGTCAACATGGTCTGCTGTGAGGGGGTTCACTGTAAGGGCCATTCTGAGACCAAGTCACACAGCCCCCCTCCCCCAACCAAGTCTCCTGGGACTCTGAGTCTTATAAGCCATCCCTGCCTCCCTTCCCCCGGACTCCTCCCTCTCTCTTGGTTCTGGCCTGCAGGGTGCAGAGTTCTATTTCCCAGTGGCCACCATTGGAATAATTAATCTTCTGTCCATAAGCCCCTAATTAAACTCATGGCCAATCTTCTGTCTGGTATGTTCCTTGGTCTCAAAGAACAAGTTTTATGTCACCTTGAACTAGGATCTTATCTGACTCCCATGACATGATGAATGCCATGCGGTTAACAAAATCTCCTAGACAAATAGCCTCCATGTTACTTTAAGTAGTCCCAGGATCCTAAAATCTATAGCTATAAAAATTAAATAAACAAGCAAACAAATGAACAGGGAAGAGTTTTGACCACCATAGTATCTGTCAATGTGTCCCACCCAATTGACTGGAATTCCTGATTCCCATTATTTCTGAAATTATGGCCAAAGGACATTTTTCTCAGTCACTCTGCAGCTGAGCTGAGAATAGAAGATGTTTCCCCAATCCATGTGCTACACTGAAATTTAAGATTCAGGCCTAAGCTACATCTTTATCTCCTCCCACTCTGATCAGAGCTGCCTTTCATTTAAATTCCAGACATTTTTTTCACTCCTTCATTGGCTGTATCTCTGTGCTTCTAACAGCATGCAGTCCATAAAAAACTGCCAACATGGGTGGTGCAACCGTGGCTCAGTGGCTCAGTGGCAAGAATTCTTACCTACCGAGCTGGAGACCCAGGTTCAATGCCCAGAGTCAGCCCATACAAAAAAAAAAAAACTGCCAACATTCCTCTTGTGATTTATCAATACTTTACCAGAGATTTAGATCCTTGCAGCATCCCACAAAATTGTAATTAACTGATAATATCCCTGAACTGCATGTTATCAGATATATGTGAAATTATAAAATAAATACTTGAGATAATTCCTGATTTCAGACCTTTACTATTTGTTCAGTCTTCATTTCAGTTTCTTTCTTTCTTTCCTGGTTCATCTTTCTTTCTCCTTCCTTCCTTCCTAACAAAGGATTAGATAATACCTTGCTGACATTACTTATTCTAAATCCGTTCATATTTCCCCTTCCTTAACTTTAGAGGTATCAAATGCTTTCTGGAGTCTAAATCGAAATGCTTTTTATATATGAATGCAGAAACATAGCTCATATGACATTGAGTATGTATAAATATATATACACACAGACTTTCAGGGAATTCAAAGTAAATGAGTTGCTTAATTTCCTAAAAACAAAGTAATAAGCCCAATGATCATCTTAACAATTGATGTTTCAAAATATTACTAAACTTCTGCTCAATATGGAATGTAATTTTTTATCCAAATTTTTCTGGACAACGAATTTATGCATGTGCCATGAGTACTCTTTAAATCAATGGGATTACCAAATAAATAAAATTATTTATGCAATCATTTTAGATTTAGATTTGGATCTGATCACTAGGACATTTCTCTGGACACCCTGTGTGTACTGTCCATTTAGCTGATTGGCTGGCTGGGTGGATGATTGAGGATCTATCTCTCTGTAAGTGTAGTACTGCAGAAAGGGCACTGGACTTGGAGCCAGAAGATCAGATATCAACTCTACAGTGTATCCCTGGAAAAATCTCTTAATCTGTAAAACTCAATGTTTTTTATCTGTAAAATAGAATAAAAATATCTTCTGGCCTGCCCTGCTGGAATACTGGGAAAAACAGAGGAGACAATGCATGTGAAAGCATTTTGCAAATGCAAATCATTATTATTGTAATTTTACTTAACTGGTAACTGATATTCTCCCTTTGAAAGCCACATTTTTAGAAATTAAGGCAATCAGTTATGGCAATTCACATGTACCCCAGAGCTAAATTTGATACAAAGTCATCAAGTTCAAAAACCCGAACTATGTGTCCTGTCCTTAGGCCTGAAAATTATTCAGTTTTTTTCTAAAGATGCAGTCAGTTAGTTGGTACTTTGGTATGGTAGCAACAGCATGCTAATGATATTCAGTTTTATTCAGTTAAAACTGGACCAGTTTTCTTTCCTTTGACCTCAGTATCAGTGTTTCAACTGTCACATGTCAAAAGCCTGGGAAACTGGTGGATAAGATAAATGAGGCAGGATGCAAACACCTGAGGCTTATCTAATTTAGTCAGGACACTGATAGAAGTCTTGAGAGATTTTCAGCCATGGTTCGTCCTGTCTTTATTTAAATAGACTTTATCTTTAGGGTAAAGCATTAACATATTTTAGGAGGACCCAAGACAGAGTTGCAATACAGTATCTCAATTCAGTTATCAAAACACCCACTAGGCACCTAGCCCATGAATAAATATATTCTCAGTTTGTCATCAATGTATTCAATTTGGACAGGAGTCACTTTTCAGGATGCCCATAGCATCATCTTTTGCTTGTCCTATCTGTGGTGGATACAGGGGTACAACTCTACAAAAACATACTTGATATAAAGGGACTTGCTTTAATATTAGCATCATGAAAGCATTTTCATTGCCAGTGGTTAAAATTTTAGCTTTCAAATTTCAGCTGTCCAAGCAGCAAGAAAGCTTTCTACAAATGAGCAGATACTTTTCCCTGCTGCTGCCACTTCACAGCCACATTATCTCTGGAAGCCAAGATATGGGTACAGAACTTTCGGTGTTTCCATTAGCAGGTTGGTTTGCACTGCTAGATAAAGATGTCTGGGGGAGTCCAAATCTCATTTACTATGAGGCTCCTTTTCATTTTTCCACTTGCCTTCTATATTGTATAACACAACAAAGTTAAATAGCATAGATTCTCAGGTCAAGGGATAGCAATAATCTAGACCAAATCTACAAAAAGTTAAGCCTTGGAGAAGCAGAAATGTTAATAAAAATGAGAGAGCAGGAGTAGGAAATTTTATAATTTAATTAGCTCTAATTCTCTCTTCTGACATTTGTATAGTTATTCCAAACCACAAGTTTAGTTAAGTAAAATAGCAAGTAATGAAACATTAGACTGCCCCTTCAAGTAATTTTTAAAAATCTATTTGCAAGCAGAGCTATTATATCATCTTATCAAAGCCATTAAAAAAAATACAGGATAATATTAGTAGCAAACTGAAGCCCAGTAATCTGTGACTTGTCCAAGCACTTTCCTAATCTATAGATAAAATAGTTGAACGAAACATTCTTAGGGTCCCTCCAAGCTCTAATATTCTATGCTTCTACCGCAAATGGCAAAGGAATGCAGACAGCTCTTACATTAACTGGGGCAAAAGTAGTATAAAAAATACAAAATAACTGACAGTGCTAAAACTTCATTTTATGGATTTATTTTGTGCTCTTCTCCTAAATGTTTTCTCTTGTTCTTATTTATTATTTAGGAACTGCAGTAATAAACAAAGAAGAATCAAAAGGATGGCATAGATAAATAGCAAACATCAATACAGCTAACCTCTCACATGAAAGCCCTACCTATATTCAGGAATCCACACAATTGCTTATGAAATATATTCAAAATTCCTCTTTTGCCTCTAATTTATTTAAGTGGATTGGGCTTTAAAACATTCCAACAGATAACCTAGATATTGCTTGCCTTTCAAGTAATGCATTTATTTGATATCTTTGACTAACTAGTTTTGATGATCTCTGTAATTGACAAAATAGGGAAAATGTGACCAGTGACAACACTTCTCCAATACAGTGTGCGACCTGTTGGTCTCAGTCCTGGCCTAGAAGGAACATCTTCAGCACTGACAATTGATTTAGCTTCTACTCTGGGTCAGTCTTGGGCATCTATGCTGAGAAGGCCTATTAATGCCAACCCCAACAGAAACACACACAAGCTCATGAGGAGTTGGATGGAGATCATCAGTCATTTCACATAGGAAAAAGTGTAAACCCTGTCAAATTATGGTCCTACCAATTTAAAAATGAATACAAATAGCAATTTCAAAATCTCAGAGTAGATAACACCCCATTAAAAGTATAGAATTAAAACATTACCAACAAGCAAAGTTGATACACTACTAAAATACCATACTAGAAAACTCCAAAGGAGTTTGTATCATCATGCAAGTAGAACCAAAAATGCTTCAAGGTAACATGTTGTAATTTAGGACATTTCGCTATGAATTATACTTTGTACCTCGCACAATTTAAGATACCAAAAAAAAAAGTATGTTTCTGAGTTGTGTGAAAATTTTATTAACCTAAAAACAATAAGCTGAAATTATTAAAAGCGTGACATGACTCTCGTGACTCAATTTTATAAACACCTTTCAAATATCTGCATAGATGGAGAGATTTATAGGGTCATCAAGGATGTCCAGGATTTTCTTAAAGGTAAGACCTATCATATGAAGTTCATTTCTGCTCATTATTCAATACCTAACACAACCACAGATTTAAATTAGCAAATTATATTATAAAATCCCTGAGTTTATAATGTCTCTAGTTGTTTATGTATGAATATTTTGGATGCATCTTTGCATCATGGTAGCATGGATAAGAAGACTACATTTCTGGTCTTTGTCCTAACATGATAAGGGATAGGGCCAGGCTAAAAAGTCTCTCTTGTGTTGCTCAAAGACAGCGAGATTCACGTTTGCGCTTGGGCAAGTATTACTTCTGCTACAAGGCGTGCTGATACTTCAACAGATGTGTAAGTGATGAGGGGAATGAGGCCAGGACTGGGCAAGAACAAACTGGGAGAAACTGACCCAGCTATAGGACCGCTGCCCAAGGAGGTAGTCTACAGTCCAATAACCAGTCCAAATGGGCACAGTGATCCTCGAGCTGAGTTGTAGCTGTCATCAGTATCTGAGGTCCACTTAGCAGGTAAAGCAGGGCAAAACGAGGTTTCAAGCAATATATCAACACAGACAGGGCTGTCACCATAGACCTGGGTATATCAGCTAGGGTCGCAGAAGGAAGGTTCCACCACACTTGGGTTAGGATAATTCTAGGAGGTTTTATAAGTGGATTATTTCTAAAGATGTAGGGCTAGACCATAAGAGAGAATACAATATCCCTGAGATAGTAGGAGCTGGGCTTTAACTATCCCTGGGCCAGAAGTAAACAGTGGGTGTGGTTCCTGGAATCTGAAAGCAGAGGACTGATTGGCAGAACCTCTGACCTTCTGTGGAAGGGAGGAGAAAGCTTGAGGTAACCCCAAGGGAAGGATCTGGTGATATAAATATCCTCCCAGTCACTCCCTAGAATCTCCTGCCTGCACTCACCATTGGCCAAACCCAGGTAGAATCCAGAAGGCAAGAGTTAATTAGTCTGTATAGGCCAGGATGAAGGTGGGAGGGAGAAGCACATGGAAAAGTGTGGAGAAGGGATCTGGAAATACAAATGAGAAAGATGGCACACCCAGGAGAGCATTCTATTCTGGAAATACAAATGAGAAAGATGGCACATCCAGGAGAGCATTCTATTCTAAGCATGATCCCAGAAAATAAGTGAAATCTGGGGATGAAAGTCCTGTACCCTGAGGGAAAGGACCCACAGAGATAATAAAGATATTGGAATCCCAGTCAAACAAAACTGGGTCTGGAAGAGGACTCCACCCACATAGGAATCCAGAATTCTAAGCAGAAAACCAAGGCAGAAGTGTGCCAGTGCAAGTTATGCTAGGGATGTAGGAATAAAAGTAAGTCCCCAGACATGCTAGAGGACTGGCTGCAGAGAAAAACTCATCCTAGACCCAATTCAATGATGCCTTTGGCATTGAACATACTTTCTGCCTGGATCAGGATTCTCATAAGAACGGGATAGGACTGAGATTGTATTGAAGACCAGCAATGTCTGCAACTGAGAGAAAATGGGAAAGACAGGCGCTAACAATGTAATAGGAGAAATATTTAATAAAAGGACTACTTACAAAAGTGTGGGGGAATGTAGGGAAACCTAAAGGGATGTGTGCTCCATGCTTAGGCTTGAAGCAACAAGGGGAAGGGTCAGTCACAAAACCAGGACAGATGCCCTAACCATAAATTGAGGGACATGGCTAATTCTAGGAAACCCCTCAGGGAGGAAATCAAGGAATATGTCACTATTCTTTCCTCCCTCTAGCCAAACACAACCAGAAACCTGGGGACAAGGTTTACATGGTCCACCCAAGTTAATCTTGTAGTTCACAAAGCAGGGTGGATAAAGATAGAAAGGGGATCTGGTGGGGCCAACAGGAGATATCCAGCACAGAAACTATCATGTAATCCTGGAGGAAAATGACAAGGACCTCCTCCTGACATACTTATTAGTTACAAAGGGAAAAAATGTTTTACAATTTTACAATCAAGAAACTAGCAGATACCATCTTAACTAAGTGAGCAAAACCAGCGTCACCAGTAATGGGGCAAATCAGCATCAAGTACCTCCTTATATGATTCCCTGAGAACAAATCATATCCCTGCCCAAAACACACACCAGAATCTAATCATGATGTGTCATCAGACAAATCCAAATTGAGAGACAGTCTACAAAATAATTGAACTGTACATTTCAAAAACGTCAGTGTCATGAAAGACAAAGACTGAAGAGACATCAACAACAGAGTACAATGCATGATGAGAATTTTTTTTTTTTTTGGCTGCAAGGATATTATGGGACTAATTGATGAAATACGAGTAGACTGTAAATTAAATAATAGTATTATATCAGTGTTAATTTCCTGTTTTGATGATTGTACTGTTTATGCAGTAAAAATCGTTTGTTTTTAGAAAATATACAATGAAGTATTTGGTGGCAGAGGGTCTTCATATCTACTCTCAAACAGTTCAGAGTAAAAATACATAGAAAGAAAGAAAAGGGGGGAATGTCATAAACATTAACATTTGGGAAATTTGGGCAAAGAGAACATGGCAATTATTTTACCATTTTCACAACTTTTCTCTAAGTCTGAAATTATGCCCAAACCAAGGAGAGCTTGACTGGAGTAATAACAATAGGTTTAGAGAGAAAAAGACATATACTAAAAAATAGGTGGTCAGTAGAATGGGCTGACCCTCTCATATAGTGATGGGCTCTATGAGAGGGTCTGCAATGACCATGAATCATAAATTTGGGACCACCAAGTAGCAGAGATGTCATCACTTCAATCACTCATTACATGAATTGCTAAGTTTATAAGCAACTTTTTAAAAACATCCTTGCAAAATAAAATTTTTGTTGCATTGACATTGGAGTGACACAAATATTACAGATCCAAAACAAGATCTTAAATTTCTATGACATCAATAGCAATAAGTGCTTAATTCTTTCACCTGGAAAAGCAGGCAAGTGTGGATGTGCCCAAGCATGAAGGGAAAGAATGCCTCTAGCCAATTCAGTACTTCTTCTTCAGTCTTCCCTGGGATGCAGTTAGATTTTTCAAAGTAATATAAGAACATATAAGACCCAAAAGTAACTTCGATCTATGAGAGAGTGATTATCTGGAAATGATGGGTAAAGTAAGTTGTGAGAGAGCATTCCAAACTCTTCTACCCCTGTGTAGCACATTATGTCCAGCACAAAAGAAATAATTTATCTCATAGGCTTCTATCGTTCACTAATTGTCACTATCATTAATATAATATCTTATATCAATGATAAAAGATATTAGTATCATTGCCCTTATATCCCCATGTATCCTATTCCATGATGCAAAAACAGTCATTTAAGCCGTGACTATTCAACAAACACGTACTTAATATTTACCATTAGATTTAACCTTATACTCAGTCAGATTTATGGGCAGGTATGGCCCACACTATGGCAGAAACAGTGACTTAAGGGCACTGAGGTAACATTTTTGTTATATTTTTTATAATAGCGTAAGATTCTTGGGACTGATTTAAATGTTTAATGAAAATGAGTTATAATTTTTAAATTTTTTTTGTCTTACATTTGAGCATTATAACTAAAATACTTAAATGTGGGTGATCCTATTTTACTAGTGCCCAGGGAGCCTAACTGTGCCTGCAATATTCAACTTCCCCATCTGGGGAATTCCTGAGAAAGGAAAGGTATTGAAGTAAAATAGGCAATAGCTTACCAATTCATATCATTTTGAGAGGCTCCAAGAAGATGCCTTTCCATAAATTCTAATGCACGGTTATCATTAGAAACCCTTCCCTTTGAAATAACCACCCCCATTAAAGCCTTCATTAAAATGCAAATACCCTAAGGTATTAGAAAACAATAGAGAAGAGTAAGTTAGTTTATCAAATGTTGAGAAAGCCAAGGGTAGCAAGAGAATATTTTGGTGCCTGGGAGTGGCAGATTTTGAAATGGAGGAAAGGGCACAGAAAAGGGAAGTGAAAAGTCCTGGAGTGAAAAAAAATCTGCCTACTTCCTAAGGCCAGCCCTGAGAAGGTCATGGGTTGTAGGGATTTGTTTTCTTCAACCTGGTCCATTCAAGGCCTTTTCTTCCAAGGCCACATCCTTCATCTCCAAACTCAGACACAGTGCATTGGGAGGAGAGTGGAGGAACAAGAAAGCAGATGTTCAAAATAATTACTGAAAATGCCAGAGCAGGGTGTAGTAATCCAGAATATTTGCTTATCTTGCCTACTTGCTTACTTCCCTATGGCCTTCCATTTTCTTAGCCTTCTCTGCCTGCCAAAAACCAAGTTTGTTCTGACTCCATGAAAGAACATGGCCAAAGTCACGCAGATGTTTAGAAGAGTGTCTCCAAGCGTGAACCTGAACATCTTAAATTAATTTTCAAAGAACATTTTTTACCAAGGAGATGTATAGAATTTGGGAACTTGAAGCATTATACTTTAAGCCTCATTTTCAAACTGAGACTTCTTCTTTACATTTGCTCACCAATGAATGAACTGTGGTAATTGACTTTCTGAGGCTAGTGTCTGATAAAGAGCCCACAGTTCAGCAGCAGAGATCTTCCAAGCCAAGATGTAAAGGTAAACTATGCTTATTTTCATGAACACCATTCTGGATAATAGCTTGTATATATAGTCACTTCAAGCACTGCATCTGTTTTCACTGATAGCTTCTATTTTATTTAAAAGAGCAAGGAAAACAAATTTAAAATGATTTAGCACTTACCAATTCATATCATTTTGAGAGGCTCCAAGAAGATGCCTTTCCATAAATTCTACTGCAGGGTTATCATTAGAAACCCTTCCCTTTGAAATAACCACCACAGCATTTCTAAACTTTTCCCACATGGACTGTCTTCCTGAAGGCAGATAGACCTTTTGATATATAGATCTTTTATTATCTGACAGAGTCAACTTTCTTGTCAGTTTCCACAATGTAAATGGCACAATAATTTCTATGTCATAGAGCTGTGGCGCAGATTAAAATACATAGGATATGTAGAGTATCTAGATCATAGTAGATGCTCAGTAAACAGTAGTTATTATTTCCTAAGACTGGCATTTCAAAGGTTGGCAATTTGAAGGCAGGACAGAGCCTGAATATGCTGAGAACATCAATGACAATGCACATTTTACAGTGCATTTTCAAATAAGGTATCACACAACAACTCGTAAGGCAGATGGGACAATGTTATTGTATTCATTTTCATTGCTGCAGCAACAAATTACCACAAATTTAGCAGATTATACAACATGACTTTTTTTTTAATTTTACAGTTCTATAGGTCAGAAATCCAACAGGGACTCACTAGGCTAAATTCAAGTTGTCACACACTGTGTTCCTGGCTGGAGGTTGTCACTATCATTTGGGTTTTTCTTGTAATTGTAGGACTAAAGTCCCTAGCCCTCTCAGCCAAGGGTGATTCATTTCCAAAGGCCGCCACAGCCTTTGACTCATGCCCCACTTTCTCCAGCTTCAAACCCAGCAAACTTAGGACCTCTCACACTTCAAATCTCTTCTGCTTCATCCATCAAAGGATTACTCTGATGTCAGCTAGGAAGTATTCCTCCTTTTTAAAGGATCACATAATTATTTTGGACCCACTTGGATGATACAGGATAATCTTCCCTACTCAAGATCCACACTCTTTAATTTGAGCAGTGGATTAGGCAGTATTTGCAAAGTCTCCTTGGGGGACTGGGGAGAAAGGAGGAAATATTCAACTTCCCATTTGGGGAATTCCTGATATTCTCACAAGCAATGGGGACAACCAAATCAACAGACCGAGCCTTCAATCTTGGGGGTTGCTCATATAAAACTTATTCCTTCAAAGAAGAAACAATCGCATAGTTGATTATGTGATTACAATTATGCCTAAGAGTCATCCCTAGAGAACTTCTTTTGTTGCTCAGATGTGGCCTCTCTCTCTAAGCAAACTCAGCAGGTGAACTCACCACCCTCCCTCCTACATGACTCTCAGGGGTGTAAATTTCCCTGGCAACATGGGACAGGACTCCTGGGATGATCTGGGACCTGGCATCATGGGATTGAGAAAGCCTTCTTGACCTAAAGGGAAAAAAGAAATGAGACAAAATAAAGTTTCAGTGGCTGAGAGATTTCAAACAGAGTCAAGAGGTTATCTTGGAGGTTATTCTTATGCATTATGTAGATATCCCTTTTTTAGTTTGCCGCGTTTTGGAGTGGTTGGAGGGAGGTACATGAAACTGTAAGGACATATGAGTAAGAATAAACAAGGATAAAAAATAAATAAGTAATGGAGGGGGGCGGGCCGCGGTGGCTCAGCGGGCAAGAGTGCTTGCCTGCCGTGCCGGAGGACCTCGGTTCGATTCCCGGCCCCAGCCCATGTAAAAAACAAACAAACAAACAAAATATAATAAAACAAGAAAATGTTTAAAGATGTTTCCCTTTCTTCCTTCCATCCTTCCTTCCTTCTCTGTCTTTCCTTCCCTTCCTCCCTCTCTCTTAAAAAATAAAAAAATAAAAAAAATTAAAAAAATTAAAAAAAAAAAAAAATAAGTAATGGAGGGGGGAATAGATTGAAATACTGGTGGTCAATGAGAGGGAGGGGTAAGGGTTATGGGATGTATGAGTTTTTTCTTTTTTCTTTTTATTTCTTTTTTGAGAGTGACGCAAATGTTCTAAAAATGATCATGGTGATGAATACACAACTATGTGATGCTATTGCAAGCCACTGATTAACTGTATACCATGTATAGACTGTGTGCGTGTGAAGATTTTTCAATAAAAATATTTTTTTGAATCCACACTCTTATTAATCATATCTGCAAAATCCTGTTTATTATGTAATATAATTTATTCACAGGATCCAGGGATTATGACGTGGACGTCTTTGGAGGGGGCATTATTCCATTACACTGCCTCCCACAATTACCATCATCCACACTTTACAAGTGAGAAGGATGAAGTTCAAAGAGGATGAATGTCTTGAAAGGAACACACAGTAAGTAACAAAGGATGAACTCAAATCCCCAAAATTATCTTCCCAACTCAGTGCTCTTCTCATGGACTGTCTTTTAACTGAAAAGGAACCCAGGATTCATCCTCCTGCTTTAGCCCCTCCACCTTTACCCACCCACATTTTAACCCACACATACATTAAAGCTGGCATTCTTCAGAAATTAACACATTTTCCAAAATTTCCATGGCAAAGCCAAAGTTTGGTTGCATCGCTGATTTAGTTGTAATTTCTTCCAAGGTTTACTCTGCTGGGAATATTATTTGGCAGCAATTGGACATTTTCAGCTAGAGCTGTAGAACAAGAAAATATATTTCATGATGAGTTGAGTCTAAAGGAAGTTTTTATCATTGCATATACAGAAGTTATCTCACTAAGCAATATTTCCCTAGAGATGTGCTTAGCAACATTATACTAAGATGTTTAATATTAATTTGAGCTAAAACTGGTCACTTTCTATTTCTTAGAAAATGTATTTTTCTAATCTCTTTTCTTTCCATGGAATTTAGAAGGATAATTTAATTTATTTTAATATGATTTCAGTTAACCAGTAGATGTTTATTAAGCCCATTAATAAATATAAAATGTCAATCAGCAACTCAAGGGAATGTGTGATTAAATGACAAATTATAGGATCCAGAATTTTCTGTGAAAGTAATTACACTCCTGAGATATAAGGAGACTGTTCTTATTAGAAGCAGAAGGTGTTTATTCAAGAAAAGTGGGAAATAAATTTAAGTTGGTTGTATGCAGAGAGCGTAGAGACCTCTCAAAATCTGGACACAATTCATTTATGAGAATAATAAAAAGAATGATTTTATCAAAAGAAACCCTGAAAGAATAAATACATCCGCTTGAAAATTTTTAAATAAGTTACACACTTTTATGAATTACAAAATAAAATTCAGAAAACTCATTAAAAATAAATATATCCAGACCATAGAGTTTTGAGTAGATGCAGAAAATGAAGGCATTAAGATTTCTGAAGAACAAAGTGAAATATAAGAAAAATTAGTCTGACAACAGTAAATCTCATGTGTGAGAGAAGGTAAGGACAGATAAACAGCCAGGTACTTGTCAGCCATTAAGTCTCTGATGATGAGGCAGTATAATGTAGATGTTGGTTGACTCTGGACCACACAAGCATTAGCTTAAATCCTGGCACTGCCATTTTGTCCTTGATTCATTTCATTGTTCTAAGCCTCAATTGTCTTATCTGTGAAATGGGGATGATCATATTATTCACCTCATGGAACTGTTGGGAGAATTAAATGAGATGCTACATAAGAAGCACGTATTATTTGGTACATAGAAAACACTCAAATTTTAGCTGTTGTTATAATTTTCAGAATGGTGGCAGTAGAATGGAACCAGAAGGGGAAAAAAAAGTCATTTTAAAGGCAAAATGATTAAGATACAGTAAGTGGCTTCAGAATTTCTCAAGGAAGGTGACTTGCTGAGGAAGTTAGGCAGCCTTAACACTGGCTGAATCTAGTGACACCTTGATTCCACAGGTGTCACTTTAAGTCAGTTCTATCTGAAAAGAGCTTAATTTGTTTGGGACTGTATTAGTTAGCGTTCTCTAGAGAAACAGAATCAACAGGGAAACTTGCAAATATAAAATTTATAAAATTGTCTCACATGACCACAGGGCAGGCCATGAAGCCAACGATTCCGATGGAGGGTCTGTATGAACTGTATGAACGCCCCAGGAGAGGCTCGCCAGCAGAAGCAGAAAGAGAGCCTGTCTCTTCTGAATCCTCCTTAAAAGGTTTCCAGGGATTAGATTGAGCCACACTCATTGCAGAAGACACTCCCCTTGGCCAATTACAAATGGAATCAGCTGTGGATGCAGCTGACTGATCATGATTTAATTCTATGAAATGTCTTCATTGCAACAGACAGGCCAGCACTTGCCCAACCAAACAAGCAGGTACCACCACATGGCCAAGTTGACACATGAACCTGACCATAACAGGGACCATAATTCCAAAAACTCCAGATTTAACAATAATTGTCCAACAGAACTTTCTATAGGGAAGGAAATGTTCTCTTCTTGCAGTATCCAATATGGCAGTCAATAGCCAGATGTGGCTCCTGAACCACTGAAATATGGCTGGTGTAACTGAGGCACTGAACTTTTCATTTTATTAAACTATAATTCAATTTAAACAGCCTCATGAGGCTAGTCCTTACCTTCCTGGACAACACAGCTGCAGAACTATCCAAGAGAGGTAGGGTTCAGATACAAGGGATATGCAGAGGTACTGGGTATTGCTGCCTGGTGATGGTGTACAGAGGATGTACTCATAGAAACTTTCTGAAAATAGGAGTAGATTAGAACCAGAGCTGAGGTCATGATGTTCTTAGTGCAAGAAAGTCTAACTCTTCAATTTACATTTCAAAGCTAGCTATTGAACATGCACACAATGTGTAATAAAGATATTTGAAAGATGGGTGGAGAAAGGACAACCAATCAGGTGGTAAGAAACTATATGGCAGACACCTGATTGAAGACAAAAGATTATCTTTCAATCAGTAAGCGGTTTGGGCCGCTCTGCTTCTCTCAGTCTCTGTACAAATGGAGCTTAAGATAAAGGAAAAAAAATTGTTTCACTTCCTCCTTTTTCCCTTCTCTATTCTTCTACTTCGCTTCTACCTTTAACCCTTTGAATAACTACTTCCCTCCCCTATTTCCTTCCATAGAAGTGACAGCAGAGAAAGAGCCATGAGCATTCTGGAAAACTGCTTTCTTCCTTTCACAATTTGGTCTGATGTTATTTTCTAGTCTCATTTCTTGCCAGATTTCTAGAACCACCAAAGACTCTAACTATGTCAAACACTCACAGTTTTCCAAGAACTCACAATTTCTAAAATGTTGTTGTTATGGGAATGCCCTATATTCGGTCTTATCTGCCTCTGTGGATAAAAAGAAAATGTTTAATAACCTCTAGAATTTTCCTTACATAAAATATTTTGTGTGTAATTATTTATCAGGCAAACTAAAGAAAAGTGTATTTTTAAATAGCATTAATGATTTTAGGTTACTGAAAATAAGAGTAATCTTTTGATGATTTGTGGCCTGCAAAAGACAATCCTCTAAAATAAAACAAAATTTACTGATCTAAAAATAAACTAAGCATATACTTCTGGAACTAAGAAGAGGTCTTAGAGATTGTTCCTCCCAGTGAACTGTTTTACAGACATGGTAATGAAGCACAGAAAAAGCTGTGCTACTCAGAGTCATACAAGAAGTCAATAACAAAAACTCCACTCAATGCCATTTCCACCCAATGTCTAAAGAGCTCAGGATCATAGTAATCCAGGGTAGCAATTATGTCAACAATGCTTCCCATATCGAGTCTGCTCCTACCTACATCAGACTAGTATTTTCAAAGTAAACTGTCATCCAGATATCTAACTGCTAGGATCTTTCTCTGAGTCAAGACAGGGCAAGAGGTTCTATCTTTCAGAATAAAAGTATCTAATAGAATATTTGTTTTCTTCCTTTCTATTTGTTGCTAATTCACCTAACATGTTTGCTGTTGCCAAGATAAGCAAATAAAACACTATACTGATGTTTGTATGTTTATCCTACAAAATCTTAGAAAGAGATTGACTGCACTGATGACCAGTACAACTGTTGAAGACCCAGTAGCCCACCCCAGAGATGAGCAGTATGAAAACAAAACCTGATCAGGGCTTTCTGGTTGGAAGTAAGAGGAATTAGAATGGCAATATAGGCATTTCTATCCTTTCATTAACTAGAGTTGCCCAGCTTAGAAATTAATTAATTAATTCCAAATTGTGTTAATTAGGGTTCTGCAGGAAAAAAGAACCTATATGTCTGTAAATATCATGAGATTTTTAAAAGAATTGTTTCACGTGACTGTGGGGATGGGCAAGTCCAATTTCATAGGGCAGGCCACAAGCTGTGAACTCTAATGAAGCTTTTCAATGAATTCTCCAGGAGAAGCTGGCTGGTCAAAGTAGAGATGGAAATTCTTCTGACTGCTGAAATAATCAC
Organism: Tamandua tetradactyla; assembly: GCF_023851605.1. Classification (NCBI taxonomy): domain Eukaryota; kingdom Metazoa; phylum Chordata; class Mammalia; order Pilosa; family Myrmecophagidae; genus Tamandua; species Tamandua tetradactyla. The sequence goes on along the minus strand of NC_135333.1, from coordinate 158,976,381 downwards.
TTCTCCTTTTCAAGCCTTCAACTGATTGGATGAGACTTCTTTCATTGTTGAAGGCAACCCTCTCATGTTGACTGTAGATGTAATCAGCCATAGATGCAATTAACTTCCTACTTATTTAAGTTCACAAAATATCCTCACAGTAACTATCAGGCTAGTTTTTGCTTGACCAAACAAATGGACACCAAAACCTGGCCAAGTTAACACATGAATGTAACCATCACACAGTATTACACTGTATGATATTTGACGTGCAAATATGTACGTAGCTTAATATGCTAGAATTGACCCCTAGACTGGAGGTCAGTTGACTTCATTTCTGTTAACTCAAATTCTCTGGAAAAGAGATGCTGAAGTGGAAATTTACCTGCAGGAACTCCAGGAGGGGCATTTCTTGCTAGTGGGTGTACTTGGCAACAACCACTTGTGAGAGAGACAGTTAAGCAGAATTAGGCAGAAGGAGAATTTGAATTTTGATGAAGTCACAGAAAGGCCTTTAGTAGATCCCATGAAGAGCTCTGAAGCTGGGCTGACCCTTTAGAACTGTCTGCAATGAAGCAAGGGGGGACAGGCCTTTTCACCCTACATCTACTGTCACTAGATGTGGGCTACAACAGGGGAAGGGACATAATATTGGGTGAGGCAGATCTCTTTGGCCAAGAGAAATTACCAGGAACCCACAGCAACCAATGTTCCCAACGGCTGGGAGGATAAATGCCTTGGTCCCAAAAGAGGGTTTAGGGTGGTATGCCACAACATTCATTCCACTGTTTGGATCTACTTGCTTTCTATATTGAGTTCAACCCATTTGGGAATAGTTCTTCCAGACTTCTGTCACTTTTTGGGGGGAAACTTAAGATAAATGTTACTGTTAAGAACTAGTCCTGCCACTCTGGCTACTCTTGAGGCCATAAATAATGTTCAACAGCTAGCATCACTACTGGTCTACATGACATATCTGTTTGGGTAACCCAAACCCTAGTTTTTGAGGGATCTAAGCCCCTGGAACTAAGCCCTTCTCAGAGTAGAGCTGCACTTTATTCATTTACCAATGAGCAGTATCAATATTCCCAACTATGTAGTATGCTGCCTCCAGAACCCAAAGTGGTCACCAAGCATCAGGTTCCTTCTTGATGGTGGGAGATGAAATGAAACAATAATTTGCCTTTTATTTTGGAGGGGATGTCCCTGTATGCTCCAGATCATTGGACACCCCAAAACTTCACTAATATGGAAGACCCTTAAATCTTCATGTTATATTTCTTACCCTCTAGAGCAGAGCTGTCCAATAGAACTTTCTCTGATGTTAGAAATATTCTGTTTCTTTTTTTTCCGAGATGATTGCTACAAGTCACATATGGCTATTCAGCACTTGGAATGTGGCTAGTGTGACTAAGAAACTGAATTTTTTACATTAAATTAAATTTATTTAAATTTGAAAAGCCATATGTGACTAATGGCTACCATATTGAAAAGCATAGCTCTAGAGCATATGTATTCTATAAAAACCTCTAACACACTTCCCCCTTTTTGTTCATCAGTATGATTAGCATATCATAATACATCGAACTAAGTGACATTCAGTAGAGTATTCAGAGTGCCTAGATCCCTTTAGACTATATTATAAATTAGGATAAGGGAATTAACCTAGCAGTTTCCAAAAGTTGTAAATGTGTACCGATTCCCACCCCATAGGAAGGCAAACAGTCTTTGAACCTCCTCATGATAGGATGGAAAGAATGCATTCACCAAATCAATCGCCACATATTATGTACCTGAGGTTTTGTTAATTTATTCTAGCCAAGATATCATATTGACACAGCAACTACATTTCGGGCTGCTATTTGCTTGAGTTTTCAAGGATATATTTTTGCTTTCTTATAGGAACCAGACTGAATAATTAAATGAAAATAGGATAAGAACCCTTATTCTTCATTCTTTAAATCTCTAATGATGACACTAGTTTCCACCATTCCCCCAAGATGTGAAATCTTTTTTTTTGTTTGTTTTATTGCATGGGTAGGCACCAGGAACCAAACTCGGGTCTGTGGCACAACAGGCAAGAATTCTGCCACTGAGCCCACTGTTACACCACCCTGGTATCATTTTGATCTACTACTTTGATCAGGAGAACATTTGCCTTTTCACTTGGCCTTCCTCTCTGCTACAGGCCTTACGACATAAGTCAAGGAAACAGCGTGGGAGTTCTGCCAACTATCAAGCATATCCATTCTTATTATACATCCAGGGTATATGACCAACAAATAGGTTTCTATAAGTCAGGCTAGGGCCAGGTCTCCATTGTTTACCTGACACTTTCATGGAATAGGTGAGGAGGCATGTTATATTTCTAATATCAATGTCATCTAAGATCCTGTGCTCAACAGTACTTGGTATACCCTCATGTTTCCCTTTCCCCAATATATGGTTAACAAAGAAAATAACCATAGGTTCCTCTGGTGAATAATCATATGTACTTTCTATGGTTTTGCAGGTTTTATCCACATGGGGACCTAAGCTGTCTTGCAGTCAATGTGTTCAGGTTCTGGCTCCAATTCAGAACCGGGGGATGACTTATTTTTTGTTTTTGTTTTTGTTTTTGTTTTTTATAATTTTTTTTTGGGGGGGGGAATGACTTATTTTTCAGGTGGCTACCCTCAGCCTCTTGACCATTCATCCTTGAAAGTGAGATGGAAGTAGATACCAAGGGGGATGAGTGTTATAAGGAAAAGTTCTCTTCGTCATTTAAGGAAGTCTTCTGGTCTTTCATAAGGAGGAGTGGCCCACTTCTGCAGGTCTAGAAGAATCACAATGACCTGAGATTTAATGTGTATCAATCCAGGTGCCCATCCTAAGTCTCAGGGTCCTACTCCTTCCCAATCAGGGCCGTGACCTTGGCATAGCAAATTTGCCAGAGTTGAGAATTCAACCTTCTCCTAAATTTTACTACCTTTATCATTAAAGCCTGAGTCTGAACCTCAACATGTTCTCCCCTCTGCCTGTAACTCATGAGTCAAAGAGACACTCTAACTTACACAGTTTACCATAAATTGGCAATTTAGCAATCCTCAGTTTTTCATTGTCTTTCTCCAGTGCACTGATAGCACTCAGCAAGAACCATCTGAATGTATCGACCATATGATGATTACTTCTCCCAAACTCCCAGTAAATTGCCTTTCAACAATATCCTTTCCAGTCACCACCACTGAAAGTTTTACTAATTGAGCTAATAAAGCATGCCAGAAGTTTTCAGTATTCTACTTACTACCAGTGATGAGGTCCTCATTACCATCTGGCCAATGAGTATTTGTTCTAGTTTGCTAGCTGCTGGAATGCAATATGTCAGAACCAGAATGGCTTTTAAAAGGGGGAATTTAATCAGTTGCCAAGTTTACAGTTCCAAGGCTGAGAAAATGTCCAATTAAAACAAGTCTATAGAAATATCCAATCTAAGGCATCCAGGGAGATACCTTGGTTCAAGAAGGCTGATGAAGTTCAGTGTCTCTCTCATCTGGAAAGGCACATGATGAACACGGTCAGGGTTCCTCTCTCATCTGGAAGGGCACATGGCAAATACGGTGTCATCTGCTAGCTTCTTCTCCTGGCTTTCTGTTTCATGAAGCTCCCTGGGAGACAATTTCCTTCTTCATCTCCAAAACTCGCTGGCTGGTGGACTCTGCTTCTTGTGGCTATGTTGTTCTGCTCTGCTCTCTCTGAATCTCTTTCATTCTCCAAAATGTTTCCCTTTTATAGGACTCCAGAAACTTATCAAGAACCACCCAAATGGGTGGAAACATGACATGACCTAATTCAGCTTAACACTCTTGATTAAATCACATCTCCAGGGAGATGATCTGATTATAGTTTCAAACATACAGTATTGAATATGGATTATTCTGCCTTTATGAGATGGGATTTAGATTAAAACGTGGCTTTTCTAGGGGACATACATCCTTTCAAACCAGCACAGTGTTCCAGTTCCCAAATTCCCCTGTAGAGTCTTCTTCCTCAGACTACTCCTGGCACTGACCACCTTAGGCCTGGCTCCTTGGGAAACAGACACAGCTGTTCATCTGCATGCAGGAAAATGTTTCCAGAGTGCTCTCAGGATTAATACCAGCAAGGAGGTAAGGGAACCAGGGTTGAGCAGATGGAGAAATTGAACTGTGATGCAATGGAAACAAAGGATTCAGCAGATGCCTGGGGTAACTCTAAAGCTGGAATGGCCCTTCAGCGTTATCCTGAATTGAGGCAAAGGGGACGGTGCTTTGGATTTTCTCCAGACCCAACATCGATTTGTCATTGAATGCAGGCTATGCCTATGCAGGAGAAATAGACTTAGGCAAGGCAGCTCTCTTTGGCGGAGGGCAATGCCCAGAGAAGGAGGGTAATTCAGAAGAGTAAATTAGCTGTTTGTCTCAGCACCCAACACTCTCAGCTGCTGACAGAATGAGTGTCTCAGACATAAAAGGGGGAGAGGAGAGATCTGGACAGTGCACCACAGCAGCTTCTACAGATTCTAGCTCTGGTTTTGCCACTAGGAAGTCTTCCTAAGCTTTAGTTTCTTACCTGGTAAAAGGGAAGTGAAACTGCTGAGTTCTAACTGACATAACTTGCACTCTGGCTTTTTATTCTGAGAATTATTTTAATGATCTGTTTTATTTCAAATTTACAATTATTAAAATTATGCTTTCAAGGTAGGGCAAATGGTAGAGGATTCATATGGATTGTTTTCTCTGAGTTTCATAAAAACAGAAGGTTCTACCAAATTTACAATTATTAAAATTATGCTTTCAAGGTAGGGCAAATGGTAGAGGATTCATATGGATTGTTTTCTCTGAGTTTCATAAAAACAGAAGGTTCTACCAGATCACTGCTCCCCTTAAAATGACCTCAAAGTCAGTACTAAGTTTCCATAAACTGGGGATTTCTGATTTCTTTTTATCGATCTACATCTTCCCAAGATATCTAAGTGTTATCATGCCATCTAGCTTTGTCACTATGCTGTGATCATGAGTTATAGCCATTCATTTTCTTTTTTTTACACATGGGCAGACACCAGGAATCGAACCCGGGTCTCTGGCGTGGGAAGCAAGAACTCTGCCTGCTCTGCCACCATGGCTTGCCCTATGCCCATTCACTTTTGAAAACGTACACACAGACCAAACTTCACTGATGTGTCTAAATAAAACTTCAGAATACAATATTATAATGCCATGATGACTGGGTAGGACTGATTTTAAACACTCCCTGGGAAAAAAAGTTTATATCCATTTCTTAATTGTTTCCAAGGAGCTCCTTAAGAATGTGATATATCGTTTATTCAGTGATCAGCAACTTTCACAGTTAGAAAGTTCTTTCTGATATCTAACCTAAATCTCTCCTACTGCAATTTCAAACCACTTCCTTTTCCATCCTTAATGAATTAGGAAAGGACCTTGATAATCACTGCCACCTGCTTCTTACAATCTTTCATATGGTTAACTTTATTAGAATTACCTATTACCTGTTATTAACAGGTAATAGGTAATTATTAACACTTACCTATTACCTGTTATTAACTCATGCATGATTTTCTTTAGTCTTATTAGAACATGTTCTACCTTCTCTGTATCTTCTAGGAACTATGAAGATCAAATGTACTGAGTGTTTAAAACATCAGGCACAATAAGCTGTTATTTGGAGGATTTAGCATGTTACAACCTAATAATGGGCTAGTTTTCAAATTTCCTTAAACTATCTCTATATTAAAAATGCATGTGAGATTGTTTAAACTCAAGGAAGAAGCAGTTTTCCCTGGAGACCTAGTTATAAGATATGATAGTATCTTCCTTTTTGTGGGAAGCTAATATAAACTATTAATGGCCTGGATCATGTACAAAATGTTCTTAATGCTTTCTGAATAATCTTTACAATAACAAAATTCACTTTGTTTATTTTGAAAGGTAAACGTTTAAGTATTGTTACTTTAGTAATTAATACTTGAGAAGTGGCTTTTCTCCGGAATGTGGTCTTCATGACAACATTGGCAGATGTGAATTTCTTGACGCTGCTCCTTGAACGTGATAACCTGTGACATGTGAGATATTTCCTGATGTTTGCAAAATTAGAAGGAAAAATGAAGAGATGTCTCTTTAAGCTTGTAAAATTAAAAAGAATTATCCATACAAGATAAAAGAAAGGTTAAATTTTGTTTTTTATACATAGAGGAAGTCTAAAAAATTATAATTTACTTGGTACATGCTATGTCAAAGATAAAGACAGTTGAAAATATTCGCAGTGGTTTCTGTATTCTGTATAAGTATCACTTTTATACTTCTACCTACATAGAAGATAAGTATATAATACATACTTGTGCTTTAAGACACATCAGCTTAATAACTTTATCATCTCGTTCCAAAATTCGACTATGAGCAAATGCATGTCCATATGCGGGCCTCAGACGCACTGTAATCCAAGTGTCCTGTGCTTTGTGGATATGGTGACTGTCACCTCTGTCTCTTGGATTCCTATCCCTCCTGACCTTCTTCTATGTCTGGCGCCTGAGCACTGGGCTGACCTGTCTGAGACTGCCCCAGCCACCCCACACACCGGATCTGCTCCACATACATTCTGAGAAAGCAGCTCAGTCAGTGGTTGTGCAAAGCCTCTTTGCACAAAATGATCTTCTTCATTTCCACCCAGTCATACCTTCGACATACTTTATGGTTTGGTGGTTGTTTTATATGCATTAACTTAATTCTCCAAATACCTTTTGATATAAGTACTATTGTTACTATTTTGTATATTACCAATTCACTTCAGAGAAATTAAATATCTTGCCCAAGCCACACAGTCCATAAGGAGCAGAAACAGGTTTTGGATAGGTATTTATAATTCCAAAGCACAGGGTTTTCCCATTGTACGCTGGCTCGATCCCTTGTTTAGGTAGGATATCTTAGAGGTTAGAGCAGGAACTCTGGCACTAAACTGTCTGCTTTCCAACCGTTGGCTCTGCAGCTTCCTTTTTATGACCTTTTGCACTTCAGGTCCATCATGTGTAAAATGGACATAATACTGGTATATAACTCAGAGCGCTAGTGTAAGAACTAAATGTAAGGTGCTTAGAATAATGCCTACCATGTAGTAAATGTCATTAAATTAGCTATTATGATTATGTTTTATCATACAATGAAAGGATCCTACTGAAAAGCAAATTATATAAAAGGTGGGAGAGGGGTGGTAATGCACTAATTCAATAGCCCATTTTAGAACCCAAAAATTGGCAACTAATTATGTAGTAGACCAGAGATGTGGAAACACTGAGCAAGTGTGTTTGACTGTTGGATAAAGGAAATGGAGAAGCACTGCTGTGGACAAACATTGGTTAGCAAGGGACACCGAAGCTTAGGATGGGGTGTAATCAACAGGAAGAAATCACACAGTCTCTGCTGTAAAGTTTTGCTAAAAATAAGCCTCCCTTGTATTATGCTGTTTTGTTGTTGTTGTTTTTACCTTACGGCATCAGTTTGGTCTCAGCTATTTTAGTAATAATGACTGTTTTTGTGTTGACTCTCACTCTCCTAGGATGCATATCAGTAAAATACATGTATCTTTAACTCAGGCATATAATGAGATTTTGAAACATCATTATTCATTTTTATTTAACATTAAATATGGCATGTAGAAGAACAATTTTAAAGCCCTTGGAGTTACATATGGGACCTCTATAAACTCTAGACCTTAAATATTTCACTATTTCCTAATTTAGGTCAAGATGTGGTGCCTAATAAATTCCACAGTACACTTGACAGCATTCCAAAAATGCCTTCGTCTTCTTGATTTGACTTTCAACTTCCTTATTTAACATTCTACTTCTTTGTCAATTAGGACTCAGAGGATGGTATCCAGCCTAAGTAAAATATATGGCAGATTTCAACTCTGTCGTGCCTGGTACCAGGATCTTAAAACACTCTATTCATCTTGTCACACTTCTAAAATTAAAGCATTGTTGGCATGATCAAAGGCGAGGATTCCAGTGAGAACTTCACCTCTGGTATAATCTGACTCCCAGCAGATGCTCGTTGGAAACATATAATAAAGTTTATTAGTTTGCAGTGATTCCTCATGTGAAGAATTCTTTTGTGCAGAGGAAGGGAGTGAGAGTGAGGAAAATTACTGAATCATCAGAGCGAAGATGACTCCATTTATACCTTCACTCCTGCAATTATTTCACAGTTAGTAAGAGGAGTTCCAAACACTCATCCAAATAAGCAACTACTATATTACAGTAAAAAGAGTATGAATGCCTACTTCACAACACAAAACCAATGGGCGTACACCACATCATTATGAATGCTTCAGTGAATTTTTAATAGTTCCTAATATTCACTGCTTTTGGCTTTCCCCAATAAAACAAGCCCTGAATATTAAGAATGAATATGCTATAATTATATGTGTGTCTATTAGTATATCAAAGACACTAACTAACGTTACTTTTAATTCTATGAGTTTATAGTAAACTCTACCTAGTGGTTTCCATTGTGCAAGCACTTTGGAAGATACAAAGAAATAAAACTAATAGATTGTAAATGTGTATATGTTATCACCATTTGCAAAGCCTCTTTAATTGGAACTTTTATTTGGCATGCATAACAGTCCCGTATGGTAGTTTGAATAAAGTCAATATTGTTGTCCCAGTTTGAGGTGTTAAAATCAAAACAAAGTAAACACTTTTTTTTTTTTGTCATGGGCAGGCTCCAGGAATCGAACCTGGGTCTCCAGCATGGCAGGCGAGAATTCTGCCACTGAGCCACCATTGCACCACCCAAATAAATACATTTTTAAAGTCAAAATAGAGTTTAAGTAATGTACCAAGGGTCCAAGGATCACAGCAAGTAAGTTACAGAGCTGAGACACAAACATTGGTTTTCTGTCTTAAAAAACAACATGGTTTCTGTTCTTAAATGGCTAACAGATTCATTTCCCTGACAAAAGGTTTACAGAAATGTTGCCTTAACATGTCTTGAAACAAGGCATATAATAAATAAAATGTAGGTACCCAAATGAAGAGAAAGGATCATAGACATTCATTGAATTAGAAAGCAAGGAAGATCTTCATAGCATTTCTTTGTGGGTCTGGTGGATTGAATCATATCCCCCACAAGACATGTTCAAATATTGACTCCTGATCCTGTGGTGTGAACTCATTTGTAAATAAGACCATTGAGGATCCTATTTGGATGAGGCCACATTGAATCAGGTGGGCCTTAATCCAATCTGGCTGAAGTCCTTATAAGCAGCAGAACTTCAGATGTAGTCAGGAGATATCAGCAGGAATCAGAGGAGGAGACACAGATCACCATGTAATGGAGGTTGCTAGAAAGCCATAACTATACGACAGTCTTTAGAGAAAGCATGGTCTTGCCAACTTTGATTTTGGACTTTAGGCCTCCAAAACTATTAGACAATACATTCCTGTTCAACCAACCAGTCCGTGACATTTGTTATTGCAGCCCTGGCAAACTACAATTGGAAAGGAAAACCTTCTGAGATAAGCTGGAACTTAAACTAGACCTTCAAGTGCTCCTAAAATATACAGGAGCTGATGGGAAAAGGCCTGGATTCCATGCTTGACCAGCCCAGTTAAATAGGAGAGCCAGGCATCTGCCTGGGGTTAGTTAGATACTGATTTTGCTGTGAGTATGGGAGGGCCCACATTGAAGGTGATAGTGATAGACAAAGCAGAATAAATTATTTGGCAGAGGGTTCTAATTTTAATTTTTACTGGATTCAGCAAGCATTCAGAAACCACACAGAATTGGTGTAAAAGAAAAAATAGTCCAGCACCATGCTGAGATAAATTAGAAGGGAAGAAGAGGCCATCAAAATAACCTAGGCATGGTGAAGGTCTATATTAGGGATATAGTCTAAGGCGATAAGAAACACACCAAGGACTGGATCATACATGGTGATCAATATGTGTTAAATGCAAAGATGAAGGCCAAAATGATCTCAGGGATTAAATTTACCTGGTACAATGATGGAAGCTAGTTGATGTGAGTGTATCTGGTGTGTTTTGGGGTGTAGAAGGGAGTACAGTTGATAATGTTTGTAAGATGGTGTCCCCTTTACTGAAAACGACTTAGGCCCTAATTCAAGGCAATTTCTTTAAATCGGAATGATTGATCTGTGGTCAGTTTGAATTTTTATAAAATATCATATTTTCTAGTATATCATTAAGATGCAACCCTGAGGCATATTTGCATCTTTGAAAAATTGCAAATGGAAGTTCTTTGGAAACTATAGGCATAAGACCAAGCATCCAGCTGCCCTGGAAGAAACTGTGTTTCTAAAGATTCTTTACAAAGGAAAGAATGAACGAAGCTCACACACACCAAGAATCTAGTGTGTGTCAGGCATTGTGTATGCTGGACACCTTTGCATAGCTTCTCCATTCATCTTCCCACAACCTGGACACTCCTTATTATTACCATCGATAGGGATACTGTTGATGGTGCAGACAGGGTACCACAAAGAGGCTGACAACGGCCCAGTGTGGATGGGGCAATGTGAATTCAAACCTATGTCTTGCTTTAAATTTGCACTCTCCAAAAGGGTATGGTTCATCTCTAAATTTGTAAGAAAAAGGAAAAGGGCTTGCCATAACTTATCTTTATGAAAGAAGAGAAAAGGGTGAAAAGGAACAAGATAGGAAAAGAGACAGAAAAGACATCATGACTATATTTAACAAGGAAAACTTGGAAACAAGTGCTAAAATTTTTAAAACCTGAACATTTAACACGTTTCATATTATTTTGAAATTAGGAACTTTAATCTAAGAGTGCCAGGTGCATGTGTTTTACCTCTCCACCTCAGTAAACATGTTGTTTCTCACCATTCCCCCAGAGCAAGACCCATCACAATCTCACAGCTTCAAGATGAAGTTCAAGAACTGAAACTCATTAATTATTCATATAAATGAGCATGCTTGACCTGTACAGCACTAGAGAAAACAAAACGCTTCTTTCCAATGGATGAATCATAACAAAATAGTGACCTTCCCACAAAAGAGCTCCATTCCTTTTTAATGTGGATTTAAAAATAATTTAATCAGCACAAAAGATTTCAGTCAATATTGAACTTTAGAATTTACAATAAAGTCCTTCTTTGGAATGTGACTGTATATGTCAGTGCCCCTCCACCTTGCCCATGCATCAGAATCCCCAACAAAGCTTTATAAAAGTGCCCACTGAATCACAGCCTCTGAAGGTGGCATCTAGGTTTCTTTGTATATAAAAAACTCAAATAATTCTAATGTGCAAGTGGGATTGAGACTTCTGATAGAAACAATACAGTGAGTCTTCCCTGTATTTAATTTAATTAATTTAATGTTCATTTCCCTAAGTGAACAACTTAGCACATTGCCATACAAACTTAAAAAAAAAACAGAAGTGCTCCCTTATAAGAAGAATTTGACCACTTAGAAGAGCTTCTCCCAACATTGTCTCTCCACAGAAAAGCTGTGGTCGCACAGTCTGCGCTCCTCCAGGCCACCCCACTTTCAGCAGCTGTGATGAATTCCAAGCATATTTCCAATGTAAACCAACCCGACCTTTGAATCTAAATCTCTCCAACTCTCTCCTAAAGTTTAATTGTAAATGTACACTTTAGTTCAACTTTCCATTTGTCTTGTATTCGTCAGCTGGTATGGTTTAAACATTTATAGATAGAAAAGTCCAGCCATGATCCAAATTTTATTGTAATAAAACGTTAACTGGATTGTTCATCCTACTAAGTGTTTGGCTGCTGTGCTGGTTTGAATCTGTTATTTCTCTCAGAAGAGACTATGTTCTTTTAATCCATTCTTGTGGGTACAGACCTATTGTGGGTAGAACCTTTGGATTAAGTTGTTTCCGTGGAGATGTGACACCCCCACCAATTCAAGGTGGGTCTTAATCCTTTTACTAGACTCCTCTATGAAGAGAATAAAGATAGAACACAGAGACAGAGACAGAGAGCAGAGAAATGAAACCAAGTGAAGGACACGGAGAGAGAGAGAAAGTCCCTGAAGATGCTAAGAGAAGACCTTCAGGACACCGAGAGCTCAGAAAGGTGACCCCAGAGAAGCAAGCAAGGACACACAGAACCTGAAAGCAGCCTGGAAGAGAAGGACGAGCAGACTTGGCCATGTGACTTCTCATGTGCCAGAGGAACCCCAGATGCCAACAGCTTTTCCTTAGAGAAGGTATCCTTTTGTTGATGCCTTAATTTGGACATTTTCATGACCTAGCATTGTAATTTATAACTTAATAAATCCTCATGGTTAAAAGTCAACTCATTTCTGGTATATTGCCATCTGGCAGCTTTAACAGCCCAGAACAACTATTACAGACATTTGAGCATAATTACTGTTAATGAATGTTGGCTTTTTTTTCTTTAGAAAATGATAATGGAACTTAGTCAATAAATATTTATTAGGACACTATTATTTGCTGTACCCTGTGAGATTTCTGAGGGTACAGATATGCCCCTAAATTTCACATTCTGAAAGGAAAACATTCCTTTGACAAATGATGTCTAATGCATGCAAAGATGTATAAGTTGTAGTCTACACTCTGGGACCTCACAGTCTATGGGCAGTGTGATGGTTAGGTCCAGGTGTCAACTTGGCCAAGTGATGATGCCCAGTTGTCTACTCGGGCACTGGCCTGACCGTTGCTGCAAGGATATTTCGTGGTTGGTTGATAAACCAGAAGGCTGGTGTATTAAGTTATCAGTCACTTAATTGCATCTGTCACTGATTACATCTGTGATCAACTAAGGCATGTCTCCCACAGATAAGATAATCCAATCAGCTGAAGACATTTAAGGAACAAGAGAGACTCTTTCACTGCTTCTTCAGCCAGCAAGCCGCTCCTGTGGAGTTCGTCCAGACCCTTCATCGTAGCTGCCAGCTTCACAGCCTGCCCTTTTGATTTTGTACTCTTGCATTCTCACAGTTGCATGAGACGCCTTTATAAATCTCATATTTACAGATCTCTCCTGTTGGTTCTGTTTCTTTAGAGAACCTAGGCTAATATAGGGAGAGACAGATTTATAAGCAAAAACTACCTTTACAGTTAGTTATGTGTCATAATAAAGGTAGTAACAGTGCATGGGGTTGCCAAGGAAAGGACAGACTATGTAAAAGGAGTCAGTGTGGGTCTTCAGAGAAAGTGACGTCTAAACTAGAAGGATGAGTGGAATTTTCCAGGTAGAGAAGACAAAAAGAGCATTCCAAACAGAAATAATATATGCAAGTTTCAGAGACAAGAAAACCATAGTACATTCAGGGAAGAGTGAGAACTTCATGGAATATTTAGCACAAGACTCACCAACCCTCAACAGTTTTGATAACTTAAAGAAACATGTCCAGGACATCCATCCAATTCCCTGGTCTCTAGTTTCCTCACTTCCAATAACTATTTCCTCAGTCCTCCCAACCATCCGTTCTAGCCCTATCCTTATCATTATAATAACTGTCAGCACCTTACAATCTCAATTTTAAGATTTCAAGCAATTCAATCCTCTAAACACTATCTCCTGCCTTTCCAGCACACTAGTCTTGGATACCTTCCCTATAAATCTTCTTCAACCCTTCTGGGAGCCCCACCAACTGCAGGTCCTGTCACTTCTTCACTATCTGCCTCCTCACCTCATTTCCTTCCTTTCACCAATGACTTAAATGCACATATCCCCAACCCCCTGCCTCTCTCCTCCTCAACTCGTAAAGCCCTAATTAAACCCAACTCTCTACCTATTCCATGCTGAAACACTAGCAGTTGAACATGGCCGAAGAAAAACACAAAACATGCTGACTAGTTCCCCTTTCCATTCCTGATTTCTAATATCAAATGAATTCATTGCCACCCTGGATCTGTGCCCTTGCTGCTGCTTCAGCCTAGAATTGTTTTTCCCTCTTATCTTCAACTGGCGTGCTACCTTGCTTTATTCAAATCTTGCATAAGTGTCAACTTCTTAAAGAGGTCTTCCCTGACACCCTAACAGAGCCCCATTCTTGCCTGCCTCCATCTCCTAACTCTGCTTTACTTTTCTTCACAGGACTTATTATGGGACTTCTTTGTTTATTATCTCTTTCTGCCACTAGAATATAAGCTCCATGAGGGCAAGAATTCTGTTTGTCATATTCACTACTAAATCCCCATGTGTCTGGCACATAGTAAACATTCAGTAGATATTTACCAAATAAATGAATAAATTAATGACATTTTGGGTAGTAAAATGTGGCAGGGGAATTAGAATATGAAGCTAAAGAGATATCAATAATAATGAGAGTTAAATGCATTATTATAATAATATGCAAGTTACACTTTCAATGGGCCATCTCAGTTAACCCTCACAGTGCTATGACGTAGGTGTGTTTTAATCTGTTTTATTGTATTTTCTGAGGTAGGTGCTTTTTTATCTCCATTTTACGGAGAAGTTCACTAAAGCTCAGAAAGATTAGGTAACTTTTTAAAGTCACATATTATAATTTTTTTAATTCGTTCTCCAATTAAAAGTACCTTCCTTTCTTCATTATTTATCATCTTTAAAATCAATCAACGAATTGATTAAGCACCAAGTATGCAAGGGACCTGCTGTTATGTTCCCCACCTGATTTCCTCTAAGGAAGGGAAACCATGGATTATATGCACAGAGATCTTCTTGCATTCAAGAAATATTAGGTCAAAAACACTGTTTTACGTAGTGTCTTTGGACAACCCTTCCTCTCGAATGAGACATTTTCAGTTCTATAACCAGTCACTTGCAATAAAAAAGTAATTATAACAGCGAAAATAACTATTGATTATAACCAACTGTAACAAAGAAAAACCGAGTTCAGTGAAGCATTTTAAACGTTGTGATCCATTTCACAAAAGTGGAGTCCATGTTAGTAGTAATGTGGGAATGGCATTTTAATCTAAAAAGTCTGTCCCTGTTAGACTTAATTAAAAAAAACCAAAACTTTTTTCCCCTCCCACAGCCATCTCAGGGATTGCAAAATTTTTCTATAAAAGGTCAAATAGTAAATATTTTAGGCTTTGCAGGCCATGTAGTGTCTGTCACAGTTGTTCAGCTCTGTTATTATAGCATGAAAGCAGCTACAGACAAGAAGTTAATGAATAGACATGGCTGTGTTCCAATAAAACTTTATTTACAAAACCAGGTAGTAAGCTGGATTTGGCCTGAGAATGGTAGTTCACCAATGCCTCATCTATAGTCTCAGATCCATATTTCTAGATTAGAGAGCCTAAGCAGAGAAAGACACAGTCTTTACTCATTCTATCCATACTACTTATTCATAAGGTCTAACTTAGTAAAATATTAGCACTTACAGTGAAGAATAGGTTAAGAAGGGGTGAAAGGTAGCACTAAATACAGGATGTATCTCTACCAGAGCCTATCATAAAAAAGCAACTCCAATTCTCTACTGATATATTCTTGCTATAGAGCAAAGGAGATTTTTATTTTCCCCACAAATATGATGACTTGTGTAGTGCTGAGGCATAAATGCCAATAAAAACCTCTAAAAGGTCTATTATTCCACCTGACCTTTCTACCTACATCACTAAAGAAGAAATTACCCTCACACTAGGATTTCTCCAACAGCTTATAGAGAGTTCTCATGGGAAAGCCCTCTCTTTGAGAGTAATTTCAATACTAAGAATATAAAGTATAAATTAGATCTACTATCTGCAAACTAATTTTTAAGCTATTTCTAATTATCACCCAATTCCTTACTCAACTAATTCATTCCACAGAATTCACTCATAACTAAAATTTCGAGTTTGCTGATCTAAGTTGAGTTTCAAATCATGATAAGTTATACTCAGGGATCTGTAGTGAAAATCTGAGATTGTCTTCCCAGCACCAATTTCTGAGAATCAGCCTGCACCCAAGAACACGGTTCCCATAATACTAAGTGGTCTCACCCTCAAACCACCATTGCCTCCCAAGTCAGACCAATAAGAGTTATTTCTGGGGAATTTTAGAATAAGAACTGAGAGTCAAGGTGGCTGAAAGAGTTATCTACAAAACTTAAGAGTTATTGACAAGCATTTTCTACCACACAGAGAAAGTTCAGCAGTCACAAGAGAGAAGAAAGTTAACATGCTGCAGAGATGCACAATAGATGACAGAGAGCTGTCATGGCATAAGAGTCTGGTTCCAGCTCTGTGCCCTAGCTGCACACCCATCTGTCCATGCCAAGCCTTCCTTTCATTTCCATAGACTTCTGTAACTTTCAAACAAGGGCACTGATGTGTTAACCTCTCCTGCAATTATTCTTAAAATATCTATTCTTTACCCTATTCACTTATGAGATCCTATGGCAAGACAAGATAATAGGGATTGCTTCATAATGCTGGAAATTATTGCAGAAATACATTCCACCAAAAATAGAGTTATAACACACTGAACATGTTATTAAATTAAAAAATATTCTAGTCAATTGGATGAAAGTCATTGAGATATCAACTATTAAAAATATAGAAAACAATTTAGATAAGGACATTGATGCTTAAATAAAGGCCACAGTAGTATACTGTAGTATACTGCATACAGTAGTATGCAGTAGTAGTATGCACAGTAGTACATACACAGTAGTATACTGCACAGTATACTACTACACTAGTATACTGCACAGTAGTATGCACAATAGTACACTGCATATAACACAAATTTATTTATTGGCCTTGTAGAGTCAGTTAATTTCGTCCCTTTAACTGTTCTTTGCTGGATGTGTCTTTTCTTTCCATAAATTTGATACTTATTTATTAACATACTTGGCAAATATTCATTGAGAATCTACAGGATACCCAGAACTATTCCAATCTATCCCAAAACCAAATAACTACAAAAATGAGTAAGACACAGTTTTATGGAGCACAATCTAGCACATGCACACACATGCTACATTTATACACGTTTGTGTCTGTGTGTAGAAAGAAGGGAAGGGAGGGAATGGGAAGGGAAAGGAGAGGAGAAAGGAGGTTAGAGGTGGAGAGGAGAAGGGAGGGGAAGGAAAGAGAGAGGAAGAGAGGGGAGGGGAAGGGAGGAGAAGGGAGGAGAGAAGAGAGGAAAGGAGAGAAGAGGGGAGGAGAAGAGAGGAGAGCAAAGGGGAGGAGAAGAGAGAAGAGAATAGGGGAGGAGAGAGGAGGAGAGGAAAGGGGAGGTTTGGTTTGTGCAAACTCTTCCTCTCAACTTGGAAACATTTATACTGTATTTGACAACATATTTTAACAGAAGTCCAGGCTGAATCTAAAATGGCTTCACCCTAGAATACAAGCATATCTAAGCATATCAGGAGACCCTCTGGAACAGGAATTACAGGGCTTATTTATTTGAGAGGTGAGAACTTTTAAAGAAAAAAATTCATCCCAAGGGCAGTGAGATTCAAAGGCAAATCAGAAATAAGGATAAATCACAATTTCTTCCCCAGGTCATCTGCATGGACTCCTAAATATGTGTCGAGTAAACTAAAATGAAAGGGCATTTCATCCACCAGCTCCCCATGGGTCACTGAGAGGGCTGGTCACTGCATACCCCATGGGTGGTTTTAGCAGCAGCAGGATGACGCAGACAGTCACCCGTATTGAGGAACAACATTGAGCAACACCACAGGGTGATAACCTTTCAGCAGGGTGTCATCATGAGTAGGGGTGACATAATGGCCACTTTTAGTGTTGTCACCACAATGAACCCCAAGAACAGTAGGGAGTACTCCATGGTAGTCAAGAGGACTAATTCCCAGTTCTACTTCAGACTGCCTCCTAGGGAGTCCCAGAACTATTTGGGGACTGGATTTCTTACATAACAGAAAGTACTAGAGCGTTCCTGTTTTGTGACTGTCATAGTCGTTTTATTTTTGCCTTAGAGTTGGTTTAGTCCAGGGAATAAGGGCTGATTTGAAAATGAATATTTTTCTAAGAAGAATTAGTGAAATAAATTTTTAATTGTTCTTTAGCATTTATGGTCTTACAGTTTCTTGTATATTTTGACCGTACAATGAAACCATTTTAGCATTTCATCCTTTAAAAAAAACCTTACAATTATATTTATTAAAGTTGCATCTGGAATTTTTTTGCGTTGTAGTCATGACAGCTCATAAGGGAGAGACAGAACTAGTGAAATATTTGGCAAGTCAATAGAGTGGGGTGACCCCGAGGAAGACTGCATTTGTCTGTAGTGGTGCTGGGCCATTTGGGATCCCCAGATCTCATTCTTTAAATCTGATTTCTTGAAACCTGTTAAAAAGTATAATCAATGTATCATCTCTTATTGGGTCCATACATTGTTTTATATCTACCGATTCAGATACTGGGGACCAACAGGCTGAAAAACAAAACAAACAAGCAAAACACACTAAAATATTTTATGCTGCAAGAACCCAGACACATATTCCCCAATCCACACATGAAATAACCTTAAATTCTGCTTCTCAGCCCTTCGCCCATCTTTTTTTTTTTTCCAGAAATCATTTCTCACCTTCTTCCCAAAGAAGAAACAAAACAAGTTGCACCTTAAACCATGGATATTTTTCCTCAGGGGCTTCAAATAGTTTCCTATGCAACATGTCTTGTAGCACAAATTAAATCCTAACAAAAGTTGCAGTAAATTTTATTTGGATATTTAAAAAAAAAAAAAGTTGCATCTGAACATTACCACAAGTTTCAAAGATGCAGACCCAGGCATCAGAAATCTGAATTGGCAGATTTTGACCTTTCCTTACTTTTTGATTTCCAAAGACTTTGAAAACTTATCATCAAAACATCTGAGTCATAAACTCCCCCCCAAAAAATATTTACATTATAAGATAATAGGATATTGTTCTTTAATTTAAAACAATTTTTAACCATCCAACAAAATTTCATGTAGCTAAAAGTCACCACTTTAATTCCTTTTAAAAATTGTATTTACATTAGTAAACAAATAACATTTTTTTACACCTTCCAGAAGTTTAGCTATGTTACTTTGTTAACAATGTTATAAATGAGATTGTCTTGGAATTTTATTTTTATAAAAATCAAAAGAGCCTTTGAAAGTTACCTGGTTTAGGCCTTAACTTCCAATACAGACTCACAAAATGTTTATTTCCAAAGTGAATTCCACATAACACAAGTGTTTGGGTTTTCTTAACATGTATTTTGTGAGTGCTGTTTTATTTGTTAAGAAGGATTATTCCCAGAGTCATCTAAGTTTGGGAAACTTTGAGTTGACCTTAAACAAATCATTATTTGACCCCCTACAAATAATCTATTCTTCTGAAATGCTGTTTATCCTGCACAATTTGCCCTAATTTTCTAGCTCCAGAGGTTTATGTAGGGTTTGGATTAATGTTCAAAAGATAATAGCATTTCTTGTCTGTAAAAATTGAGCATGGCAGATGCAGGGTCAAGGATGCAGGGGAGAGCAAAAGTCTCCTTCACCGCTTTCTCCAAATAACTGAATCTTCACCCGCAGTCAGTTTCATCAACTGCCAGTATAGACACCCTCCCATCATTGTGCATGAACTTTGTTTCAAAGAATTGAATTTAAAATCATACTAGTCAATCAAATTACAACTTTCAATTTCAGACTATGTCATATACTATCATATTGTCATTATTAATTTGAACTGTAAATTATTGAAGATGTATGTTAGAGACTTGCAGGGTTTTTTTTTTTTTCTTAAGTAAATCATGACAATTATCTTTGAAAAACCACAGGTCTGTGTGGGGGACAGGTAAGGGCATAAGGAAAAATCTATCTGCTCTTATTGCCATAGAAGCATGAAGTTTTGGAGAGTTAAATATATGTTTTTCTCAAATGTTCTTTCACCCATTTCCATATCTCAGAAGCATTACTTTTGTACATAACAACACTTAGTTGATTATCAACGGCTACTTACATGAAACCACAGTGCAAAAATGTGGTTAGAAACTACCTAGAAAAAAAAAACTTCCTACTTCTTAGCTTATAGAAGTAGAAAGGGTGTGGTTAACACAATAATGTATTTTAAAGTAACCAAGGTGCTGCTGAGACAATTAAATCCATCATGGTTGTTTGAGAAAATATCGTAATGTACTTTGAACTTAGAATCTTCCAGAGTTTAGGCATTTTATTATATCAGGAGTTGAACCTAGGGATTTAGCCTAGATTGGTTCCTAAACAGGGAAAAAACAACTATAAAACACAAATGGGGAATGGGGATGTGAGGGTAGTTCAGTGGTAGAATTCTCGCTTGCCATGCAGGAGAGCTGGGTTCGATTCCTAGCCCATGAACTTACCAAACAAACAAAAAATCAAACAAAACAAAAATTTAGCAAATGGTGCTGCAATAAGGGGATACTCACATGGAAAATAAATGAAATGTGACCCTTGCCATACAGCAGACAAAGAAAAGAAAAAAAAACACAAATGTATAAATACTTAGGAATGCAATTATAGATGGTCTATTAGATGATGTTGAATGATTGTTACTCATTTTCTTAGGTGTAAAAAGATTTGTTAGGTCAGAGGATGTCCTTAAATGTACTTAGAAATGACAAGATATCTTCACCTTACTTTCAAATAATTCATTTTTAAAAGCCTGTGTTTGTGTGTGTGTGTGTGTGTGTGTGTGTGCCTATAAAGAAATAAATCAAATGTGCCAAAATAACAATTGGTGAACTAGCAAAAGGTAATACAAACGGTCCTTGTGCTATTTTAGCATTTTTCTAGGTTTGAAAATGTTCTAAATGAAAAGTGGGATGGCAGAGAGATATTGGGAAATTGTTGACATTGAACTCAGAGATCTTGGAACCCTGAACTGGTGATTTTATCTTGGGAAAACTATTCTAGTCCTCTGAGCCTGAAAAGGATAACCCCACTGACCTACACCATAAGACTGACATGAGGACAAATAATGCACATAAAGAGATGCTTGTAGAAATCACTGTGGAGTTGTCAAACTGGAGTTCAAAGAAAGAGGACAGGTTTCCATGAACTTGGATGGGAAAAAAATTGGAAGGAAATTAGCATTTCTTTCAAACGTCCATTAGGTGCGAGTTAACACATCATGTGTCTGGTGCTTAGTAAAACCTCAATAAATGTTAGCTCTGTTAACACTACAGTTAATTTTTTTCAAATTGCACAAGTGAGAGTCACAAAAAACATGAATCACTGATGGAACTTTTGCAATCTTGCATCCTTCTCTCCTTCAGCATCTAAAGGACACACCTACCCTGGGCCAATACTATGTGACAGATAACTGTATCACTGACTCATGATTTCCATTGTGCAATTTAAAAAATGAATCATAATGATAACAGAGCTAACCTAATGTGTTCAAAACTGCACTTCGGCAAAAAGCCTCTCCCATGTTGGTTCTTCATCCAACAGGAAATCCTGTTGACTCTACCTTTAAAACATATAAAAATCTAACCACTTACACCACCTCTTCTGCTACTACTCTAGTCCAAACTAGTACCATTTCTCCCCCAGAGACTAAACCACTGCCTCCTAATAGGTCTCCCTTCTTCTATCTTGCCCCCTTGAGTCTGTTCTATATATGTAGTTATCCCTTCAAAAAAAAAATCATGTCACCCCTCTACTTAAAACCCTGCAATGTTTCCCATTTACCTGAGTGTAGAAACCAAAATCCTTAGAAATGATTTCAAGAGCCTACCCTGCCTGACCTCCCATGAGTTCTCTGACCTCAAGCCCTACCATTCTACCTCCATCCCACCCCACCCCACTCCCACTCTCCCAAGCTACTGGGGTTCTTGTTGTCCCTGACCCTGGCAGGCACACTCCCACCGTAGGGATTTTGCACTGGCTATTTCCACCACTGTAGAAGGTTTTCCCCCAGATATTCACATAGCTAATTCCAACATCTCCAAGTCTTTGCTCAAGTCATTTCCTTAGTGAGATCTGCCCTACAATCCTTTTTAAAATAGCAACTGCCTCAGGACTCCTAAGGTCCCTTACCCTTCCCTGCTTTTTGTGTCTATAGCATTTGTTGCCTTCCTCCATATGAATAGCTTAATATTACTCTATCTCTTCTTGCTAGATTATAAGCCCCATAGAGGCAAAGATCTTTGTTTTGTTTACTCATATTTTACAAGAACCCAGAGCAGTACCTACCATATAGTAGGTGCTTAATAATTTCTGTTGTCAGAGTGAATACTTCTTGCAAACATAGAATATCACCTCTATGGGGATGTCTTCCAAATTTACAGTTCAACTATACAGATTCTAATTCAAATTCCCCCAGTTTTGTCTACCAACAACTGTAGAAAAGTATACTTCTTTTTTGTACTACTAACTGTTTGAAGCATGGCTGTGCCTCTTGCATCTTTATATTCTCCAGAATATTTAACACATTATCTTAGACCTAGCAAACGTTAATAAAAATCTAATAACTGCATTAAAGAGTGAATACCAGAGCTATGAGTATTGGGCTTTTCCTTACCTCAAAACCCAACCCTACATGTTTTAGCACCTCCTACATGTTCCCTAATCTGCCATCATGTGTTGAAACTGAAATGCTCTGCGAAGGAAGGGAATAGGTGGTCAGTTAGAAAATGTATAGACTCATTTTAATACCACAAAAAAAAATGAGATTTAACAGGACATAATAATGGCCTATGTTAAAATTCTAGTATATTGAGGGCTAAAGGATGGGAAAAGATGGAAGGCAAGGAAGAATCTAATTGGTATATCCACAGTAGAAACTGGAGGTAGAACAGGTTTCTGGGAGTTCCATTTGCTCAAGAACCTACTGGTCCTCTTGAGAGAAATACTGAGATTGAAAGCCTCGGACGCTCTCATTGGCACTCTCCCATCCAAAAAGAAAGGGGAGATGCACCACCCATCTGAGGTTAAGATGTCTAGAGTCCATCCTGTGATATAGAATTAGTAATGAGGAAGAAAACTTTTCAGAATGACATATGATTCTGTCATTCAAATTCACTTCTGCCCAGCTCCCTGGGAAATGCTCCAGATTCTTTGGCAGATGTGCCTGTAAACTAAAAGCCGGGCTAACACTGGGATCCTGCTTACAGAGATGGAAGCAGTGGTGAAGAGGAAACTTCTCCACACCTCTTGGAGAACGGAAGGGGTCACAGCTGCAGTGAAGGGAGGGGTGGATGAATCAGAGCCAACTAGGCAGAGGAAGAGGAGTGGAGAGCAACAGCTGGGACAGGAACAAACCTTTAATGGCCACTGCAATGACAGCATGAGCAGGCGAAAGTAAGAGGATGTGGAAGGGTCCCAAACTTAAGTAGGTGGATTTTTTTAATGAAATTCAGAAGCCCTTATTTATCGCCCCTGCTCTTCAGAGCTATCATTCCAAGGAAAGAGGAGGCACAATCAGATCAACCAGATTGAGCTGTCTCTTCTTTCAATTGAAGTTTCAGCCACAAAATGAGTCATAGAAGGTTTGTATATTCTAACTCACAAATATTCTGTATTCCAAAGTTTCACACCGGTTCAATTTTTCATCCAACTGTGTGCTTAACCTCTTGATAAGATTAGATTCAAAAAAACTGAAACTAATTCCTAATAATACTGAACAAAGTGAGACGGTTTCCTTCACACCCCAGAGCATTTTTCCTCCTTTTAAAAACTACACTGTTACACCTAGATCAAAAGTTGTAAAGGCAGAGTGAAGAAGTAGGAGAGTATGTGGTAATAGAAAATTCTACTTTCATAGACCCCTTCAACTGGCCATGGGACAAATTCACAAGCAGCACACAAAGTCACAGAACCTGAACTACATGGAGCTCAGGAAATTATTCCAGATTCTCCTTCTTTCTATCTGCTTCAAACATCCTGAAAAAGTGATATATCTTACCTAGAAATTGATAGCATATCTCCCAATTTCTCAGCAACATCTCTGAGAAACATCTCTGAGGGAGGACACTTTTTTCCCAGTGAGCCTCCCTCAGTCTGAGGAGAACAGCCCAGACTTTGGGGCAAACACCAGCCAGGCCCACCATGCCCGGCCAGGAAAGAAAATCCAGACAAAGGAAGTGTGCAGAAGATGCTCCAGAGATCATATGACCTGCAAAAACTCCAAATAATTACTTTATCTGGCCCCTTATAGAAAATCTTTGCTGATCCCTCATCCAGACCACAATTAACCTCATCTCTATGCTAGTCCCCAGATTTAGAAATTATCTAGTTCAATCTCTTCGTATTACAGATGAAGAAATAAAGATCCTAAAGTTCAAGTGGTTTGCTCAAGTTCACATGAATAATTAAAGGAATTGAGACTCACTATGCATTTATATTAAAGAATAATCATTAGATGTTGTAAATCATATTTTCTTGATTAGTTGATAGTATTTGCATCTCTGCAAAAGTATATTTTAATGTCCAGGCTTTCAGAATTTCTATAGCTTACATTTCTTAACAAAGTCTTATATTGTACCATCAAAATGAATAATCTATACAGAATGTTTAATTTTTAATTAGCAACTGCTTATTCTTCAAAATAGAAGTATAATAATTTCTGCTACATGTGCTGACCAATGTTCAGTCTTTACCTTTTTTCAATTTTTTCCTTCCCAACATTCCTCTATCCAGTAAAATATCCCCTGACTGGACTTCAGAGTCCAATCGACTTATCTGGAAAGAGCAGAGCCAGAACCCTAGAAGTATGGATTCATGAACTTGAGTTCAAGTATTTTAATCAGAAAAGAACACCTAAAGTTGGGATCTCTTTATTATTATTTTAGGCAGAATTATTTGGCTTATGATCCAATAATAGAAGAAAAGCAGCAAATTAAAGGGGGAGAAGGGAAGGGCTACAAGAAAGCACACAGAAAGAAGTAAAAAAGTGATTCGGTGGTATAGCATTAGTTAAATGCGCAGAAATCTGGGCCTAAGACACCATGAAGTAGTTAACTAGTTTTTAGACCTTGCGCAAGTGAGGAAATTTCCCTAAGACACTTTAATTCTGCAAAATTAGGGAACTAGACTAGACCAGTGTTTACCATACTCTAATGAAAGAGTGGGCTTGTGAGATGATTAGCAGAGGTGCTCCACAAAACAAAACTCTAGAGTAAATAAATTTCAAAACTGCTATGTAACTTTGTACAGTATTCTCACATTAGAACTTCATAATGTACATTAGTATAATGAAAGTTTGTAGAAGTCCTAAAGTTAAATTTTAGGAGGGCAAATATGTTTCCCAAAGTTATTTAATGATGTAACACACATATTTTGACTTAAAAAAAAGTTTTATTAACATACCAAACAATCCACCCAAAGTGTCCATGTTTTGATTTTTAAGGACTGCCTATTAACTTAAGGAGAAAATTGAATTTCACAAGAAAAAAAAAGACCCACTAACCTGGATAAATCCTAAGATCCCCTTGATTTAAAACACTAGGCGTTTATTCTAGAAAATAGTTATGGAGCACCTACTATGTGTTACTGTTCGAAGTACTAGAGATTTTTTAATTATTATAGGGATTCCTCATGAAGATTATATCCATGACCAGATAGGCATTATACAATGTATAATACAGGTCAAAAGTGATAAGTGTTGTGAACATACATAAAGCACAACTAGGAGATGGAGGCGCTCTGTCTGCAGTCAGAGTGGACCACTTTATGGGATAAGATTTGAGCTAAGATGTGAACGAAGTGAATCGTGTGAAGATCTGAGGGAAGAGCTTTGCACATAGAGGAAACAGCAAGTAGAAAAGCTGGATATATTGAAGAATAGTAAGATTTGCATGGCTAGAGCAAAATGAGGGTTTGAATGTAAGAAGTAAAATCACATAGCAGGAAGCTAGCTCATGTGGGGCCTTATAGGCCATACGAAATAATTTGGGTTTTGCTCTGAGTAAGGTAGCATCCTATTTAGATGGGGAGTTTTGAGTCAAGGACTGGCACAGTGTGATTTTCACCTGAAAAAGATCACTCTAAACTCCCATTCGGGCCATGATGGAAACAATGGGTGTTAGCCTGACACCTCAGTCATAAATAACTATAAAACTGAATAAAATATATGAAGTAACAGTTTTCCGAAATTGGACATCAAACCCTGCAGGACTGTGATCCCTGAGAACAGGGAAACACACAAAATGAGTACCCCTTCATCTTAGCTTTTTGCCTGAAGGCACTTTCTCTTCCAGCACAGGAAAATTAAGTCCAAACATAGAAAAAAAGTACTTTGCTAGATGGTGGGGGAAAAAAGATCAAAGTTGGAAGCTATTCTGGTGAATTTGTGGGGTTTCACTGGTAAATCCCATCAAACATCTATGGAAGAAATAACACCAATGTGACACAAACTCTTCCAGAAAGGAGGAGGCAGCACTTCCCAGCTTATTTTTTCAAGCCAGCATAACGTTGATCTCAAAACTGAACAAGAGTTTAACAAGAAAATAAAACTACAGACTAGTATCTTTCATGAACAAACAAGGCAAGGAAGCCATTCTTGCCACTATTCAACAATATACTACAGATTCTATCCAGTAAAGCAAGAAAAAGAAATAAAAGCATACATTTTGGAAAGGAAGAATAAAACTATTTTTATTTGCAGTAACATGATTGTGCATATAGAAAATCCTAAGGAATCGGTGAAAAAAACTTAACTAGAAGTAAGATGTGAGTTTAGTATGATCATAAGGCAGAAGTCAATATTCAAAAAATGAATTGCATGTTTATATACCAGCAACAAACATTAGGAAAATGAAATCTATTTAAATATAACATTTAAAGTAGAACAAAACACACAAAAAAGAATACATTTAATATTAGATATCCAAGACTTTCACACTAAAACTACAAAACATTGCTGAGAGAAATTGAAGAGCACCTAAATATGTGGAGAAATAAGCCACGTTCATGAGTGGGAAAATCAATAGATTTAAGATCTTAATTCTCCTCAAATTGATCTATAGATTCAATATAATCCCAATCCAAATTCCAGGGAACATTTTTTTTTCTTTTTAGAAACTCATAAGCTTATTCAAAAACTTTCATGGAAACACAAATGATTTAGAATGACTAGAACAATCTAAAAAAAGAAAATCAAAATTGAGAGAATGACATCACCTGATTTCAAGATTTGCAGTAAAGTGACAGTGATCAAAACAATGTGGCGTAAATGTAAGGACAATCAATAATATCAGTGGAACAGAATAGAAATTCCAGACATGTCAATTGATTTTTGAAGCTGATTTTTGACCAATTGATTTTGATCAAAGACAACACAACTGGGAAACAAAGATCTTTTCAACAAATGGGCCTGGAAAAACTGCATATCTCTATGGAAATTCAATAAACCTTAAACATTGCCTCACATGATACATGAAAATTAATTCAATATGGATCAATACCTATATGTAAAAATTAAAACAACAACACTTATAGGAGAAATCAGAAAATCTTTGTGACCTAGGGAGAACAAATGTAGCAGGACCCAGAAAATAGAAACCATAAAATAGAAAACTGATAAATTGGACTTTATCAATATTAAAAACTTCTGCTCATTAAAGGACACTATTAAAAATAAACAAACTGCAAACGTGAAGAAAATATTTGCAAAATACTTTTTATAAAGTGCTTGTATCCAGAACATATAAAAAATTCCTACAAATCAATAACAAAAAAAGACAAATAGCCATTTTTTTCTAAATTGGCAAAAGTTGTGAACAGACGCTTCACTAAGATACACAAATGGCCAATAAGTATATGAAAAAGTGTTCAACATCATTCGCTATCAGGAAATGGAAATTTAAATTGGTATTAGATTTCACTGAATACCTATTAAAACGGCTAAAATTAAAGATATTGACAACACTAAATGTTGACAAGGATGTGAAGTGGCCTGATCCCATACATCACTGATGAAGAATAAAATGGTACAATTGCTTTAGAAAATGGTTGGGCAATTTTTCTTGAAGTTAAACACATACCTACTCAGTGACCTAGAATTACTACTCAAGAGATGTCTATCTAAGAGAAATTAAATCGTATATCCATAAAAGCACTTTTACACAAATATTCATAGCAATTTTATTTGTAAGTAGGCAGAACCTGAAAATAACCCAGGTGTTCATTAGTTGGAGATGGGTAAACAAATAGTAGTGTGCTCAAACAATGAATTAGTACTCAAAAATAAAAAGGAATAAAGTACTGATGCATACAACCACATGAATGAATCTGAAAAACAATTTTGAATAAAAGAAGCCAGATACAAAAGAATGCATATTTTGTGATTCTAAAAACCCCAAAACTAATCTAATAGAGATCAGAACAGTAGTCACTTCTATGGGTCAGGTGGAAATTGACTAAGAAAGGCCATGAAGGAACTTTATGACAGAGTTCATTACATGTATTTGTTAAAACTCATAGAACTGTATACTTTTATTTGTGCATATCACTGTATGTAAATTAGACTTCAATTTTTAAAAAAGAAAGAAATCATTCTAACTGCTGTTTGGAAAATAGAATTGGGGGTAGGAGGTAAGAATGCGAAATAGGGAAACAAATTAAGAAGATATTGCGTAGTCTCCAGAAATGATATTGACTTACACTAGGAAAGCACTGGAGGTAGATGTGGACAGACTGAGATAAATTTTTAAAGACGTAACTATAGGCCAGCTGATGGATTAGATGTGGAGTAGGAGAAAAAGAGAAGAAACAAAGATTGTGTTGCTCTAATTAAAAGCTCACAACCTGACAAGAAGAGAGGTGACAGAAAAAATATAAAAAGCAGAGTATTCATTATATTACCTTTTATAATGTACATGTTGTACATATCAAAACTTACATTAAAAAGATGAAGTAAGAGACTCCACTTTTGATTGAGATGGAGTAACAGAAACCAGATTTACCTTCCCCTAAAACAACTAGAAATCCATCTAAAATATATGACAATAATTTTCAAGATACTGTACATTAGGTCATGAAACACAGTGATCTATGAAAATCAGGAGACAAACAAGCTGACCTCTTTGACTGCCCCAGCTTACTTCCTAGAGAGTTTCCAGGCCATGACATAGGAGGAGGAAAGCAGGGGGAAACTTGTGGTCTCTGATTTGAGAAGATGGAATCAACAAAGGAGGATAAAATGAAATCATAAAATAATATATGACCCAAAAGAAAGTGGTAAAAAAAAAAAGGTAAAAGGGAACAAAAAACAGAAAATGCAAATAGAAAACAGTAAGATTGCAGATTTTATCACACTAAATGTAAAGTGCCTAAACATCCCCAATTAGTAGGCAAGATAGTCTGATTGGATAAGAAAGCAGGACCCAGCCATAGGCTGCCTATAAGACACATTTTAATGTAAAACACAAATAGTTTAAAAGTAAAAAGATATGCCATCTTAATACTAATCAAAATAAATCCTTAGTGGCGATATCAGTCTCAAAGTAGATTTTTAGATTAAGAGTATTATCAGGATAAAGAGGGTCAATTCATAATGACAAAGGTATCAATTCATCAAGAAGACTTAACCATCCTAATCGTTTATGTACCTAAGAACAAAGTTTCAAAATACACGTAGTGAAAACACTGATAGACCTGAAAGTGAAACCACAATTATGGTTGGGGATTTCAACACCTACTTCTGAATAATTGATAAAACAAATAGACAAAAATATCAGTTAGGATAGAGAAGAATAGCAGCATTATTATTCATCTTGCCCTAATTGACATTTCCAGAACACTCCACCCAATAAAAGGCAATAAAGAAAATTTTATTTTTAAAAAAAAACAAGCACAAGTACATAGAAGGGTGGGCCATGGTGGCTCAGCAGGCAGAGTTCTTGCCTTCTGTGCTGGAGACCCGGATTCGATTCCTGATGCCTGCCCATGCAAAACAAAAACAAAAACAAAAACAAAAAAAGTACATAGCAGAAGATGCTGAGGATAGGAAAAATGGGGCAATGTGATCCAATCCACGCTGGGACAGCACTAGATACAATAGTATCAGTTAATTCATCTGCCTGTAAGGAGCAGGAAGTAGAAACAATAATAGCTTAAATCAATAGGGTGTCTTTTTTCCTACACAGTGAAAATGAATCAACGTTTCCAAAAACAAAATCTCAGTGATTCTCTTGATCTTTCTCCCATTAAAAATGGCTTTAAAAAAATGACTGCAATAGATCTAGCCATCATGCCCACAATTAAGAAAGACATTGGAGAGGAAAAGGGTAGTAGAGTTTTAGTCCTTTCTTACCAGGAACTTTAAAAAAAGAAAAAGAAAATCTACCTCCGCAAACCCCTAGCAAAATTCTACTCAGGTTTCATTGGCCAGAATTTGGTCCCATGTCCATCCTTACCTCGAAGGAGGTCTGGGAAAGAAAGAGAAAAACAGGGCTATTGTGAAGGCCTCGTTCAGTGTTCCTTGGTAATATCTCTGATATAGGATCTTTTTAACATAGCATCAGTATCAAAATTATTAATATTTTATAGGTTTTTTTTGTATTTAGCCTGTTAAATCTGATATATATTTTACATTACAGCACATCTCAGTGAGAACTGGCCTTATTTCATGTGCTCAGTAGCCACACGTGACCAGTGGTTACTATATTGGGTAACACAGCTCAAGAGCAATCAAAATAGGGCAGAGCATTTAGCTTCTCCAATCAAATCCGATTTTGTTAAGCAAGGGAAAAGAAAAGATTGGGTATTAAATATAGGCAGCTGACAGCAACTTTGCAGCAATACGATTACTGAAGTTATTGTTGATTAGTTTGCATTGTCAAATAAAAGTGAAATTGTGCAGTTTGAGAACACAGAAGTTAAGGCTTTTTTTTTTTTTTTGCCTGGTGTATGGAGGAATCACATTTCATTATTTTTCCGTGTGTGTAAGTTGTTATTGCAGCACCGGTTGTTGAATTTTTGTTTGTTTTGCTTGTTTGTTTGTTTTTTTTGGGTGGGGGGGCGCAGTGCATGGACCAGGAATTGAACCTGGGTCTCCCACATGGCAGGCAAGAATTCTACCACTGAGCTACCCTTGCAGCCCCCACGTACTATTTTTAAAAGATTTCTGTACAATTAAACCAAAAGATGTTTTATGTTCTTCAGAAAATTTGGCATTACAGATGGACTCATGTCCCCAGACCTTATTCATTCTATAAATGCTTATTGGTCACCTTACAGAATTTTTTTAATTCCCCTCAATGTTTCTCTCTGATCTCTGAATCTTTGCACATGCTACTTCACCTGAATGGAACAGTCTCCCTCTTAGTCCCACCATCCTGTTCCTAAACTGGCTGACCCAAATACGTCTTTCACATTTCAGAATAAATGTCACTGCCTTAGGAACACCTTTGTTTAATCCCATATAATTACATTATATCTTCCTATGCCTGTCTGTCATCCACCTATTATTATACTTATTTCACTTTAATATAATTACCTGGTTAATTGGCCATCTTCAACATTATATTGTTTGCCCATAAGGTCTGAGAACATGTCTATGTTATAAGCAGTATCTAGCAGACTGTTGACCCATGTTGAATATGTGTCTGTTGAATAAGCGAATGAATGTGTGAGTGAATAAATTATTGAAATGTCATGCATTATTCTAAACTGTGAAAAGAAAAAACTAGAAAGACCAGAAAATAAATTAATAATACTACAATGTGTTTAAGGCTACTATAGAGGCCAGAAACTGATGCTATGGAATACAGAAGACATGAGTTTAAGCTGAGTTTTGAATAATGTATTCACCACTAGTTGGTCAAGGTAGGTAAAGGCATTCCAGGCAGAAGAGGCAATGGTATAGCAAAGCACTGATGAAATCCTAAATTGAAGCAATTGTAGTGGAGGTGAATGATTGGAAAGTCAGGATGTATTTTGAAAGCAGAATCAGCAAGATTTGATGAGAGATCAGTAGTGAGGGATGAGGAAGCAGGAAGGGTCCAAGATGATGTCTACATTTTCACCTTAGACAGTTAACTCAGCTAGTAAGCACTGTCCATTGAGTAGGTGGTAATGGAGAAATAATGTTTGGAGGTGGGGTAAAATATCTAAGCTTAGGAAAAACAGAATTTTAGGGTTTAGGGAAACTTTGGGGTATAGATGATATGAAGCCAGACAGAGGATTGAACTGGAAGACATAAATGAGGGAATGATGGGAGCATAGAAAAGAGTTGAATACATGGGCACAAATGAGATCAAATTCACCTAAGTGAATGCCCGCAAAAACATGGCAAGACTAAAAAGCAATGTAATTGCTCCTTAAAAAAACATAAAATCTCTTAAACATCCAAATGAATGATGCTTCTTTCAAATGAGTCACCTTGGGAGGCCCTGCACTCACGCTGGCTCTGCTGCTACTACTGCTAAAAATATTTTTAACACTTCCTTTTTGGATCGTCCTTTAAAGTGAACCAGATATTCGTTTGAATATCCTAAATAGTGGCAAATCTTCATTCTTTCAGGATAGATTTGAGTTGAGGGAGAAAAAAAACCAGGGCCAAGTCTGATAAATAAGGGGAATGAATGATAAGATGGTTATGGCTGGAAAGGGAGGAGTAGCAAGTGGCGAGGAACATTTTCTTGTATGATTTATAAACCGAATCTTAAAGCAATTTCAATTCAAAAAATATTTATGCAGTGCCTGTGGGCCAGGCACTGTTCTCTTGTGTGCAAAAAAGCAAAAAGAGAAGCCCCACGTGTGTTTTGAGCTATGGCAGTATCATTTGGATGAATATGCAGTCTCCTAAGCTCACTCCTTTGAAAGGAGTTTTACTTAAAAAAATACATCTTCCTGACTTCTGCGTGATTGGGCCAGATACCCCTTTATTGTGTTCTCTAAGCTCTATGTGCATATGTCTTTCACAGCACGTTTATATGATGCATATTATCTCTACATGTCTGTTCACCTCAAAAGATATTAATGATTATCTTATTCAGCACTTTGCACAGTGCATAGTTAATAAATGATTGCTCAATGAATAGATGATTGAATTAAGTAGTGAAAGAGTGAGTAAAAGCATAATCTTAAAGCTTCGATCAGATTTCTTCTCAAATAAGGTGTCCTCAGAGAGGCCTTTCTATGTGATAAATGAACCCCAAGCCTAGTGGCCTAAAATAATCATTTATTATATCTCATGATTTCATGGGTCGAGAATTGGCATAGGGAACCACTGGGAGATTCCTCTGTCAACCAAGGTCCTCAGGAACTTCAACTGGTGGATAACTTGTCTGGAGGGCCCAGGACCGCTTTCCCCTCACTTGGCAGCCTGATCTGGATGACTGGCAGGCCAGGCTTGGCTGGGCCTGCTGATCAGAGTGCTACACATGGCCTCTCCAACCTGGAGGTCTCGAGGCAGTCAGACTTCTTCCGTGGTGGCTGAGAACTCCCAGAGTGAGCATTCCAAGAGGTGTGGGTAGAAGCTGAGAGGCTTCCTATTATTCAGCTTCAAAAGTCCCAGAACTTCACATTTCATGCTCTGTTCATCAAGCAAGACGCTAGGTTCCATATTCAAGGGAAGGAGAAGTAGACGTCACCTCTCAAATGGAAGGCTAGCAAATAATTCTTTGCCATGTCCTTATCTTCTATAACAAACGAAGGAAAAAAAAAAATGGATGTGTAAATCTGCACAATGCCCTAAAACAGAATATTGGTTACTAAATGGGTCAGATATAAGTAGCCATGAGGAAAATAGCTTACAACCCAGATATCTTTTTCCCTACCCACAAAAATAAACAAAATTAAAAAGATAAAAGAACAAATTTTACAGTGGGTAAGGATATCCTTACCCCTTATCCTAGCATGTTAAGGATATCCTTAAAAACAAAATCTATTAAATGCTTACTATGTATTGACCACCCTATTAAGTACTTGCTATGTATTCTTTCATCACTTAGTACACTATAGAGAATGTATTAATATAATCACTTCCTTTTTTGCTGTTAAAGAAACTGAGGTACAGAGACATCAATTGCCCAATATAGCACAATTAACCATAGAATTGAGCTCTGAACTCCAATAATTCAACCTCAAAACTCACATTCTTATACACCACACCATAAGGATCTCAAGAAAGGGCTTATAATATATTACAAGACTTATTTCCCTCCTAAAACATATTTCCCTCCTAAGAGTGAGCAAGAGAAGCCTATACTAAGAAATCGAAAAGAATATGAGCTTTAGAATCAGCCCTGTGTTTTTTGTTTGTTTGTTTTTAGAATCAGCCGTGTGTTTTTAATTCCAGCTCTTCCCGACCCTAACTGTGCAACCACAGGAAAGTTATTTAACCTCAATTACTCATTTGTGCAATAGAGGTTAAAAAAAAAAAAAAAAGTTGGTTTGTAGGATATAGAGAGGATTAAAGGGAATATTTTAAGGTGTCTAGAATAGAGCCATCACTTAAAAAGATTTAAAAAGTGTTAGTTCCTCTCTCAGACAAATAACTAGTGCCTTACTTACAGGGAGAATGAATCCTATTATGTGTCACAATTTTTCAGAAAAATTTCTCCTGGAACAATTAAATATTTATACTGAGAGAGGAAAAGATGCTCTGTAAATTTAGATTTATTTATCTCCTTAGCGTGTTAAATTTCTGATCTATCTAGCTTGAGCAATGGAAATCAATTATTCTAAGAAAAGTAGGCTACCACTGACAAAATAGTAGGGAATTGTCAACACAATTTTTCATTGGTAATAGAAAAAGTTTTAGGAAATGGTTACTTTTAAATTAAAATTTGAATTAGAATGACCTATAAAATAATATGGAAAGAATATTGCTATAGATTTAGTATATAGTTCTATGTTCTACTATCATAGAAGGAGAAATGGTGATTTAAGGATATCAGTATTTCTAACTCTAACATTTTATTGCTATGAGTAGCTAGCATGAATATTTTACCAGTTGTATACAGTCATCGTTTTGTAAGAAAATCCTTTCCTTTTCTACAGCTAAAAGAGCAAGATTGGCACTCAGCCACTTGTAACTGTTATGTTTAATAATTTATAGAACAGCTTTCATATTAAAAGTTAGTTACTTGCTGTTTTCGTTTGTTAAATCTGATGAAATGCAATATACCAGAAATGGGTTGGCTTTCACAATGGGGATTTATTAACGTACACATTTACAGTTCTGAGACCACGAAAATGTCCAAATCAAGGCATCAGCAGGATGATACCCTTTGCTTGAAGAATGGTTGCTGGTTATCCAGGACTCTTCTGACACATGGGAACGCACATGGCCACGTCTGTGGTCCCTCTCTTCTCTGCTGGGTTTCCTTGCTTCCAATTTCTGGCTTTAGTGGCTTCCTCTCTGTTTTCTGTGAATGCTCTGTTCCTCTTGCTTTTTTCTGAGCTTCTCTGGGGCTTTTTTCCTATGTCAGCTCTGTCTTTTAACTTCTCGTAAAGGACTTCAGTAAAAGGATTAGGACCTGAAAAGGGCAGGTCACATCTTAAATTAAAATCCTACTCATCAAAAGACCCTATTTACAATGAGTCCACACCCACAGGAATGGATTAGCTTTAAGAACATAAACTTTTCTGGGGTACATACAGCTTCAAACCATCACACTTGCCTACCAAATAACAAAGAATATCAATTGCACTTACCATATACAAATTCTGTCCTCTCTGAAAAGAATGGAAAATGAACTTCAGAGCAAGCAGGCAGCTCAAGTAAACAGAATAGAAGTGTACGACTGGACTAGAGAAGTAGGACAGCTCGTGGTGACTAAGGAAAAAGCTTAGAGTTATTACTGGAAAAAGAAGGAGGAAAAGTGGTTAGAGGTCAAGTGCAGAATAATTTAGCATAGAGACCTAGACAAATGTGTGAAAATACAGAAGTTGGAAACATCCTTGAATTCTAATAATGCTTTATTTACGAATACCACATTTAAAGATCAAATTGCCCACTGGCATGCATTTTAAAATCGCCTATATTAGAAAATCAGAGTTTTGACTCAGAGTAGAAGGACTACTCTAAAGCAATAGGATATGATAAATACAGAAGTTTGAGAGAAATAAGTAGGGAGACAAAGTCTGATGATCACAATCTTCTTGAAAATAATGAATCTATTTTCTACAATAAAAGAAAAGCAGATGCACTGGGATCTCGAAAATAACACAGATGTCAGAGAAAACTTTAAAAGAAACATCCAAGTCCAAAGAGATGGCTTTGACTTTGAGAAAGCAATCTCTGAGGGTGAGAGTGTGCTGTTGGCACAGAGCAATAGAATACGTGATGATGATTATCAAACAAAACCTTTTATAGACAATGACTTACTAAACAGTCACAACTCTCTGTTAACTATATAAATATATTTCAAAAAGCCTTCTACAAAGTATCCAGTGGAAAACAATTAAGGGGTAATAGTTTACCCTTTGCTCGTTAAGTTACCATCAGCAAGTTTGGCAGCCAGACAAGGAAACAACGAACAAAAGAAAATGGACTTTTGTTCATGGAGTCTATTAAAATGCTATGCCTTTCCATAGTCATGGAAAATTTTACAGATTATCACATTTAGGAGTTTTATGATGAGCACACACACAATAAAAGAGATAGCGTGGAAAAACAACACTGAGGAAAGTCTATAGATCACATGCCTGTGAAAATCCTGAGTCATGATTGTGACAAGAATGTGTCCTGGGTGATTGCTACACATCCTCTTTTTTTTTAAAGGACCAAATAGAGAAATGCATGTTTGTTAATTGAATGGTATCTCGGGTGTAATGTTATACTGGACATTTTTGGAAGGAAAGTGTTATAAATATAAATATAAGCCGCTACCTGTACATTCTATGATTCAAGACCCATCCAAAGGGCTGCCTGCTCTCTACCCAAAAATAAGTCTCCCACTGATTGAGGTCATTGAAATGCACACCATCACTTATCACTTAGGTTTACAGCATAGACAAATACAACTATGTTAAATCCCAAAGTTTTGGGTCATCGGCACCTTGGACTGTTCTGGACCAGGGAGCAGAAAAGAAGACCCTAAGTCCGCTGGGAAAAGAAGGATGGGGTGGAGCACCAGGAGCAGTGAGGCTGGGCAGCACAAGAGTGCAACAACCCAGAAGATGCCACCGCAGAAAGGGAGGCAAGGCGGAAGTCATCAAAAGCAGCTCTGCCTAATATTGTCCAAGTATCTGGCCCAAAGGGAAGGAGAGTTTGCTATTGACTATAGTTTTATCTTACTCACTGAACTGGCCATTTGACCTCAATTATTTTGATGCTTACTAAGTTGTGTTTTGTGTTTTTATTATGAAGGCTTTGTTTCTTTTTGGAAAGTGATTTTGCCGTTTGATTGTTTTCCAGATTGATTCCTTTCTCATCATCATTAACGACTATTGATTGAATGTGACAATTTTCAGCTTCAGATGGACTAAATGTCTTAATATAGAGAGATTTATACCAGATCCAAGACATATTTTTACCTAAATCTTAGGAGTTTCTTTCAGATGTAGTTATTATAGGAACCATATGCATGTACTATTAAAATTTTTATGTACAAAGAACTTTATATTATATACAAACTTTAATATGCATCTTAAGACAATTTGTCTAGATGTTTACTAATGTCTAGATGAAGAATTAAACCTACATGGTTACTGGAAAATCCCTACAGACCTGTATAAATTACTGAAGAAATATGGGAAAATCTATACATTCATCTCTGGCGAAATTGTTCCTTTGACAAAATTCTCCTATAGTTTCTTAACTTTTTAGTAAGGAAGATGTAAATAGGACTTTCTTAGAGTTATAGGGAGCTCATACATCCTATATGTTCAGACATATAGGATGTCTGAATCCAAGTTCAGACATCTCCTCATTGCAGAAGTCTCTAGTAGATAATCATGCAGATTCTGCTTGGAAGTTTCTAGTTTTTAGAGGTGGGGAACTGATTACTTTTTCTAAGGTTAGCATTCCAAGTCTAAACCAGGAATTCATTTGAGCCTTCCTCTCTTTTACCAGTCCATCCCTTTGATTCAATTGACCTTAGAGTCCTCTGGAGTCCTACTACTTAATATGTTCCCTCATCTCCATTCCCATCGCTACCTCCTTGGTTTATGTCCTAATCACTTCCACTTGCCTTTACTGAAATAGCTCAGCTTTACTGAAAAGTTGTCCTTCTCTCCCTGACACCATTAATTCATAATGCTGCCAGTTTTAAACGCAAATTTTTAAAAATATGAATGTGATCCTGTCACTCCCTGCTTAAAACTCCATGACAGCTTAACATTGCCTTCAAGATAAAGTCCAGATCACTTGGCATCATATTCAAGACTCTGGTCCCAGCTGACCTCTCCAACCTCATTCCCATATCCAACTATTGGTTACATTCTATGCTCCAGCATTATTGAATAATCTGAAATTTTTAAAGAACTGACATTTCCTCACACCTCCCTATCTTTGTGAATGTTGTGCCCTCTACTCAAAAAGCCCTCTCCTCTTCCCTCCCCTTGCCTAGGTAATGGCTACTCTTTTTAAAAATTCAATTTAGGCATCATTTCCTCTGCATAACTCCCATCCATACTTTCCAACTGGCACTTATCACAGTGAATTATAATTGTTTTCTTCTTTGTTTTTCCCACTAGACTTTGTGCCTTGCATTCCCACAGTGACTGAAATATAGCTAGGTATTCAATGTTGAATAATCATGAGCAATTCCTTCTATTAATAAATAAAATTACTTTAGCATAATTTTCTCCCACAGGTCTACTACCTTTTCCAATAATAGCCTTATTATTTGAAGACAGCTATTATGTCTCAATTTATCTTCTTATATTCAATATCTTCAGCAATCCAGCAAGAAACTAGGGAAAGGTCAGTCCATTGAAAAAATACAGTATTTATATCTCTCAACGTCCCATACTCTCTTCCTTCCTTCTCAATTCCCATTGTACAGACCCTAGTCATCTTTGCCTTGGTGACCACAAATATTCTCTTTTTTTAACCAGGTTTCCTATTCTAATCCCATCTTTCCTTTTGATCCTCTTACTTCCAAAATGTCTTAACATCACCATCTGAAACTGATTCAATTTATTAATTTAATACTACTTCTCAAACCCTGTAATGGTATACCCAGCAATTTTCTATCCTTATCCTGAATCCTAACTAGACTTCTTCTGACTAACTCATTTCTTCTATCATCTTTTACCCCTAAAGCTGCTCCCCTAAGAAAGTTTTCTGATGCTTTGTTTAATTAGGTCATCCAGTTCTTGCTTCAGAACCCACTCTGAAACTACACCCTAAATATGGCAATACAATCAGTGACCACAGCTACAGCCGTGGTCAGGGGCCAATGACAAGGGCTTACCCTGGTGTCTTAATAAGGGACCATCTGGTTTGGAGGAGCTTGAGAGGATATTTATAAAATTTTGTGCCTTAGCTTAAAATGTTCACATTGCTGGAATATCTACCAACCTTAAAAGCTTTTTCTTTGTTTCATTCAATTACCTTTGAAAAACCCATCCTTGGGAAAGTTTGTCATTCACACTTACAATTATATGAAAGGAGTTTGGAGGATTTAGAAAGGAAATCAACTCCTAGACTAAAGTATGGGCTTCTCTCTTGCAGATGGACTTGTTCTTCAGTCTGGAAACTAATCTTCTAGTAGAACCCATGTGGAATTAGGGCAGAAAATATATATACTGCTTTGAAAAAAAAGCAGTCAACTGAGTCAACCATCAGATTTTCCTTGCCTAGCTAGTTCAAAGGTAGGTATGGTACCTAGGTATCTGTGATGTTTTATATATAAAAAACATATTATATATATTATATAAAAACATTGTATATATAATATATATAATGTATTATATAAAAACATTATATATTTGCATAATTCTAGATAAAACTAAAAATAACTTTTAAAACATATGCAGAAAATTCCCTTCACATTGTACTTCTGCTTTACTTAATTCTTATGCAACAATTACGTTTATAAATAGAAGGGGCATATCTCATGTCGGAGATTTGTTTGTGAAGCTTTGTCTTTCTAGGCTTCTATTGTTTTTTTGGAATTATTTTTACCTGTTATAAATATCAAAACTATTTAACTTGGTATAGTATCTCATTTATTTACAGTACTGAAAGAAATGTAGGATGTGTGAGTATCCCACTTTAGAGATGAATGGATAGTAGTATGTTGAATTCACAAACCTGCTCCATGGTTTCTAAGTACACCACATCAAGGTGTCTGAAATAATGTACCATATTTTAGACCTCAAAAAAAATGTTTCTGGTCATTAAATGTCTCCTTTCTTTTACCCTTAATGCCCATGTTTAAAATCTTAAATAATGACAGCTTTCATCATTTATTGATAAAGTCAAAATTTTGTTTACTATTTAGATTTCTTTCTAGATGTAAACTTTAAAACTGGTTATAAAGAGAGGGAAAGTATTGTATTTTACAGTAATATTCATACCTTACACCTTCCAATTATTCTTGATTTATTCTTCAGCTAATTAAGTACAGAATTGCTGCATGTTTCAGATACATATCTAGGTACTAGATTTTAGCATATTAGTGGTCATCAGTATGTCTTTTAGAATCTTAGAAATAAGCATGTAGAATATAAATTTATTTCTGAACATGTCCTCAAGGCATCTAAAATACTATTTTCTGTTTTAGTGTCAGAGTGCAATAATCTCATTATTTTGCTTAGAAATTCATTGCTGAATTTTTGCATCTACGTAAAGGATCTCATAGGTCCCATCTATAATAGGCAGCTTATCCAGCACATTGATTTTTTAAATTTAGCTCAAAAAAAGCTGGCTTCTGATAAACCCCAAACTTTAATAACACGTCCTCTGAATTAATTCTATAACTATAGTACTGTAGTTCAGCATCGTGATCTGGGTTGTCTAATTATCTTACAGCTGCACTGCTGGGATAACATTTCTAGTTAAGGAGGTATCTCGGTATTCATTATTTGGGCTCTGGTTCAGAGTTCAGTGGTCGTTTAAAGCTTTCTTAAAGAATTGCTTGTTTTTGTTTTCACAGAGGACTTGATGCTCTCTTGCTTCATCATTACTGAGAAACCCTTGCTAGTTTCCTTACCATGTCTGCACAGACATTGGTTGAGGTTTGTCATGACCAACCAGGAATTTTCAATCATCAGTTACTTAGCAACCTTCCAGACATAGAGGGATCCTATATGATAAAAAAAATCACTGGAGTTATTAGTTTAACTATTAAAAAAATCACACAGATATAACCTACATATCAAATTCTTTACTATTCCAAAATTAACAATGACTATGATTTATAAAATTAAAAAAATTCCTTTTGAAATTACATAAATTTTAACTGTTTTCTAAATTTCCCAGCAAATTGTATTATTTTTATATACAGTAGAGAATATGATGACTTAATACAAAGTATGGCAGATGAAGTGAGAAAATGAAGAAAATAAACTTCTATTCATTGTGGCTATTATGAAAAAGAAAACATATAGTCGAATTTCATCCTCACAACTTTAGAAGGTAGATATCATCCCCATTTTAAACGGTGAGAAACTAAAGTCTCAGAGCAGTTCAGGAACTTGCACAAGCTGACACAACTGATGAATTTCAGAACTAGATTTCTATTCCAGGCCTGCTTTACATCAAAGCTCAGGCTCTTTCTAAATGTCATTTTGCCTCCTCCTCAAGGCCAAGTTTAAGATGAATCTTTTCCAGGATAAGATTTCAATTAATTTTAATTCCATCAGCACAAATTTATACAATGTATAATATACCATGACCTATCTATTTATCTTCCTTGGACTTATTTTTCTTGCTGTTTCATGGCTTGTCAATGCTACTAGATATGTATAATCCAAAATCCAGACGCTATATATTCTACTTCCTTTTGTGCTCCCATGACTTATGGTTATAATGCATGTACGGACCAGATATTTTATAAAAAGCCTTGCATTTATTCTTAAGCCCTCCCCACTGCTGTTCATTTAGACACCATACTAATCATGCCCTCTCTGAAATGGTATGGCTACTTCCTCTCTTCTGAAGGTGCAAATCATGCTCATTCAGCAACTCCTAATACAAGCTGTATATTGCGGAGAAAACTCCATTAAATACTCCAAATTACATGAATTCTTCAATTTTATGTCACATTCTACATATTATATGCATCATCTAAATAGCCGTATTTTAAATGTCCAGCATTTTATTATCTGCTAATTTTTCCATCTAATAAATCTTTATGCTCCTTATTTTTAAAAACGTTGCCTTATACTTACTACTTAAGTACTCAGTACAAAGAATATATTTAATAAACATTCAATTTGATGATTTCTCTAAAAGCTTGCTTAAAAAATTTAGTCAATTCTACAGTTCATCTCACTAGATTTTTTTCAGATTCTCTTCTGAGGAATTTTCAGAGATCCTAACTATAACAGCTTATATTTATTGAGCATTTACTATATGACAAGTACTTTTTAAATGCTTTGCATGTATGGACTCATCTATACTAAACAACATGCTAGAAGGCTACACACGAAAAACTGAGGAACAGAGAGGTTAACTTAGCCAAGATCTCACAATTAGCGACTAAAAGAGCCAAAGTTCAGGTTCAAGAATCTGAATTTTCATCCACTGAACTATATATTGCTAGTGGTGTCACTGATATTGGAAATTCGTGTTAGTTATTTCAGGATAATTTAACTGCTTTTATTTTGTAAGAGGTGAATGAGGAAGTTGAAATTAGACTGTTGTTCTCATTTCCCAGCTGATAAGACAAATTCACAATGGGTTGGCTTAAACAACAGGAATTTATCGGTTCACAGTTTTGGGGTTAGAAGTCCAAAATCAAGGCGTCAGCAAGGCAGTGCCCTTCCCTGAAGACTGCAGTTCTAACGCTGGCCAGCAGCTATCCTTGGCTTTCATGTCACATACGGATGCACGTGGCTGCGTCTTCTCTTTCCTCCTCCCAGTTTCCCTGGCTTTCTCTTCATAAAGCCTCCAGTAGTAGGGTTAAGGCCCACCCTTATTCAATTGGGCCACACCTAAACCAAAAATAACATCTTTTAAAGGTCCTGTTTACAATCCGTTCATCCCCACAGGAATGGGATTAAAATTAAGAATGTGCTTTTTTTTCTGGGGGACATAATTCAGTTTACCACAACTGTTATCAAAGTATGAAAATGCCTTGAATTTTTCTTGTGTACGTTTGATATCTAATAATAATTATCATATATAGGAATTGCGGTATTTAAAGGAAAATATTGGAAATGATTGGTCTTTTCAAACTAAAACAACTTCTGAAAATAGAAAAAAGTGATAAGGAAAACAGCAAAAAAATATAGAGCAACATTATTAATCAGTAGCCTCTAAAAATGCAGAAAACTATTATGAAAGTGATAGTCTATATACTCTTTCCAATTTAACTATTGAACAAATACAATGCTTACATATATATATTGAAAATGAAAGATAAATTCATTTTCAAATTCTGAAAAACCTAGAGCAGGTATATATATTAATTATTCTAACAGAAAAAAATAGCAAATATATACCTTGATTTTTAAAGCTAAAAGATTACTTAAAAGAAGTAAAATCTTAAGCATTTTTCAAGACTGGCATATGAAAGTATTGGATGAGTTTGAATTCATAATATGAAATGAAAGTACTGCAAAAGTTTATAATACATTTTTAAGAATTCTATTGTATCTACTATAGCCATTTGTAACTTGCAAACAGGTCTTCTCTTTAGGCAAAGAAATACCTTTGACAATTAAAGTACAAACAGAAGAATTAATAAATGTATTTATTAGCCATGACATTTTTCACTATGATTGACACATCTATTGATTAACCATTTTAAGCAGGCAGAAAGATACAGTCTTATTTAGACTCTTTCTAAATGCAATCTAAAAAATATCAAACAAAATTACATGGACATATCTCAGTATGTTACTTAGGCTGTTTCCCATCCTGATACAAGGACAAGTAAAAGAGGGGCATACACTTTCATCCTGGAGGGTAAGGAAAGTTACCACCAATGTAATATAATTCGAAGTAGAAGAAAGGTTAGAGGAGGGAAAGAAACCTTTGAGGTTCAGTAGCTAGATATAAATTCACTAAAATTAATGAACTTATTCTTCACTTCCATCTCTGTGAGGCAGTATCATCTACCCATAAAAGCCTAAGAGAAAAATAAACACTCCCTTTCTCATTCAGACAAACTAAATTTTGCTACCCTCTGTGTAAGTCCATGGAAGATTTCCTTATGTGGCTTTAGGCAAGTAGGGAGCCAAATCAATCATTCAAATATTTCACTGTGGAAAATTATATAGGCATTCTTTTAGGTTTTAATATATCACTATTTTTTCTAATTCAAACAATACAGAAATGTATAATGTAAAATATGAAAGATCTCTGTACTCAATCCGGCATAACCAGAGTAAAAAGTTATTATAATTTGTCAAGAGTTTTCCAGTGCATAGTTCAAAATACACATACACAGATTATTATCCAAATCTACTATATTCAAAAATTTTAAATGTTTTTTATATTAGGAAAGAAAGTAAAAATAATGTATTCGTATTTGTATGATAATATACCTGGATTTACTGTTTGAACTCTTGAAGATAAAAAAAAAAGAG
Source organism: Tamandua tetradactyla (assembly GCF_023851605.1). NCBI lineage: Eukaryota > Metazoa > Chordata > Mammalia > Pilosa > Myrmecophagidae > Tamandua > Tamandua tetradactyla. The sequence goes on along the minus strand of NC_135333.1, from coordinate 158,931,851 downwards.
TTAAGTGGGAAGGCAGTTTTTTTTTTCTGTTTATAATAGTAATAGAGAAGATTCTAAGTATCTGGGAAAGGACTGATAAGGCACAGAAACAGGAATAATATGAGGCAATTAAGTACCCAGCACTGAATATCTATTTTTAAATACTCAAAGAGGGATTATAAAAGATAATGAGAATGGACGTCCCAGTCAGAAAAGGATGGTAAATTGTATGCAAAACAAGCATAAAAATCATGATGGGAAAGAGAGCTGTGCCGCAGCTAAGAAATTGGGAAAAGTAGAAAAATAATGATCTTTAGTTAGAATAGGTCTACCCAAAAAAACATTAAGTATACAGAAGGCCATGTGTACATGTTAATATAACAGTAGACTAATGGAATCCAAGAAAATTTAGTATGACAAAACCAAAATGATTATTTAGTGTAGAAGGCTTTCTACACTAAATAATTATTTAGTGTAGTTCTATAAACTTTCTACACTAATTATTTAGTGTAGTTCTATAAACAAGGCATGATTTTTTTTTCAGTTGGGCTTTAGTAAATAAACGCAATTTCGCTGTAGTAAAGTTTTTGTTCTATGGTAGAGTGACTTCATATAACATATAGAAATAAGGCATTTGAGAGATGTACTCAGAAAAAAAATAGGTGAATAAAATATGAAATGAAATAGTAATGCACAAACACACTCAACTCTCAATTTTGGGATTATGTGTGATGGTTGGAGAGCATTAAAAAGGGGCTAGAAATGGAAGTACGAAAGTCAGACACAGAGTTGAGAATCTCGACAAAGCAAAAGAGTCAGCCCATCAGGATATTTTTCAAAAATAGGAATAAATAATTAAAGTTCAAGAAGAGCCAGTGAGATCAGAAACTAAGCAACGAGCAAGCAGAAACGAGTATAAATAGATGTGAGAAATCTATTCACTGGATCAAAAACTGGGTAGGCGAGCAGAAGATTAAGGAGAGTACACAGTTACTAGAGTTCAGGGCAGATGGTGAGAACCTGGAGGACACAGGTTCTGGAAGAGCAAAGCAAAACAAATCATAAGAACTTGGCTGTTAGTCTGGGAAATTCAAAATAGCCAGAGTGGTAGAGTAGGTTGAACAATTTGATTCTACAACAAACTTTGTCTCCATATGATTCTCCATTATCACCATAAAGAAAAGGTCTCAGCCTCTCTACGTCACAAGAGTGAAATAGTAAGATGCATTTACAATCATCGTCAGTCAGGAGAATTCCTATCAGAATTACTTGGGGAATTTTTTCAAAATACAGACTCTTCCCAGATTCTGACCCATTGGGTTTGCTCTGCCCCCACCCCCTCTGGTTTATAAGTTAAACATTCTAGTGTCAGATTCTTTTAGTGGATACCCTAACACTTTTATTATGTAAACTTTATTTAAAATTAAAATGTAGCTCTAACCTCCTCCTGAACAATATATAGACCTAAAATGCTCAGCTAAACATTTCTCCCATCTTTTATGTTAATGATGTCCAATATTTTCATTCTACTTTTTTTAAGTCCTTGTCTCTTATCTGTTACTATTATCTTTGTTTTATACAGTCACAATTTATGTAGATTCACCAGTTTCATTGTTTGTCAGTTCTTCTGAAATCAATTCTCTTCTTTTTGAAATATGTTCTTTGATCATTCAGCAATAATCGGTGAGATGTATATTCTCTTAACGTTTCTCTGAAAATTTTTAATTCATCTTCTCTCTTGTATGATATTTTATCTAGGTATGGAATTGTAGGACAGTTATTTTCCCTTAGAACTTTGGAGATGTTACTCATTTATCTCCTGGTCACTGTTATTGCTAATATGAAGTTCTTCTGTTCGTCGTTTTTCTTTTTCTGTTTTATCCTCTGGTTGCTCTAAAACTTCTTTTTATCTTTCATGTTATGCTGTTTCTCAGGGATGTATCTAGGATGAATTCCTTTTCTATCTTTCCTGCTTAGTAGCTGTCCCCCAAAGTACTGACGTAAGACAAATGTCCCTGATGCTCTTTTTTTCCCTGATGCTTTCTTGACACTTCCCAGGCCAGTTAAGTCGGCAGGAATTGGTACTAGCACACCACCAGCTAGAACGATTGTGACTTTAGAGGGGGGTCAATTCGAGCCTCTGAGTCACTGAGGTCCAGCCACCTCTTCTCTCATTACAACTCCACCCTTACACCTTTATGACATATTTCCAAGTTCAGGTAACTCATTGTGTTGATATCTGCTTATTGCCTATTTACTGTTCTACCTTCAAGTTCTCTGTTTCAAGGACCTCAGATTTCTTTTTCTTTTGTGCTCAGCTATCTGTGTACATTTTTTTTCCTTTCCCCCCACCCCCAACATTATGTACACAACCCTCCCAGCCTCCACACGCAGACTTTTAGTGGGTGGGGTTGTGTGATGCATGGATTCTGATCTGAAGAAGACTGTGATATGTGAAGTCAGAGGAATGCTCAGCAGATGTGTCTGCTCCTCAGTGCCTGTGGCCTTCCCTGGTGAAGCGATGCCCCAGTCTCTCTCGAACTCTTCACACCCGTAACCACAATGGGAAATCCCTTACTCTGAGTCATCAGAGAATATTATGCAAACTCATATTACTATAAAATCATACTCTAACTTTACTTCAGCCTTGGGAAACACCTTCTTTATCCTCCCGTTCTAATACTTTGCCTAACTCCATTTCAGCTGATAGATCTACTACCTATCATAAAAGGAATTGTAAGATTGGCATTTATGTCTTACACCATCATCCTTCTAAAGTTCAGGTTTTACTCTGTCTTCACACTTTTTATTTTTTGACCTTTTTCTACCTTTTCTTTCTAAGGTGAATCAATTCTACGTGTAGTGAATCTTACCCCTCCCTTATCTCTCCCGTACTCTCCAGAATTTTCAATTCTCCTTTCATGGACCCATCCCCTCTGCCTTTAAAAAAAAAAAAATGAATAAACTGGCTTTCAGTGACTTGATTCTTGAGGGCCTGTGAATTGACTTGCTTTCATCATCTCTATCTGGAAGGAAAAAAAAAATTGACCCAGAAAGAAGTTCTTTCAGGTCACCAGAATAAAAGAATAAGGCTGTGGACATAAATTTAGAATTCATCATCTGATAGCTTATTTGCTCATTCATTTATTTCAACCGATTTTTATTTCGAGCACCTTTTAAGTGGCAGTCCCTGTTAGGCCTGACACACAATAAATGCTTAACAAAAGCTTCTTGGCATAAATGAATACATGAATATCACCTTTCTGCGAATGACTCCTAAATGGGAATATATCTTGGTTTCTCACCCTAGAAAGCTGAGAGGACATTTGTCAGGATCAATAAACAATAAATAAATGAATGAGTAGCATTATAGGGGGTGAAGTCACAAAAATGAGTGAAGTTTATAGATGTTATGATACAGAGATGGTATCAGAATACACAAGGGAGGAGAAAGAAGAACTTGTAAAGAACACAGCAAAAGAACATGCTGATAAAGGCAGGAATTAGAGGCAGTGCGGTGCTTTAGAATCACCTGAAAAAACTAACATGCAGATATGTTGTTTCCACTCCAAACTAACACAATCAGAAGGTCTGGGAGTGTGGCCCAGGAATCTATATTATTAAGCTCGCACAGGTGATTCTTCTGCACAAGCAAATGTCATGAAAAACAGAGGAATTTCAAAGAAAAGTTAGGCAGCAAAGGAAAATTATATAAAAATTTAAGCACTAAAAAAAAAAATCTGAAAAATGTAGGTTATTTCTATATAGCTTTCAACCTTGGATTGGCCCCGAATGTGAGAAAATCCTGCTGTTTTTTCTATTGTTAGCATAAAAAAGAAATCGATGTAAGCATAAACCGGGGATGGTGGCGCAGACAGCTTGGAACCTGGATCTTGGTGACCTTGTCGAGCAGCTGAAGCAACCACACTGTCACCTACCTCTGAATTTCTTATGTAAGGACAATAAATTCTGTTCATGAAAGCCACTATTGGTCTGGGTTTTGGTTACATACTGCCAAAAGTATGTCTAACTAATTCAGTAAATTTAAGATTTTTATTTGCTGGGAGGAGGTTGAGATCCAAATTAGTTAAATTAAGAGGTGATTAATGGTTAAACTTGGCGCGTGCCAACAGGATCTCCAAGTGTCTTACAGGGGCAAACAATTCTGTGCTAAGATAGTAATGCATTTGACCAAACAGTAAAAATGTATACCTTGTTTGCAGTACATTTACTTGGTAATAAGTGGTAAAGAGTGAAAACGTATGAATAATGACAATTTATTGAGCATTTACTACACACCAAGCCTTAAGTGGGCTTTACATATCTCATTGAAATCTCACTATGCTTTGATACCCCAACAATAAAACTCACCATTGTAATGGGGGAAATTAATGAGTTCTATTTTTGTAGGTGAGAGACATCTTTATATCTAAATATATCAAAGCTAGTACAATACATTTTATGAGTAATGAGAAGATAGGCAAATCAATGTGCTAAACTTAATTCCCAGGTACTTTCCCCAGCATTTTAATTAGCCATCTTCTTTTGCATTAATCTAAATCCTATACTTCTTCCATAGCACAAGTCAAGTCCAAACCCTCCTTTAGGAAACCATCCTCAATTATATTTTGCTATGAGCTTTCCCACTTTTGAGTCTCTGGAATTTAGATTTAGAACCATACCTATATGACCTAGATTATACAACACTTGCGGCTGTAAAATGCTGTATACTTAGATAGGGTATTTGAGTTGATACAAAGTAATTCCTGTCAAATGATGAGATCTTATCATTTTGGGTTTTGACCTACAAAAACTTTCCATTATGCGATTTGAAGATTCTTTACTTTTTTAGGTTTACCTTTATCACACTACATTTAATTCAGCAACTGTAATTAATTTGTAAATACTAGATTAACAACTCTCTGCTTTTTCAAAAACTATGTAATGTTTCTCTTAATATCTCCTGATGATTCAGGTCAGTGGAAATTTGACACTTTATCATCTACTTTTTATGAAGCATGGAATATCCCTCTTCCCCCACCTCCTCACATCTATCATTCTTCTTTAGCATTCTGCAATGATCACAATTGATACATACATACATATAAAAGTGTGTATTCCAGGAAAGGGTATAGTTTAAAAAGCACATTGCCACTTCATATCTTTATTTTGTCCTATTACTAGATACATGTGACAAAATTCTTGAAGGGGTGAATATCCTAATGTTATTTTTTCCATTTAATTACATTTAAAAGTAATTTCCATTTAATTACTTTTGAAAGATTAAGTATTTCAAAAGTAAACTGTATAATATATATTATATATGTATATCACTGTATAATATATATCAGCACTAATATATATCTAGATCAAAATAAATCCATGGGATAAGTGTGCTACCAGATTAAAAGGATATGGTTATATCATATACAGTGATATCTTTGAATTCAGCTAGTTTAATTCCAATATTTTCTTGATCTTCACAATGAGAAACAGCCTATTAAGAAGGTTTCAATATTAAGTCTGTGGGAGAAAAACCATATTTACATTTCTCAATGTAATGCGCCCAGCTATTTCTGTATACGCTACTTGAAGAATGAAAATATAAAAACTAAACTGCCCAGCACAATTATCTTGGTTATGGCAGCATAAATGTATCATTGTATGTGACTCACATTCATTAAAATGCATATAGCTATAGCCTGGGATAATATAGTTGAATATCATGCTTTAAAATGAAGATTCTGAATAATTTTTTCATGACCCTAACACTTTTTTTTTAACTTTTTTATTGTATAGTATAACATATACACAAAGCAAAGAAATAAAAAAACAATAGTTTTCAAAGCACTCTTCAACAAGTAGCTACAGGACAGGTCCCAGAGTTTGTCATGGGCTACCATACGATCCTCTCAGATTTTTCCTTCTAGCTACTCCAGAATATAGGAGGCTAGAGGGCTTAAATTTTTTTTTATCATCACAATCAACTGTTTTTCCTTCTTTTTTGTGAAAAATAACATATATACAAAAAAGCTATAAATTTCAAAGCACAGCCCCACAATTTGTTGTAAAACATATTTTAGAGTTTAACGTGGGTTACAATTTCACAATTTTAGGTTTTTACTTCTAGCTGTTCTAAAATACTGGAGACTAAAAGAGATATCAATTTAATGATTCAGCATTCATATTCATTTGTTAAATACTATCTTCTTTGTATAACTCTACCATCATCTTTGATCTTTCCATCCCTCTCTTTAGGGGTGTTTGGGCTATGACAATTCTAAATTTTTCATATTAGAAGGGTCTATCACCAACATGGGGTAGGGAGATGAACTGTCTGATGTTCTGAAGAGGCTGGGCTAGGTTTCAGAACTTATCTGGACCAGCGACCCATCTGGTGGTTGTAGGTTTCTGGAAAATTACTCTAGTGCATGGAACCCTTGTGGAATCCTATATATCGCCCTAGGTGTTCTTTAGGATTGGCTGGAATGGTCCTGGTTGGAGGTTGGCAGGTTATGATAGGTAGCAAGGTTTAACTGAAGCTTGCATAAGAGCAACCTCTAGAGTAGCCTCTCAACTCTATTTGAACTTTCTCTGCCACTGATACTTTATTAGTTACACTTCTCTTCCCCCTTTTGGTAGGATGGAATTATTGATCCCATGGTGCCAGATCTGGATTCACCCCTGGGAGTCATCTTCCATGTTGCCAGGAAGACTTTCACTCCTGGATGTCATGTCCCATATAGAGGGGAGGGCAATGATTTCACTTGCTGAGTGGGGTTTAGAGAGACTGAGGCCACATCTGAGCAACAACACAGGTCCTCCATAAGTGACTCTTAGGCATGTCTATAGGTAGTCTAAGCTTCTATACTACCTACATAAGCTTCACAAGAGTAAGCGACATGTTCGAGGGCATGGCCTATTGATTTGGATGTCCCTAATATTTGACACAGTATTAGGGGATTCCCTGATAAATGGTTTAATATTCCATATTCTTTCTCCCAATCCTCAGGGGACTGACCCTAACACTTTAAGAGCATATATCTCATTATTTGAAAGTGCAACAAACCCACAAAGGGAACAGGTTCTAGTTTATTATCCATTTTTCTAGTGTACTATAGCAATGATTCATATAAATCTGTAATATCAAATTCTTTATTAAAATAGAATGCACAATTAAATTTTTCTTTTATGACTTCCTTGGAGAAAAAGAAAACAGCCAATGATTGTAAATGTTTCTCCACCGTTTTCAAAAATATTCAAGGGAAAAGGAATACCGAAATTTACAGAAGTGAAATTTAGCTCATCTGTTAAGAATGCTCTGAAATAACGTCAGGCAAGGCTACTGTACCACACCAACAAATTCCCTAACAATGATTAAAAAAAGAAAAAACAGTATTATCCTACTCAGTACTAATTTTGCATGTCAAGGGCACAGTTCAAAAGGCCGGCAATGTCTACCCTGATGAGATATTTCAAAAATTCTTTTCAACAGAATCAACTTGGAAATTTTCACTTTTTAAGCTTCTTTCATCTAATTTGATTCTAAGCCTTAAAAAAAATTAAAAAAAAATAAATTCTACCAGCGAGTGAACATATATAATAAACTATTTCGCATCGCCTAGATGCTTTTGAGAAGACATTACAAACATTCATTTTGCCAGTCCTGGAGTTCAGGGAAAGGAAGGACTCTGCAGATTCCATCCTTTTATTCTGAATAAGTAATACTGAAAATAACACTGAGGATAGAGCACGGCACCTTAGGTAAGACACACTTTTTTAAATATTTGCGTTGTGTGCGTAGAAAGGAAAACATACATTTTAAAAGTAGATGTCACGAAGGGTGGTTGTTTTCTATTTTATTAACCTCCTAAATCTCTTGAAGGTTGGGACAAAGTAGACTACCTTTTAGAGTCTAAATTCTGCACACTACTCGGGCTTTTCCATTTTCTTTTCCTCTCACGAAAGGGTGCGGTGTTTAGATGCTCTAAGTGAATTAAAAGAGCCAGCAGCTTGGCAAGGGTAGAAAGCAACCCCCAAACGAAAACACAGGGATTTTAGGCGCGGATCCTGCGGGGCCTGTTTGCACCGGCCGTTCGCTTGAGTTAACCCTTGGGGCGCTGTAGCGGCCGCGGCGCGGGAGCCGGGCGTGCTCGCTCAGTGCCTGCGGGCCGGGCCAGACCGGCGACCGGCGCCCAGCGCCAGCAGGGGCGGTGGACTCTCCTCCTCAAGGAGGGAGTGAGACCAAACGCACTTTTGTCATCCGGCGCGTGCGCTTCGGCCCGGGACAGGCATCGAGTCCAGCCTGCAGTGGGGGCAAAGACTGGGGGAAGAGCCGCGTGTTCACTGAGGCGGGGTCCGCCTTAACCTTTCCTCGCCAGCAGCGTTCGCCCCCACCTTCGCCCAACTCCAGGCCCCTGAAGGGGTCCCGGCCGGGGGCGTCTCGGGAGGGGTTGCAGGTGAAGGGTACCCGCGCTCCTCCTGCGGCAGTCATCGCTCTCCTGCCTCCACACGTCGCGGGAGCGAACCGATCCTGCGCCGGAGCGGCAGCTGTGACTGACTGAGTCACCGCCCCGCGCACTTCAGCCACCCCCTCCTCCCCCGCCGCTCCCCCAGCTCCGACACGTCATGGAAACACAGACGTCAGAGCTCCTCAGCCAATCACAGATATCGGCAGGAACGAAAGGGCGAGGAAGAGGGGGCGGGGGCAACGGCGAACCAAGGCGCTCAGGGAAAGAAGAGAGGGAGGGCCGCGCACAGGCTCGAGTACCCCCGCCCCTCACCCGGGCCACCCTTTCCCGACCGCGCGGCAAGTTCTAATCGCCGGGGGCGCGCCTGCCGATCGGGAGCGCGCTTGCTGGGTCCTCTTGACGCTCCCTCCGTGCAGCTCCGCTTCGCTTCCAGTCCCGGTTCCAGCCGCGCTCCCCTCGCTCGCGCGCGCGCGCGCGCGCGCCCACCCTCCCGCCCCCAGGTTCCCCGCGGGCCGCGTCACGTGACCGCGCCCAGCCAAGGGGGCAGCAGCGACGGCGCGAGCTTTGGCGGCGGCTGTGGTGGCGGCTGTGGCAGTGGGAGCAGCTGCGCCGCCAGCGTGGAGCGGGAGGCGAGTGGGTGTGGAGAGAAGGGCGCGCCGGACCGGAACGGGTGAGAGTTTTCCTCCCCCTGCCTGCCCCGGCGATCTTGCGGGACACCCGCTGCAGACGGGGCCCCTCCCCGGAGCTGCGTGCAGCCCCCTCGTGTTCAGCCACCGGCTCTCGGGTGGCTGCGGGCCCCGCCCCAAGCGGGCCGAGCTGCGGCGTCCAGAGAGGGGGCTGCACCCCGCCCGCCCCTGCCGCTGCGGACGGCGGCGTGAGGCCGGCGGAGCTGTCCGTGCGAGCGCGGCGCGCCCTGTGTGCGGCTCTGCGGAGCCGAGGAGGCGGGTCCTGCGGGGACGCGGGCGGCCACTCCGCGGCTGCCGGCCTCTGGGCGGGGGCCGGGCCGGGCACCGCCTCCTCCTCCTCCGCCACCGCCGCCGCCTCCTCGCAGTGCAGCGTGAGTAGGGAGCCCCGGCTGGTGGACGCCGAGCCTCTAGGCTCCGCGGCCGCCTCAGCCCCGAGGTGCAGCCGCACCTCCGCCTGGCGCCCGGAGCCCCCGGAGCCGGCTGTAGACGCGCGGAGAACCGAGACCCCATTCTCTGCGCCTCCCGCTGTCTTTCATCTCCCCCCGACCCCACTGCAGCCTCCCCTTCCTTCTCCCCCCTCGGAAAATGGTTCCTACTGCCGGGCGAGGTGAGTGGCGGTCGCCGGCTGCCCGCGTCGGGGGACGGCCGGGCAGGTCACCTGCGGGAGAGGCCGGGCGGGACACGGGGGTCGGGGCATCGCGGCGGAGGTCCTGACCTCTGGGGCGCTCGGCCGACTGCGGCGCTTTGGGGAGAAGTTGACTGGAGCTTTCGGGGGGGGGGGGTTGGGGTGGGGGTGCTCCTCGCAGGTTGTCGTCTGCTGTGCCCGCCCCGGGAGATTGTAAAGGTGAGCGGGTTTCTCGCGGTGTACCCGACGCGCCGGGTTTGGCCGTGTCCCCGCCCGGAGCCTGAGGGACAGGGCTCTGTGGGGCTTGGTGTCTACACCTTCAGCACTTCGTCTTCTCCCAGCCGCCTCGGCCGCGCCGCAGCCCATCCTGCCGCTGGCCGCCCCCGCCCCGGCGCGTGGTGACCTTGAGGGCAGCGGTGCCCGGCGCTCTGTGTCCCCGCGCCCGGGGTAGGGTCACCCCTCTAAATCCCCGGCTTCGGGCCCCGTGGCCGGCCGCCGGCCGGGGCTAATTAATTGATGCATGTCAGACTCAGGACGGTGATTCCCGGCGACTTGGAGAGCCTCTTCACCTCTCCTTTCTCCCCGCGTCTCTTGTCAGGTTCCTTAGGATGTTCGCAGTTGCTTCCGATTCCTTGTTTATGGAATTAAAAAAACACAAAACTGTGCCCCCCCCCCCTTTTTTTTTTTTGAAAGGGTCAGTAAGAAAGAAGACAGCATCCCAGTTGCGGGGGAGTGATGGTGGTGCTCCCTTGATTTCATTCTGCAGGAGACCCCTGAGCTAAGCTAGTTAGTGACCCTTGGTCCTGCGCCTCCGTCACCAGCCACATTGGTCTCTGTGCGCATTTCATTCACCAGTTTTCTGCGGGACTCGCGGCGCCGGGAGCGCTCGCACCCTGAGCGGCGCGGCGGTGCTTGGCGCCTGGGCGAGGGCAGAAGGCTGTGAAGACAGGCTGGGGGAGGGGAGTCTGTAAATTCACCGAGGGCTGGACTCCTTAGGCGTTATTTTTACCTTTCTCTGGTCGCTGCAGAAGGCCACCTTTGGCTGCCGTGCACGCTGCTTTTCTTGGTGTATTAATAATCTAATAGCTAGTGCTGGTATGGATTGCTGCTCATGATAAATTAGTTATAGGGATTTTTAAATAGGTGTGTGGATATATATATATATATAAGCATCTGCTTGGACGGTCTGCCTTTAAACATGGAAGCCTTTGTTGTGTTCAACCTCCCCCACCTGGGGACAGTCATATTTTAAAATAAGGCTCTTATTCAGCGTGGGTGTATCTTATAATAAAAACTACTTGTAAAAGGCCTGGTTTGTGTGAGGCTCTCCTCGGTCCGAGTGTGTAACCCGTTGGAGGGTGGCCCCGTGAGTGAATGGAGAGAACCTTCACCACTTGCGGTGCTGCCAGCCTTCCCGAGACTCCCTGTCCTTGTGTGTGCCACGGGCGGATTGGGGGAATTAAGAAGGATTGGAGAACCTGCTTTTTGTAACTTGTTCGTTCACTTGGGCTCCCCTCTCCCTCTTTTTTCTCTCTGTTCTTCTGGTGAGTTCGAATTTGAAATAAATAGGAACGTTTTTCTTATAGTGAGCCTTTGAAAGTTAGTATATGAAAATGGGCTTATTCAGCCATGATTTCAGGGGAACGTTTTACTTTCTACCTAGCTTTCTGTGAGACAGTAAATTGCTGTAATTAAGGGTGGATCTCTGTCCTGATTTTGGCTTGAGTGTAACTGCAAGGATCTTTGAAAAGTAACTGTTATTTCCTACCATATAGTCTGCAAAAGTGAGTCACATTCGGGTGAGTTGAGGACAGAGCGCCACCTTTAATTTAAAATTTCGTGATTTTCTTTTATTAAAATGGTGAGAATTCAAAGTATGCGTTCCTGATTTTTATCTCGGTTTCATTACTGGCATCCCCATTTAGACTTATAAGGAGAAATTGTCTTCATTATTCTGTGTTCCTTAATTCCTCACCCTCCTTTGGGGGAGGGGAATTTCTGCATTATATGAAAAACTGGGGGTTTTTTTGTTTGTTTGAAGATTGGGATTTATGTAGGATTCTGAGATGAGGTGAGAAACGAGTTTTGGTTCATGTTTATGATAAAATATGGGGTTATTGATGTCTGGATATGCTTAGAGAAAGAAATAAGGAAAGTAATAGCTGCACTGTAAGTTGATGTTGAAATGTAGCCATTGCCACCAAATAAGGGTACCTACCAGATAGCGGTTTTACAATCTTTTTTTTTTTTAGCTGCTGTGCAATTAACAGATTCTAAAATAAACAAGCAAACTTGGTAAGATTATTAACCTTACCTGAACAAGGTATATTTTGTTTACCATCTTCCAGCAACTTGCTATTTATGGTTTTACTTAGGTTTAACAATTACCTGTTCCTGAATAATACAAATGAGGATTTGCAGCAGAAGTACTTATATTCAAAGTGATTTAAGACCATGTTGGAAAAAGTAGTTTTGATATGTGGCTCCTTTCAAATGCATCTTATATAAAAATAAATGGGGGTTTTAATGCTTAGAAAACAAATACTAGTGGCAGCTGAGTTGGTGAGATGTCCTTCCCTGACCACTTGCTTCCTATCCACTTCCCTCCTTCCCCACCCCCATCAAATATTTAAGGTTCACTGTCTCTTTAGGCACGGAATACTTTTTGGTTATTTTTGACTGCACATATAGCATGTGTACACATATAGCAAAAGGTTAAGCTCTCAAGTGTAATTTAACATGTGCATATTACCAAATATAGTTTTAGTTGCAAACCACAGAATATTGCCCTTCTCTCTGCATTTGTGTTAATTCAACTGGAATTCCTTCACACACTACTGTACAGCATCAGCTGTGTGCTGTAGACTTATGTCTTTATTAAAATTGAACAAAAAAATCTATTTGCAATGGAATATGGCCCCAGGTTAAAGAATGTTATTTGAGCAGTTAGATTGATTTATGCAGTGTACTTGTATATTGTGATGCATAGTTTGATAGAATCCTTAATTTGGGGTTTAAATTTATTAATCCTCTGACTGACCTACATGTAAACTTTATCTTGGATAGAAACAGTCTCTTACCCTGCAAAGAAAGTAAGTTGTGTAGGTTAACATATTTTAAAATCAATGGCCAATTATAACTATCATTGTCTTTTGTAATATTAAAAAGTATTTTCCTCGTTATTCTTAGTTTTTTCATTATACATACAGCTAAAACTGGTCGTTTTCATTTAATTCTGCAATATTGGAATGAATGCGCAAACACCAAGAAAAGGAGTAAAAGATAAGGAAGCAGAAACTTAAGAATTAAATTTTTAGAACACAAGTTAAAGTATTTACTTGAAGGAATAGTTATTTTCTAGTAGTTATGATAGAAGAGTATAAATAGGTTATTTTAGAATATATAGGATCTGGGGTAATAGTGCAAAGAAAATGATATACAGTAGTTCTGAGATAATTTTCAAAAAGATATAATCAAGGTGGGCCACAGTGGCTCAGCAGTCAGAGTTCTTGTCTGCCATGCCGGAGACCTGGGTTTGATTCCCAGTGCCTGCCCTTGCAAAAAATAAAAAATTAAAAAAATAATCAATAAAATAACTTATTTTTTCACTTTTACTATTATATATATATATGTGCATGCGCATTGTTGACATGTTAAAAATTTTTTATCATGGAAACTGTCAAACGTGAAAGTAGAGAGAATGATATATTTACTGACCAATTTTGACAGTTATCAATTCATGGCCTACAAAGTTTCATTTGTATCTTCACACAAGAAATAGATATTCTATAAATGGAGACATAGAAAATCTAATTTAGTTATTCTTTCATGTTTATAATTTACAGAATACACACAGTATTGTCCATTATCTAATTGAGCCTGAAAGCTCAATTTTTGTAGTCCTTGTTTATATAGCATATACTTTTAACATTTTTCTGGAGTTAATCTGTTTTAAAGCAGACACATAAAGATAGTCTCTGAAATTTACTTATCTTAATAGTAATGCCTTTGATTTATGAAGTGCTCTACAGCTTTCCAGAATGTATTTACATACTGTCTCATTTGATTCTCAAAATAAATTAACCCTGTGAGAAGAGTAGACATTTGTACCTTTTTTTCTTTTTTTCAGGTAGACAAAATAATTTGCCTAGGCCCTGAGTTCACATAGCTTGCAGTGAAACTAAGTAGCTTCTAATTTTTGCTCCTTTGCTCTTTCCATTAAAATGTTTATATAAATTTATGAGTTATGTAAGTTTATGAAAAAAATCAATTTCTGACCAAAGTAAATTTAATAGTGAAATATAAACAGATTTATTTGGGTTTAGCTTTATAAATTTAATCATTGCTTGTATTTGGTATGCATACACTGATTTACTTAACAGCTGAATTAAATGAATTTAAGCGTATTTGAAATACTTTATTTTTAATATTATAGATTGGATTTTTTAAAGTTTGGATTTTTGTTTTCAAAGACCTGGTAGTATTTGAAATGACTAGGGGTGTCTTAAATCTCAGGTTAAAAATAAAGTGGGCTGTAATAAAAGTTTTTTCTTTTAATTTCAGCTTTAATTTTTTAATGTACTGGTTTTTCTTACCAAAACATATTTATTACCTAGCTCTTTCTGAAATATTAACTTGTTATGTAATGAAACTTAGTTTAGAAAGGTCCCAAATGAGGAGATTTTGGTTCCTGAAATCCAAAACCATATTGTAAATTTCATGAGGGAAGGTAGTTCCCAGCATTATTGTGTATGGGAGTCACCTGGGGAAGTTAGTGCATGTGCAGCTTCTTTGGTATTGTCCCTGCAGTTCTGATTCAGCAGATTTGGGGCGGGTCCCCAGCAGTCTGCATTTTGACAAACACTGACATCAAATTTCGAGTATGTTATAATTATATTATACAGTAGAAATGCCTTTATTAATCACAAGGATGTAATTGATTTATTTTACTCTGAACATAGTGATTGTTGTAGCATAATTTGTTTTGATGATGTTGGTGGGTGTTGTGACTGTTGTAAAACTGGCAAATTTAAAATATTTCTATCATCAGTGTGCAGTCTTCTTTCAAAAGATCTATTTGTAGTTATTTTTAAGATACTTGCTAAGTACAGTACGCTCCTAGACAGAATATTCTTCACTTTTTGTTTTCATCATCTTGGTATCTGCCATTTTTAAGTGACTTGATACAGGGCTTATTTTCATAAAAATATTGCATGCTGTTTTAGTACATTATTGTATAATTATGGTTTAGTACTTAATTTTGTTAGAAGGAAAGATTTTGGAGGTTCTTTCAACTTTAAAGGACATAAATTGGTGAATAGTGGTCTTTATTACTTTCAGTTAACAAGCAGCTGCTTCTTCAAAAACAGCCGATTAGTGTTAAATGATCCTTTACAAGAACACTGCTGATAATCAGACTTACTGATAACTTTCTTTTCTGTGTATTATAATGGAAGTTAGTAGTATTTCATTTAAATGCTAATTAACAGTTTGTGTAGTTCATCGGACTACTGTAAGAGCCATTGGATTTGAACTGATCTGACTTCTTGAACTATTTTATCTAATACTGTGTACCACAAGTTGTTATCCTGTTTTCATGATTTTTCTATTAAAGACAAGTTTTTAAATGCATTTTTCATCATTTTAAACAATATGTTAAATAGTTTTGACTTGCATTTAAAATACATTTATAGTAAAATTCATTTCAAAGCAAGACTCTGCTAAACAGGTTTTTATGTTACGAAAACTAGAGTAGTTGGCTGTGCCTTAGGGAGTATATAGAATCATAGGTTATAATTTGCAGATGATTGTGGAAATCTAAATTGATATGAGATTTCTGCAGAGAGCTTAATAAACTGTTGTTAAATTTATCCCCATATTCATTTAAAGCTATTTTCTATTAGATTTTCCCAGGACGGTTCAGTTATTCTAAATAGTATGTGGTGTTTTTAGTTATTTCTTCAATAAGAATATTATTTGATATTTCTATGTACTATAACTTCCAAAAGTATGGCTTCTCAGAATCTGGAATACCAGCCTTGAATTAATATTACAGTCACCTGGGCTTCTGGTGGAAAAAAAAGGATCGTTTTGAATGGACCAATGTTTGCTTACACTGTGAAATCTGAGATTACACTGCCTAACTGTAAACTAGTAAAGACCTTTACTACTGTAAAGACCTGATAAATTTAGGAGTAAAATTTATGCTTTCTGAAAAATAGACCTTAAAAAGAATTTGGCTGTTTAATGTAAAAAATACTTAACTAACATGATTATTAGCAAAGTGTATCTGTTGTTGATTGTATTAACCTCATGAGTTAGTTTGCTCCTAAGAGGAGGATTTAAAACAATCTTTTACTTTCAGAATTCTCGGTGCTACTTTAATCTACCATTTGTATTTGTACCATTTTTTTTTCTTTTAAAAGCTTTCATACTGTTACTTCTTCATTAAAAAATTCAGTGGTTCACTCTTTCTCTCTATCAAAATATGACTTGACTCTGAAAGCATTTTATAAGGTAGCTTAGTGTTTCCTAAAGTGTTTTAGAACACTGATTCTAAGAAATGTTTAACAGGGGGTTCACAGGAAAAGGGGCTAAGTCCAAACTCCAGGATGTGCTGGTTTATGCCGTTTTCCCTTTGGAACTTCTCTGATCCTTTAGTATATTAACATCTGTAGTATTTTGTCCCATTTTCCCACAGAATCTCTTTCTGTGGATTATGTCACACAACTTTTCTATACTACCTAATCAGAATCACTACGATGCACACCTCCAGAGGGTGCTGTTCATATGAAACACAATATGAGTCATGCTTCATGGAATTAAGCAGTGCTGCAGTATTGTAGTACTGTGATTGCCCTCTATAAGACAATCATATTGTCTGGCAGTTTCTAAATAACACTTTTCTCATCCCCCTTTTTGACTTCGTGTATGTTTTTCTTCTCACCTGATAGGACCCACAATCTTCTTGGCTATCTAAATCTGCCAAAAGTCAGTATTAGTCTATCTTTTCCAGTCATGCTTCATTAATTTTCTTGTCTGAATTTTTCTACATTTGTAGTCTGAGTCAAACACTGCCTAACTATTACTCCTTTTGTTTTATTCACTAATTACACTTGGAGATAATATAGGGGAGTTGAATAGATAAGACATATAGATTTTTATCCAGCAGCTGTTGAACCAATAATTTTTGGTTGAAAAAACTTGATTTAGAATTTAGACACTGTATAGCTTGTATTATTAAAGCAAAACTGATATGGTTTAGGTTACTCTTCTTGGAGAATTTCTGAAGTGTTTTTATCTTTGAAATTCTAACCTTGCTTAGATGCGTTCATAAAACAACCAGTTTTACCTCTTGGTGGGCAGCCACATTTCATAGGACAGTAGAATTTAGCTTCTGTATAGAAAGCTCTTTTCCACTTCTGAATTTCAATGTGGTTATTCGTTTGTACATTTTTAATTTTATTCTGATTCTAATAAATCATTATAGCAGGTAAAATTTATATTTTGAAAGAATTAATTTCACCTTCCTTTGGCTAGGGTTATCATTTCCTTTCATCAAGGTTAATGTTACTAAGATGTGCTTGTTGCAAGTCCATTTAGCACACTTATGATGGAAAGTGTCATAATTTGTAAAACATATATGGTTTAAAACTTAAACTTGTGGTTCCTATTTACTGGTAGGTTACTATTGGAACCAAGTTTTGAAATGTTTGTTTGCTACAAGTTCTTATTTTTCCAGGAGAGTATTTTCCCTGATCGGAGAGTGAATTGTTTAGTGCATAACCTGGTGCAGAATTACTACAGGTTTCAAGGAGAAGTGTAGATAAATAGTTTCTTGTTAAAGTTTAAAACATAGTAATATGGTAATTCTTCCTACTGCCTTCCTTAGATCTAGAAGGAAATACTGTACTTTATTATTTCTATTGAATGCTCATGTAATACATTGAGGAGTAATTTTAAACATTTAATTAATAATTTATGTAGATTTATACATAAACCTTTATGTTAAAAAATGGTTGAAAACGTACAAGTTACTCTCTGCTTGTTATATTCTGGTGATTAGCACAGCTTGAAACCATACAGGTGCACTGCTATTGATTGTTCTCCCAACCTTTTAAATTTTATAGACCTAATTGTTGGTAAGGCACTGTAGTGGGAATTCTTGGACTTGCCTCTGTTTTAACATTGCAGTATTAATCATAATAAAATTATTTATCAAAAGAGGCATATAAATTGGTTTTGTTACTGAAAGAATAAAAAGAAATCTGTGAAGGCAGAGATAAATAAAATCAGTAAATGTTAAATGGGTTAGAGCAGTAAGTCTGTTTTTCTTTTGAGAGAAACATGGATGACATTGGCATATATTCTATGCTGCCTTACTAATACTTAGGATTTTGTGAGATTTTCAGTTCCTTTGCTACAATTCTTTTTGTTCTTTCAAGAAATCATGTCCCAAGTCAAGTGAGTGGTGCTTTAAGGATAAATGCTCTCTTTCATTAATTTGTTTTTCAGAAGTGACTCTCAGACTTCAGGTGCTTTACTTTTGACACTCCAGACAACAATTACTATGGTTGAGAGGTGCTGAGTTAAAAGGCACCAGTACAAATAAAGGCTGAAAGTAAAATGGGAAGGAGGTGATGGCAAAGCCTAGGGAAAAGGAGATCCCCCAGCCTCAAATCCTCTGAATGTTGGGTGTCAGAAAAACAAAGATCAGTCAGTCCAGGGGTAAAGTTTCAATTAACTTGCTTTGCGTTTAAACGCTACTGTTTTTGTATATGTTTTTGGATACCAGAACCTCCCTGATTCTGTTACCTTGGAACTTTATAGTGGTAGCATTTCTTTCACTAGAAATTCCCGCCTTTCTTAAAGTATTACGTATCTTTATGGTATTCCGATCTGTGACTTGATCTAAATTTTTTTTGGTTTGGTTTTTGCTCCCTGATGGTGTCTAAAATCTCTCCAGATCTAGGTTTGAGTTTTATCTTTGCCACTAAAATAGCCTGTGACAGTGACTGTGGGTAACTCACTTATTTCTTTATCTCCTGGTCCCCCTCAATTGTCTAAAGTAGTATGCAGATAAAGTCAGGTGATTATAAATTTTCAGTCTTTGAAATTTTGATTTTTTAAAAATTTATATTGTCATAGTAGATATGTTGGTTTTTTATTCTTTTAGATTTGCCTCGTAATTTTGTTTTTTATATTAGCTTATCATCATTTAATGTTTTAACCTGTGATATGCTGTATTTAATTTATGAAGATAAATGCATTTATTGAAAAGTAAATTATCTAAAATTTCCATTTAAAGCAGTGGCATATAACCGGCATGTAACTGTTTTCTCTGCCAAGAGTTTATTAAAATGAGAGTAATGGAATTCTTAAAAAAAACACAAATCCACAAGGGAAAGGAGAAAATCACAGCAAAATTTGGAAGGCGCTGATTGTGTGGTACCTGGCTTAGTAGGCACAGAAAGGTCAATCCTAAATCATTAATGGAAAAGTCCAGAAGAAATTCAGTTTACATTACAAAATTTTCCAAAGGCCTAGAGTTGGGGAAACCAGGTATCTCTGGTAAAGAGGTGACAGTGGGGTTAAAACCAGGGAACTGGTTGAAAATTTTAAGAATTTGCTACCCAGTTCCCTTTGCCCCATTCTGTGCTGCTCAGTGAATCCTCTTCCTGGACCCTTGCAGCGCGCTGGAAGCTTATTTTCTGGTGAAGGCTAAACACCCTGGGGAACACCAGGCACAGTTGAAAACCAGGGAGAGTTTACATATTGACTAAGGCCCTTAGCTTTGTTGCCCCACTTTACTTTCAGAATATTGACGGACAGAGGGGAAGTCGTTTCTCTGACTTTAAACATCTCAAGAAAGAAGACCTAAAGATTCTGGCATTGCGGGGCTTGAGTGTGTTGTGAGTTGTCCAAGAAAATGTCTCCATCACATCATGCTGCAATGACCCTGTGTGATCAAAAAGCCCACAGATCCAGGCTTCTGTTTAAGCTTATTCATGCCCTGTTCATTTCTCTCATCTATATATATTTTGAAAACAGCTTTAAGATAAAATTGGAATGGTATAAAACTGCACATATTTAAAGTGAAAAGCTTGAATTCTGACATATGTACAATAAGACCTTGTTTTATACGAACTCAGCACAAGTGAATTAAGGTGTTCATGCGATTGGCAATTGGAAAAAAATAAAGGCAGAGAGAATGAAAACTTTAAAAATTATTTCTATAATTAATTTTGTTTACTTATTGTTACTACAGTGTTCATTTGCCTTTATTATTAAAAAGTATGTGATAGGTATGCTTGTGTAAGAAATATTTATTAAATAATGGGATTTACTGATATATATGTGATTTTCAACTTACACACAAAGTCTTGGAAAGTATTGTTGCATAAAATGAAGTTCTACTGTATATGCAAGTGAAACTTCCACCACAATCAAATTACAGTCATTCCCCTACAAATTTCCTTGTGCCTGTTAGTAACCTTCTTCCTTCCTTCTCTTCCGCTTCTCCCATCTTCTTCTGTCCCCAGACACCATTAATCTGCTTTCTGTTACTGTAGGTTAGTTTGAATTATCTAGAATTTTATGTACATGGAATCATATATTATGAGTTTAAAAAAATTTTTTTTGGTCGGGTTTCTTTCATGCAGCTTTATCCATGTTCTATATATTAATAGTTCATTGCTTGTTATTGCTGATTAGTATTTCATTGTATGAATATACCACAGTTTGCTTACCCATTCCCTCACGAGGGATGTATTAGGTTCCAGTAACTTATATCTTCTATGACAATGTCTGTTTAAATCTTTGTCCATTTTATAAATGGGTTGTTTTATTATTAAATTGTTATTTCTTTATATATTCTAGATAAAAGTACTTTGGGGGCCACAGTGGCTCACCAGGCAGAGTTCTCGCCTGCCATGTCAGAGACCTGGGTTTGATTCCCAGTGCCTGCCCATGCAAAAAAAAAAGTACTTTGCCAAGCATTTGTGTTTTTGCTGGGGGTGAGAGGAAGAAAATAATGGAAGATAAATGTGATGCCTAAACCAAGAAAAGCAACTAGAAGCACTATGAAATTATTTGTAGGGATGGAGGTAGGTACTAAAACAAATGGCCAAAAGATTGAAAAATAGTGTTCCTAATTGCTGCCGACAGGAAAATGGGGGACGGGGACAAAAAAATTGCTGATGTTAAAGAGAAGCTTTCTAGATCTCTTTCTCTAGACAGATTTTATACAGTTTTCAGTTTGTCAAAACTAAAAATGGATATGTATATGGAGTAAGTTTAAATGTGTGGATAACCCAGATATGTGATTTGATTCCTGTTGTCTGTGTGCAGCGTCATTTAGATGCAGAACTCACTATTACTTTGGGTAAAATAATCCATTTTTACAAAAGCATAAGTGAGCAGTGTGGACTTGACTGAAAATGCCCTTAGCGAATGCCATCTACTGCAAACAGCCTAAAGCCCTCTTTCTTTCCAAGATTGCTCTATCCTCCACTTTCCAAATTTTTTACACTATTCATTCCTTTATTGTGTAGAGCATTGGCTTTCCTGGGCAGTCCCCTGAGATCACCCTCTCTGCCACAACCCCCCCCCCCCCCCACTGTGGCACACATACACACCCAGCTACTCAAAGATATTTCTTTCCAATTATTACTTACAATTGACTCCCTGAAAGGAATCTGATGTATTCTCTCTCTATTTCTTTATCTGGATAAGTAAATAGAGTTTAATCCAATGGAATGTTGAGAAAGAAGTACATTTTTGTAGGTGTGTCTTAACAGTCAGTCATATTTTAAAATTCCACCCACCTCATTCTCCTTATAGAACTTGATTTTTGACTGAATTTCTTCCTCTTCTTCTTTCTTTCAAAAGTAGGAACTCTAGGGGAAAAGTGGTTGTCTTTTTTTTTTTTTTTTAAACGAAATATAACATATATACAAAAAAAGCAATAAATTCCCAAGTACATTTTAACAAGTAGTTATAAAACAGATTTTTAAGTTTGGTTTGGGTAACAGTCCCACGATTTTTGTTTTCTCTTCTAGCTACTCAGAGACACTGGGGACCAACGGAAATATCAATATAATGATTCAGCAGTTAAATTCGTTTGTTAAATCCTATCTTCTCTGTTATACTTCTCCTTCTCTTTAAATAACCTAATACCTAAAAGCAATAAATTTCAAAATACATCATAACAAGTATCTGTAGAACAGATTTCTAAATTTGTGTGGGTTACAATTCCACAATTTTAGGTTTTTATTTCTAGCTGCTCTAAGGTACTGGAGGCTAAAAGAAATATCAGTATAATGATTCCACACCCATACTCATTTGTTAAACCCAACCTTTTCTGTATAACTCCACCATCACCTTTGATCTTTCTCTCACTGTTTAAGGGTATTTGGGCTATGTGCATTTTAACTTTTTTCATGTTGGAAGGGGATGTCTATAATATGGGATGGGGGATGGAACTAGTTGATATTCTGGAAAGGCTGTCTCTTCTGCATTTCAGGACTTACCTGCTCCATGGACCCATCTGAAGGTTTTAGGTTTCTGGAACCTTTGTAGAATCTTATATAATGCCCTAGGCGTTCTTTAGGATTGGCAGGAATGGTTTTGGTTGGGGTTTGGCAAGTTATGATAGGTAGCAATGTCTAACTGAAGCTCGCTTAGGGTGACCTCCAGTGAAGCCTCTTGACTGTATTTGAACTCTCTCTACCTCTGATAACTTATTTGTCATACTTTTCCCCCTTTTGGTCAGGGTGGCAGGCTTATCCCTGGGAGTCATTTCCCACGCCACCAGGGAGACATCATCCCTGGATGTCATGTCTCACGTAGAGGGGAGGGTAGTGGTTTCACTTGCAGAGTTAGACCCAGAGAAAGGCCACATCTGAGCAATAAAAGAGGTCCTCCGGAGGTGACCCCTAGATATACCTGTAGATAGGCTTCTCCACTACATATGTAAGCTTCACATGAGCAGGCCTCAAGATCAAGGGTATGGCTATTGATTTGGGTGTCCCTAAGTTTGACCCGGTATCCGGGGTTTCCCCAGTGGTAAAGTTTAACAGTTCCATAATTTTTCTCTCATCCATCAGGGGACTTTGCCAATACTTTTTGATTATTTGTTTAATATACCTTGGAATGTATCCAGGCATTACATTAAACTATACGAGATTAAAGGCTCTCATTCTTATTCTGGGCTCCCAGTGTTTGGATTGTTTAAATGATCTATCCAGACAGGTTGAGTTAAATTATGTGCTACAGAAAACTTAGGGTCTAGGCATAATAAAACTTTCTTCCTTTGGTCTCAAAGAGTACATATAGTTCAAGTTGTTTTTTAAGATATTAAAATTCAGAGGGGGGAAACCTAATATTCTTTTCTGAAGGTGCTATGCAGAAAGAGACCAGCTTTAAAACAAACTAGTTACTCTTTCTGGATAATGGGAATTTGAAATTAATTAATAAAATGAATACTTATGCAGCTGTTTTCTACCTACCTGGTACTGTTCTGTTCTAAGCAGTTTTGCATATCTTAATTCATTTAAATGAGTAGATTCTGCAGAATTTGTGGGTGAAATATTCTTTATAGAAAATGATGAAGAGGGTTATTAATACTTTTAAAGGGAAATCCTAAAGTATGGTGGCTTACATTACCATTTTACCAATTAAAAAGCATAACACTGTATAATTGGAAAAAATAGTAAAGTGTAAAAAAAAGCACAATCACTTGTTATAATCCTACCTCTGAGAAATAACTTGCTTTATTATGTTAATTTATTTTAATTTTTTTTTATTTTTGATTTATTTTTAATTGGTTTTTATTTGTGCACTTATTAACATGCCTGAGATAGTATAGGTAAAATTGTATGCTTTAAAAAAAAGATTATATCATTTTTCATGACATTAAAATTTTTCATTTACATAGTTTTAGTGAATATAGTACTCCATCCCATGGCTATTCCCTTATTAGTGGATGCTTTGGTATTGAGTTATTCTCTTTGTTAAATAATCCTCCATCCAACATATTTATTTGTGGATAATTATCTTCATTTATGATTATTGCCTTTGTAATTATTGGGTTTAAAGGGTTTAGGTCATGGTATTTTAATTAAAATTTTCATTGAACCTCCTTTCAATGAAAGGTCTTTGGAATTTTTTGCCTTTTCTTGCTGTGCTTACAGATTGTGCCTCTCCTAGGTCTCTGCTTTACTTTCCAAATTCCGGTAGCACTTTTTAAAATTTATATTTTTGTCGTTATTTACTTGTTTGATAGCTCCATGAAATGTTTAGCTTGATGGTAGGGATTGTTAAATGTTTACTTTCTCCCACCCACCCCTGGCATAGTGCTTTATACCTGTGAGATTTTTAATAACTCTTGAATGAGCATCTTTTGTCCAGTCATGAGCCTGAGTCTACTAACATTAGACTCCTGTAAAATGCTTGTTTTGCCTCTCCTTGGAAATTGCAATATGCTTGGAGTGAGGATTCATCACAAGGCACTGTTTTAACTTCAGTGAATGATGTATCAGCTGAATGGCGTTATTGAAGAAGAGAACTATTTTGTTATAACTATATATATAAATTCTTAGACAAGTACCCCTCCCTCCCTCTTTCTAAAGAGCAGAATATTAAGAAGCAGCTTATAGAAAAGGAGTTATTTTTATTTCAAAACACTGATGATTAGTTGAACAGTCTGTTTATGATTTAAAAAAATTTTAACCTTTAATTTTAAGTGCAAATGTAAGTTGAGTTAATTAAAAAAAAGTGAAGCTTCTGTCCTATAAATGAAATAAAACTTTAGAGAAGTTTTAGAACACAGCAGACTCTTTTTGAATAGCATTTTAGGTGGCCCCCCTTTTTTTTTAAGCACTTGACTTTGAGTGGAAAACTTAAGATTTTGGCTAAAAATTTTCTGTCAAAAATATTTGTGTGATCACTGTATCACTGTGCTAGACAGTGACAACTGTGAGTTGCAGAGAAGAGGCACTGTACTGTATAAGCCTGCCTCACAGAATGTGTCCAGTGTTCCTTCTCAGTTTCCTTTTTTGTACAGTGATTCATCAGGTGCTGTATGCTTCCAGGCAATCTATGTAAGTATGTGCACATGTCCCTTTCCTCGTCTTTGATCTCTTTTTTTCATGAATACGGATATATTCTTTCCAGCTATTCTTATACAAAGAAGACAGGTATTCTGGAATCTGTGATCAAACCTTCAAATCTCAGTGGTTTTGCTGTCATTGTATCCTGTTCTTAGAACTCTTGGTGGTGATCTCTGCCTTTCTGTCACTATTTCTTTGAAAGCATTTTACAAGTTGCACATAACTCTGTTTTTATTTCCACATGCAGCCAAAGTAGAGAGCCAAGTTATCAGTTCTGAGTTGAATTATAATTGAACTTGTTCCTATTCTTTCTCTTCCTGATGTATGTATATCTATATCCCTAAGTTCAAATTAAATATTTACCCAAGTGAGGACTGTATGGTGAAAGCCTTTTTTCTTAAAGGAGGAAAACCCCTTAATGAGCTAAAAGCCCCAGAGGAGATTCTTTGGCTTTGCCCCTCCAGTATATTCAAGACCTGGTAGCCCCATAAGTTGGATGCCCCAGGGAGCTGAAAGGAAGAAATTTTGAGTGATATTGGGGGTTTGAGAGATTACGGTTGAACCTAGAGCTGTAAATGTACACACACAGTTTGGTATTATCATTGAAAGTCATTGGATGATAGTGGTGTTGGCAACTTTAAGATGACTGCTGCAGAAAAGATGGGTCATGTTAAGGGGAGGGAGAA
Source organism: Tamandua tetradactyla (assembly GCF_023851605.1). NCBI lineage: Eukaryota > Metazoa > Chordata > Mammalia > Pilosa > Myrmecophagidae > Tamandua > Tamandua tetradactyla. The sequence goes on along the minus strand of NC_135333.1, from coordinate 158,906,294 downwards.
TGGACAGGTTATGTAGCTGGTAGAATGTAACTTTTTGTATTTAGTTAATAGATAGGTGTTTTAACATTCAGGACAGGTGAGTTTATTTTTTTTTCCTCTCAGGTAATGCCTTTTAATTACTTAGAAAGTTATTAGTATAAAAGGATGAAATGTGCCAAATTAATTGTACCATGACATTCATCTGATTTTGTTGAAGTCAGTTAATAATATCTTGACCTTGTGGACTAATTACCATCTGGAATGCCTCTGTTATGGAAAGGAATGAGAGGAGAAGAAGAAAACTAGAAAAATAATGAGAGGCCCATAGTAATTTCTCTCCTAGCCTAAGGCTCTTTATCTGAGTTCCTGAATCATGTAAAACAATGTAGAGAACCAGGAAATTGGCAAAAAAGGCCCTCTAAGAAGCCAGAAGTCTGTTTGTTAAAACTCTCATGCCCATGCATTGAATTCACTCAACTTTAGATGTTTATCTACCGTGTTTACTCATATTTAAAATGTATTTCTGTAACATTTTGGTAACTGGTTTCTCAGCACATCACAGATGAAATGGAGAATATTTGAAGAAACTGGAAAGGTTGTTTAGGGCAAGTACAAATATTACAAGAAAGAGATGAAAACTCGTACAAATATTACAAGAAAGAGATGAAAACTCGTATTTTGGCAGTGTAAAAGGAGGTTTTGAAATAAAAGATAGGAATTCATAAAACGTAATAGTCATGGACGATTTGATTCAGAAACAGTGGCTCTATGCTGCACTTCCTATCTAGAATATCCTCATCTGGACTAGTTACCTATCTATCAAAAAAAAAATTGTAATAACAGAGTTACCCACTTTAACCATTTTCAGACATAGAATTCAGTGGCATTAATTCCATTCACAATGTTGTGCTACTACTGACTTTGTTTGCTGCGGCTGCTATACAAATACCACCAACTGGTTGGCTTGAAAAACAAGAATTTATTCTCTTTTCATTTTGGAAGCTAGAAGTTCAAAATCAAGGTGTTAGTAGGCCATATTTTCTCTGAAGTCTATAGTTTCTGTTGTTGGCTTGTTGGCAGTCATCTGTAATGCCTCAGATATGTGGCAATCTGTTTCCTGTCTCTTTGTGTTCCATCTTGTAGCTTCTCCTGACTAACTGTGTCTGAATTTCCTTTGCTCTCGAGAATTTTAGTCATATTGAATTAAGGCCCATTTGATTCAGTTTTGCCGTATCTTATTAGTATCTTTGAAGATCCTATATATAGATAAGTCCGCACCTGCAGGACTGGGGGTTGGGACTTGAACATGTCTTGTAGCAGGCATGATTTAGTCCCCAACAGCTAGCACCACCACACTCTGTTACTGAAACTTTACTTCTGCACCTATAAGCATTGAATCTCCGTCCCCATTCTCCATCCACCTCTGGTAACCTGTGATCTACTTTCTGCCTTCAAAGTTATTTTAGTTAGTAAGTGAAGTCATAAAATATCTTGGGCTGGTTATCTGGTAGGACTTATTATGAAATTTCTTCATGAAGCCCCCCTAACCTCTCAAGAAAATTAGGTTCTTTCCCTTGGCACTCACTCAGTTTACAGGTCTCCAGTTAGACTCTGAGCCTCCTGTAATGCCCATCCCTTCCATAATAATGGTCACCACATCGTATCATGAGCTCTTATTGTTTATACACATGCCTGGTCTGTTCTCTAGTCTGTGTCCTTGTATGTTGTAGTTGCCTTCCCTAAATTCTTCTCATTACAAAATCCTACTCTTGCTTCAAGACCCTAAGCCGAGTCTCTGGTGAGGCATTCCCCCAGCTTACCTAGGCAGGGGGTCAGTTCCTACTCTGTGTTGCCATTGCATTATATTAAGTCAGTGTTTCCTTGATTTTGAAACATCAATTAGAAAATAAATTATTAGTTTAATAATGGTTTGGGGGGAGTAAAGTGGTATGTAAATACACATACAGAAATATTTTTACCTATATAAGCATGTATTAATTTTTATAGACACATTCCACCTTCTTTTTCAATATAGAAAAATCTGAGTTCAAGCCTTTCAGAATTAGTAATCTAAATCATTTTTTGCCATAGATTAAGAATAATGCTGTGGTACTATGTTCCTTTTTATAACTTAATGTTATTTGATCTTAACATCCTTAGCACCTTTAGAATTGACTTATAACTTAAACGTAGCGAAATTAAGCTTTATCTGAATTTCCTGTTGGTTAAATGCATTTTTTATTGCCTTTGTGTTTAATATATTTTTTTCATTAATGGACTAGTGACCCTGAGTGCCAGTGTATAAAAAGGAAACACTTCTGTTTCTTAGTTTAAAAATTCTGTGATCATTTCTGAGAGTTGACAAATTCTCTTTCCTTTAATTGCTTTGCTGGCTCTGACCGGCAATCTATGTATAAATAGCTTTTGATTTTACTTCTACTTCTTAGTTATTGACTTGTGAAAGATATTTTAAGCAAAAAAATAGGGATTCAAAAAGTTTTCGTAGTCTCAGAATAGAAAAGGCTATGTTTCCTATTTTATGGGGTATGGATGCTGGTAAATAGAAAGAACAATTCACAATATATATTTGAGCCAGAGAAATATAATATTTCTAAAATATTATTTATCTTCTTATATTTATCTGTTTGCAAGTCCATCTGCATAGGCAGACTGAGTTTTCTGAAGGCTAACTCTAGGTTTGTGGGAGTGGATAGCCCCAAGATGTAGTATAGTACCCAGTACATAGTAGATCTTTAAAAAAAAATGAGTAGTAATCTTGAGTCATCACTTGCTGGTTTAATTATGTTTGAAATTTTAAAAATTGTCTAAGGTCATATTTTGTAGTATTACCAGAAGATTTGTGTGTACAATGTCTAATATAAAGTTTCCACCTTCATTAGAATTCAGCCTGTAACACGTATAACTTGAATCTGCCTAATAAATGAGAGCTTTCTTACCACTAGCAGTCACAGATTTCAGAGCATTGCTTTACTTTTAGAACGTGAATTTGGCTTTTTGGTTTTAATATTTGAGGTCATGAGGGCACAGAGTCTGATTTTCTTTTATGGGTAGAAGAAAAGTAATTGTATCAGAAGCATGTTGCATGTAATAGTTCGTATCATTTAGTCTGTATGGCAACCCTCCTGCTAAGGTGATGGTTTCTTTCTGTATAGACAGATGAGTGATTTTACCTGTCCAAATGCTGAGTGCCAAAAAGGCATGCAGAACTTGGTCTCTTATTCCCTAAAGCATTGCTCTTTCTGCTGTGTACTCTTACTCCTCTGATGTTTAGCAAAAGTTTTAAATAATGTAGAGAGCTAGATTTTTTCTTTTTTCTTTTTTTTGTAATTAAAATGTTATTGTATGATTCTTGAGTACTTGTCAATTCATTAAGGATTGATGAAAAATGTGGTAGTTGTTAGGAATCTGCTTTATTTTTACTGACTCTAGATATAGTAGGCCCCAAAGCCAAATTTACGTCTCCTTCTGCATTGGTTGTGGGAAGATTGTGCTACTCCTTTAAAGTGATAAAAAATCAGTGAAGACTTGATATTATCTTGATCTTAAAGGGATAATTTGTACTTAAAGGTTTTAGAAGAACATCAAAATTGTGGATGAAGTATGGTGTTTTTGATGATACCTGGGGGAAAAAGTTAAGGCCTATAGTAGAAAATATTACAAAAAATAAATATTAAGGTACAAGATAGCAGTCAGATTAAACTATAAATGGCAAATATGTTTATTAAGTGAAAAAGCATTATTCTGTTGAGTTCATCCCACAGGATCAAACACTCATTTGGGCTTAGGATGTTGGCATTCTAAATTGATTTAGCAGATTATTCTGTGTTGGAAAATATTGCCTTGCATAGAGACTTACCTCTGATAAAACAGCAGTTTTGTGATACAATTTTTTACCAACATCTCTATAATATACAAGATGTGTGCAACCCACCTTATTAATGAAACATATTTACAAAATTACTCTTCATGATACATTTTCAAAAAAGTGAAGATTTCCTGTCATTGAGGATCTTTTTTAGAGCCTAGGCTCTAAAGGGAATTTCAAAAAAGGAGTGCTTGAAATGTTTTAAGTAATGGAAGTACTATTAGAATAAACTAAGGTTATTCTTGTTGGAAAAATTAACATTTATCAGACAGTGTATATTCTGATACATACTTATTTTAAAATACCATCCTTGCTTTGTAGTCATATTGCAGAGTAGATAGCATCTAGCACAGAGTCTAGAATATATAAGATGCTCAGTAAATGATTACTGGAGAGAATTGAAGCAACTAGAACGTTAATAACTGGAATTTCTATGTATTTTATGCTAAGACTGTGGAAAAGTCAAGCAAAACAATTGATATTGTGAATTTATTTCAAAAAGTGAATTCCCAGGTTTGTCATAGGTTTAGTACAAATTCAGTACAGACCATCACAACTTCGTATTTACAGTATTCTATAATAACAATATTTAGAAAACATCTTTGTATATATAACTGAGTATACTGTGTACCTTGGGGAAGGGTAGATGGTGATGATAAGAATGGAAAAGAAAAAAGAATTTCCTTAACTGGTTTGTGATATTTGTATTAGATAAGAGAGATAACAAAACTACTAATCTAGTAAATTAAAAAAGGGGTGAAGATTAAGGAGCCATATTGAATATGGATTGAATGTGAAATAACTGCTGCAAATTGGCAATTTAATGTTTTTAAGTTCCATCTCAGAGGCATGATGGTTATTAATCCATTAGTGTGGGGCCAGAAAGGCAGGCCAGATGGAAGTGACTGTTTGAAAATCCATTTCCAATGTGTTGTAGGTTAGGGGTCCAGAGGGAGGTAAATCAGCTACTGGAAGATCCAGTTGCCTTCTGAATCAAAGAAAGATTAAATTATACTTAATGCGGGCTTATCTTTTAAGGTTTTATTTCTTTGGAAACTGGTAACATGTAAAACGTAGGCAGTCAGTTTCTTCATGTCAAGGACCAGAGTTGCAGGAGTGAGCAGATAAAAGTACTAAGACACATCTTCCCAGTAGCTCATGGGGTCTTATATTTTATCTGGCCACCCTATTAGGACCTGACAAGACAGATATTACAATAGGGATTGAATCTTTTGTCTAAAGGTAGTAAACAGGAAGGTGAAATTTAGATGATACAAATGCTTAAAAAGAATGCCAGTGTGAGGCACAGAATTTGAAGAATATCTGGTTATTGCTGATCATAGAGGACAGGAGGATTTTTTAGAGTCAGGTTGGAAACACTTAGGTCCATACAGTGAACTAAGATTCTAAACCATTAAGACTGACTTATACTGAAACTAAATTGGGACCTTGAGGCTACTTGTGTATTTTCTGGGAGAGGAGATATGAACCAAAAGACAAGAGTACTTCTAAGCCCTTGAATTGGGAACGAGAGATGTTTTTGCAGTTGAACTGGGAATGATAATGTGGGCTAGACTTTTAAGAATTTTAGAGCTAAAAAGTTCTTAAAGATCTTGATTCAGTCCTCTCGTTTTTAGATGACAAAACTGCGATCTGGGGATACTCTGCCTTGCCCAAGAGCATGGAATGAGAATGAAAACCCAGATCTGACTTCTGGTTGAGTGCTTATCTACCCTTTGGTGGTTAGCTTTCCTAAACTTTGACAGACATATTATTCATTCAGCAACGTATTTGAGTACCTGTTACATCCCAGGTGCTATGCTAGATGTATAAAAGCTGGTAGTCTCTGTCCTGAATAAATGGAAATATATTATTTTTTTCATTTATTTATCATAAATCGTTGATGCTAAATGGGCAATAATGAGAATAAAATGGCTTTATTGAAGTGTATAGTCCAAAGCTGGAACTCTGACTCCTGATCCCTGTAGCTCACTCCCGTTTCTGCAGCTTGTGATAGTTGTGCAAAAATTCATGTGAACCTCCAGATATTTTATAACCTTACGAATTTGTGCTATTAAATGTTTTGTAATATGTTCACTCCTTTATTTATTGTTGTTTTGGTTTGCTAAGGCTGCCAGAATGCAATATACCAGAAATGGATTGGCTTTTACAGAGGGGGGTTATTAGTTACAAATTTATTGTTCTAAGGTTATGAAAATGTCCAAATTAAGGTACCAATGAAAGAATACTTAACTCTGAAGAAAGGCCAATGGCATCTGGAGTTCCTCTGTCACATAGGAAGGTACATAGCGTTGTGTCCTGGCCTTCTCTCCAAAATGACTCTGGACTTCTATGTGTCCTTGCTTGTTCCTCCTGGGACATTTCTGTCTCGGATCTCTTTCCTTCCATGAGCTCTCTTAGAGGACTCGTAAAGGATTAAGACCCACCTTGAATTGGGTGGGTCACATCTTGTTTGGAAGAGAGTGTTCTTGGACATTTTTTATTTTAAATAATCACCTAATAGCATTCTGCATATGACTAAATTGATGGAGAGGTTGGTCTTGCACATTCTATAGATTTTACCTCCTTATTTTGATAGTCTAGTGAATTCTAGAACATCAGTTGATAGTTTGCAAATACATATGTAAAGCATATTTAGTTTGATTTAAACACTGAAAAAGCAAACACTTTAATTTATATAACCTATTAACTGAAATTGCTAAGTGTAACGTTTGTTTCAGTCCCTCATTGAACTTATCTGTAAAATATTAGTATTTTTCTGTTTTTGTAAATAGCATATATAGAATAAAATTTATTGTTTCTTTTATTCAAGTGCCCCAGTTTTATAATTCTATACATCAATTCTTTATCAATTAATGTACATTAAGAAGCAGCAGCTAAATTTGTGCTCTTCCAAGAACATCTCAATGTGATTTTAATAGAAATCTCATTTATAAACTTGATTGGCTCTTTAAGTTGAAACAAAAATGTTCTAATTAAATACTCTGTATAGACTCAAATTAATTAAAAAATTATTTTATTTTATTTTTTTTGCATGGGCAGGCTCTTACCCATTTTTAAAAGACGTTTATTTCATGGTAGTGTCTTTATAGGATAATGACGTACCCATTCTTTAAATGAGGAAGGGAGCAGGTGATTAGCTTGGCCACCTTCTTGACCTTACTGAGTAAGAAGTTGAAAGAAGCTAATTATTTGTGTTTATAGAAAATACGAGTAACTCCAAAAGGTTATTATATTAAACTAATTTGGGATATATGGTTGATATAGGGTCATATTTTCATCTAAGTTAATACTCTTAGTGTATATGTGGCCTCCATAGTGTTCAGTTTAGCTAATGTAAATTTGCTAAGTGATTTTATGTAAGCAAACACACTTACCACACACTTACAATATGAAACCCTTCCCAATTGTGTTGTTCATGTCAAGGTTGGATGTAACTGTGTCATGCATTGATACAGACATGGGGAAGGTTATTGAAATGGCCTCTGTCTGAGAGAACTCTTAGGCTGGTCACCTTGTTTATGAATATGATTAGTTGGCTAATGTTCATTTATTATATGTTAGTATCTCTTAAAATCTGTACTCAGTGTGGCAGCATTTTGCTAAACTTTCTTTGGAAGGTTTAATGATGTGCTCCATTAAATTGGATAAAAGGGAACGTGGTTATGTTTTTCAAATCCTTAACTACTAACTGAAATGCAAGTGAGTGTGCTCAAAAGCATGATAATTTTCTGGCATCCTGTACTAGGAGAGAACAGGGAGGAAAGTTTAAGAAAGGGTCTTTATCTTTGCTTAGACAGGTTGAAGAGTAGACCTAAGTCACATTAGGGTGGGTTGTTGATCCAGGAAGCAATGTCATTTTGTACGTGGAAATAGGCTTCCAACAGCTTAAATAGGATATGCTTCTGGTTTATCTTCTCAAGGAGTGGAGTTTAAAATAGTCCTTCCTGGATCATCTGGAAAGGGTGAAAGATGGACTTGAAGAGTCTAAGTAAATGAAGAATCTAAATGAAGCTAAATTGTTAGTAGTACTAGCTTGAAGTCTGGGAGTCTATGATTACATTAATATGGGAGAGGGCAGAGGGGAAAAAAAATAAGTCTCCTTTCCCCAATCCCATTGAGCCAAAATAGAAGTAACTTTGAGAGGGCAAATAAAAAGCTCTTCATTGGATGTTGTAAAATATCTAACTTCTCTTTTAACATCTACTCTTCTCTTGGTGTGGCTCATTTTAGCTGAGTATTGAAACAGTCCTAATTCATGTCACAGTCACATGTGAATAGCCAATATTTCCCTAATTCTTAAAAAGATTCTTGGATTTTAAGAAGTGTTAAATATGTATATGTTTTCTGTGTATGTGTAATTATATATAAAAATATATTAAATCATTAATTTGTACTGAAACGGTTTGATTCCATTACTGCACACAAAGTTCGTTCTTGCTCCGAAGCAAGTTGCTATATGGAACAAGTTGCTATATGGTACAGCATGGGAACACAGTCTCAGGCACAACAGAAACTTTCAGCAAATGGCTGCTTTCTTACTTACACAACACAAAGGGTATAAGAGAGCGGGGGAAGAGATCCCATTGTGGCTACTCTCCCAGGGAGGCCAACTGCTCTCCCCGGGAGGTTGGATGATGACAGCTGTGCATGCTCCACTTTGTGGCAGAGAGTAGAGATAGACCCTCTGCTGTTTGAGTGTTGAGTATTTATACAACCTGGGGTGGGAGGTGCTGCCACTGGAAATTTCTGCCCTGATAAGCATCTGGGCCTGTTTTTCCCCAATTTCTGGATTTGATAGTGTGTTAGTTAGATTCAGTTGTCAACTTGGCCAGGTGAGCATACCTAGTTCTGTTGCTGCGGACACAAGCCAATGGTATGTGAACCTCATCTGTTGCTAATTACATCTGCAGTCAGCTAGGAGGCGTGTCTGCTGCAATGAGTGATGTTTGACTTAATTGGCTGGTACTTAAAATGAGAGAACGCAATGTAGCACAGCCTAGCAGCTCGGCATTCCTCATCTCAGCACTAGCAGCTCAACCCAGGCCTTTGGAGATGCAGAAAGAAGTCACCCCGGGGAAAGTCAGGGGCCTGGAGAGAAGACCAGCAGAGACCATCCTGTGCCTTCCCACGTAAGAAAGAACCTCAGTGGAAAGTTAGCTGCCTTTCCTCTGAAGAACTAACAAAATAAATCCCCTTTTATTAAAAGCCAGTCCGTCTCTGGTGTGTTGCATTCCGGCAGCTAGCAAACTAGAACAGATAGTATGGCCTTTTCATTAGACCTAACATCTCCCCCAGGCTGTGATCTGCAGAATGGAAACTGAAGCATCTGCCCATAAATTGAGAAGGGGTAGGGCCCATTCCAATTTTGTATCTCTCTTCCACAGTGCAAACCCTGCTTTCCAACACTAATAAGACTACTTCTTTGCTCAGTCTTATAGTGCAAATGATACTGTTTGAAATTTGCTAGTACAAATCTGTTCCAGTTTGCTAGCTGCTGGAATGCAATATACCAGAAACAGAGTGGCTTTCAAAAGGGGGAATTTAATTAGTTGCTACTTTACAGTTCTAAGGCCAAGAAAATGTCCCAGTTAAAGCAAATCTATAGAAATGTCCAATTTAAGGCATCCAGGGAAAGATACCTTGATTCAAGAAGGCCAGTGAAGTTCAGGGTTTCTCTCTTACATGGAAGGGCACATGGCACACACAGCCAGAGTTTCTCTCTCATCTTGAAAGTTGAACACGGTCAGGTTTCCTCTCTCATCTGGAAGGGCACATGTTGAGCATGGCATCATCTGCTAGCTTCTTCTCCTGGCTTCCTGTTTCATGAAGCTCCCTGGGAGACATTTTCCTTCTTTATCTCCAAAGGTTGCTCGTTGGTAGACTCCCTCCTTCATGGTGCTGCAGCATTCTCTGCTCTCTCCAACTCTCCTCCATTTTCCAAAATGTTTCCTCTTTTATAGGACTCCAGAAATTTATCAAGACGCACCCAAATGGGTGGAGACATGTCCTCACCTAATCTAGCTTAACAACCACTCATGATTAAATCACGTCTCCAGGGAAATGATCTGATTACAGTTTCAAACCTACAGTATTGAATAGGGATTATTCTGTCTGTATGAAATGGGATTTAGATTAAAACATGGGTTTTCTAGTGGGCACACCTCCTTTCAAACCAGCACACCATAGTAGCAAACATACTAAGATTTGTTTGCACTTTTCTTTTCCTTAGGGTATAGGATTAAAATAATACAGTGTCTAGGGCAGGCCCCAGTGGCTCAGCAGGCAGAGTTCTCACCTGCCATGCTGGAGACACGGGTTCAATTCCTGGTCCCTGCCCATGCAGAAAAAGATTTTCTGCCTTGGATTATATCTGCCCCCCCCCACCCCGTTTTATTCATACAATTAGGTTCATTTGCTTATCCTTGCGTACAGTTTTAGTCCCTGCTGTCATCCTTTTTGTTTCAATTTTATATTTTAAATATATGGAACATAAATATGCTTTCAGAAGTCAAAACTATACAAACAGTGAACATATACTCAAAATTATCAATCCTTTCTTTTTCCCTTAACCTCTCCTCACCCCTGCTTTTTTATTTTTTTGCAAATAATCAATTTTCTTGTTTTCTGGTATTTTTATTTTCTGTGTGTTTCCCCCCTAAACAAACACTTTATGTATATTTTCTTATTTCCTCTTTCTTACATAAAAGGGGTATGTGTGTATTCCATTTGATATATCCTAGAAATCACTCCATATTGGCTTAAAAAGAGCTTTCTCATTCTTTTTTATAGCTGCATTGTATTCGGCTGCCTGTGTCATTGTTTATGAAGCCATTCTCCTATGTTTGAACATTTAGGGAGTTTCTGGTATTTTGCAGTTATAGATAATGCCATTTTACAGATTGTGTTTTCTTAAGAAATAATTCGTTTCCACTAGGTTTTAAAATTGGAGTATAGATAAGATTTTTTAAAGATTTCCTCTGTGTAAATAGATATTTTCTCCTTTGTCATTTTATTTTGTGTATTTATGTATTCTTTCTGTTTTGTCAGCATTTACATTCTATTCTTTTACCCATGTTCCCACCTTCTCTTAGCTCTGTAATTAAATGCTCACCATTACACCTTTTGCTAAAGCTTTCTCAGTTATCTCTTGGTTGGAGGAAGACTATTCTGTAGTAAATTCCTCAGGAAGGGCACAGTGTTTATATTTTCCCTGAAAGCTTGTATATTCACAAGTTAGGTTAGTTTTGTTTTGTTTTTCCTATCTAAATACTTGAAGGAAAGCTTGTCTCCCACATTCTTCCTTACATCTCTTAAACGCTTTCTTTGTATGTTGCTTTTGAAGTCTAATTGTCTTAGTTTTTATAGTACTTTGATTTATTTTCCAGTTATAGTACTTTGATTTATTTTCCTGTTAAACATCCTGGGGATGTTTTCTTTGTCTTTAAACTCTAATAGTTTTACCGGGATGTATCTCAAAATGGATTATTTATGTCAGATTTCTTAGGTATATGGTGGATTCTTTCAATATGGTAGTTTAGGTTTTCTCTTATTTCTGGAAAGATTTCTTGAACTATACTTTCAGACATTGATTCTGTTCTATTGTTTTTGTTTTCTTCTTCAAGACTTCAGTTATACATATCTTGGTTCTCTTGATATTTCAACCACTTTCTGTTGGCTCTTTTTACTGCTTTATCTCAGTCTCATTTTCTTATTTTCCTGCCTATCTTCTAAGTGTCTCTTAGTAGATTTTCACTCAAGTCCATTTTCCCTTGAGTGTTTTGCAATTTAAAAACAATTTCTGAGATGGCTTTGTTTTTTCCTTTCAATTTTCTTCTTCCATATCACATTTCTTCTTGGGTTTTTGTTCATTTCTGGTTTTAGTTTTTGGATTTTTCATTCTAGTTTAACTTTGTTTTTGTTTTTAATATCATCATCAAATACTTGTTTTCATATCTCCAAATATTTATTTGAAGGTAATTTAATTTTATGTATTACTTTACAGTAATTTTCTTCTACAGAAAAAATATTTTCATGGTTTTGTTGTTTTGTAGGAAGAATGTTCATCAGCTAAAATGTTATGATTTACATTTTTTTGCTTTCCTTCTTTTAGTAGCTTTATTTGGAGTTGGTTTAATCCTCTGACTATCAAATCCATCTCCCCCCCACTCTGTCTTCTTCCCCCCACCCCACCCCATCTCAATTCCTGGCATCTTGTAGATAGGTTTCCTAGTTCAGAATGCCTTCTTCTGTTAAAATAGTGATGTGTGTTTTTTAATGGATAATGGCTGAGGTGAGAGAGGAAGTAAGTAGGCAGAGATTTGTGTGGTTTTTTTCTCTTTGGTTTCTATCAGCTCCTTAATTTTCCTGCCATATTACTAAGGGACATGTCCCTCCTTTGTCTGTCTGTTGTATCCTCAGAAGCAGTGTTTGAGTTGCCCACTTTATTCCCTTTCTGTTTCCTTCTCTGTAGTTGCTGTTGTAAACTATCAATTTTGAGTGCCCAGTATTTTAGCATTTGATGTAGAACTTTCTTTTTCTGTGTCTGTGTTCTGTGGTTTCTTCTTCTCTTTTTCAGAGAATCTCTTAATCTTCCCTTAATTGTGCATTGCAACCACAGACTCTCAGAAGCGGTGGGAGCTTTGTTGGATTTTGCTGTTTATTTCTCAGTTTATAGGTAATTTGAAGTTTGTAGTATTTTGTCGCCTAGTAATGCTGAAACCATTGGTCATGTATGGTTTTATTTTCACTCCTTGTGATTTTATACTCTTCTTGGAGGATGTGGGGAAAGATTGGGATTGAAGCTGTTGCCATTATCCTCCTGACTCAGAAGTTCCGGAAGAGCTTTTTAAATAAGAGTTTAAAGACCTAGTCTTGGAGACTCTGATTCTATTGATATGGAGAGGGGCCTAAGGCTCTGTATATTTAAGTGTTTTAGACTTTTTGGTTACAAAGCCAAATTTTGGAGCTGCTTGCCTTAGACCAGGGTCCAGTATATTTTTTCTGTGATGGGCTAGATATTAAGTATTTTAAGCTTCTGGTTCTTTGTTACATATTTTTCTTCCACCACCACCACCCCAATCCTTTAAACATGTAAAAAAGATTCTTAGCCTTAGGCTTTGCCAAAAGAGGCTGTGGGTGATGATTTAGGAACCCCTGCAATTTCAAAAATCATATTTTTCAGTTTGACTGGAAAGTGAGTGTAATGTTTACCCTTTTTTTGAGATCCTGGAACAAGAAATGTATTTAATTCCTGAAGCTGCTTTGGATCTATTCAGGGATATAAATCAAGACATGGGTTGAGGTACAAAGTAAAAATTGTGGAAATGACAATATGAAACGGAAAATGTAATTGTAGGTGTTACCAGTCAGATAATTCAACAACAAAAGAACGTTGTGTAATCCTATAAAACACCTGATTTCACAAAACGCTTGATGAGTGCCTAGCATACAGGCTACCACAGTACTTAGCATGTAGTTTATATATATATTTGTGAATGAGGAGTCCTTGAAAAATAAATTATGAAAATCCTTCCAAACATTTAAATGTTAAAGAATTTATAGTAAAATTATTTAACTTTTGCATGGCTGAGATTCAGCTTTTCTGGCAGTATACAGTTTCAGTTGCTTCTTAAGGCAACTCTTAATTTGTGTTAATAAGACATATGTAAAATATCTTCCTATTTCCCATGGCCAGAGAGCATGTTCTTAGATTTAAAGCTGTTTTGTGTAAATGGATCATAGAAGGTGAGTGAGATCTTATGGTTTGAATGACCTCACCATCCTTATCAGTTCTAATGCCTGAGTAGTGCTATTAAACAGATTTCAAAGGCAAAATACTCATTTAAGGAGCAAAGAGACCATTCTTGAAAGGATAAATAGCATGAATAGCATAGAGGTGAGAATGAAGACTCATTAGCCAGTCAGGTCTCTGACTGATGTTTACTGACGGGTCCTTCTTCCCCAACCACTAGAAGAAAACAAGAAATGAAGGCCAAATGGCCACTTGTTTTTTTAAATGGCCCTTTTTGGCTTCTTTAGAGTCATGTTATTCAAGTCTTCTTTGACTTATTTCAGTAAAACGATTGATTTCCATTGTCCTATCACTGTGGTTTGAAGCAGGGCAGTCTGTTAGTCACTTTTATTTTTGGCAGCTTATCCTGTTTATCTTCAGCAACCACTGATCCAATCTGCATTTAATAGTCCCTTTACTCACAGACTCTTCTTGTTGGAAGCAGGGGTCAGTTATCAGGTTAGGTTTTTTTTTTTTTTTTTTTGATTCAGTGTCCTTGAATCCTCCTTCACTCTTTCGGAGATGTTATGATCTTCATTTCCTTGCCAAAAAAAGAAAAATGGACACACACAGTTTCAGCTTCATTCCCTCAGCCCCTCCCTCCATGGTTCATTTTTTCACAGAAGCCAGGGTGATCTTAAAGCATAAATCAGATTGTATCACATTGTAATTAAAATAATATCCTAAGCCCTTGCCGTGGCCTGCAAAGCCCTCAATAGCTGACTTCTTGTCCAGCTCTCCAACTCATGGCCTGCTGTTCTCCACCTTGTCCTCCATGCATCAGCCACACTGATCTTCTTTTTGCCTCATTTGAACTTTTCGGGCACGTTCTACCAGGGATGCTATTCCTCCAAATCTTCTTGAAACTGTCTATCACAGTGTAGGAGACTCTGAAGTTGCCTCAGATAACGACATCTGACATATCAGAGACATTCATTTACTCCAATTCCTGAACCATCCTCACTAAAGTAGTGCCCCTGCCTTGCACACTTGTTCCTTATTTTAAGTATTTATCACTCTTAGAAAGTGAATTATATGGGGGAAACAGAGTTAGAATTCAGGGTTCATTAGGGACACTGCCACGTTCATCACTGCGTCCACCTTGGTTCATTGTTCCTGGTACACGATAGGTGCTCATTTTGAGAAATGATTGAAAGTTTTTGCTAATTGTATGACTTTTATTTCAATTATAATCTCTTACATTAGTGGTAGATTATGAACAGTGGTTTAATTCCTCCACCCCCACTCCACTACTTTCAGTAGACTTTAAGGGCTAGTTTGGCTGAACTTGAAAAGGTACCTGGTGCTACCTGTTACTTGCTTTGAGTATCCCTGATCCTAGATTGTAGAAGTAAAGTTTTGTTGAAAGAGGAAGATTGCAACATTGTCAGTATATAATAATGACTGTAACTGGGAGAATTGTCTGTAATCAGTTACTTTTTAAAAATTTTTGAGGTTCAGTTCCACCAGTTAGCTAACGAAGAGTTGCATTTACCTGAGCTTTTGTTTGATTTCCGGAAGAAAAATGGAAAATGTTTTTTGTGTTTTCCCACAGAGCATCTGAATTTAGATTTCTATAGAAGAAAATTTACCCTGAAGTTACCTTAAGCATTGACACACACCAAAAATGGAGCTGTTTTTTTTTTGGGGGGGGTGGGATTTAAATCTTGTACCCGATATCCCCTTTCCCAGAAATATATAACCCATGTACTTCTAAAACTGGTCACGTTACATCAGTATCAAAAACCTATTGGGGCAAATATTGTTTATCTTAATTAGTTTCTTCAGGAAACTTTGAAGATGTACTTCTGCCTTCTTTACTTCTGAAGTTAATGCTTGTAGGTGGGGTTAGGTTGAGTCTGTAGTGAACTAAAAAACCCCTAGAGTTTTTATTATTATTTTTTTTTATTTTAAGTTGTCTTTCCATTCTCCACTTAGACTTTTTTCCTCTTAAGAACTCTAAATACAGTTTTGTATTTGTAAAATTTTGTCCTTTTCTTTTTTTGGCCCACTTTTTGAACACGTAATCTGCCATCTGAGCGCTCCCTAATTGTGGTATTTGAAATTGTCTTTTTTGTCTTCATTTAGTTGCTTGTTAAAAACTGAACAGGATGAGCCAATAATTGAATTTGATGTTCCGCTACTGATGAAATTTTCAAAGTCACACCTAATTTTCTGGTATTATAGAGAAGAAGAAATGAATACTGGTAAGGTTTGTTATTAGGAATAAGCAAGTGAGGAAAGAGTTGAAAAGGAAATGTTCATGTAAGTAATTTCAACGAAACTATTACTTCCCAAAGTAGTTTTCCTTTAAAGATAATAGAGGAGGATGCAGAGTATATTTGTTCTGTGGGATTTTTCTGTCTTAAAATTAGTAAAGCATAAGTTTCATTTATAAGTCTGTCTTGTGTTCTTCCATTTAAAATATATTGAATCAGGTATTGCCATTAGTGAGTTAAGAGGAGACTACTTGAAGGATATATTAATCTCAGTTGGAAACTATTCCTTAAAATGCTCATTAGTGTGCTGGTAGAAAGATTTGGGGAGGGTATAATCACTGCCTCCTACTTCCCAGCACACAATTGAAATTAAGCTCCTGTGGATAAATCACTCAAAACAGCTGGGCTCTGCATAGGAGTGCTTCAGAAGCTGGCCCCTGAATCCATGTAAAATCCAAGATGTTTAATATCCTACAGGGTCCATATTCAGTATCATTTGGCGGTGATAAAGGAAGCATCTATCTGCTGGCCTTTGTATAGTGCCAAGTGTATGTCTTGGCACTAGATGAAGTAGTTAATCTTCAAAATTGTGAAATGCTTTTCAGAGTATAGCACTGTGATTGGCTTGTTTTGTTGTGAGAGACTTCTGGAGATTTTTTCCTGTTTTATCAGAGTAATAACTAGTGATTGAATCATATGAAAAATTTTAATAGTAATAAAATTGAGTTGTAGGGGTCACTTTTTTGGAATGCAGTTTCAGTTTCTTAGCTGCTAAAACAGATTCCATATAATGGATTCATTTAACAACAGGAATTTTTTTATCTCATGGTTTCAGAGGCCAGAAGGCTTGCTTTAACCATTGGGGGTGGCTACCTCTGGCTACCTGGCAGTCTTTGGGGTTCCTTGGCTTTCTATCACATGGCATGCACTTGGCGGCACCTTCACCTAGTTCTTCCCGGTTGTGTTGACCTTTTTCCAGGTCCAATTTCTTTTGCTTATGAGAACCTATAAGGACTTCAGCCATACTGGGCATAACTTCAATAATATCTTCAAACCCATTAACAGATGCCTTCATATCCCCAGGATTTCAACCAATACTAAAAGCGCTTCATTGCTTTAATTGTAAGTTATGTAATAGCAAATATTGAGGTGTGTGCAAATATTGTACTTGCATATTTTTTTCTAGCATTGCAGTAAAACAGTACCTTTGTTCATTCCGCAATTACTTGTGTCTACCTTGTGCCAGATCACATACTGCTCTCTAAGGATAAAATAAAAAAGGCTATTAATATAGCAATAACACAAATATCCTCAAAGTTCAGAATAATGTTTTTTTAAAGAATGCATAACAATGTTGCCTTCAGAAAACAAATATCATCCTTAAGAATAGATGAATTAACCTCCCTTGAATATTTTGACTGAAAGAAATTGCCATTTAGGTAGTATGATGATTCCCTTTGTACTGTTACATATGTCTTACAAAAAACATTGACATAAGCTTAATCTCTAGAACAAATAGTTTTTCTAGCCCATTTTTAATGAAGAATTCTGTTCTTATAAACTGGGCCGAACCTTTTCTGTTTTTTAGCCTCTTTGTATTTCATTAATCTCATATTATGCTTTTCACATAATAGTCTTCAGTAAATGATGGTAATGAAAATTCCCGATTTCATAAACATAGCAACCTTCAGAATTAAAATTGCCAGGATTTTAGTGTACAGTTTCCTAATGCGTAACAACCTTCCTGCCCTCCTCATTCAGTTTCTAGGATACATGCCTGGCTTTATAGATTTTGTTTTTCTTAGCATATGACAATTTCAAGAACTCAGATATCTGATTCAAGTAAGTACACTTTCTATAATAGCCAGTTTTTCCGGTTATATGTTTCCAGCAATTATGTATTTCCAGTTACGTGTTTTACTTCACATATACCTGATAAGCTATTTTTTTATGAATTATGTTTTTAACTTTAAGTTCCACTTTTCCAAATAGGTGATCATCTCCAAAGGGTGAATTGCCATGTTTCCATGTACATATATGCAAAGACAGTAAGGGAGGAGTGATAAGGAGAGACCTTATTGCCTAGATGTGAATCCCAGTTCTCCTCCTTTAATAGTTGTATGACCATGAGCAAATGACTTAATCTGCTTTGCTTCAGTTTTCTCACCTGTAAAGTGGAAAGTAATAGTATCAGCCTCATACGGTCATAGTACACACTGTGTAAATGTTAGCTGCTATTATTGTTACCATCCTCATAATTATTCACTTTATATAAAATCGATAGTACAGTACTTTCTGTATAGTAAGCATTTGGAATTGGGTGATTTTTCCTTATATTTGTCAACATTCCAAAGCCGTGTAGTTCTTTTAATTGTGTTTGCTGTTGTAGCACACTTTCAAATGATTTGCTTCAAATGCTACCTTATGGCCAGAGGTTTCCCACTTGCGCATGCCTGTCTTTCCCCAAATATCCTGTGTTCAAAAATTGTCTCTTGTGGCCAATTCCAAAACAATTAGTCACACTGTTTTGAACCCTGTATGAGTTTAATGCCTGCTCTTTATTTTCCCTCTTACTGAACTATGACTAACCAAAGGTTAAAAAAGAATCAACTGACATATGCTTACCACAATTGTAATTAAATAACAGAATAATTAATAGCTTTGTGTATATGTGTATCCTCTAAAAGAATATCATCTCTGTGGGGACAGAAGCTGCTCACCACTCCTGTCTTGTTCACCACTGTGTTCTCAACACCTAGTGTTCAAGTACTCCTTGAATGAAGAAATAATGTTTGATTGCTTCTCTTTTCATGCTAAGAGACTAAAAGTAATTGTACATGGATAATGTGATTCCACCCCTTCAGAAACACATAGGTTATTGAGAGAAATAAAAAATAACAGATTTGAAGACTCAGAAAAACCCAACTTTAAATGCCAGAATAAATGAGTAACTAACTCTAAGCTGTTACCTATTCTTTACCTCCTGATTATGTTTCGGAGAGGATGGTCAGCTCATGCTAGCTATGATATCCACTATACCACTTATGCCATTTTCAAATAATCTATCTTTCTTACCTCATTTAGAAGTAACCAGTCATGGCTAATATGTATAAGACGAAGGCTATACATATTATGTTCTTATCAAGAAGATGGAAATTCTTAATGTTTAAATTTAAATTGTGCATAATAAAAAACAAAATCCAACAACCTCAGAGGGAGAAATTTTGTAATCTTGTAAAAAAGATATTCTACAAGACATCACACTCATTTTATTTTAATCCTCAAGAAACTTTGAGGGATTGAATCATGTCTCCCACAAAGACAAATTCAAATCCTAACGGCTGGTTTTGTGTGTGTGAGCTGATTTGTAACTGGGATCTTCAAAGATGCTGTTAAGATAAGGCCAAACTGATTGAGGGTGGGCCTTAATCCAGTATGACCACAATCCTTATAAGCAAAGAAAATTTGGACACACAGGAGTAAGGGGGACAGAGGAGACACAGACTGATATGTCATGGAGGCAAGGATTGAATTATTGACTTCTGGCAGGCCACCACCAGAATGCTACACGCTCAGAAAACATGGCTTTCATTTTGGACTTCTAGTCTCTAAAACTCTGAGATAATACATTCCTTTCATTTCAGCTACTACTTTGTATTTGTTATACTAGCCCTGGCAAACCTAAGACAGGGATTGATAGCAACACAGCTAATATTTTATTTATAGACAGGGGGTATAAGTCTTATATATGATAGGTTCTGAAATTATTTGTGGTTTTGGAAGGAATAGACAGCAAAGATGAATGGGATAAGGTTGAGAAGGAAGAGGAACTCTGAAAACTGATTGGTTATTGGGGAGAGAGATCTTGAGTTTTTGAGCTTACATGGTGGATACTTTGAAATAGGAAAGAGTAGAGCAGTGTTTCCTAAAGTGTTCTGTGAAACACTGGTTCCAAGAGATAATAATAGGTGCTCTATGAAAAAGAGTAGTTAAAAATAAGTTCAGGAATTGCTATATGTTATGTTTCTTTTTTGTAGATTCACAAATGTGCAAGACTATGAAAAGCCCCTGGCAGAAGAGAACTGTTTAACTGTGCTGAGCATAAAACACCTTTCTTGCAGTATAACTATTAACATATTGTGAGTCTTTCATAGGACATAAGTTTGGAAAAGGCTAGTACAGAAATTTGGGGACTGGGAGTAAGAATGGAGTTTTTGGTTTTGAACTTGAGTTTAGAACTAAAAATTAGAAATTATGATCAAGGTTTTGGAGATGAGACAAATGAGACTTGGAGGGAATATCTTAGTAGGTCAACTAAGTGGAAGCAAGAAAAATATTTTAAAAAGGAAAATACTAATATTGGTTGTAATCCTGAACCCAAGACTATTGAGTTTCATATGGGTCTTTCCTATATTAGGTACAGCTTTTCAAGACCTCGAGTGTATAGAGATAACACACTAGACTCACTGTAGTCAGGTAGTGAGGAGTACAGTTGGCAATCTAAAAATCTGTCATCATAATCGTGGGTACTGTTTAGCTAAGAGTAGAGGACCCCCGGGCTGAACATTGCTTGGGTCAGAGAGAGGCAGAAAGAAAGTCTGTGGGGGAGTCATTCAAAGACATGGAGGAGAAATGCTCAGCAAAGTAGATGTGAAACTAAATATTGCGAAGGGAGCAAGAAGAGGAGTGTTTCACAAGATAAACAGCCATGGGTGCTAGGTAATGAAGGAGTATAAGATCATTGAGTCTAAGCTCTTTATTTCATACGTGAGAAAAATGAAATGGAAGGAGATAGTTCATTAAATGTTAGCACAGCAGAGTCAGGATTAGAATTTTGTCCCTTCATTGTCAACATTTTTTTTCTTTTTGTACTCAAGAGGTTTAAAAAGGATGCTACTACGTAGTAATGTGTCATGTTGAGGTATCTCTTCCTCTGGAGGAAAGGGTACTTGGAGTTTCACTGGATAGGGATTTTATGACCGTAGGGATTTTACTTTGGTAAAGTAACTTGCAGACTTTGAAATCCAGCTCATCCATGCTGCAGTAATCGATTTTTGGCTCATATTAACAAAACTCATGAGATTGATGTTAAATCAGAATGCAGCTTTATTAATTTTTAGTAAGAAATATAACTGCTCTGGGAAACACTTTCAGTTCCTGGCTAGCACATTCTCTTTCCCATAGATTTGCCACATGGGAAAACAGATTAGAATTAGAAGGTTGCTTAGTGAGTATGTAGGCAGGACAAGTGGTATAGTATGTTTGGAATGTATAATGTAGTCAGGCTATTCTTAACCTCTCAAAGACCAGTTACCTTCATTTAACAATTGGGGGGTGATAACAGACCTTGCTAATAGAGTTTTGGAAGGATTAGGTAAGGTGATCCATGTAGAGTGTATTGTAAATTGCTTTGCACAGTATCTGGCACAGGTGTCCTATTCATAACTGGTAGCTGCTATCAACATTATAATTCTCTACACAAATACTACTAAATAAGCATCTGTGGGCTTACAGTACTCACTTTGCTGAATGTTGTTTGAATGAGAATGGCCAGATTTTCTTATGTCTGATGGCTTATCCTGGGGCTGCGCTTTCATGGTTGACCAGCTTGTTTCTGTTATATGTTTTGTTTTGTTTTTTTCTTTCTGTTAAATTGATTTATTCAATCTAGCTAATGTCAGGTCTTGAGTCCTGGATTCCATTCTGCGCTATATTGGTGACTTTTGGGTGATTATTATGTTGAACCGTAGGGAATTGCTGGTATTTTTACTGGGTTTTGACCAACAGAAAGGCAGTCATATGGTTTAATTTATTGATTTAAAAGTTTAATTCCTCCCAGATGGCCCCAATAGTTCCTATTAAGAGAGGCTAAGTTTGATGAGGAGTTAGGAAGGCTTTCCTTTAGATGCAACGGACTGCACCATTATACTTTTCTTTCCCTTGGCCAAGTTTTGAGACAGTTCCTTTAGTATATGTTTGCATGTGTCTTCTGTGTAGTGTATCTTTTTTTACCTTTTCTCTTTACATTTAGGCTCTATTGCTCAGACCAGTGTCAAACATATGAATGATGGATTTGTTATTACCTTGGTTGTTAATTTAAGCTATGCATTTATTAACAAAAAAAATCTGATTATTAAGTCAGTGTTTGCTGTTCAGTGTGCATTCTGTGTATATATTCTAGATCATAGGCATTAACTTTATAATGTTCACAATTTTGCTAAGAGGCACAAAAGGAATATAAGTTGTGACTGCTGTTCATAGGAAGCTTAAATTGTATTTGAGAGAATATACATTTTTAAGATACCCTCCTGTGATACAAATAGATGTGTTTTCATGGTAGTATTGGCTTTTTACTAGTCCTCCTTGTTTCCCGTGTGTTCAGCTATATCAGATTATCAATCAGAGTTCTGTACTTTGGGCCCCTTCCCACTCCTGCCCCACTCCATCTCAGTTTATGTGAATCACAGACAGTGAAGCCTTTTTTGAAGCCACACCTGTTTTATCACTTACTCCTTTGTGTTCCCCATACTTTTAATGATACTCTTTACAGGACTTTCTTGTACTTGTAAACTTGTCTTTCTCCCTCATTTAGGCTGTGTAAACTTCCTGAAGACAGAACCTTTGACTGACATAGATGTGTTAGGGACTGATAGGAACTTTGAAGAACAGCAAGTTTGGGAGAGACAGTGTAAAGTTAAGTGTTGGAGATTGTGTATGAGGTACTGTGAGACGTTCATGTCTATTAACAGTTGAAAACATGGGCCTTGAGCTTGATCAAGATTCTAGATACAGGTCATGGTGTGGTATAAGTTGCCAAGAGAGAAAGCTGTAGGGAAGGGAGGTCTGCAGATAGATCCCTAGGTAGTATCATTATTTAAGGTGTAGGAAAGTTTTAAAAGGCAATGAATTCAGGCAGAGGAGGATTATTTAGAGACGTAGAACTGTCGGATGCAAAAATATAGAGGAGATGGGGGTCCAAGGGGGTGGTTCAGTGGTAAAATTCTCACCTACCATGTGGAAGACCCAGGTTTGTGTCCTGTTCTGTGCACTTCCCGAAAAACAAACTAGCAAAACAAACAAACAAAAAATTCAACAAATGGTGCTGCAATAACAGGATATTCACATAGAAAAAGGAAACATAATGATATGTGACCCTGCCATACAGCATACAAAATATATATATAGAGAGAGAGAGGGAGGAAGGGAAGGAGGGAGGGAGGGAAGGAAGGAAGGAAAGAAGGAAGGAAGGAAGGAGAGAGAGAAGGATGAGGGACTGAGAAAAAGCCTGAGATCATTAACGGCTGCAGAGAATGATCTCAGTAGTGTAAGGATGGATCAGGCTTGTTAACAGTCAGGGTGAAAGTGGGTGATCAGGAAGAAGCATTGAGAATAGACCTTTTTTTTAAAGAGGTGTAGTAAAGGAAAGGGGAAGGCTGATAACTTGGGTAGTTAACAATACAGGAGAAGCTTGTTTTTCTTTGGGGGGGGGGGAGGGAACTTTCGTTTCCTAGGCTGCTGGAAGCAGATACCATGAAATGGTTTGGCTTGAACAATTGGAAATTTATTCGCTTACAGTTTTGAGGCTGAGAAAATATCCAAATCAAGGCATCAAGGCGATGCTTTCTTCCTGACCAGCTGCCCGCGATCCTTGGCTCATCTGCCACTTGGCAAGGCCCATGGCCATGTCTCTTGGTCGCTCCCATCTCTTCTAGGTTTCCTTGTTTTCAACTTCTTGCTTCCATGGCTTTCCTTTTTTTCTCTCTCTATTAATTCTGTTTGTAAAGGATTCCAGTAAGGGGGTTGAGTCCCATCCTGAATGAGATGGGTTACATGTTGACTGAAATAATCATATCAAAAAATCTTTTTAATACTTTTTCACCAGTTGTAACCAAGGTAACTACTGTTTAAAAAATTAGTACAATTTTTAAAAAGTGCTGACATCAGTTATAAATGTTCCATGCCAAAAGAGCCTACTTACGATGGGTTTATACCACCAGGAATGGATTAGGTTTAAGAACATGTTTTTCCAGGGTACACACAGCTTCAAATCACCATGGGAGAGTTGGGGGGGAGTTTTTATGTGGTAGATTGGATCTGAGTATTGTTAGGATAAATGAAGCAATCAATAGAAAAGGGGAGATTGAAGCTGAGATGATGGTGGCTTGCCGTGGTAGTCAAGGAAGTAAGGTCTGGAAGCAGATTTGAGTAGCCTGGGTAGAGATGAGAGCTGGAATAATTTAGGAAAGGCTTGGAATAGAAAGAACATGCTAGAGAGTTAGAGATAAATCCATGGGTTGTGTATGACTGAGAAAAATAAGTTTCTAATGGAACTAACAACTCGGTTTTAGCAGTTTACTGGTGTTGCTCAACCAGTTGGTTTGTCTATTCAGGGATAGCTCATTAACCAGATGGGTAAAGTTAGGAGGATAAAAGAACAAGGGAGAGCTAATAAGAGCAAAATTAGAGTTGCTGCCAATTGGAAAGTTCACTTTTTTAGTGAGGCAAGTGTGATTAAAAGGGTCTTGCCAGCCTTTGAGCCTGGAGGTCAAATCATATTACCAAGATTCAGTGTATGGGAGGCCACTGTGGCTCTGCAGGCAGAGTTCTCACATGCCAGGTTCGATTCCCAGTGCTTGCCCATGCAAAAAAAGAAAAATTCAATGTAAGTGGGGAAGAAATAATGGTAAATAAGTTTTGTCTAGAGAGGAAATCTTGAAAATAGAACAATTCCAAGAGATGATGGCTTCTTCATGTGTGGCTCCATATTTGAATAATAGTCACACAATACAAAGTAAAGTCTTGGAATGAAGTAAGGACCTATGTGAAACCAGAGAGTTTGAGGGATCATCAGCATAATGTGGGGAAGTAGTTATGGTTCAACATATCTCTAATGTCCATATTCTTTGCACTTTGGTGAATTAACCGTAAATCAGATTCTTGCCTAAGAATCTTAAAACATAAGCTTACCTTTCTTTTCAGGAAGATTCTTTGCATGTGTTGCAAAATTGAGTATTGATTTAATTGAGGTGTTCTTTAATAAGCTTAGTTGGACATTGCAAAAGACCATCAATTATCAAACCATATAAATACAGAAAAAGGAAGTAAAGAAATGGAAAAATATCTTTTACCCTCAGTTCCTCTGTTTAGCTGTTCAAATACTGGAATAAATCATCCTTGAAATCTAGAGTTTTAAATTAAGAAAACAGAAAGCTCATGTTAAATTTACAGATAAGAATTATGCCTACTTAAATAATGCCAACTTTATTTTTATAAGCATGTTCGGTCACATAATGAGCATCCTGTTTCCTTAAGCATTTAAGCATAGGTTCTTGTGAACTGACAGGATAGAAGCTCTTAAGAACTGAGTAGGCTGATGGAGCAGCTGGTATGACATTCAAGTGTTCATATTGCCTTCTAGCTCCTGAACAGAAGGAGAAAAACACTGTTTAATTTAGAAATCTTGTCCTTGAGTATAGCTGAAATTCTCAACACCAGTGAGACTAGGAAATGATAGAACATTTGGTGCTCATATTTAACTGGAGATATAATATGTTCTTATATTTAGTGGTAAACTGCATAAGGTTATATAAAATAACTTCCCTAGTTTTTGAGTTTTTCAAAGGCTTACCTTTTACTAGGAAACTATTACTGTAAAGGTGCAAACGTCCTAAAATACCTAAAGAGAATAATGGAACAGGAGAAAATGAAGTATAGTTTATTTGAGGGGAGCGCAGAAGGCATCTAAGTTATAGTGCTCTGTTAAGTTTGTTAAAATTAATACTTTTAGGTGTTTAAAATGATCTTATATGTTCAAAATGTGGGAATGTGAGTCTCCTCATTTTTACTTTGAATGAAGGAAATTATTAGCAATCTTTGTGTAATAGGACAATATGAATATATTTGGATTTAAAAATCAAAACTATTCAAAATAACAGCTCACAGAATATTTTCAGAATGTGGTGTGCTTTCAATTATCCTGCAGATTAAGAATAACATAATAAAGAACTATGAGTAATTTGCTTATATTGTTAGTAAGAAACTTGGATTAGGATGATGATTTAACAGTTTTGTTCCCTAGTCACAGTTCAAGCCACGTTGTCTACAATAGTGGTTCACCAAATCAGTAGTATCAGCATCACCATCACCTGGGAAATAGTTAGAAATATAAATTCTCAGAGCCCACCCCAGACCTACTGAATTAAAACTGTGTTAGTAGGGCCCAGCAATCTGTTTTGTGTTGTGTTTTGTTTTGTTTTTTAACATTTTTATTGTGAAATATATATTCAAAAAAGCAATAAATTTCAAAGTACATTGTAACAAGTAGTTATAAAACAGATTTCAGAGTTTGGTATGGGCTACAGTTCCACAATTTAAAATTTTTCCTTCTAGCTGTTCCAAAACATTGGAGACTGAAAGATATATCAGTATAATGATTCAGCAGTCATACTCTTTTGCTAAATCCTGTCTTCTCTCTTATAACTCCTTCATCTTCTTTAATCTTTCTCCCAGTCTTAGGGGCATTTGGGTTATGCCCATTCCAACTTTTTCATGTTGGAAAGGGGTGTTAATAATATGGGATAGGAGAATGGAACTAGTTGATGTTCTGAAGAGGCTGGTCCCTCTGGGTTTCAGGACTTATCTGGCCTAGGAACCTATCTGGAGGTTGTAGGTTTCTGAAACATCATTTTAGTGTGTGAAACTTTTGTTGACTCTGATAAAGCCCTAGATATTCTTTAGGGCAGGAGTGGTTTTGGCATGCCATGATAAGTAGCAATATCTAGCTGAAGCTTGCAGGAGAATAGCCTCTTGGCTCTATTTGAATCCTCTCAGCTACTGATACCTTATTTGATAAGTTATAATTCTTTTCCTCTTTTGCTCAGGAAGGCGTTGTAGTTCCCAGGGTGCCAGGGCCAAGCTCATCCCTGGGAGTTATATCCCCCATTTGCAAGGAGACTTTCACCCCTGGATGTCAGTTCCCATGCAGGGGGGAGGTTAACGATTTTACTTGCAGAGTTGGGCTTAGAGAGAGACCACCTCTGAGGGGTGTCCTGTGGAAGTTACTCTTAGGCATAAATATAGGTAGGCTTAGCTTTTCCACTACATAAATAAGCTTCACAAAAGCAGCCTCAAGATCAAGGGCTTGGCCTATTGACTTGGGAGTCCCTAACGTTTGAGATAATATCAGGGTCTCCCTGGTGGCCCAGCAGTCTGTTTTAACAAGCTCTTCAGGTAACTCTGATCACTGTGAAGTTCGAGAAACACTAATCTACAATATATATAATTAATATATAAATGATTTTAATAATCCAGGATGAGACACAGCACTTTTAAATTTATTCTGCCTGTGACAGATTCAGAGGGATTAGGTTTTTTGACTCTGTATATGCAACTTTGCAAAAAATTAGGCCAGCTACTCAAGAGATACAGGTGTCATGAATAAGCTGATTTGACCATAAAGCAAAAATCTCTATAGTGAACTTCAAGATACTGTATTTGGAATTATTCACATTAAATTTTTATCACATACTCTGCTTAAGTATATTGTGGGCATAAATAATCTGAGTTGGGTGACAGTCATCCAAAATGAGAGTAATTATTTTATAGCAACAGGAAAGGGGTTAAATCACCATTTTAGAGAAACTGTTCTGCTTTGGACTGGCATATTTCTTTATAAACTAAAGGCTGTGGTGAATAGAAGTTGTGTTTGGGACTGGGATAATGAAACTAGGTGTTTTTTCACACTTTCACTGAGCCAGACTGCTATAGTGTGGTTTCATTATTTTAATTGAATTGTGAAATTCTGAAATCTGAGGGGAAAAAAACATAAATAAAGCTTATAAATTCCTGTGCAAATAAATTTTGCTGTTATCTATATACTGATCTCATTCTCTCTGAATGAAAACAATTATGATACTGAATGTGCTCTTTAGAATTCCAATGCCACCTGCCACCCAACCCTTCCCTTGATAATTACTGATTAAAGATGTAGAACTGGTAGTGGAAAGTGAGAACCAGCAGCCAGAGATGGCATTCGGAGGGAAGAGGTACTGGGAGCAGAGAAGAGGAAGACAACAGAATATTTCAAGAGTGATGGAATGATTAGCCGTAGCAAAGGTTACCAATAGGTCAGGTAAGAGGGACTAAACGTGTCCATTAGATTTAGCAAGAAGAGGAGACAGTGGTCACATTGAGTAATTTCAGTGCAACAAGGGAGAAGAAAGATTGCAATGGGTTAAGCTGTGAATAATAAAGTAGAATCAGCTAGCTTCATTCAGAGAGGATGATAGCTGGCTGTGGAGTTCAGGATTTTCTAACCAAATAGTTCACTTTAAAATGGTTAAATTTATGTTATGTGAATTTCACTTCAGTCAATTGAAAATAAGAAAGAAAGAAAGAAAAAAAAAGAATGGTACAACTCCTGCCTTCAGTTCACAGTTCATTAGGGAAGATAAACAAGTAAACAAATCTTTGCAACTGTGTGATAAGAGCTATCATAGAAGTAAGAACAAAGTAGTACTTCCATTATTCTAATCTACTTGTTTTCCCCCTGAGAGATTTGCTAAAGTAGTCAGGCTGAATTTGTAACTGTCAGCACCTGTGACTTGCTCTTCAACATACAGTATTTAGTCTCTGCCTCTGGTAGAGTCTAATAGATAAATAAATTATTGAGGGTTGAGACTGATTTTCCCACCACAAACACAAGAATGGTATTAATTAATCTCTTCAGTCTAATAAATCAGGCATTGTAGACAGTGTTTATTTTCTGCTTTTTCAGTTCTATAAAATTATAATCCTGTTTGGTGAATTTACTGTTGTTTATATATATCATTGTTTACTCACCTGATGTAATTACTTTTCTAAACAAACTTTATAGGCTTTATGTTCTTTTATACAAGTGTATTTGTTTTCTTTTAGCCATCTTAAAAGTGAAAATTGTGAGTTCACTATATTAAAATTGAAGTCTTCCCTTGTTCTTTGGAGTGTTGTAATAAAACATTGTGAACATACCTAATTTTCTAAATGAAACTATCATTCATGATCTTGATACATACAGTATTAGATCATCACACACATCAGTATTTTGTACTTGGAAATTTACCATCAATTACTGTTTTCTGTTAAAACTCGTCGAAAGTTACTGCTGGGAGATTTCAAATTTTTGGGATTTGAATCAGGTAAAAAGTTTTTTTGGTTTCTACAGAAAGTGACTATATAAGAAAATTGATAGAGCATACTGCTTCTCGCTAAAATGTGCAACTCAAAAATGAATAAGGCATGTTTTTTGCCTTAGAGTAAATTTTTAGTATAATGAACCTTAAATTTAGTCATAATTATGTAATAATTATACAGTCCGTCCCCCTTCTATGGATTTTGGGTTGACACAATGGCACTTGTCACTGCTGGCATCTAGAAGGGTAGAGTGGATCAGGACCAGATTTTCTAATTGTTGAATTAGTGCTCGCTGCTATTGAAGAAAGTGTCCACCAGAAATGCCAGTAGCAATCTCAGTGAAAAACAGCTTTAAAGACTAGTTATCCCTCTTTCCACAACTGCCTGTCTATGGGCAAAGGAAGTTGAATTGATTTTTATGTAAAAAATAAAAACAAGAAACAGCAGCTATGAAAATGGAGGTCTCTTGAGTGTTGGTTTTTTTTTTTTTTTTTTTTTTTTTTTGAAAGGCTATAGTCAAAGTTTATCTTTTAGCCTGTTGTCAGTCAAATAGTTTGTCTGGGTTCCATTACCCATTTTGAAGTGCAGTGCCAATTATTTGTTCCCTTACGGTAGCATTCTTAAAACCTATACATTGTTATATTTTATCCCATGATTTAAATTTTGGACTTTTAATGATTTTTGTGTGTGTTGTTTGCTTTCTTTTCTTCTAAGCATCTTTGTCCTTTTCAGAAGTAGGTGAGTATGAATGTTTGATGTCCATGGCTATAAAATGAACAATTGTATTTGATCTCCAACATCCCTTTCACCTTTTAAAACTATGCGTCTTTCCTTTGTAACCATATTTAACAGAATGATGGGTTTTTTTTTTGTAATGACTATGGTATTTTATTTTTATTTAGATTTAGCAACTTTAAAAAATGAATACTTACTCCAAAAAGTTAGTAATGACTCTGATTAAGGAATCATAGTACTATATTTGGCCTCCAGTACTACACAGACCATGCATAATCATATTCTTGCTTACAAATGACAGAATTTCAGGTATTGGACAATGACCTCTTGAGTCATTCTTCCCTGGGCTAAGTTCCTTTTGCAATTATTGGATGGATTGGTTTCCTGACTCTTCAGCAATCTCTTTATTCGTATCTGTTTTGCCATGTATCTTTCACATTTGGGTATAGCAATTCAGACCTGATCAGTGCAAAGTCCAGTGGGCCTGTCATCTATAATATAAATAGAACTTGTTGCCTCTCTTTGAGATTAATGACAAGTTTTAGCTGTATGACAGATCTTCATTTATATTAAAGACATTCATCATGATTCTTTTTTCCTCTAGATTTTATAATCTTATTTCTTTAAACATTCTTCCATTGAAATGACTTTGGGGTCCTCATCTGGTTTATTTTCTCCAAAATGCATTTATTTGTAAATATCCTTCATTAATAACTGTAATAATAACTGACATGTATTAACCATCAACCACTTACTGTGTTCCAGGCTAACTTCAAAATGCTTTACATGGATTAACACATTTAAAGAAGTGATTATATCTTTATTTTACAGATGAGCCCCTGTACGTAGCAGGTGTGTTTGTCCAAGGTTAAAGTAGCATAGGACTCTCACCTCCCTTTGCTAGTGATTAAGCTCCTGTCTTTGCTGTCTAAGAAGATATTCACTTTGGGGGTGGGGAAAGAAGAACATCATGCAATTAATGCATATTGAGGTTTCAATAAACTGAATCCTTGTCTTTGCATATTATTTTCTATATATTACACTTGTACACTGTTTTTTAGAATTAAATGTAGGAGGCCATGCTTTTTTTCCCACCTGTCTGTCTGAATTCTAATTCTATATCTAATGTATTGGCTGACTACATGTCATTTACAGATTGGGTAAACATAACTTCTATGTTTTCAGATTGCTAACAAAAGTGTAGAAGAGTTTGGGAATTAGGAACCAATAATACATTAAAAACACACACACCTCTTTCCATGTTGTTCCTCTTATAACTAATGCACCAAATATACTAGTATATATTTTTAGCTGTCCTGCGGGAGTATCATGTAGCTGTATAATTATTTTTTATAACTCAATATTTCATCCCATAATTTGGTACCATTCCCCTATATTTCTTTTAGTTTTTCTAATATGGAGCCTAAACATTTATACAACTTTTCCGTATCTATAGAAATCACCTGACCTTGTGAAAGAAGGAATTGAAATTGTATTATTAACAAAGCTATTTCCTATGAACTCTGCGTATTACTTGGACTTCAGAGTCATCCTTTTGTCGTCTTTTTGGGCTCCTCTCCATTCACAGTTAAGTTATTTGTCGTTAGGAATCAATCTTATTCTCTTCTTCAAAAATTGTAACTATTTTTGCCCAACTCTAGTCTTCACCTTTCTCTGTCTTTTTTTGTAATACCTCAAAGACTGAACAATAGTGTGATCAGAGAGATCCTCTTGGGATTCTAGGTTCACTTGAGCTTCCACTTACCAACTTTTCTTCTTAATCTTTTGAAACGGAAGATAAAATTCTTTAAGAGAACAAAGAGAAAAAAATAGATGTCTGCTTTCTATTATGTTCAACCCTAAATACTGTCTCTCTACTTTCTTGATCATCATGTTGTAGCTAACAAGTTGAATACAAGACTCTCTTGTTGTCTTTGGCATTTTTGTTAGTTAAGATAGTTGTATATGGAAGCATGGGTAGGGGAGAAAATGGCAGAACAATCTATAGACAGTCTAGCAGACTGTTTGTTGTCTTGTAGACGGCAGCCTAATACATAGTCTTTTAAGTAATTGGTAATCCAGATAGTTCACTTTTGGAAAGTGGCTCTTTTGCATTTGTTGCTTTTGCTTGGACTTCCTTTTCTTTAAACAGTGGGAGAATTGAACATGATTGAAAATCATGTGCATATCACAGCTCTCTTGGTTGCAAAGTGATAGAAAACTCAGCCCTAAGGGGAATTTATTGTTTTACGTTAATAAAAAGATCAGGGATAGGACAGACTTTAGGTATTGAATGTTTTAGCACATGTTGTCTAAAAGCCCCACTTTCTCTTGATTGGATCTGTTCTCAGAGAGCTTTTCAACCCTTTTGGTACTAGATGACTCCTCAGTCACATTCAAGTTTAGTTGGAGGAAACAAGTCTAACTTAGATTTGCAAGAAGAAACAAGTGCCCCAGAGTTTCAGCAGATGCCTCATTACAACTCATTGGCCCTGGTTGAGTCACATGCACATTTTCTGAACCAACCATCACCAGGAAAGTATCTGGATGCAGAGATGGAGCCCCACTCAGAATATATTGTGAGTTGGAAGGGACAGATCCCTAACTAGGTATCAGGGCAAAGGATGCTGAAGTGGCAAATAACAAATATTCATTACAGTATCCCTTCATTCTGATTATATCGCATAATTTTGTATGTTGCTGTTTTGCTTTGATATTATTTGACTTTCATTGTTTTTTAATCATGAAAACTTCAGCCTAATAAATATGAAGGCTTAAAAAGTGAAGGCAGTATAGTGAAAAGAGCATGGCTTTTTTAGTCACAAATCTAGGTTCAAATCCTAGGTATTATCTGTATTGTTGAGGACTTTAAAGACCTAACAGATAACGCCATTTTTCTCCTGCTTGAGTGCTATAGAGAGAAATAGCAGAGATTGACACATAAGAATAAAAATACCAGTTTTATCTGTTTAAATAATAATACTCTCTTTCAGGATCGGTGTGATGTACAAATGACAACAAATGTTGGGCATGAAACTTAGAAAGATTATCAAATAACAACACTCCCCGTTTCTTGAAGTAGTTAAAGCAGTTGATATGTTGTGAGTAGGAGGGAATCCACTTGGCTTAGGAGTAAAATCAGTAATGATTAGGTGTGCATAAGGATTTGTGAAGTGGGGAGAAGCAAGCAATGAAAAGAAAATGTTTTTCAGAATCTGTAACTGTCTCAACACTAACACATCCTTGAAGATTTAGACCAGGACAGGCAAACTTTCTCCGACCAATGAACCTTAACTAGGTGGTATGAATTAGAAGTTTTTATGGATTAGAAGTTTTTAGCCATTCTCTAGTCCAGTGATTCTCACAGTGTACTCCTATGACCAGTAGTATTAGTATTGTTTTAGAACTTGTTAGAAATGCAAATTATGAAGCCCTAATTTCTTCCTACTGAATTAAAAACTCTGGATGTAGGGCTAAACGATCTCTATTTTAACAAGCCCTCTAGGCAATTTTTCTTTTTTATTAATTTTTTAAAAAAAATTACAAGAAAGAAACACAAACGTTCTTAACGTGCTCATTCTGTTCTACATATATAATCAGTAATTCACAATATCATCACATATTTACATATTCATCATCATGGTCTAGGCAATTTTTATTCATGCTATAAAGGTTGAGACCACATAACAGCATTTGCAGCCATCCTCATAACAGTTGATTGACTAGTTACCTTTTCTAGTTCCTAATTATTAAACATTTTATTTATTAAATATTGGGGGTGTTTGGGGAAGGAGAGAGGTTAAATAGGTAAAATGGGGCTTAGTCTCAGATGTCAAACAGGCATAAGCAATAGGATACCATTTTCATTATGTAGATTTAAAGTTATGCCTATTTTAAAAATTAGGTGTAACAGCAAAATGCATAAGGGAT
Organism: Tamandua tetradactyla; assembly: GCF_023851605.1. Lineage (NCBI taxonomy): Eukaryota > Metazoa > Chordata > Mammalia > Pilosa > Myrmecophagidae > Tamandua > Tamandua tetradactyla. The sequence goes on along the minus strand of NC_135333.1, from coordinate 158,872,561 downwards.
AGGATGTGGGAAATATTAGAAAGAGGGACAACCTGGGCGTAGTGATTATAATTTGTGTAAGGAGACTTCAGGATCAGGGAGAAAAAAGGTTATCTAGAAGAAGCTTTACAAAGGAAAATTTAACTGACCAAAGCTAGAGAGGATGGAATTAAGATTGAACAGAGATTTCAAGCCCAGATGATTAGGATAATGGTGATGCCACAGACAGGGAAAATTGGGCATGTTAACTTTGAGGTGACTGAAGGGTGACTCAGGATACATATATTTACATGTTATTAGACTATAAAATCGTTGAAGAGAAGTCATTTTTTAGACTGAACTAGTTGGATGAGTTCTATAAAGAACATACATTTATGAAGAAAGAAGAGTTGGAAATTCATCTTTAAAGAGATTGGAGTAAGAGAAGGACTTGACAGTATTGTGAGGAGAATTTAAAGTAATGCATCCATTCATTTCTCACACGTAAAATAGTGAAACAATAAAGAGTGGTTAAGTGGTGGAGAACTTCTTTAGAGATATAGATAGTCAAAGAAAGACTGGAGGTCAAGGTGTGAAGAAGTCTTGGTAAAAGATAGTTTTAGGGAGCCAAAAGATGCTGGAGTCACAGAGAGGCAGAGGAGAATTGCAGAAAGGCTTCCTAGTGTATTTGTTGTGCTTTTTTGCCCTTTCAAAGCAACTTGATATGAAAGTTTCAGAAACGTAGACCCATGTATTGGCAATAGCCCAGCTCAACCAACCATTTTTAGTAGAGCAGACATGCCTTAATTTCTCTGAACTTTATTCCTCTCAATAGACTAGGTAGTAACGCGTAATGGGATTAAATTGTGATGACTAAATGAGAGAATTAATTAAGTGCTTAAATGATAATTATTAATAGTAATATTGAATGGAATATTAAACTCAGTAATGTAATGTTTCATTTACTATGCAGTTTCATTTAGAAGTTATACTTTGCTATTATCATGCAGATGAAATTGATATTGAAAAACCTTAACAAATATTTTTGTAAGTAAATGATGTACTTCAGTTAGCAACCTAATGACATTTAGAGAGTATACTCATATGTATAATGCTGTAAGGTACATGTTATTAACCTTTAAATATTTTCTTCTTACAGATATGTACATCTCATGATTGATATGAAGAAACTAGTCATGGGCCAAAGGTCAAGACACTTCTCTGGGAAATCTTACTGCTGATGCTGCTTTATAAAGTCATACAATGAGTGTTTGGTTTAAGGAAGATTTTCATATTTAAAAGATTTTCATCTTGAAAATATATCAAGTGAGAATTAGATTCTTTTGGGAAACATTTTCCTCCTAATAAGTTATTCTTGTAATGGGCGATATGGCAAACAACTCAGTTGTCTATGGTGGTGTGAAAAATTCTTTGAAGGAAGCTAATCATGATGGAGACTTCGGAATTACGCTCGCAGAGCTGCGTGCTCTCATGGAGCTCAGGTCCACAGATGCATTACGTAAAATCCAGGAAAGCTGCGGTGATGTCTATGGAATTTGCTCCAAGTTGAAAACATCTCCTAACGAAGGCAAGTTTTATTATGTTTGCACCTAGTCCTTTGTGTAGAGAGTGTTGTAAATTTGGCTCATAAACAAACATGCTTATGTTTTCTTGACTATTATATGATTATGCCATAATTTCAGTGATGTTAAAGTTGGGTTAGTTATCAGATTGGTACAGCTAAATAATTTTAGCTCAATAAATAATATTGCAAGAGTACATGTTTTAGATTGGGAAGATGAAATATACTGTACTATTGTACATGTTGTTGAAACCTGTTTATGAGAACAAGATTGTCTTTCTGCTCAAGCTAGAGTGGATGGAACCAGGCTTGGTTCTTACTACTTACTGGTAACCCAAGGGAATTCAGTGGAAATAAACTATGCTCACCCTTCATTTTGCCACATAGCTTAAAATAGTTACCGCTGCCAGTAGCTAACCAAGTTGTTTTTAGCATATGAGGCTTAACCTGAACTTTGTTAGTTCAGGAGGTCCTAAAGTAAATGAAATGGTTAGATGGCAGTTTGTGTTTGTTTTTGTTTTTGTTTTTTTTATACATGGGCAGGCACCGGAAATCGAACCTGGGTCCTCTGGCATGGCAGGCAAGCATTCTTGCCTGCTGAGCCACCGTGGCCCACCCTGGTGGCAGTTTGTTTTGATCCAGCAAACTTTTCCTTTTATTAAAAATATTTGGTTAGTCTTTGAATTATGTTGAATTTCCCTCTGCTCAGAGAAGCCTTTGGTTTCATAATTCTTGATTTGTGGTGTGTTTTTGAGATCATGCAAAGACAATTCATTATAACCTCACTGCATTATACTCCTTGAAGTGGTTTGGGAAGGATGTACTTTAATGCATTGATCATATTAAACATAAAATTAAAAATAGGAAGGTTCAGGAAGGTGCCCCAAGTTGTAGAGGAGGAGAACCACATGAGGGTAAAGAGTATCACTTAGTGAAGAAGAAATATTGGGCAATTGCAATTTATTTTAGTAAGAATGGGAAAGCTATTAATGTCTAAAATATAAAGTATGTTAGTATATGTTCCAAAGCTATATCATAGGGAAATTATGCAGAAATGTCTTTCTTAACATTTTTCTGAAACATCTTATACATGCTACTTATGATAAAATCTAAAGTGATAGCAAAAAGTTATTTATAAAATTGCTAAGACAGTTTCCAGTCATACCAAAGAATTCCTTACAACCTTTATATAATTCAGTGTAAATGCTAATCACTTTAATTGCAGTAGCTAACTTTGATTTCTCTGAGGTAGCATGATCTAGAGGAAACTAAGGACTTCTTCAGATTTCTTGGTGTATATTCTTTTTCTGCAAAGCCTGTTAATTCTTCAAGATTATCTGGATCTTTTCCTCAAGTTGGAGCCATTAGAAACATGGATTCCTTATTTGTTCCTTAGATATGCTGTTCCATTTTAAGATAGCTGGAGTCCTTGCTGTTCATGTCGATTCAAGAAATCAGAAACAGATCTATGAACTTATTATCTACGATAATAACTTGACAAAAGTTGAGCTTGCTCACATGTGAATTTTTAGCTAAATGTATAACGCTTTAGACAGTTATGTATTAATATGCTGTTCTCAATTGGTAGATTCATTAACTTAGCTTAACCATATGTACTTGTTCATTTAATCTAAAACCTACCTATTGGATGTTTCTTTATTGCCATTATTGATAGGAGATGTTAGTGCCCACAATATTATAGCATAATTTGTTCATAAAGCATTATTGAACTTCAGTTTCAAACTTTACTTCACCATGTCTTTATATTTCTCCACTATCAGTTAATACAAATTCTGGTCTCCTTATAACTGAATACCCCTCCATGATGCATTCTTATTTTCACAGACAAGAGTTCACATAACTTAGCATATAATTTCTTTTCTCACTCTCATTTTGAGCAGTGAGCCTCACTGGTTTTGATTTCATCAATGAAGTTAATGAAGCTTAAGTGAAAACTTTTATCTAGTACATTGGTTTTCAAAATTTGGTGAGGGAATGGGGGAAGCAGGTGCCTCTTTGACACCATGATGGAAGCTATGGATAATCTTCAGAAAAAATCACTTTCATTCAGAATTTTATAAGGCAATGTGTGGTAGTGCTGTAGAGCAAAGACTTCTGTGTTTTGGTCTAAACATTACACATTATTACAATTTCTTTTGTATGTATTTTTATGTACAGATTATTTGAACTCTTCCTATTTAAAGTAGGGATAATATTAGTAATCATCTCTGAGAATTGAATGAGAATGCATGTAAAGCATTTAATATATAATAAATAATAACAAAAAACTAGTTGGCTATCATATGCATTTTTCCATGTTCTTAAAAATGTTCACGAAGAGTTCTTTAAAATATTTTGTGTATGTACTATAATGTAGTCATCCTACAATTAGACATTTAGTTGTTTCAGTGAACATAATCTACTTAAATATTAGATTATTTTCTTGGCAGCTCTTTCCCCCAGGTTAGAGTGTGAATGTAAATTCTTAAAGGTGATATATATATTCCCAAATTGCTTTCCAGAAACATCACCTGTTTGCACAGCACAAGCAGTGTGTAAGAAAGCTGTTTTTTGAGAAATCTTTATCAGCATTAAGTTACTTTATTTTTAAACTTCCTAATTTGATAGGTAAGAAATTTGATTTCTTCATATACCAAAGGGTTTTGGTTATTTTTCTCATTTATGGACCATAAGTGGTCACAGATTATGTGTGTCTAATACTGTCTGAACACTGGTTTATTTCTGTACTTCTGTTTCTTTCCTTTTTTTCACTGTGTTTCTATTTCTTTTCACTTTTCCTTTTCTTATTGCCTGTTGAGTTTGATATGCCCAAGTTTTTATGTAATAGCCATTGCCTTTTAGAAAGTTCTTACTCATTTTCATCGCAGTGTTTTGAATTTAATTTTTACTAAAATTTGTACAAATACTGTCTTCATGCCATTTTGAAATGTTCTTTTAAAGAGTGTGAAACAAAGCATTTTAAGGTTATATTGTGTTTGCAGTTTTTGGAAGTATAAGTCAAAACAGCATCAACCAAAAAAAAAAAACCAGCATCAGCCTTCACAAGAACATTATTTCCAAAGAGATCGTCATAGTTTTGGTTTAATATAGAAAATTTTAGTGAAATTTTGTCACTACTATCTAGGAAAATGACAGGAAATGAAGCATGATCAGGAATGAGAAGCTAGTAGTTTGTATGCCTAAGGAAATAATCTAGACAGCAGGTATTCTTTTGTTAGAATATACTGTTTGTATCAGGGAAAAGCAGAATTAAAACGATTCTTCAGGGGGTGCACCGGTGGTTCAGTGGTAGACAGCTTGCCGTCCATGCAGGAGACCCGGGTTTGATTTTGGTACCATGCACACACACCCTCCCCCAATAAAAAAGATTCTTCAAAGTAAATGGGTTTTGTTTAGGTAGAACTGAATATTTACCTATCGCTTTGGTCCGCTTTATCTGTTCTTTCATTAATTAATTCATGCGTTGGTATATATAATCTTTCATCAGACTTAGGGTGTCATTTGTAATATATTTTATATACTCCATTAAAGACAAATGGTAATTATAATTGTAAGATACCATCAATTAAAAATCACATCCCAGTATCAGAGATCTTAATAAAATATTAAAATATATGCATCTTAAAATTGTTGAAATACAGTGTTTACTCGTTATCTCCTATGTGGCAGGCACTTTCTGGGCCCCGGGCATATGTTTATGAATAAAACAAAAGAGTTGAGACATTCAGAAAGTACCACCTGCATTTTTACCTCTCATTAGTTTTTTTCTATGGCAGAAGTTACATGGTAAAAAAATTTTTAATATAACGTTCTATTTATAAATAGGGTTTTTAAATATGTGCTGTATTCAGAAAGCTGTATTTATGTTTCCTCATCCTTTGGCCAACCAGTTTATCACTTGTTTTCTGGCAGAATAGTTCTTTAACTTGTTTTGGAAAATATCATCTGAGTACTAATCAATAGGAAGTGTTTTGAACGAAATATGATTTTCATAATAAAAACTTTTCAGTGGTTCAGACTAACCATCATCACTTTTAAAGGAATTGGAAGTCTGCATTTCATGGTTAACTGGAATTGAGACTTTTAATGTCGTATTTTTAGATTTTTCTGATAGAGTAAGCACCTATCTCAGTCCTCTGAATCCAAGAGTGCCATTTTATACCAAAATAACCTGCTTATGATATCGTAATTTCATTAAATTTCCTTTGCAATTCTCCCCTCTGTATGTGTCTATATATGACTGTTATTCATGTTCTGAATCACATTTCTTGATCATTTTATTTTTATGCTAGCTTTTGGTATCTTTTCCATCTTAATGTGTTCCTATGTTATCTATATAGTATTTTATATTGAATGGTAAAGTAGTACTTCTAATAATAAGATTTCTGGAATGTAAGCCTCTAGTGCTGATGTCATACTGAACATTTAACAGTACTGCTTTAATCTAAGAATAAAAATGAATTCATAAAAATTAAAGGCAAGTGTTGCATGGTATTTTCTAAGAGACATAACTCTGTGAGCTTGCAATGAAGACAGTTTTTTAAGTGGGATGGAAGAGAAAAAAGAAAAGGAAAAATGTAATGGAAATCAGAAAAGGAAAACAATAATAGAGAGAAACAAAAGAGATATTGTAGTAGAAAGCAAGGTAAGATTAACAGTAGTTGTCCTGGCTACCTAATATTTCTGTAATTTTTTAAACAGCAATGTTTCCTTGCAGCCACTAGAAGTAAGGCTGTTAATAATGCTGTGGTTTGACTTTATCTTCATGCTTATAATAAACTAACAATAACTTTTGGAAATATATTTTAACTTTTTAAAATAAAAATCAGCCCTTCCTTTGCCCAGGACAAATCATTACTGACTTTAGGCTAGTAGAAGAAAGCTCTAAGGCCCTGTTGTATATGCTTGGTTCTACAGGTGGGCACAATCTTTTCAGGCATTTAGCAAGTATTTGCATGACTGTTACATGCCAGGCATATGTGTTTTAATACTTTTGTAGCATTACCAATGAGAATTTTATATTGATAATCTTGCATGACCTTGTCCTAGACATTTATTGCTGCTGGAGTAGAGAATTATACACTTAATTTAAAACCTGCTCAGGTCAGTAATTTTTAACACTTGTAAACTTTGAAGAAGGTTGTAATACAGGGTTCTTGTCCTATAACTATGTAGCATATATATTATTTTTAAAAGTCTTACTTGATAGAACCTAACATAGCATGGGCTTTTAGTTAAAAGTTTTTTAAAATTCGGTTTTTTGAGTACAGCAAATATATTTCCTTCTTAAGATGTTCTCCTTTGTCTTTTTTAACATTAAACTCTTAGGGTTTTCTTTCTTCCTATCTTCCCAGTCTCATCCATCAGACTCCTCCTCTTCCTTTAGATGTTGGTGGCCCTCAGTTTTGTTCTAACTCTTTTCATTTATATGCATTCCCTGGTTGATGCCATCCACTCCTACGATTTCATTTTTCATTCAGTTGCTAGTGCCTCCCAAGTCTAGATCTCCAGTCCAGGTTCTCCTCCTGAGCTTTGGGGCCTTACAAAGACCTGTTCCAAAAGCATACTTTTTCTTGTTCCCTTTTCCGGTGTAATCATTATTCACCGTATTACCCAAATTAGATATAGAGGTGGACTTCTTGACTTTGACATGATTTTTCTCCTGCTGTCACTCAATTGATAGTACTAAGTCTTATAAATTTAAACCCTAACTTTCTCTTAACTCAAGGGTGTCCTCTTCTGTACCTCTCTACTTCCACTAACCTGTTTGAGACTGCTGTCTCCTCTTGTAGTAATTCAGTATCTATAATTCTGATATCTGTTCCTCTCTCCCTTCACAATGCTTGTCACTTCCCTGGTTAAAGCTGGCAGTGGTTTCACGTTGCTCAGAGAATGAAGTTCCCACTTCACACTGATACTTACAAAGGATCTGGCCCCTGTTTATTTCTCTAATCTCATCTCTTCTCTCCAACTCTTCTCAGTATTTGAGCTAAAGCAGTATCTTCAGTTTTTGTAAATACTATTATGCCAAGCTCACTCTTATTTCTGAACCTCTTATATAATGATTTCTCCACCTAAAGCATTTTATCTCATCCTTCATATGAATGTTTATCTCCTAATCATTCTTAAGATCTCACATGAGACATTTTGGCATTCCTGATCTATGCTGAACCCCTAAATTGGGTTTCAGTTCCCTTTGTGTACTCTCATAGCATCCTCACACATTCATCAAAAATTTAACACACTTGGTCATTCTCCCACCAAACTATGAGTTCTTCGAGGGTAAGAACGGGGAAAGGAATTCTTCCTGATTTGTTTTCTTTTGTATGCTTAGTGCCTGTCACTGTGGCTGTCATATGATTGGTACATGGGAATGAATGAATTTGATTTTAGACCAGTAGCTCTTACTTTTGGGGATCACTTACTCTTTTGAAATTGAGAATATGATGAGACTGTTAAGCAGTTTCCCCAAAGGAATGAACACAAATAAATTTTCCACATATTTCCTTGGTCTGCATGTTTTCCCATGGCCCTCTTACAGAAGCCAGGTTGGTTAATGCCACCCATACCATCATTACACACACATACATACACAAACACACAATTTAAAGTACAGAGTTTGATCAAAGACCATAGTATGTGATGTGTATTTGCCATGATTTTCATTTAAACCTACCTGCTTCCTATAGTCCAACACCCTCACCCCCATTTTCTAAATTGAAATATGATTTTAGTAGTACCAACATTGGTTGCTTCCTTCAAAACATCAAGGTATATTTGCATTTTATTCCATAATATGTCATATTATTTTCAAATATAAAGACAATGGTAAAAAGTCATTATATGTTAATTGAATAAATATGGAGTTTTCTAACTCCCCACTGGTGGACCCAGATTCCAGAATCACATAATTCTGAGCCTGCTTTTGCTGGAATTGGAATATATTTTCCCTTTTTGAAACTAAGTAGGCCATAAGGAGATAAAGCCCATGTATGAACTCCCTCACTGGTGTTTTCTTCTCAAGTGCTTTTCATTTGTCTTCTCCTACTGTACCATCAAATGTTGATGTATGCCAAAGCTCTAGCCTCAGCCCTGCTTACTTCTTGTCTACTTACTTACTCTCTCACTGGGAGCGCTCTTCAAGCCACTGGTTCCAGTATCACTTATATATAGATGACTCTCTGGCTCAAACCCCTCCCTGAGTTCTGAATGTGGATAGCCAGTTACCTACTGGACAATTCCAGTAAGAATGGTTTGTTTAGTGGGCATCTCATGTTCAAATCTTATAAAACAGAGCTGTTAACTTTTGACTCACCCACCCCTCCCCCTTCCAATTCTGCAGTTCCCAAAGCCTGCTCTATTATGTAAATGACTCTACATGCATCCACTCAGGTGCTTTGGCAAAACAATCTAAAAATAATTCTTCGTGCTTCTCTTCCTTTCTCAACATCCAAGTCCTTCAGCAAGTTCTGTCTGATGGTACCTGACACATCAGTTATCGCTGCCCTGCTTTACAACCTTCTGGGGATTTTCTTCCATTGCTCTTGAAGTAAATGCCAAACCTTGTTCCTTATTCCTATGATCTTCCCTCTGGCAGCTTTATCCGTTTTAATCTTTTCTTTTAACCCCTTTGTTAGTAGGCTGTAGTCACAGTGGATTTATTTTGACCCTTGAATCTTCTAACCTTGTTTTTTGGTTTTAGGGCCTTTGTCCTTGCTTTTGTTCTCAGAATGCTCTGCTCAAAGGTCTTCTCATAGCTGACCCCCCATCATTCAAGCCCTAAGTCAGATGCAGCCTCAGGAAGGCTAACACAGTCCATGAGAACTCGATTTCTACCACTGCCTGCTTTTATCTACTTTATTGCACTTACTCGTACCTGTAATTATTTAGTCATCTATTTGTCTCCTTCCAGTATGATGTGAGCTTGTTAAAAGTAGAAACTTTCTTGTTCACATTGACTCCTTAGCCCATAGAACAGTCCCTGGAAGTAAATACCCATTCGGTAAATCCCTGTCAGTGAATAAACTATTGCTACAAAGCTCTCTACTGCATTATATTTAGATTATGTAAATATATTATTTTAATAAAAATTAAGTGCTCCCAAAATGGGGCTAAAACCTATAGTTTTCAATCAGTTTGCAATTTGCCTTACTTACTTTTAATAACATTTCTCCCTGTAATTTGTGATTTATACACTTTTCATTTACCTTCTTTGGTTCCTCAAAGACCTTGTAAGACCAACAAATATTAGTGCACCACACACACACACAAACACACACACACTTTGCTTCCTAAATAGATCAAATTACTTGTGCAAGATTTCAGTATATGAACTGGACCTAGGACTTCTGATTCATAAACCAGACAAACCTTCTTAGCATTGTGGCCAAGAATGTGTGTGTGTGTTTGGTGGAGGTTTCAAGGAATTACAAGAACCTTTAGGAGCAGTTCCTTTTTTTTTTTTTTTTTTTAACCTCCCCAAATCTTCTCTCCCACATAGTTTTAAACTATTTTTAGGTCTGTGGGTATTTTCCTCTGCATAAACATAAAATATTTGTCCCTTTATAACTAGTGTAGGTAAAGATTGTGATCAGTTCATTTTGTAGTTATAGAGGTGATGTTTAAAATTACCAGGTATTATGTGTATGTAATATCTGGTAGGCCCTATTAAGTATGAGTTAAACTGATAAAGCCAATATCTTCAGACAGATTACTTAGAAGGCACAGAATATTATAACTCTTAAATAAGCATTTTTGACACAAAAGGCTTGTTACGCGAGTGCTCTCTGAAATCAAGATATGTGTATGTTTTGAAGATTGAGGAATAGGCATTTGGATCTAGTTAATACCTGTTTCCATCTAGGCTTCTGGAATTCATTGATCAATAAAATTTCAATAAAAAGTTGGAGACTATATCACAGAGGGATAGTAATCTTTTATATTTACTAGTAAGGTCATTAAAACAAGATAAAACAAACCTACTCACTATCTACTATCCTTTCATAAAAGAAAACACATTTAATCTAAAAAGCAGGAAAGATATAGTCTCAGAGCATCTCATAAATCTTTAAAATGGATAAATTTTTATTTTGTGGAAAACTTCCCTATAATGACCTATCTCCCTCAGTTGTACTCCTGACTGATGTAGCTGGTTGCAGCCAAGTTTGATTGAGGAGCACTGATCTAGTTAAAAGGCACAAATGTGTACATTCTAAATTATAATTTGCAAGTTCATCTCCCATATTCTTTCCCCCAATGAGTCATTATAGTCCTTTGCTGACTTTCTTTGTAGTGATTCTCTCAAAGTTTAGAGCTCTGTGGAAATTTCACTGATTGAAGTTGCCCAAGGTACAATATATAAATCAAATCTATTTCTTTATATATATATCACCTTTTATTAAGAGAAAGCATCATAAATAATGGTTGTAAAATGTTTAAATATTAAAACCATCAAGCTCTCATTATCACTTCTAGTCTCTAGCAGTCTACATGGTGGTATAAAATATAGTATGGTAAAAACATAAGTAGTTTGAAAAAGTGGAAATCCTTAGTACAGTCTTGAGTTATCTACTTATCTTCTTTTAAAGCACTACAGGTGTTTGTTAGTGATTTAGAATCTGTACACTGAACTTGAAGCATGAAAATAAATCATTTTGATAGGATCTTATGAATTGAAATCTAAAGTGTAATGAATTAATACGTTTTGGAAAAATTAATATTTTCATTTTTAAATACTAAAACGTAATTCACCAAAATGTGTTTCCTTTTATTAGGCTTGAGTGGAAACCCTGCAGATATAGAAAGAAGAGAAACAGTGTTTGGAAAGAATTTTATACCTCCTAAAAAGCCAAAAACTTTTCTTCAGTTAGTATGGGAAGCATTACAAGATGTGACTTTAATTATATTAGAAATTGCAGCCATAGTATCATTGGGCCTTTCTTTTTATCAACCTCCAGAAGGGAATAATGCACGTAAGTAAATAAAAATAACTTTCATGCTATTAAAACTAATATGTTCGAATGCAGAATAAAAAAATAAAGGAAAAAAAGCTATTATGTTCAGTTTTTCAGTTTATACGCTACATAATAATAGCAGGCCAACATTTATTGACTGTTTACTATGCATATTTTAATAAAATCACCTGATATCTTCACAGTAACCCTTTGAAGTAGTAGTATCACCTCCATTTTACAGGGAGGCACAGAGGTTAGGTAGCCTGTCCATGTAAGAATGCTATATGGATAGCACAGAGCTAAGTCACGTATATGATGTGGTCTGTGTCATCAAGATTTTGGGGGATTTTTAGAGCACTGTTCTATTATGAAAAATTTCAGTTTTTAATTTCTGGCTTTTGGAAAACATCATTATGAAAGCAAAACTCTATTCCCAAATACATTGTTTTTCAAGTCCTTAAAATATTTTGTCATATACATCGTTTGGGTAATTTTCCTCTCAAATTCTGGAAATGTTATACCCATTATCCTAACCAATAGAGAAATACATTATAGAATGGTAAGTCTGCTTTAACTTATCGCTTAAAATGGTTTTGTTTTACTTTTGAATTTCTGTACCCTTCATTTCTCTTTTAAGTGTCATTTTCACGTTTTTTTTTTTTTTTTTTTTTTTTTAAAATGCGTATTCCAGCAATGTTCTATAACGGCTAGGAAGTCTAGCTTGGGCTTTGGTTACTATATTTAAGAAGTTAGAGAGTAAACCATAGTTTTCGTGTTATATAGCAAAAGAGTGGCTCACCAAAATTTTGTTTTTAAGAAAGGGTTTAATAAATATTTGCTAGCTCTAAAGTTGGTTTAGGTAACTCCTTAAAGTAATCCCTTTAAAAGTTGTCTGGGACTCTTATGAGATTTTTTGGGGGGGGAAAGTTGGTCACAGAATAAGCCAGTTAATTTGAGATCAGTTTGTTAGCAGCATTATTGACATTTTGCACTACAATTTTTTTTTTTGTTATGGAGGAGCTGCCCTGTTTACTGTAGGGTATTTTATCAGCATCCGTGGTCTCTACCCCCACTACATGTTCGTACCATCCCCCAGTTGACACAACCAAAAATGTCTCCAGACATTGCTGAGTTTCGCCTGTGGAGGAAAATTGTCCCTGGGTTAGGATCACTGATATGATCATACCATATCGTTTAGCCACTGTCATCTGAATTCTGTAGTTTTCAGTTTCCCCACTTTTTAAATTTTTATTTTAGGAATTGGCATTCTGAATTTGAGTGAGCTAGCAGATTATTAAAAACTTTTTGCTTTTAATCTTATTTTCCAAGAGACAAGATCCGGGACAAACGTTTTTGAAATTCAGAGCTTCATTTGTAAGGTGTAGTGACAGGTCCCTTCCCAAACTTGCTTAGGGAGATGCTGGTGTTAGAATTTAAGGTAATTTAGAGTCATCAATGCCATAGGCCTTTTTAAAAAAGGCATCACTGCTTTCTCTGCCAAGTAATCTTGAATCCTTATAATTTCAGCATGTTGATAATTGACCCTTAGATTCTTCAGATGTTTGAGAGAGATGTTTATTTTGTCCTTAATAGTTTTTTTATTTTTTGGCTGTTAACACAGTTTAATGCCACTTTAATATTTTCTGAACAGTAAACTTTAAATGTATTACTTTATGTATATATAAATTTTTTAAATCTTATGTTTTATTTGTTTCGGTTAGCCTTTCCAAGGTAAAATTGTAGACTTTGCTCACTTCTGGGCTAATAAATTTAGAGTATTTAAAATCCAGCATACTTAGTAAAATTCTGATGGAATGGACCTAGTGTTACATCACAGTTGTTCGTCACTGCCTTAAGCCTCACACTTGTAAATCTGAATTTAACTAATTTGAAGCTAAAAGTTTGCTGTTTCCTACTTTTGCTCTTTAATAATCTTTCCTACTTTTGCTGTTTAATAATCACCTGGTTATATTATTTCTCAAGAGAATTAGTGGTTTGAAGGAGAAAATATGAAAGTCACTGTTTCTTGTAGCTTTTTATCCTACACTCAGAGCAAAATAAGCCATTTTCTTAAGAAAAAGGCAGAGATGGTTAATGTTAATTGAAAGTTTTTATCAGAGGGACATGGAGTAATATTACAGCTGGAACAAGACCATAAAACTTTGGTACACTGTACTGTGCTCAAAGCAGACCAGTAGATAATGGCTAGGAGAAGGAACAAAACACATCATAACTCTACGATGACACACAAAAACACACACACAAAAAAACGCAGATTATTTTTAATAAATTTCAAATGGCATATTTGTCCATCCTCTAGTACTTTAAAATGAAAGTAATGGCTTACCAAGATTTTTAAGTTTGGGGAAATATATTTTTTGCAGTTTCCCTAATTTTTCCCTGCATTCTTTTGATATTATCAAAAGTTTCTTATAACTGTAATAAATTGAGAAGTAAATGATTGGGTGCTAGGATAAAGGACAGCATAAATGATTTCAAGTCATATCTTCGTTAAGAAACTTAAAATAGATATAATAATAGCAATGGATATATCTATGGTGATATGTCCAATTATAAGTGATTCCTTATTAAATACTTGTTTTCTTAGCAGTTTCATTGTTGGGCTCTGTAGTCTCAGAGTTCATTTATACTCTTAAATTATCAAGGCTTCCAAGAGCTTTTGATCTTATAGATTATATTTATAGATATTCATGTATTTGAAATTAAAACAGAGAAACTTAAAAATATTTACTAAGATGTTTAAAATAATAAAATATTTACATGTTAATATAAATAGCTAACTTTTCCAAAAAAATTAATGGGAAGAGTGCTGTTTCTCTTGTTACCCTGTTTCTGTATTATCTGGCTGACTTGAAGAGGCTGGATTCTCATATCTGCTTTTGTGTTCAATATTTTGCATTATTACATGTAATGTCTTTGGAAAATTCTTCTGTACATTAAGGAGTGAATGACAGGTAACAAATGTCTTAGTATTATTATGAAGATAGTTTTGACTTCAGGGATCCCCCCATGGGTTCCTAGGTAACACTTTGATAACGGCTTCTTTATATTATTAATGCACACATTTGAAACACCATCCAAGGAATGGCACAAGTAGGGGGTTTTAAAATGAAATTTGTGGTAGACAGCATAGACTAAATTTAGATTGTATATATTTACAGTGGAAACTTTGGTAAAATAGATTTTTGTTGTATTTATACATGGGCTTTACTGAAAACTTTATTAAAACACATTTTTTTTTGTAACAGTAAATTAGAATCCTTTTCTGAGTTTTTTCTTGGGATTTATTTCTTTTTTTCCCTGCAGCTCATCTAAAAGTTTATAATGGTCATCAGTAGGTAAATGATTCAATTTCTAGAAATATTGTATTACTACCTATTTCATGATCATTCTGTTGTTATCTATATAATATAGAGAACTATGAAATGAAATATGGGGTAGTTTTGTCATTAACTTCCTTAAAATTCTCTTAAAACACTCAGTATTTAGTTATGAATATGCATGTGACATTTAAAACTTAACATTATATAATCGTCTCACACTTCCTTCTCCCTTAACCTTTGTCATGTTCTTCTTCCAACTTTTTTGTTTATGTACCCCATCAGGAAAAATTTTGAGCATGTCCCACCTCCAAATGATGCATTTATGAATTTATAACTGTATCTATATAATATATACATTTTGAAAATTAGAAAAACAAATTGAAAGGATAAGAAAAAGATAAAGTTTAAAAGTTAGATTTTCTTTAGTGACCATAAAAGCCTTTTACCATCATTATTTATAGAATGTGCATTATTATTTTTATCATCTTGGTTTAACCTATTTGGGTATGCGATTGCTTTATTTTAAAACTTGTTTCCTTAATGTCTCTGAAAAAACTGAAAAAAACTCACAAAGTTATGTAAATCCGAGTAGGAGATGTGTACTCATTAAGTAAGGATACTTATTTTCAGTCCCATTCACCAGTTATGAAAGAATTTTTTTAAATTAAATTCCATCTTCTGATGACAGTATGTTGTTCTCGCACACTACTAT
Organism: Tamandua tetradactyla; assembly: GCF_023851605.1. NCBI lineage: Eukaryota > Metazoa > Chordata > Mammalia > Pilosa > Myrmecophagidae > Tamandua > Tamandua tetradactyla. The sequence goes on along the minus strand of NC_135333.1, from coordinate 158,856,991 downwards.
AAAGTATATATTTATATTTTTAACAGATGAGAGCAAAGCCCATTGAAATGCTTCATTTGGAAGATAATATTTTAGCTGTATTTCCAAGTTGGAGAAAGTGAACAGCACAATATTTCCACCTTTGTCTGTTCCTGAGTCCGGGCTTGTTCTACCTAATATGGAGAGTTAATCTTCTGTCTTCTAGATGGGGGAGCAGGGGTGGTTGAGGGAGAAGCTGTCCTTACAGTTTCTACTGGTTAAAAAAATATTACCCACAGATCCATTTAACTGATCACATACATGAGGATACCTGCTAATTTCTTTAGATAGAAAAGAATTTAAATGAATCTTCTAGTATTTGGAAAAGAGGCAAGCAACACTCTAAATGTATCATCCTGCCTGTACCTCATTTTGGAAAACATTAATGGCTAAATCCTACTGATTGTCTTAGGGTTTTGCTCACCTCACTCCTTCCATTTCATCCCCAGTAGATTTTCCTCAATTCTCTGTCTTCCCTTCATTCTCCCATCTGAATCTTTAGTCAGCACCCATACACTTCAGGTGTTCACTCCTCTGGAACATGCCTTAACTCATTTCTAGTGTCATTCATTTATACATTCTTTTCTTCTAGCTTGAATAATTCTCCTGCTTTGTCTGCCCTAAGAGAACAAGTACTATCAGAGATTTGAACTCATCCCACATGAACTCAGTAATAGATAACTTTATATAGCAAACTAAAAGAGCATATCCCTTCATGTGAATTTATTAATAGCCAAAATAGTTTTTAGAAATGATAGTTACTTTTACTACTTATATGTCCTTTCTGTTTTGTTCTTTTTATTTTTTTAAATGCTGGTCATGAGCCACTGAACTGATTTTAGGACTCATAATACATTATAACCCGATGTCCAAAAAACCACTCTTCCATCAAACTTGCTTCACTCTCCTCATCTCCTCACTCTTTTCTGAACTCTTTTCTGCCATGAGGCATTTGTACTGACTTTTTTCTCTCCCCAGAATGCCCTGAAATGCTCTTCCCTCAGATCTACATGGCTGGTTCCTTTTTAACATTTGACTCCTAGCTCAAATAATGTACCTTAGAGAGGCCTTCTCTGTTCAGCTAACCGCAATTAACCTTCTTTTTTCATTTGGTAGCACATTACCCTGTTTTATTTTCTTCACAGCACTTATCAATATCTGAAATTGTCTAGATTCTTCATATACTATTCCCAACTACAATCTGAATATATTTTCCATGAGGATGGGGAATGTGTGTGTCTTATTAACTGCTATATCCTTAGCAACCAAAATAGTACCTGGCACCTAGCATGTACTCAAATAGTGGAATTATCGAGTAGCACTTCATTTAGCTTTTTGTACTAGGAAACCTGGTAAAATTGACATAGAAAATAAGCATGATTCACAAGTAGCACATAATACTTAATGTTTCATGTGTGTCTTCTCTCCCATATATAATAATTAATAGCAGTAACCATAAGTTGAGCACCAGGATGTCCCTACCACTGATCTGCTTAATTTACAGCTGTTCTCTCATTCAGTCCTCACAATAGCACTGGGTTAAGTGAGGTATCCTCATCTGACATGAGGACACTGATTCTCAGAAATAAGTAACTTTGTCTTAGGGCCCAGAATCAATCTTCCCTCGTGTCCTTATTTAACTGTCTTCCTTTCCTAAGGTTGAGAATCTCAGAAGCAGGAAACCTGAAATTGACATAAGCATTCTTGTTGTAGAATGCTTTGTATTCAGTAAAGGATTTTGAGTTATAAATAAAATTTATTGAGTAAAGAAACATGATCATAATTAACAACCAAAATATGATTTGAAACTTATTACATGCCCATTACCATCAAATCTTTTCATTTTCTTTCTTTCCAAATAGTTTGCGGAGAAGTTTCTGTTGGGGAGGAGGAAGGTGAAGGTGAAACTGGCTGGATCGAAGGAGCTGCAATCCTCTTGTCAGTAGTGTGTGTGGTATTAGTAACAGCTTTCAATGACTGGAGTAAGGAAAAACAGTTTAGAGGTTTGCAGAGTCGAATTGAACAAGAACAGAAGTTCACAGTCATCAGAGGTGGTCAGGTCATTCAGATACCCGTAGCTGACATTACTGTTGGGGATATTGCTCAAGTGAAATACGGTAAGTAAAAGAGTACGTCTTACACTGCATGTAAAATTATTGTGATCTTGTTAATAGTTTAGCATGTCATTGCTTTTTGTTTTAGGCGATCTTCTTCCAGCTGATGGCATACTTATTCAAGGCAATGATCTTAAAATTGATGAAAGTTCATTGACTGGTGAATCTGATCATGTTAAGAAGTCTTTAGATAAGGATCCCTTACTTCTATCAGGTGTGAATTTCTTTTATAAATTATAATGTTCCCCCCACACACACACACACAACCATATACTGTTGTCAACAAACAAAACATTTTCCTGAAGAGCCCATACTGCGAATGGAATTCTGTGTTTTATGCTGTCTTCTGTCCTTCTATTTCTTAGAATTTTTTATTTTTGTTTTTTTTGTAAGCTGGCAGAGACATGAGAGACCTTTCAATCCAGACCTGTATTTTACAAATGAAGAATCTGAGTCCATGAAATTAAGAGATTTTAGAGTTAAACAACGGGTTAGTGTAATGATAAATCTACAGTGTAGGCCTAATAATATTTATTGAATATTTCTGTTTTTCTGTATCATGTTTATTCTTAGGACCTGTTGAAGTATGAAATTTAAAAATGTTAAGAACTAATAAAATCCTTAAAGATTAACTAATCCTACCTCCTCATTACATGCTGAGGAATGAATCAGACATAAACTGTCTAAGATTATATGACTGATCAACAGTAGGTCCAGGAGTAGCACCCACATTTACCAGTCAGTATTTAATTTGTTAATGATTGAAACATATTGAATGAAAGGATTTGCGGTAGGTGAGGGTACTGTTTGAGAGGAAGAGGTGAATGCCTACTTGGAGACTCTTTAACAGTGTAATTACAGCAGTTTGAGTAAAGATTAATAGGAAATAAATGGAAAGAATGATGGGAAAAATTACACACTCCTTTCTAAAGTATTGAGTGCAGAGGAAGCCAAAATTTCATGACTTGAAAACGTGCCAATTCTTTGTCCTTCAGTTTCTAGGTCCTTACTCTTAGTTTTCATTTTAGTATCTTTATAGAATTTATAAAATTCTCTATAAGGATTGTTTGTTAGATTGAATGTATACTAGAGTTTTAGATAACCAGAATGATGCTTTGTCTTCTGTTACCATTAGCTCTGTTACATTAGTAGATGTTAATGAATTGTTAACATTTTATATATTGTCAGAAGATTTAACTATGTAATGACTTTGCATCTACAAGTTTTCAAACCTCCTCTTTGAACTTTATATTTTAATTGGTTGAACCTGATTTTACTCAAGCTAAGGTCAAACCTGTGATGTCCTTAAGTTAGAATCACAACTTTGGAGCGCATACCTCAGTTTAACCGTTACTTTAAGATTTGCGAATGTGTGCTGAAGAAGTTTATTATAAAACATCCCCACCACTAAAAATCAGAGTAATTATTACATGTATATAAGCACCATTATTGTTGAGGTGCATTTGATATAAATGCATCTTCCTTTAATGAAATCTCAAGATTTGTATACTGTCAATATTCTGCATCACTTAGTACATTCATACTCTCTTTGGGCTGTTTCTTTATAGTTTTGTCCACTAATTCATACAAAATGGGCAGACATATCTTGGATATTTAAGTATAATGTATTTAAATATAATGTATATTTGTTCCACTTATTTCTTGCTAAGCTCCTAAGAAACTATAGTTAATATTAACTAAATTCAGTCTGTAGCCTTTGCAGAGGAGATATAAGCTAATAATGCCTTATCACCACGAATTAACTGGGCCATGATATTTGGGGAACTGAGATAGTTTCCTAATGCCTTTTTTGCTCTATATAGTTCATGAACTTCATGTGCACATCTAGCTTTATTTATGTAGTGCTTAGCTTTTCAGGCCAACTTCCTTTAGCTGAACTTTGGTCTCTTTCTGTTTCAGCAGAGATGACTGGTAAGCTTTAGTAGACTCAGGTTCCTAACACACTGTGTATACCAGGAGAACGGTATAAATTTTCTATGTTTAAAAAAAGACTGAAATAACATTGTAGTCCCTTATCACGATATGAGTGGGAAAGTTTTTCTGCATTTATTTCTGTGTTCCAAAAATGTACTGAAAAACATGAAAATGTGTTTATTTTTAAATTTACTCTCCTGATGCCATCTCTCACTGCTGTTCTTGGCTTCTTAAATTTAGATTTTGAAAAGCAGTTATTCAGTTAGCAGTGGGGATATGAACGGAACAAAAACTGTTTACTTTGCTTAAGCACATTAACTGCCAGTATATCATTACCTGTGGTAAGGAAGAACAAAACATTAAAAAATGAAATCTGCAGAAAGCCAGAATTGTCAAAAGAAACAAATTGTCTTTTTTTTGACATGGGCAGACTCTGGCAATCGAACCTGAGTCTCCAGCATGACAGGCGGGACAAATTATCTTTTATACGTAATACTTACTCAGTAAATATTGGCTCACTATCCTGAATTTCACTTCTTGTTTTCCTTGTATTTTCATTGGCAAAGAAGCTAGAGTATGCTGTATCTTATTTAGCAAATAACCTTTGAGCATCTATTTGGTATACAGTATGGTGATAGGTCTTAGACCTGCCTCTCCAGAAGATTGTGAACTAGGAGGAGATCAAATACAAATAAGTGATAACTGTAAAGAAGGTGTCACCAAGTTTTAAAAAAAAAAGCTAAGTTTGGAAGACTGCTTACATTTACAAAAAGACTAGAATAGAAGGTCAGGAAGCTTTGTAAGGGATAAGGAAAGAGGCCAAGATGTGGATGTTCAAGTTGGAAAACTGTAAGTACACCTATCGGCATTGTATTATAGAAGGAATATGACCTTTTTCTCTGATAGAGCTGGGTGGAATCTTTGCTTTGCCATATAATAGTGTATATATAACTTTGGACAAGTTACTAGAAAAATGAAAATAATGCCTGACAGCTGCAAGATTGTTGTGAGGGACATAGTCAGAATTCAGTAAATGTTTCCATCTCTGCTGCTAGCTTTGTATAATGGAATTTTATGTTAGAATAATGGGCTAAAAGTTTTGAAAGGGTGATTGGTCTCAAAGTGAACAATTTTGACTTAATCTATCAGGTGGTGTAGAGTCAGAAGTTTTTTGGAGCCAGGAAAGGCATTTGATGAAATCAGTATTTTAGGAAGATCAAAATTGATCCCAGGATGAACTGGAAAGGCAGAGAGACAAGCTAAGAGGCTCTTGCAGTAATCTAAGTAGATTTGAATGAACGCGTGGTTAACTAAAGATTGCAGGATTGGGGATGGAAATAAATTTGTGGCTATGGAATCCTTTCAGATATCAGCACATTTCTTCATAAGCAATGCACCTCTCAGAGGAATGTTCTAATACCTTAGGTCATAATTAATAATAGTAATAATGAGCGTTAGTTGACCCCTATAAATTCCAGACTCTGTGCTAAGCATTTTACGTGCATAGGCTTATTTGATTCTTACTATGTTTCTATGAAGTGTATGTACTGTTACTTCACAGATGAAAAATTGAGAGGTTATAATTTTCCCAATATCACATGTAAATGAATGGTAGAGTCAGATTTTCTCTTGAATATGACTGATTACAACACAGGTTTGTTTTGGTTAATAATCTTATTAAATTTACTTCCATTATATACTGAAGGATGTTATAGGATACCAAAGACAATATTACTCAAGTTTGAGATTTGATGATAGGAAGTTAAAATATATTACAATTTTAGAAAACAAATATGTTTTCTATTGTAGGTACTCATGTAATGGAAGGCTCTGGAAGAATGGTCGTTACTGCTGTAGGTGTAAATTCTCAGACTGGAATTATCTTTACCTTACTTGGAGCTGGAGGTGAAGAGGAAGAGAAGAAAGATGAGAAGAAAAAGGAAAAGAAAAGTAAGTTTATCAATTTGCTTTAAGAATTAATATTTGGAAATCATTGTGGCAACTAGAATGTAAGAACTGGTACAGAAAACAGGCTTCCTTCATGAAATTTGATATTAAAAATTCTAAAAAAAGTTAATTACCCAATACTGTACTTTCAAGTAGTACAATTAATTGAGGAAAAGTTATTTCATAGTTAATAGTTTGTGAAGGGATTCAAAGTGAATCCTTCTACTTAACAGTAGCCAGACAAATTTAGCGTCTGCTTGAATACATCCATTGGTTTATTATATTTATTCCTTAGTTTTAGAATCTTCCCTGTCATCTGACTAAAAAAATGAATTGAACCTTCACTTCCTAATTGTCTGTTTTCTCCTGATACTTCAATAGTAGCTTTGTTTGTCAGCCATACAACATTTTGGTCTTGTTGAGCTTTTAATCTTTTTCAAGTTTGCTAACTGTTTGCATTTCCTATTCTGTTCTTATGCAGTTGGTTTTTAGACGTAACCAGGACTTTGACACCTGTTATTACGTTTGTCTTGCTGTATTCTGCCCATGACTAAATATCAAGGGCTTTTTTTTTCCTTCAGTTTATGTCCGTTATATCTGCTATCAATGTTTTTGATGTTTGGATGTTTATTTTGTTATTTAGGTTGAGTTTTATCTTTGGTTATGAAATCCTCATTTCAGACAAACAAGTATTTGGAAGTTTCTAGCTACAGGTGAGGGTGGGAAGTCACACTGCCCTGTTCCTCACAGTGGCTCTTGCCGTGCCTCCATAGGTTTCTTAAGGTTATGTAGAATGTAATTTGAAAATCAGTAGTAACACTATCATTTTACGAGTGTTTTACGTGCATTAGCTCATTTGTCCTTACATGCGTATGAAGTAAAGACTGTGAATCTTTTTTATTCATGATTAAACTGAGACTTTATGAAGGTTATATAAACTTGCTCCTGGTGAAAGAGCAGTAAGTAGCAGATCGAACAAACTTCTCTCTGACTCAAGGCTCTATGCTCTTAACCATACACTGTGCCACATCCTATGATCTATAGTCTAAAATCAAGGAACCCTATCAAAAATGGAAGGGAAGTTTGCATCATGACATTATTCATACTGATTCCACAGTGTCTTTTCCAGTGAACACTTTTCCTGAAGTCTGTGTACCTGTTTTTTATTAACCCAGTCCAGGATATTCCTAGGAATTAACATCTAACTCACTGTCTACTATTTTTGTCTTTTTTTTTTTTTTTTAATACAAAACGACAGCATTTTTCCATTTATGGAATTTCGTCCCCTCTCCTGTTCCCTTGACTGCTTTGTGGATTCTCAGAGGCACTCCAGGGTTATTTGTTGTGGTTCCCTCAGTAGCCTGGAATGTGGCTGTCTGGTCTTTCTACAAACTTGAGCTCACTGAAAGTAACTATTTTCTTACTCTATCTCCTCATCTACCTAGAGCTTCAATTCCCTCTTGACCATTCTTGTTCCACCTTTTCCAGTTTGAAGGTAGTTCTCCTTGATAGAGAAGCTGGAAGAAAAAAATAACCTGAATGATTCTACTTCCTCTGTCATTTTTAATATGGTTCTGCCTACCCCAAACAATAGACTGATACCCTCCTTGATCACTTCGTTGTTATATTTTCATCTTTTGTCCTCCTCTAAATCTAACCTAATTTGGGGCATTACCTTAACTAATAGCTTTATTGCTTATTCTATGCATTCATGTTGTAGTTTTATTTAATTTTCCTCTCTGATCTCGTATGCATACCCGTTTTATTCTCGCTTCCTTCAAAGTTCTGCTGTGTGCCTGCCGTCTTTCTGTGATATTCCTCCCTCCACCTCCACCCTTCCCCTGTTTTGCTTTCTTAGTGCCATGTGTATATTTAGTTTGGAAACCTCTTGGACCGTATTTGGCTTTTTTATAGTGTTTTTTAGGGTAAAGTCTTATGGAGAAAGCAAACAGTGTTTATTAGGGTAAAGTCTTATGGAGAAGCTCCACATTATTTTGTAGTATTCTCCCATGGATTAAAAAAAATCTAGGAAATACTTGACCATGCAGGTCATTACAAGCCAAGTGTTGTCACGTCTGTAGACGCACATGCACACCATTGTGTAACAATTCTGTTATAGAAACGTGAACTACCTCTGCATAATTTAGCATGGTTGTATTCATTTCTTTTGGAAAGCTTTAATTCCTGTTTTGTTCTAACAGATAAGAAACAAGATGGAGCTATTGAGAATCGCAACAAAGGTAAATTCAGGAACATAAACATACAGTTAGATTATTTTTATTATACCCAAAAATATATGTCAACTGTATACTAATATCCAGAACTAGAAGACATGTTGCAGGTAATACTAACAATTTATATTAACCTAGATTAATCTTTCTTTCTGCCAGTGCCATATGCATGCTACCTCTATGCTGTTAATAAGATTATAATAATGATTTATGGTAGTGAGTTTAGAAAATTCCAGATGTAGATAACTTTCAACTTGAACATTTTAGGCATTTTAATATCTGTTACTGTGTACACTATTACCAGTAAAAATGCATGAGAAAACAAAATAAGCACTATATGTAAAGTAAATGATTATTGCATTTATTTAGGAATCTGTAATGTGTGCAAATTTGTCTTAATATCTGAGCATATATTATATGAAAGTTATTTGTGCTGTTTGCGATAAGTCTTAGATTACCTAAACAGTACACCAAAAGAAAAATGATTTAGTATTCTTTAGTTATTAGTTTAAGGGACCTGTATTTCATTTCAGTGCCTCATCCCTATTGTCTAAGCACAACATTCTCAAATTGTGTATAAAATTTCGCAACCTAAGGTAGCTGTTTTATTTTCTCTATATAGAACACACACAGGCTGAATGCCTAAACGTTTTTTACTTTCTATAATAAGAAACTGATTTTTTTTTTCACTTGCTTTGAAATGTTACCAGTGATGTGTGCCTTTAAAAAGTAGTGAAGTGACATTTGCTCTTAAATGTAGCAAAAGCCCAGGATGGTGCAGCCATGGAAATGCAGCCATTGAAGAGTGAAGAAGGTGGAGATGGTGATGAAAAAGACAAAAAGAAAGCAAATTTGCCAAAAAAGGAAAAATCTGTTTTACAGGGGAAACTTACAAAACTGGCTGTTCAGATTGGCAAAGCAGGTATGACGATGATGAAGGTGTTCTATTTTCAAATATACTTTCTGCTTAGAAACTGCCTTTTGACACACTTAGTTGCTTAGCGAGTGGAAAAGGAGTTTTTAAAAATATCAATTTTATCCACAGTCTGCCTGGCCCTTTGAATTACTGTAGGTCGTCATAATATCATTGCAGCTTAGGGCCTATTATCTCCATCTTTAACATAAAGGGAATTGTCCACTGTCAGCTAACTGGTAAGTGGCCAGGGTAGAACTAGCTCTCAGATCTGACCAATTCACAGGTCCCTGCTCTGAATCTCTTAGTACTGTGTAGACTCCCAAGTGAGGTTATTCAGTATGGACTACTTGACTACAATTAATTTTTTAAAAAATTTCAGCACACAGTTTGCTCAACTTTGTACTGGTTGTCTGTGCAACAATTTAGGTAAGTGGGTTTTTAAAGGTTATAGTTTAATTTGGTTAAACTGAATGGAATAGTTAGAGCATTATTCCAATGAAACTAAAGTTGCTAACTGGCTGCTTTCCTTAGAAAGCACCTATTAATAGAGCTACTTTTTAGAAAATAATAATAAAACCAGAGCATGCCCTCCAGCAGTATCATCTTTGTTAAAGAACATTGTATAGCTAAATCAGCATATATTATTAAAATCACATAAATTGTATCATTCTATCAGCTTGTAGGAATATGTTAAAGAAGTGAAGTTTTTGCTTCTCTCCTCAATAAACTTGTTTTCTAATAGTAAATATTTCCTTTTTATAACGTGTAATCAAATGGTAGTACTAATTCATATAGTATTAGGGGAAAAAGTATATTTGAGATGGTGATATCTACTATCCAGTAGACATTGAGTTGGATTATTAGATCAATCCATGAGCCTTCCGTATCTCCTAATACTCATTTTTAAATGGCTAAATGTCCCACAGAGAAGAGAATTAAATGCTTTTTAATGCATTTAATGCAAAATTAAGAGTAATTTTGTAAGTTAATAGAACTGTAAGGATAGACCAAAATTTTTTACATAATAATTCAGGTAATTTTGTATATTTTTTTCATAAACATATACGGTTGAATATTTAATTCTAAGCCTCCCCTTTGAAGTGATTCTTACCAGCTTCTCTTTCAGCAGTAGGCAGGTTGACTCATCGATGTGAAAGTACCCACTTTTGCTAAGCTTTTGATATTTCCTTGTGCTTGCCTATTATTTTGTTACAGCTTTAGTAGAAATTAGAAGATACAATTAGGTTTAGGAAAGAATTTTAAATGCTTTTATCCCAGCCCTTCCTAAGGAGAGGGCTGTACCTGGAAGCAAGAATTAGTCTGACAAAGTCAAGTGATGAGTGAAGTACAAAAAGAGGGTAACAATTTCTCAGAGAAATTAAAATAAATATTTTCCAACTAATTATAATGCTTCCAGTGCCTAATATGTAACTGGCAGTGGGTAGTATCTGGAATATTAAAGTAATTGCATTTTTCTTTTTTATATACTGCAAGGTCTATTGATGTCTGCCATCACAGTAATCATCCTAGTATTATATTTTGTAATTGATACATTCTGGGTTCAGAAGAGACCGTGGCTTGCTGAGTGCACACCAATTTATATACAATATTTTGTGAAGTTCTTCATTATCGGAGTTACAGTTTTAGTGGTAGCAGTGCCAGAAGGTCTTCCACTTGCAGTCACTATCTCACTGGCTTACTCAGTTAAGGTAAGTAAAAAATAGTTAAGTAAATGTCTCAGAGTTAAAGCCTCAACTGGAATAGAAATGCAAATCTGGTTACTTTCTTTTTTCCTGTTCTGAAAATGGGGGATTTCCATAAATTTACATTAAGTTTCCTTTAGAAATGCTGTCTTTATTTTTCTCCCTCCCCCCAGTTGATGACTCTGTACTTAAAGCCCTCTGCATTTCTTGGAGGGCAGCTTTGACACAAAACTAAACAAAACTCTGCTGGACAAGGTTCTAGCCTAATTTTTATTATATGGTAGTTACATTGTCAAGTCTCATCACTTCTGTCTTCCCATCTATAAATCAAGGTAAGGATGTTTGTAATTTACCTGTGGTATAAGAGCACAGAGGGTTCACTTTAGTCCAACCTACCGAGGCCTCATTGCATCTTCTCTTCTACCCCTCCCACTGCCACCCCCAAATAATCTTGTCTCAACACAGTAGCCAACTCAGGTTTCTAAAAATATAGTTCAGGTCCTATTATTTCTTTGCTTAAAACCCTCCAGCGACTTCTCATCACACTTAAAATAAGACCCAAACTCTTCACCATGATCCTGTAAGGCTCTGCCTCATCTGGCTGGCTTGCTTTCACCTCTCAGTACTCTCCCACCCCTCACTCCTCTCTCTGCTCTAGCCTTATCAGTTTTCCTGGTGTTTTGCAGATATTCCAACCATGTTCTCACTTCAGGACCCACTTGTTCCTTCCTTCGAGTTATGACTGGCTTTCTCACTTTATTCAGATCTCTTCAAATGTCACCTTATAGCTCAGTCCTTGTTTTCCAGAAAGAATGCTAAAAAATGAGCTTAGCTGGCTTTGTTAATATTTACTTAATCAACTCTTTGAAGATTATTAATTTATTTTTTATCAGTTTTATATATTATGGAAAAGGTGAATTGAAAAAAAAGTTTAGCTTGGATAATTTTGATTCTTCTTTCAAAATCTATTTGCAAGTTAAACATTTTATACTTATTGGAAGAATGCTGCTTTTGTAAATTTTCTAATATTAATTAGCAGTTCTCTTTAAGTAGCATTGCTAAGAGCAGTATAAAGTAATTAGTTTCTGCTCACTAGCACTGTTATCTTCAGTATCCCAAAGTGTTTTTTGCTAGACTGATCATGAAAATAATATTTTTTGTTTATTGTTTGAATTTATATTCATTTCAGGCATTTAACATCTTTTGGTTTACAAATAAATGGTTAATATATCAGGATGATGATGAACTAGTGTATTCATCTATTTGTCTTTCTATTGATGTTTGAAATAATCAGAAATAGTGGGAGGAAGTATAAGTTTTAGATACATCAATCATTTTACCTAAATTACCATTAGTCTATTTTGAGTAATCAGTGATAATAATTTTTCAATTGATGAAAACAGAGGCAGGATTGATTTGTGTGCTGTTAACAGAGAATTAATAAGAGCACTTTATTATTCTTTAAGCTTTTATTAAATGGGTATTTAACCCTTGTGTTATTAATTACAGATCTTTTCACTGAATTGCAGTCTTTATGGATCCTGTTAGTGTTTTGCAAAACTGAACAAATTTTCTTCACTGTAAAACTTAATACTTTCAATATGTAATGCACAACACAAGTAATTTGGGAGGCGCATATCTGTTTTCCCCATATTTATTTCTTTAAGGAACCAGTTTTTTACAGCATCATGCATAATTGTAGTTACAGAATATATCGTAAATAACTCTGTGGTTTTTAAGCCATTCCGCATACATGTCAAGACTTAATTATAAAGCATTTTGACTTAAGTGCTCTTTGAGATAACACTATATATATATATATAGACAGATAGATTTTTTAGAAACTATCATTTTTGTTGTTCAGAATGAGAAAGAGGTGAGATACATTGTGATGCTGAGGATGAGAATTCCAGTCCATCAGCACACTGAATAAATGAAAACAATCCATTCTGGTTTTGATATGATAACTCAGTCTGTAAGAATAAAAAAAGTTGGGAACTACATGTCCACTTTGTTTATTTTACCTGATAAAAGATTGATAGAACACTTTCATTTTTCACTTAATAAGGAGATTTAATAATTAAATGTAATTTAATATTTCTACTATTGTAAGTACCACTGTACTTAGAGTATAGATTGTTATTACTCTTGTAATGCAAGGACACTTTGCAAAAACTGTCGGAGACGTATCATCAACGTGATTTGCATATGGGTGCAGGTATCAGCATTCATTTACTAGATTATGTTACACATTGGTAAAGTGATTGAAACTACAAAAAGCTGTATGCTCCTTAGCTTATTTGAAGAGGTCAAATATACCAAAAGTCTTCCAATCTGAAATTGGTACTTTATGCTGTGCATCTGTGTATAGCTGGGGATTTTAATTCTGATTTTAAAGCAATTTATAGTAAATTTTAATATAATGAGGTCATTGGTTTTAAAAATAACTAGATTTTTTCTGTCACTGTAGAAAATGATGAAAGATAATAACTTAGTAAGGCATCTGGATGCGTGTGAAACCATGGGAAATGCTACAGCCATTTGTTCAGATAAAACAGGAACATTGACAATGAACAGAATGACTGTTGTCCAAGCTTACGTAAATGAAAAACATTATAAAAAGGTTCCTGAACCAGAAGCTATTCCACCAAATATTCTGTCCTATCTTGTAACAGGAATTTCTGTGAATTGTGCTTATACATCAAAAATATTGGTAAGGTTTCTTGAATAACTAATGTTGTCAAATCTAATTTTCAGATTTGTATTGAGTAAACTACGTATAATTCTTCAGACCTGGTATTAAAAATAAGTGGAAGAATTGTGTTGTCTTAAGTTTTTAAAAAGCGTGTATCCATGTAAAGTATATGTTTCTTTTGATTTACTATATCATGAATAAGAAGTATTGATTAACATATACATACTATTTACTTGTATTTTTCTCTTCAGTTTTGTATTTCCTTTGTTCAAAAACTTTTAAGCATTAAAATGAGAAGTTTTTAGTTTTAAATTCTTATTAAGCTCATTTTGTAAAAATCCAATCTATCTTATCAAAGAAAGTCAGTGCTCCATTTTCAAGAGAATATTTGAAGCCAGACTTCAAAATACTATGCTTTATATGCTTGCTATATGCTCTGATTGTCTTGATTTCTCAGTATTTCCTACCTATGAGATAGTTTTTAGCCCTTTTCCAGAGCTAACACAAAGTAGTTCTATATTTGTGCTACCTTAGAAAGAAAGTATTTTCAACTTCACAAGTTTTTTTTAATCTTATTTACAACTTAAAGCATGATATGCTTAACTTGATATATGTTCTAGTGATGTATGTAGGAATACCATGACCAAAATAAATATTGTAAGTTGTTTAATTACTGAGAATAACATGAATTGGATTCTTGGGCTGGAAAGTTATGGGATCTTGGTTCTAGGTCTACCTTTGCCTTTTACTAGCTGAAAGTCTGAACTTTACACTCTTCAGCTCTTAAGACAATCCTGTTTGCCTTTAATACCACTAGGGTATGTAAGGTGATATTCGTGAAGATACTGTGAAAGAAATAAAGCTTTTGTATACATTTAAAGCATATTAATTTACTGCATTCACTTTTATTTTAATCCATTAAAATGTGTTTAAAGATTTAATTTGAATTATTTACAAATATATAAGTATATTTTCAGTGAAAATAGAGAAGAGGAAAGGAATTAAAATTCATTGAGTCGCATTACGTGTCAGGAATCACCTGTAAACTGCTTTTTTCTCATTTAATTCCTGGGTCGTAGGTGCGTCTACTCTACAGATGCTGAAGCTAAAGATCACAACGACAGGGTGACTTGCCAGAAGCTGATTATTACTCGTAACTGACAGGGCTGAGATCAGAATCCATGTCATTCCCACCCCAGAGCTCCTTTCCACCTTACCTTTCTGTGAACTGCTTGTATTAGTAGTTTTCCTAAATAATTTTGTTTAGAATGTGGCACTCTGTTTTACTTTATAAGTTAAACTTTCATAGATAACAAGATGATACTAGCTTCTAAACCTTTTTTTCTTATAGCCACCAGAGAAAGAGGGTGGATTACCTCGTCATGTTGGTAATAAAACTGAATGTGCCTTGTTGGGACTGCTTTTGGATTTAAAACGGGATTATCAGGATGTTAGAAACGAAATACCAGAAGAAGCACTATACAAAGTCTACACCTTCAATTCTGTTAGAAAGTCCATGAGTACTGTCCTGAAAAACTCAGATGGAAGTTATCGAATATTCAGCAAGGGTGCATCTGAAATAATTCTGAAAAAGTAAGCGTAATATGCTTAGATGAATAAATTGCTGACTATCATTGCTTTATGGAATATCTACTATGTTGTTATTACTTTCTTTTTGTGAACATCTGGCATTTGTTAGGAGCTCAGAGCTTTGGGGCTATAATTTATGGTAGCCAGACATTTGCCCATGTTATTCTACCATTTCACACCCTGACTCCTCTTATTTCTTGGTATTTTAACGTAGGGAATATAAAACCATTACAGTTAGTGTGGTAAATTTATTGATATAAACTTTGATGTTTGTTTTATACACATTGATTCCATTGTTATATAGTATCATGAAAATTAAAAGCCTCCTCGGAAGAAAAACTCAAGCTTATCTCTTCAACAGTGTGTAGTAGATAGTAAATTTAAAAATGTGATAATTGAGTTATAGATTAGTTTCTAGAATAGAAAATCAGTAAAGCTAGATCTTGAGAGTTCTTCTTTTATATCAGATTGAGGCATATCATTTTATGCTGCTGCAGTGTCATATTTAAATATCTTCTTTCATTTTGAATAGTGATCTTTCTTACTGCCCTTTAACAGACATCCATTTTGACCTTACATGTTTATATATCATTTCCTTAATATTTCTGTGTTAGTACAGGAGTTGAAGTTATGTAAATTTCTTAATCCTAGCAGAGAACTGCTTTAAAAAATTTAAGAGCAATTTTGGAAAAGTTGGAACTTATTTAAAATTGAAACATAAAATATATTTCTACTGTTAATCATAGAAAATATTTCTACTTTTGGTTTGTTTATACGTGGATTATAATCTAGTTTTATCTTAATGAATGCTTGAAAGATTGTAATCTAACAAGTTTAAGACAAATACATAAATAAATGAAACAGTAGCTGCTGATAAATGGATATATAGTTTTAAGTGAGAAAACACACTATAAACGATATGCCATTGAAGATAGGTTTTAATGTGAAGTAAGAACAGCAAGGTGAAGAAAGTATCTAAAGCAATGGAGAAAGGGATATACAGGTCATTTAGGGGGAATAGCTAGTCATATAATGCAACTGCGTAGTCATGTGGCCACATAAGATCAAGATTTTTCCTCACCCCATAATACACCTGGCTATTTTATTTCACTGTTAGAGATTAGAAACCATAACCATTCGTTGTTAGACAGGCAGCAGATAGATGGCATAGTGGAAAAATTAGAGAGATATTTGAAGTGAAACAGATCAGACTTTGACTCTTTTTCTGCGACTAACTAGCTGTGGGATCTTGGGCAGGTTCTTCCTTAGCCTCCATTTTCCTCCACTGAAAAAGGGGGTGATGACCACCAACTCTGTGAGTGAATAAAATAAAACATATCAGACATCCAGCATGGAACCTGATATTTAGTAAGTATACAGTAAGTGTTCCCACAGTAAAATTTACATTTTGTTGAAGAGGCTCTTAAATGTTAGATTGAGCAGTTGAAACTTAAATCGGCCAGATAACGCAACTACTGTATTTTTTTCCTCGGGTAGCTGAATGATCAAAGCTGTAATTGAAAACAATTCTTACATCAGGGAATAATATGGATTGGAAGAAAAAGAGTGTTCTAGAGATAGACATCAGTTAAAAATCTATTACAATAGCTTAGCTCAGAATAAGAGCCAAAAGTGAGATGGTAGTGTGGGGAATAGAAAGGAAAGGATATATTTAGGAGACTGTTTCAAGGAGAAATATATAAGGTTTAAGAGATTATAGTATATAGCTTATGAGGAAAAAGTAAATATCAGGTGAGATTTTAGGCTTGTATTGAAGTGATTGAGGTAACGTTGCCCATTATTTTGGAAATGAGAAAGTAGCTTTCAGTCTTGAATGCATTGTGTGTAATGTACTGATAAAACATCTGTGGCACTTTCAGCAATGATGAAATGCTTTCAAAAAAAGTCAAAATGAGATATGGATTTGGGAATCAGCTCCATAAAAGAGGGAAAAGAGGGCATCACCAAGGGAGAGGAGTGTAGAGAGGCAATGTGAAAAATAAACTTTAAATAGGAACATATATAGTATGTATTACATATATGTAATTTTTATTTACATAATTAAAGAAAAGGTTGTAGTTTCACTGAAAACAAAACTATTTCGGCATTACCTCTCACATTCTGATAAGCCATTTTTCTTCTTTTATGGTTAAAACAATATAGGTGGTGAAATAATGCCAAGCAGGTAAGGAGCTGATTGAACATGGCCCTTTTACTTTAAAAGAAGAAAATATTTGTGAACTTTATTTAATTAAAATTAATGTCTTAATTCTATACCGAAATGGTCTGTGTATTGTTTATTCTGCTCTGCTAGTAGGGTTTTGGGGGGCAAATTAAAAAGCACTGCATTTCCGGATAGAGGAAGTTTAGAGTATATCTAAGTAACTGATAAAATGGAGAACTGGCAAATGAATAACAGAAAGAGTAGAACTCACTCATTTTTGTAAAGAGGAAGGTAAAATGGAGCTATAACTTGTCTATAAAAATGCAATACATGTAATTCTTTAAATTCCAGATATCAGATCCCATGATTTCTAGCCCTTCCAGTTCACTTAAGTGGCGTTAACTATATTTTTGTTAATTATTGATGTTTGGATTCAACATTTCCTTTTAGGTGTTTCAAAATCTTGAGTGCTAATGGTGAGGCAAAAGTTTTCAGACCAAGGGACCGTGATGATATTGTAAAAACTGTGATTGAACCGATGGCATCAGAAGGCTTGCGAACCATATGTCTTGCATTCAGAGATTTCCCAGCAGGAGAACCAGAACCAGAGTGGGATAATGAAAATGATATTGTCACCGGCCTTACATGCATTGCTGTTGTGGGGATTGAAGATCCTGTGAGACCTGAGGTGGTGAAACATTCTGTGTTCTGCATGTGCAGACTCTTTCAACTGTAGAGTATCAGGGCATTAATTGTAATCAGTTTTCTAGTAAAATTCTTGATATTCATGATTTTTTTATTTCCTATGGAAACTGAGATAAGTGAAATAATAGTGCTTATCATGCATATACTACTTTCTAGGGTTTTCAGACAACTTCTCTTTGGGATCCTGTGAGTTTGTAGCATCATAACAGCAAAGTACCTTTACTGGGTAGTTTTTCAGATAGAGTTCTTGAAGTGTGACTAGTGTGACTGAAAACCTGAATTTTTAATTTAGTTTAATTTTAATGTAAATAGCCGCATGTGACTGTTGGCTATCATATTGGACAGCATGCAGCTCTAGACTTTGCTTTTCTTTTAATTTTTTTTGTCATTTTTTTTTTTTAAGTTTACTGAGTAAACTGTGTGCTGGTCACTGTAGAGGATAGTAGGGACAAAGATTTTTGAGATCTGGTCTCAGCTCTCAAATAAGTCATTGTCTTGAGTTGGGTTGGACAAACATATGTTAATTACAACATAGAATGTTAATACATTGTTAGATATGTTCAGAGCATGTTATAGGAGCCCAAAATCTAGACTAAAATAATATCCTTTTATTGAGTTTCACTGTGTTCCAGGTGCTATGCCAAGTGCTTTAAGTGTATTATTTCACTTGATGTTCAACTCTATGAGGTATGAGTACTATTGCACTCTTTTGATAGTTTGAAAAAATGAGATGTAGGGTGGTGCGACATGGCTTAGTGGCAGAATTCTTGCCTGCTATGCTGGAGACCCAGGTTCGATTCCCGGTGCCTACCCATGAGAAAAAAAAGAGATGTATATAGGTTCACTCTAAACCATAGACTTACTTTGTTCAGATCTTGTCTCTGTCTAAAACACATGTACTTAACACCACTTTGCTATATTAATCACCAGAGGGGCCAGATAAGACTTCCGAGAGGTTAATTACCTGATCTGAGTCTTAAAGGATGAGGAAGCATTAACTAGATCAAGAGAACAGCGATAAGCATGTTCTGATCAAAGGAGACAAGGCATAAAGATGTAAAGGCAAAACAGCTTTTGTTCAGCTAATTGATACCACACCTAATGTGTAGTTCCAGACACTCTTGTAGACAGTGGAAATACAGTGGAGAACAAAATAGGTTTGTATCTAGAGAGAGAGAACACAGCCAAAAAGGTAGAATGATAGATGCATGGCCAGTATGCCAGGTGAAAATAAGTGCTATGAAGAAAAAACCTAGTCCCTGCCCTCCTAGATTTTACATTCTGGATGACATTTGGGTGTGGGAAGCGAGGGGGGCAGGGTGGTGACATTAAGTAAGACATTACAACTCTGATGAGGGATACACACAGGGATATGAAATAAGTAAGGAAGACCACATTAAGAGTCTTTGAGGATATGATATTTGAGCTATGATCTGATGGCTAAACATGAGCCAACCATGTAAATAACTGCAACAGGAGCATTACAGGCAAAGGAAACAAGAATGCAGAGGCCTGAAGTGAGAAAATTATTTAGCTATTTCAAAGATGGAAAGGAGGCCAGTGTGGCTATAATTGGGAAGAGGAGGGGGGAGGCAAGATTTTATTTGGTCTTCCTATGCTATAAAGACTCTGAGTTTTACTGTAAAACTTAATGGGAAGTAATTTTTAAAATTCCAGTTGGGAAGTGACATGATTTATGTTGTTAAAATACTATTTCACATCTCTGTAAGAAATGAACTAGTGAGTAAGGTGGAAGCAGAGAAGCCTCTGAGATTATTTGCAGTGATCCAGGCAAGAGATGATTATGGCTTAGACTATAGTTTTGGCAGTAAAGATGGAAGGAAACAGATGTTTTCAAAGAAAATGAATGTAGAGCCACTAGGATTGAATATTTTAGGTTTGTTTTTTGACATTGTCAAGATGCATGAGATATCAGCAAATGAGCATTTGGACCTAGAAGCATGGAAGTGGTCTAGGCTGGAGAATTCACGTATAAGAGATCTCCTGAGGGGCAGTGTATAGCTACAGAAGAGAGCTTAGAACTGAGATATCTCCACAATTAGATGTCTTGTAGAAGAGGAGGGAACCAGTATCTTTAGCTTCTTTGACTGGGCAGATGGTAGATGGTATTATCCACATGATAAGAGAATCAGGAGAAGCAGCCTGTTTAGATGTTAGGATGATCTCATTGTGGGTTTTGGAGTTTACGATGCTTATGAAATATCCAGATGGATATGTTCGCCAACCTTTGGTCAAACAAAACCATTCAAAGTTTTATACATTGACTTAATGACTTAAATCTTACCTAAACCTAATATTAAATCAGGAGGACTACTACTTTTGTCCTTTGAAAGACATATTACTATCATAGTGTTGTTGGCATTGAGATTGATGGAGTGATTTGTCTTTTTCAAAACATTTAAGTTGCACTTTATTTTTTCAGTATTACAAAATGAAGTGAATATTTTTATAAAATGAGACAATATAATATGAACTTCTTTCTCAAAATGAATATTCTGGAGTGTGCACTTCTGGCCTGAGTAGATATATGGGACAAACCCAGCTTTATTACATATTCATAGATACTTCCACAAAATTCTTGGCCTCTTATCTCTAAAAGTGGAGATAGTTCATGAATTTTAAGGAAGTATTTGGTGATTAATAGACAGTCAAAAAATTTTAATTTACCTTTCTTAAACAGTTGGCCACATAGTTTTAATCCTAGGCCAGTTTCTTCCTCTTACTTGCTCCCCTATCCAAGGGATTGTGGGATACTATGCAATCAATGAGTACATGTATTTGCAAATTAATGCTGTTATCTTAAAGGAATAACAGGATATATGTTATATTGATACAGCAGACTTTTCAAAATCTAATGGAGTTGTTTTGTTTGTTATGGTTTGGTTTGTTTTTAGATAATCTGAGCAAACTCGGGTTCATTAGCACCTAGCACAATGTCTGACATTAAGTAAACATTAGTCTGAATGAATGGATATGATATACCTCACCTGTAATTTGAATGGCTAAAAGTTGATTGGGTGGAGAGAAATACTTGTACATTATAAATCTTAAAACTTACAGATACATATTTAAGTTGCTAGTGGTAAAGTTGCACATATGTTTTTAAGATAATAGAGTCCTGGTGGTTTACCCTGACTGGAATGTGCCCCCCTTGGAGAATACCTCAGGGTGACCATTTTCCTAAAAAATTCAGCAGTTTGATAAATACTAATCTCAGTTATATACTAGGCACTTATTTTTTTTTTTAATGAGTGAAAGACAATGTACTAGACAGTGGTGATCTAAAGATGAGAAATAAGGGTCTGTCCTTCAAGAAGCTCTTGACTTGCTGAGGACTCAGGCAAACAACTGTAGTATGATCTATGGGCAGTAACGGAGTATATGTGAGATGAAGGCACAGTTTTGTCTTGGTAGACTATTAAAGCACAGAGAAGTTAGGTTTAAATTTGTCGCAAACAGGTAAGCTACAGATCAAATTTAGCCTTCAGTCAATTATCTCTGGCCCATGGTGGTCGGTGGATGTATATAAGCATGTATGTGTGTAAATTACATGAAGTATTGGGAGATTACACACAAATCTGGATTTCTGCTTTCTCTTGAGATCATAGGTTCTTTCAGCATTTGGGCTTTAATTCCACCATGGCAAAAATTAAGATAAAGCTGAGTAGCACTTTGATTAGGCCTTCTTCTTGGGTTTGTTACTTTCAGTGTTTCCCACATTTATGCTTCCTGCATAACCCTGTGGGCATGTGAAAGTGCCTTTACTGGAAAATCAGTACACATTTGCCAACTAGAGAAAAGCAAAAAAGGATTTTCTAGGCAGAAGAAACTGTAGAAACAGACACATGGAAATAATATATAGACGATTCATCTACCAAGTGTGCAGTAAAGAGCAATTTTAGATAAACTTAGAAAACTAAGGTCAAGATACAATAATCTGACTGAGAACTTTATGGTTTACAGGATATCAGTTGAGGAATCCAGATATTTTTAAGAAAGTGTATTGTGTTAGAAAAAGAGTTTTACCATCAAGTGTTTAAGATGTTTGAAAGATGGGCACATGTAAGGCAAGGATGCCAATAAAAATTAATATAACTCAGGCAAGAGTCAATGGGGATGTGTGGTACAGGGATATTTTGAGGTGGAATCCTCAGGAGTCATTGACCTTTAGGGGTGTATGGAGTAAGGGATATAAAAGAGTTACAGAAGACCTTTAGGTTTCTGTTAGATAGGTGGGTAGATTAAAACATGGGCCTCTCTTAAAGAACAAATTCAAGTGTCTACTTTGCAGGTGAAACTATGAATCCAGCTTTCCTAATGAGGTTGGGGAAAGATTGTAGATTTGCAAGTCATTAGCACATGGAGGGTAGTTGAAAGAATGGAAGTAGATGAGGTAATCCTTAAAAGGGATGGAGTGAGAAGAAGGTACAATGACAACTGAAAATGAAGTCTCAACTAGGACTGTAAGAGTAGAAGTGGTACAAAGATTATTGGGAATAATTCAAGAAATATTGAGTATTTAGTTATGAAATTAATGTTGCAGTTATTTGTGAGACTCTGAGGTAAGCATAGTTGTTCAGTGTAAGTTTTTCCCTCTGGAAATACTAATAGTCTTATGGTTATATGATTTTTTTTCTACATAAACCAGGTACCTGATGCAATAAAGAAATGCCAGAGGGCTGGAATTACTGTGCGCATGGTTACGGGTGATAATATTAATACTGCCCGGGCTATTGCTACCAAATGCGGTATTTTACATCCTGGGGAAGATTTCCTGTGCCTAGAAGGTAAAGACTTCAACAGGAGAATACGAAATGAAAAAGGAGAGGTAGGTTTTTTAAAAAAAAAGTTTCATTAAAATTTTTAATAAGAATTCCATTCAACAAATACATATTGTGTATGTATGTGTGCACTGTGTATTAGGCACCATATATGAATAGATGCAGTCCACACCTAAGGAGTAAAAAACTAACATTCAAAGAGATAAAAGGGACAGTTTACAAAGCAATTGCCCTGAAGGGAGCGAGCACTTTTACTCAAAATGCTTTATGAAAGAAGTGTGTGTTCAGCCTGGATCAGTTCCAGAAGTACAAAATGTGAAAGGAAATACTGGAGGATGAGTTTGGAAAGGTTGATATGGAGCATATTTTAAGGAACCCAAACTCTACATTCTTTATTCTAAGCTAAAGGATTTCCATTTCCATAAGCAGTGGGGAGATTTTTAATATTTGATCTTCTGGTGATATATAGCAATGATTCCCAAACTTGAGTGTGTTTCAGAATCATATGAAGACCTTATTAAAACACATTGCTGGAACCCACCCCAGAGTTTCTAATGAGATAGGCCTAAAGAGATACTCAAGAGTATCAGTTTCTAACAAGTTCCAGGAGTTGCTGATGCTACTGGAGTATTGACCATACATTGAGAACATATGTATCATATGATGGATAGCCAGTTTGGAATTATGAAACTAGGTTTGGACATATTTTAACTTTCATAAAAATTTATAGATTGAGCAAGAGCGGATAGACAAGATTTGGCCAAAGCTCCGAGTACTTGCAAGATCGTCACCTACTGACAAACATACACTGGTTAAAGGTGAGCAGATTTTACCATTATTTCACATGTTCTACTTCCTAAAATAGAATGCAATACTGACTATGAGATTGAGTCATGGATATCAGTTTTCAAATAAAATCTAAATAATATTTTTTTTTCATGTCTTAGGTGAATGTATTTAATCTTCGATGTTTAAAACAGGTTATTGCTTATACTGTTACCACAGTTTCTGGAGTTGGTCTTTGCCCAACATCTAAGCAGTTTGTATTTCTATGTTCATTTACTTATTTTTGATTTTGAAGTCTGTAAGACTAGTCAAGATTTTCTGCAGAATCACCTTATTATTTAAAGAGAATTTTCTTAAAGCCCAAATATTTACTTTTATTTAAGGTATAATTGACAGTACTGTGTCAGAACAACGCCAGGTTGTAGCTGTGACTGGTGATGGTACAAATGATGGCCCAGCACTAAAGAAAGCAGATGTTGGATTTGCAATGGTAGGAACTTAACCTTTTCAAATATTTAGATGTAATTCATTGGCTGGGTTTTTGGGGTTTTTATTGTTGTTGTTAATTAAATTGCTATTGATTTTAAACACTGTCCCTCAAAATTCGTTTGAGGGATCATCAGTAAACCTAAATCAGTCTAAAAGTCTAATTAGTTTATACACTGCCTTTGTTTGATACAGTGAAATTTGACTAGAAAATGACTTTTTTTCAACAATTGTAATAATAGGATAAGTTTGCCATGTATTCTTGGTGTATTTAAATATCTGTCATCTCATCTGAACCACACAACAATCCTCTTAAGCTGAAACAGGCTTAGAGCAGTGGTATATATTTGAAAATATATTTCATAATCTTCCATTCAATCTAAACTATCTTTTATAAGTAATAAATGTCATCATTTAATATATGGATATAATCTTTTTTGATTGAAAAATATCTACTTAATTTCTCCCAAGTTCTCAATTTAGATTTGATTATTTAAAGTTTTAGAAAATGTCAGCATTTCATTACAGTTTTCTTATGCTGTAGCCACAGGTACTGATGAAATGTTTACTATAAAATGGACATCATGAAATACGTATGCTACATAAATATTAAATGACTGAAATTAGGTTGTTGAGTCTTTGAACCAATTTCTGCTATATATATCTATGTAATCCACTATGTTTTGTTCTGGAAAATATAGGTCAACAATCACAATTTACAAATCCAAAAATCTCTGGAAACTGAATTTTTTTTCCCCTAAATTGGCAACAGATTCATTCACTGCAAAACTTGTTCTGAACTCATGTGAGGCCATTATTTATCCCACTTGGTATGACTATTCAGTCACTGTAGAGATAAAAATATGTTTTACTGGGGTACGAGCTCTTTCTGGGAATGTTTCATGATATAAGGTATATGCTTCATTATTTTTCTAAAACATGGGAGATTTTGAATTCTGAAACATATGGCCCCCAAAGATTTCAGGTAACAGGATGTTTGTCTGTTCTAATGTTTATTTGCATAATTTGACTTCTGATATTTTGCTGCTAAAATAGAAGTGTAAAAGAAGAACCACCGTGGTGGCAGTATGTCAACAGAAGTGTGGGAAAAGGAAGTAGTGTGGGTAAATTGCTCTCAGTAACCATGAGTCTTGAGATCCCCACCCTATCCCACACAACTTACATGGTTGACGGCTGCAGAGGTATGAACCTCTGAAGACTTGTGAAAAGTAGCAAAAGAGGGATAAGGAATACATTCTTCTGTTGCTTTAGGCACACAGGATCATTCACTTTAGAAACACATGATCACCCACCACTGCTCTTGAGCATTTATTAGAATTCTTATTGCTCCTTTTATCCATACAGCTGACCAGGAAGGCACTTATATAGAATGCATTTTAAAATAAAAAAAAAGCTTTCACCCGGAACATGAGTGTAGAACAAATGCCGGGCTTTAAATAAATACAAGTAAGCATAGCACTTCAAACAAAACTGCAGTGCAGTGACTATTTTGTTTCTGTTTTTGTCTTTTTTTTTTTTTTTCAGATCTGAAGGTCCTAGGCCATCACATTTTTAAATAATAGCTCATCAAAAATCCAAATTTATTTCAAAAAATACAGAGAAAGAATAAGTGCTTGGTAGCTTGGACTTGAAAGCACTTTTGTTCAAGTTTTAATGTATTGGGTATTTGCTCATTTCTCCAATTATGTGTTTTAAAACTGAAAATCAAAATTTTTTGTCTTAGAGATTTTATTAGATACCCATAAGAAATTGTCGTCAGTCCCTTCTTAATAGTAAAAATGTCTCCTATTTTTCAAACAGAAATAGCATTGTAAAGACTATATATTTAGCAAATCCAAAGTAGAAGTTGGTCTTAAATTTTAAATTATGGTGATATCTTCATTGGATATTTTGAGAAATTTATTTGAACTTGTTTTTTATCAAAATATTAAATACTCGTGATTTAAAAGTTGTGTAGTTGTATAAGATGATGCCACAGTCCCTTTTGGCATATCATTTCTTCTACCCCATATTTTGGTTCTCCAAAGAAAACCAACTAACTGTTTTAACTTCTTTTTTTCCTTAGTATTAATTCCATATCTCTAAATGACATGATTATATAGTGCTTTTTAATGTTTTTTTTTAAGATATAAGGCATTAGCTATTGTCTTATTATGGGAGATGAGGCTTTAGCTCTTTTTCACACATGAACACACACAGACACACACACCACTTTTACTCCCACTATACATTCACATACACTACCTTTACCATCATTCTTTCACTCAAGTTATATCACAATTTTAGTTAGATCAATATTCAATCCTTTGACTGTAAATACTGCTCCAAGCTGAGCCATGTGGCCGACTATAATTTTCTTTCTTACCCAACTTCTTGTATTTTCTGTAAATTGTCTTTTTCATTGCTTCTTTCCCCTACTACTTGCTTAGTTTTACTGTGTATTTAACAGAATCATCCCCACATTCTCCTTTCGGCATCAGAGATAATTTGCACTCTTACCAATTTCGCTTCTTGGAGGTAATCTCTCCCAGATCTCCTGACTGGCTGTTTGCTAGGCCTGGTACACAATTGTCTGTTTTATCTCCATATCTGAGAATTTCTGTTCTCTTCTCTCTTTTTTTGGATATTTATTTCCTGGATTCAGTGTCATCATCTTTTTTGTTTACTCCCTCATCTATTAGAGCTACTTCATCCAATAGCTTCCTAAGAAAGGGTTCATGGGAGGCAGACTTTTTCATAATTTACTGAAAATCTCTATCCTCATTTCACTCTTAAAAATAACTTAATCTGACTTTGTATAAAAATCTAGGTTGAAAATCACTTTTACTCAGAATTTTCATTTCTCCATTGTTGTTCATACCATTTTGAATTTTGAACCTGTATAGCTCCTCTATGTTAAAACTCATGTTCTTCAATTTTGCAGAGTTTTCCTAAATTAGTCATTTCTCCTCTCCTGTTCTTTTTTTCTGGAATTTTTTCTCCCCCTCCTTCCTTCTTTGATTTTGGACCTCTTGGAAACTGATCATATTATCTTTGTCTCTTTTTTCCCTCTTTACCGTACCTTTACCATCCTGTTTTATGTTCCGGGCTCTTTCCTCAGCTTCTGTTGTTTTTTATTACCATTATATTTAACTTCCAAGAGTTTCTTTTTGATCTCTAAAATTTCCTTCCTCTTTTACCATCCTGTTCTTGTTTCATTCATGTACGTTTTATTTTTCTGAGGATTTGCTTTTTTAAAAGTAAGCGTTTGTCTCCCTGCAGAGTCTGTGCCCCATTTGCTTTTTGGTATAGTCTGATTCAGGTTAGTACTTTTCCTCAGATGTCAGGTTGTGTGTGTGTATTTATCAGTGTGAGGCTGAAAAGCTGGTAAGCCCTGTTCCTCTAAGTGGGGTTTGTCAATAGGAAACTTCTTGTTAAAGTGATCTGGCTCAGGGGGGGCCACAGTGGCTCAGCAGGCAAGAATGCTTGCCTGCCGTGCCAGAGGACTCGGGTTCGATTCCCCGTGCCTGCCCATGTATGAAAAAAAAAAAAAAAAAGAGTGATCTGGCTTGGCCATTTCCTTAGGGAAGTTTTAATGCAGTAATTTTAGATCTTTTCTCCTAGTGATTACAGTCCCTAGAAAAGACTTCAAATCCACTGCCTAGAGAGCAGTCCTAGCTGTTGCCTTCCAGGAGGCAAACAGAGGAAAAAAAGCTGACGGTCTCAACTTTTAATAAGTGCAATTACTCTTTACCTTCATTTTTCAAGAAGTGCTCCTCCACAAAGTGCCTGGTGTCCTCCAGTCTAGACACCCTCTGTCTTACCCTCTCAAGTAAATAAACAGGTAGTGTTCTGCCAGGCTGGGGGAGGGGATGATTTGCTTGGTTACCTGAATTTGGGAAGAGACCTGAAGGTTCTAGCTGCCTTTTCTTCTAACTTTGTTAGTGACATGTGTGGTAGTTGGTGTCAACTTGGCCAAGTGATGATGCCCCTGTTGTTTCTGTGGACTTGAATCATTAGTATGTGAAATTGCGCTGTGGCTGATTACATTTGCAGTCGGCTAAGGGGAGTGCCTTCCACAATGAGTGAGGTTTAATTTAATTAGCTGGAGGCTTAAAAGAGAGAAGTCACAAGAGCTCAGCAGCTCAGCATACCTCATCTCAGCACTAGCAGCTCAGCCCAGACATTTAGAGATGGAGAGAAAAATCGCCCCCAGGAAAGCCATTGGAACCCAGAAGCCAGGAGAGAAGAGCAGCATACTTCCCCATGTGCCTTTCCATGTGACAGAAAACATGAACGCTAAGCTGCCTTTCCTCTGATGAATTACAAATTTTTAACAAAATAAATCCCCTTATTAAAATCTGATCCATCTCTTGTGTGTTGCATTCTGGCACATTTAGCAAACTGAAAAACGTATATCACACATACAGAAAAGTGTGTAAGTCATAAGTGTACACTTGAATGAATTACCACAAGTCAACAGGCCTAGTCTATACAGGACAAGAAATAGAACATTACCTATACTCTCCCATTCACACTCTTCCAGTTACTACCTTCTCTTTTTCTCTACAAAAGTAATCAGTATCCTGATTTTTAACAATAAATATTACTGTTTTTGCCAGTTTTTTAACTTTTTAGAAAAGAATCATACCATATAAATACATACGATTTTTTTTTTCTTCTTGAGTCTGGCAGCTTTTCAGCATTGTGCATTATGTTTGTGAGATTCATCTGTGTTGCTACATGAAGCTGTAGGTCTTTTATATTTTTAGTAATTCATTCCATTATATTGTTGAGATGAACATTTCAGCTGATTATAGTTTGGACCTCCTAAGTATGCCCTCAGTGTCTTTGGTAGACTTTAAAAAAATCCTGTTTTTGTTCCTACCTCTACCCCTACTTCCCAGCATTGTCTAATGCTTGTAACTCTAAGTGTTATAAGGGTTCTACAGTGCACATAAGGATACGCCTTGTTTTTCTTGCCATTGGATCTGGTCAATTATCATTTGATATCTATTTTCTCAGCCTCCATGATTTTCTTGTGGTATCTGTTTTTCCACTTTGTACTTTGTCTTTGTGAGCTTTTTTTTTGAAATGCTGAATGTTCTTTTTAGTGGACTTTTGTAAGGAACTAGGATAATGCCTCTGTTTGCTCCTCCTGCATTTTTAACCCAGTTTGAACTTTATTATGTTCAATGCCTCATTCTGTATGCTTGCCTGCTACTAAGGTAGAGTGTCTTTCTGAGTGATAGCTTGGAATAACTGTATTACCTTTTTTTAAGTAAATTTAATAATTATTAAGTATAACAATAAATTTTTCTTTATTTTTTATTATCCTTTTGAATATTTAAAACCTATGTCCTAAATATTTAGTCTAATTCACAGAATTTTTTTTAATAGGGTATTGCTGGAACTGATGTAGCTAAAGAAGCATCTGATATTATTCTCACAGATGACAACTTTACAAGCATTGTTAAAGCAGTTATGTGGGGACGAAATGTCTATGACAGCATCTCAAAATTCCTTCAGTTCCAGCTTACTGTTAATGTAGTAGCAGTGATTGTTGCTTTCACGGGCGCCTGTATCACTCAAGTAGGTGAAAATTTGTTTATTGAAACTAGTTTATTTTAAAACAAAATTGGACACAATCTGCTTTTAGAAAATACCTAAATATTTAAATAAGCTGCAACTTAATATTTTAGGTTAATTACAATAAAAATGTAATACTGTTCTGTTCCTTAAGTTTTAAAATACTAAAGGCTGCCTAAGAACTTTAAGACTCTAGATAGTTGTGAATGTCTATTAGGAAACATGTCTTTTTTAGGATTCACCACTTAAGGCTGTGCAGATGCTGTGGGTAAACCTCATAATGGATACTCTTGCTTCCCTGGCTCTGGCAACTGAACCACCCACTGAGTCTCTCTTGCTTCGGAAACCTTACGGTAGAAATAAGCCTCTCATCTCACGCACAATGATGAAGAATATTTTGGGTCATGCATTCTATCAACTTGTGGTAGTCTTCACGCTTTTGTTTGCTGGTAAGACTTCATTCCTAACAAAACTTCACTTGTTCCTGTTCCAAGCTAATATCACCCAAGATGTTTCAGTGTTGAAAAGTTTTCAAAAACCTAAGTTTTTCTGTTACTCTCCATTTATCATTAATTTCTCTGCTTTATCAGTGGATGTCTAATAAATTTGGGGAGGCAGTATGAGGAGAAAATATAGAGTCCTGATTTCTTGTCTCTTCTGCCACTAACATAGATATGTGATCTTGAGCACATCTTTATAGTTCTGGGGCTTTGGTTTCCTCTCTCCAAGCAAGTTTATACTGTCTAGTACTTTGTCATTTGAGATCAAATAAAGGGTTTTCCTGAGTTTTATTATTGCATGCTTCCTTGAAATGTTTAAGTTTTATATGATCTTTACAAAATAGTAATTTTTCATTCTTTCAGGAGAAAAGTTTTTTGATATTGATAGTGGAAGAAATGCTCCTTTGCATGCTCCTCCTTCAGAACATTATACTATTGTATTTAATACCTTTGTGCTGATGCAACTTTTCAACGAAATAAATGCCCGGAAAATTCATGGTGAAAGAAATGTGTTTGAAGGAATCTTTAATAATGCCATCTTCTGCACAATTGTTTTAGGCACTTTTGTGGTACAGGTGGGTAATTAGAAAACATAGTTTCAAATTTGATTATTATATAGGAGCCTTTAGATAAATGGGTAGCTTGTTCCAGAAATAACCTGAGAGCTTTGTGTGTGGGTCTTGTATGTATTGCCTTAATGATGTTTAAAAAAGAGTTTTATATATCATAACACAAGTGAAATTCTACATTATGAATAGGATATTAAGCTTATATTACTTTAATTGTGCCACTTTTTCTTTGATTGAGATACTTCATACTCTGGTTTTAAGTATTTACATAATTTTTTAATAATTATTATTAAAATAATTTTTATATTATTTGAAGAATATTTTACAGTTTACCACGTTTTCTAGTTTAGCTAGAGTGATCACCTTAGGGCTTCTAGCAATTAATAGCAGTGGAATTTTTGCAGTAAAATAAAGTTTAGAAATGAATTATTGTAAAATCTATGTGATTTTGAATGGCCACATCATGTGGTATATTTCAGTTTTTTGTTTTGAAATATTGTCAAAACAAAGACTGAAGAGGAATGGAGAATGGAATGTCAGGGATATGATTAAGTATAAATAGGAAGAGGGATTGAAAAATTTCCCAGGTTTTTATAGAAGCCATTCTAACAACAAAATGGGTCACTTTGTATATAGTGATTTTGCATAACTATGCATTATATCTTTGTCCTTATATGATCTTTGGTTCTGTGTTACTGTTCTGGTAAATGTTAATAGTAGAATCTGGAATCAAAATAGATAAGTAAATTGTGCATGATCACATCAAGAAGTCAATGAACACAATAATATTTAGAATTAAAAAGTGAGTTTTTCAACCATAAAATCAGACAGTGATAGCACATATTTGGAAATGAAGGTCTAAGAATTTTAAACAGTTTATCCTGGCTATATCTTGTGCACTGTGGATAACAAAACCCTAGCCGTAATGATTTTGTTTTAGCTCTCAATTTCTGTAGCCTTTGAAGGAATTATTGCTTACTTGCCATGTATTTTCTGGAATTATTTTATTTTGATTTTATAAAAATCATTGTTCATGATGTGCTGAAATTTTAGCTTTTAGTTGCTTTGAAATTGGGTTCATTTTATTTTTTTTTAATATATGAGGATTGTAAAATTCAGTTGTGTATATATCAATCAAGCAAATCTGGTAACTCAATCCCAACAAAGGTCATTGTCCACCAAAAACAGATAATATGGAGTGTTGTTCTTCAGTGAGTTAGAAATTAATGCTACCCAAAGTGTGGTCCACAGACTAGCTGTTGGTCTGCTGTTTGTTACCAGTGCACGATGACATAAGGAGTTTGTGCTAGAATGTAAATCAGTGACACCACAATGTTCATTTCAGGGGAGGGTTTTCTGCTTTACTGCTAGACTCCTTTTTGTTTGTCTGTTTTTAAGTAGTAGTGGTAAAATTTCTTGATGAAGAAAACCGTGCATTCATTTACATGCTAGCACACTTACCCTGTCATGGACCAGCACTTTGAATTGTACTGTTGTAGAAAGCTGACTGATTAGGAAAACATGACCCTTGATTTACACGTAACTCATTTTGTTTCTTTCTAAAACAGTCTAGCCGAAGTCTTGACTGTAGATCTGAGGTACTGGAAGGATTTGACATCACAGATTGTATTACATCTAATTTCTATATTTTACTAACTGATTCTCAGTTTTACTGTTTTTGATCATGAAATATATAATAATCCTTAGCTCTGAGTTAATATTTATAGTTTCTTTCCTACTGTGTAGCATTTAACATGAATCAGCGTTTTCAAAATTTGTTCTAAGAAACACTACTCCTTTGTGCTTAAATCATTAGTAAGTTTCGGAAATGTTGCCTGTTCTACCTCTTGGAAATCTTTAAAGCAATGTAATCTTACTAGTTCTGTGACTTTAACAAGTTACAATTTCTTCATCTTTGAAATGGCAATAATATATTAGTTTACATCATAAAATTAGTAGGCATTAAAGGGAGCAGTACATATGTAATGTACTGAGCTTAGTGCCTGATAGTAAAGAGACACTCAAATATCAGCTGCCCTTTTTTTTTTAATTGACAGTTTATCTAAATTTAGGAGAAAATACCTCATTCCCTCAACACATTTAGGAAATGCTTTAGTAGTCCACTTAAATATACAAAATTCAATAAAAAGTACACAGTACTAATTTATTAACCAAGTTGTTTAGTATATAAATTATAAACAAAATGGTTGAAGTTGAGACTACATTCCATCAGTACAATGTTGAACTAAAGTGTTTGTTAAAGAATATGAAAGCTTAACTTCTTGTCCTTTGAAATAAATGCCTTCAACTAATTAGACATACAATTTTATTTCTTCCAACTTTAAAATCAAAGATTAATAATTTCTTCATGAAATTGAATCAGCCACTCATAATAATCATGGATTTGTTTCTCTAGCATCCTAATATCCTTCTTTTTACGGCCTTCATTATATGAAAAAAAGATAAAGTTTAGGTTTTTTTAAAAAACTGGGATTGCTCATTATTTATTTAGTTTACAAAAGAAATTTATTCCAGGGTTCAATTCCCAGTGCCTGCCCATGTTAAAAAAAAAAGAAAAAGAAAAGTATTCCATTTTGGTAATCTTTTAAAATCCAAGTTAGAGGCGCAGTGGTGGCTCAGTGGCAGAATTCCCACCTGACATGCTAGATACCAGGGTTTGATTCCCAGAGCCTATCCATGCCAAAAAACAATGTACTTGGAAATTTAGGGTGCATAGGTGGTTCAGTGTTAGAATGCTCCACTTCCATATGGGAGACCCGGGTTCGATTCCCAGACCATGCACCCCCCAAAAGAAAAATCCAAGTTAGACTGTCAGTCTGGCTAGTTGTGCTACTCATGTGCCATTTGATAATCTAACAGTGCATTGACAATCTAACAGTAAAGTGTACAAATAATCCTGACTTTGGAGAACAGTGGCATTGATACTAATACATATTACTTGAATTGGAATAAAGTACAGTTGCAAAGAACAAAGTTCATATATTTCTTTTTAAGTAAGTTTAAAAACGATAACTACTTGTTCTTTTTCCTTTCAATGTTTGGCAGCTACTGTCTGCCTTATTGAGGAGAGTCCTGTCAGACTCACAGAGGATGAATGTTTTTTCCTAACTCTGAATACTCCCTTATACATTGTTTAAGTCTTTTAAAATAGGAAAGGAAGCATAAGTGCTATATTATGAATTTAATTTATACCAATCATTGAATCACTCCTTTATAAAGGAGATCAAAATGCTACCTGTTGGCACTTATTTCATAAAGCTCTGCCAGTTGCTTTTCTTCTTTTACAGTCCATTTGTATTTATCCTCACATCTGAATAATACCTAGGAATGAATAGCACATAGAACAGAAAGATTGAATACCATGTCCATTATTCTATAACATATGATCTTTTTCATAAAAGTATATTATTTTAGTGGAAAGTCATGAATTACTTAAAGAATTATGCTGTTTTCAAAAGTATGTGGAGATGTTGCTTGGGGATATGGATTGGAAACAGTGCAAAGTTATTCTTAATCATAAGAATTAGTAAATATAATTAAAACATGAAATATGCCCTTAAAGTCTTGGGTCAGATTTTACTTTTTTCAGTTTTCGTATATTCATTTACAAATATTGCAGTATACTTCATCAGAATAACAATTCAGATTGAGTTTTAAAAGATACTATTTAGGCATTTTTAAAAATACTAATTTTAAAACATAAAGGAATTAAATTTATTCTTATTTATTCCTCCAGATAATAATTGTTCAGTTTGGTGGAAAACCTTTCAGTTGTTCAGAACTTTCAGTAGAACAATGGCTCTGGTCAATATTCCTAGGAATGGGAACGTTACTGTGGGGCCAGGTAAAAATTTCATTATTTGTTTCTAAAGTGATTTTAAACAGTATTTCTAACATGTTTTCTTTAACCAGTTGTGTTAATTGATTCTAAGTATTTACCATTGTGGGTCAAAAAAGTGCATTCAAAGGATATGTTTTTTGAAATGTAATATTTATTCCAGTACATATTTTGAGCATGCCTGTACACATAAAAGAATATTTTCATCTCTTATGTAGTTTTTAATTTGTTTTTTAGAACAAATTTTACAACAGTTAATAAAAATGCATGTCCAGCTGATTAGGATGCCATCTGTATCTTATGTTCCATGAAATATTTTTAGTGTGAAAAAAAATCTTAAACTACTGCTAGAGAATATTTTCCAATAAAAATAATGGTATCTGGAAAAAATGGGCAACATTACATTTTAGATTATTTAGATTGAATGGCTTTAGGAGTATATATATAGATATATATGTTCATATATAAAGCATTATCTAAAAGGTGAGGTATAGGTAGCTGACTTGCAAATGCATGTCATTATTTTTTAAAGAGAAGTGATAATAGCAATACATGGTTCGTTTTAAGCTCATTACCATTACTGTAAACCTAGCTGATAGAGAATCTATAACATTTCCAAAAATAAGGTTATCATGTATTAACAGTGTATAACTCATGTGAACTAATTTATCATCATTCTGTAAACCATTCAGATCTAGGTTTTACTTAAATTTAGCTCAGTTTTTATATGCCTTTTATTTTTGTTTTTCTTAATTGTTTCTAGGTTTTGAGGTTTCTCTTCTTACTCATTTTGAGGACCTCATTATTAGAGATTTTCTTTTAAGTTGGAAATATACTTGATTCCACTTTGTATTTTGATTACCATTATATTTTGTAATGTTTCCTCATGGATAGATTAGAGCCCTACAACCTCCCCGCAAAATGTGGCTAACTTTAGGAAGAGCTAATTCCCCTGTCAATACAGCATACTTGACAGGCTCCAGTTTGTCTTTTTTGGTTGACATTGTCTATTGCTTTTAAGAGTGCCATGGTAGAAAGAGCATTGATTTTGGTGGTCCAGAGACTTAAGCTCGTTGTCATTCCATGGACTTGTCACTTCACATGACTCTGAGCCTTTCATTTCGGTAAAGTGGGGAGGTTTGGACTAGAAGTTCTCCAAGCACTTCTGCGTCTGGCTGAACTTCTTCCCCCTAATGACTCTCACTTCTGTAGGGAATGGCCATTATTACTTATAAACTAATACTTATTAAGATTTTGTATCATTTATGTTTTGTGGGGCAGCTGTTCCTATTTGGTGTCATTATCAATCAGTACTGATCCAGTTATAAATAGCTGCATTTCATAATAAGAAGTACATTTAGTAAACAAAACTATTTTTGGTGTAACTTTGAAGATTTTTCAGTTTTTGGTATGTGTTTTTCTCATTGAACTGTTACAACACTGACATGTGAACTCATTTTCCATCCAATAAGAACACCTGTGTTTTTCATTTTTTTAGAAGTAAATACAATTAATAATAGTTAAAGCAAATATGTCAATGGTTGTATAATTTACTGTCTTGTGTGTCCTTAATATGAAAACTTTAATCAGATTAATTTCCATTCAGGAAGACTTTTTACTCTTCAAACTTTAAATCATATGTGTAGCTAACGGAAGAATATTTTTTGTTCTGGGAAAGAAACCTTGACCGACAGGAGCTCACATACATACTTCATTGGTAAAGAGAGTTGGCAATGCTTGCAGCTTTTTAATCCCTTCTATATTAAAGTTGATCAGTTTAATTGCATTAATATGATTTATTTCAAAATTCTTCCCCCTATGTTATAGCTTATTTCAACAATTCCGACTAGCCGCTTAAAATTCCTTAAAGAAGCTGGTCATGGAACACAAAAGGAAGAAATACCTGAGGAGGAATTAGCAGAGGATGTTGAAGAGATTGATCACGCTGAAAGGGAATTGCGGCGTGGCCAGATCTTGTGGTTTAGAGGTCTGAACAGAATCCAAACGCAGGTATGGGACTGGTAGAGAGGTAGGAGAGGTGATGGGAACCAAGGGCTTTTTGACCTGGGGAGGAGGTTTGAATGTGCTCCTTAACTTCCTTTCTAGCCTTCCCAACCCACAAAACTTACTGAAAAATAGTACTGGTGACTGGAATGAGTGAAAGTTTTAACTGTTCATGAAAGACTGTGCCGATACTGCCCTAAGCTCCTTTTCTCCTAGCTTTTCCCCCCCGATCATCTCAAAATGCTACTCTTTGCCTATTTATCTGCTCTGTAAAAAGTGCCTTTTTCTTTACTTTTTATATGTTGATAGATGGAATGGTCCTTTCTCTTGTTCTCTCTCTCTCTTGCTGAGCAAGCTGTCACAATCTCTGATTCCTTGCAGATGGATGTAGTGAATGCTTTCCAGAGTGGAAGTTCCATTCAGGGGGCTCTAAGGCGGCAACCCTCCATCGCCAGCCAGCATCATGATGTAACAAATATTTCTACCCCTACACATGTAGTGTTTTCCTCTTCTACTGCTTCTACTACTGTGGGGTGTGAGTGTGTGTTCCTAAGTGCATGAAATTAACATTTCCTACTTCACACACCTAACGTTTCTCATTTTCTCCTTAATGTTTAAATTCATTGTTCAGGCTTTTCATAAAGCTTTCTTTTTGTAAAGTGGATTGAGACCTCAAAGTGTTGTCGTTGTTGTTGTTTTATTTCTTAGAGGGCTAGATAACAGGTGGAACAATTGAACCAAAGATCAAATATGAAATCTGTGAGCTTGTCTCTGTGCTAACACTCCTAGTTAATATGGGGAATAAAATTGTAGCTTAGAATTTGTGAAACTACTATAAATTTTTGAGTATATGCCTTTAAACATGTTCATACTGCATGATTGCCAGAAGCATGATTTGAAACTGATTTAATAGAGCAAGGAAATTGCATTTTTGAAGCTAAAAATGAATTTAGTATTTTGACTTTTATCTTGTTCAGTTGGAAAAGAAAGTTCGTAGCCAGAAGAAAAGTGCCATTTGCTTGCCTTCCTTAGCCTGAACTTCCCTTGCCTTGCTTTGAGCTTGCTTGTTTGTTTATTTTTGAGAGGGGGTTCCCTATATAAACTTGAAGGTTCTATGAAAATTACATGTTTTTGTTTTTTTCATTTTGTATAACCCATTTAATTTAAAATTGCAGACTAGATAAGAAATGCTCTGAAATCTTGTTTTCAAAAGAAGTAGAAAAATTGTACTATTAATTAATAATTGATATTATATGTCTGTAATCTCCATTAATTGCCTCGAATAACATTTTTCCAGGTTTTCAGAAAATGGCAAGCTCCCTAAAATTAGCCTTCTAATTATTTTATCCTGATCTGATTTTATGGTGGATTCTTGGTGTGTTGTGGGCACTAAAGATATGTAACATATCCACCCCACCTAAGGAATCTGCTGCAACACCTAAGGTTAACCTTGTCTTAGGCAGAGACCTATCCACATTTGGTCTCCAGTCAGTTAAGCATTGAGGAACTTTCAGAAGCTGGAGAGAGGATAATTGAGGGAGAAGCCAGGGCAGGCATCTGGGGCCAGTTTTGTTATTGGCTGTTTTCCCAGCGGCTGCAGCCATGCTGGTGCATCACAGGTGCCCAGTAACTGCCGACTGAATGGATAATCATTATTTTAACATTCTGCTCTAAACCAGTCTGTCCAGCTGAGGCCTGAGATGATAGCCTCATGGCTTCTTTCTATGAACCTCAACACTGACGTAATTTTATTTTCAGTCCTTTCCTCAAAAGGAAAAAAAAAGCATCTTTTAAATGCTTTATGAAGCTTAGATGTGAGAGTGGGGCAAGGGGCGTGATGGGCTGCAAAACCGGACTGGGGCTGTTTGGGGAAAGGCATCAGTGTGGAGTCTCAGGCGAGATTAAAAAAAAAAAATGGAACATTTATTCAATGCCTACTTGTTCATTGTTTGCTTAAATAATTTTTAGAAGCCCTTCTGGAGGTCAGAGGAGGTAACATACTTTGTAATGAA
Organism: Tamandua tetradactyla; assembly: GCF_023851605.1. Lineage (NCBI taxonomy): Eukaryota > Metazoa > Chordata > Mammalia > Pilosa > Myrmecophagidae > Tamandua > Tamandua tetradactyla. The sequence goes on along the minus strand of NC_135333.1, from coordinate 158,818,366 downwards.
TAACTTTCACAAGGCTTTAGTTTTCAGAGTTTAGTTATTTCATTTGATATTTTTAACAATGTTGCTAAAGAAGTAGAACAAGAACTGTCCCCATTTTACAGATGTGAAAACTGATTTCAAGTTTAAATGACTTGCCCATAGTCACGTGGTTAATAAGTAGAGGCAGCATGATATAGTGTAAGAATAGACAAGTGCTCTAAGGAAAAACTGACCCTGTGATACTAAATAGGATATTAAATTTACAAACATATATGTATCTTTATAAAGATAATTTGATAATACCGGCTTGAATGAGATGGCAAAGGTAAGTTAAATTGCCTGGCCTTATGCCTGGTACAGTACATGTCAGTTGCCTCCCCTTTATCTGTGGATTTTACACTAAACCAGGATCTCTGGGGCTTCCTACCACCTAGCCCTTCACCCCCCACTGTTGGTATTTCTTCGACTCTGTTCCACAAACATTTATGGACTGCCTATAATATGCCAAGGCTGTGCTAGAACCTCTAGAACCTGCGGTCTACTGAGGGAAGCAAACAAGTAATTGGAAAATTCTGTATCTTAAGAACTATGAAGCACAGAATATTCTAATAGGGGTTAGTCCTTTACCCACGTGGGAAGTCAAGGAAAATTTCCTAAAGGAAATAACTCCTGAGATATTTCTTGATGGAATTTGTCAGTTGAGGAAAGTATGCAGTGCATGCTAGGCCTTGGTGATATAGTTTAGTACTAAAAGAGTAATAAAATGTCAGGAGTTGATGGGGCTGGAGGGAAGGGAAGGTCTGTTCATCAACATGCCAAGGAGCCAAAGTAAGACAGCCTTTAAGTCCCCTCCTTACCTTGAAATTGTTAATTTCAAAAACTTCAATCATACATACAAGTTGGAAGATTCATATATGAATACTCTTCACCTAGGTTTACCACTTACTAACATTTTGTGACTAACATTTTATGACAGCTGCTTTATCTCCATCTATATCCAAATATTAATACATACCTTTTTTTTTGCCGAACCATTTGAAAATAAGTGGCAGATGTTATATTGGACCCCTAAATACTTCAGTATGTACATTCTAAGAATAAGAAGTCTCCTGTGTAACCATACCATATTATCACCTCTAAGGAATTTAACTCTGATACCATAATATGTGATATATATAGTTCATATTCATATTTCTCCCTTAGCCATCAAAATATCCTTTGTGCTTTATAGATTTTTTTTATTGTTTCCTCATGATTAGTTTCGATGGGGTTGTCTCACAGATGATGTATATTCTATTCATTTGTATTTCAGCAACATTTTAAATAATTGACTCATTCTTCTTCCTTTGAGGATTATCACATTTAGCCGTAGGTATATTTACTGTATTCCTTAGCCTAATTATGTTCTCAGTCTTAAAGATCAGTCACAGACTCTGTTTTAAAGATTCACATGCACTTCTCCCAAGGCTGTTTTCTGGTGCCCAGGTATGTATGAAACCTTGTGGTTCTGAGCCTTTGTGGCAGATGCTGATGGAAAGGTAAGTTTAAGTTAGACTGACACCAGCCAAAGATCTTTTGCCCTGGCTAGCTAGCACTACATTCCTGAGGCAAACTTGAGAGTGGCAGAGGAAGATTTGTAGTAGTTTTCTTCATCAAGTTGTTTACTTCTTTATTCTGGGCTCTTGGAACATAAAGAGGCATCCAGGGACTGAGTTATATCTTATATGTTAGGTAGTTACTATTATATGCTAACAGTTACAAAAATTATATTGCCATTATAATTTTCTTTCAATTTTGCTGGTGAAACATTCTCTTAGATGATACAGAACATCAGCCAATATGTAGGATTAATAAGCAGTGGTAATATGTTTAATGAAAGGTTTTATTTCTGCTCTGTGTTCCTTCCTTAATATAGAATAGTCTTAGAAATGTCAGTGGGTTTCAGACTTCTTTGAACTCTTACTGGAGTCCCTGTTAAATGGAAAAAAATAATGATCCATTTCAGCTTTGTTGATTACTAGGCTTGAAGCAACTCTGGGGACATCTTTTTCCTCTTCATTTATTAGTCAGAACTTTACTATTAAAGATATCCACAGAATACATTCTGTGGTTTTTCTTTGTTTATAAGACATATCTTTCTTATATTGGTCTCTGCCCTTAGTAAATTATTTTGTTGAGTCAATAGCTAAGCTTTCCTAGAAAGGATAAATCGAAAGAAAGCTTTGTCTTTTAAGTGAGGACTCAGCAAACTACAGCCCGTTGGCCAAATGTGGCCCACCATTTGTTTTTGAAAATAAAGTTTTGTTAGAATATAGTTCATGCATTTAAGTGTTGTCTGTTGCATTTTTCACATTTCAAAGGCAGAATTTTGTTGTGACAGAGACCATATGTCTCAGAAAACCTAGAACACTTACTGTCTAGCTCTTTACAGAAAACATTTGCCAATCATTCCATTTCTCTGCATTGAGAAAATTAAATGTAAAATTCCCAACTTTGGAAAGCATTCTAGAATTTTCTTTTTGCAAAATACCTTTTTCTTTACCGTTATAATTCCTTTAGTTTGTGCATGTAGTAAAAGTGATGATTACTATAAATTTCGGAAATAGGCAATCTGTTCTATCTGTTCTGTAAGTACAGATAAGTCAACTAGTGATGAAATAATTTAGAATGTTAGAGCTTTCTCCTTTCATATCACATTTTGGGCAATTAATTATAATTTTCTGCTATAAAACTTAGGAGTGTATTTTAGGAAAAATGAGTGGGTTTGCATAGCACATTACCTGGTTTTGATTTGTTTCTTAAATTTAATGCATTGCTTACTTGAATAACCATTTGCAGAATTTTTAAAAATTACTTTGTGATTATGATCATTACTTTTTTGATAACCATATATTCTTTGTGTAATATTTTCCTCTAAGTTCTTTTTTTTTTTGTATGCTGTATGGCAGGGGTCACATTTCATTGTTTTTCCATGTGAGTGTCCCATTATTGCAGCACCATTTGTTGAAAAAAAATTTTTTTTCTTTTTGGACGTGTGTGGGCAGGAAATTGAACCAGGTCTCCCACATGGCCGGCAAGAATTGTACCACTGAACTACCCTTGCACAACCCTTTCCTCTAGGATTTTTGTATTGAAAAATTAAACTTTAAAATTTTTCTTGACATAGGAATTATTATTTTTCCTAATTATAATGATTTTAGGAGTTATAACTAGGTTTGTATATAGTGGTTTTTGATAGCTGTTAAAGGAATAGAATTAAAAGACTGGATAAAATAAACAGTAAGTCTTGGATTATCAAGAATGGGTAGAGAGAATTACCCACTTATGTTTCTTTGTTACAGTCTCCTACTTATCTAAAGTTATTCTGAATACAATTATTCTTTTCTTCAGAGTTACTACTGTACATGAGAATGTCACTGGAGAAGGTAATTAATATCAGAAGGAGCGTAAGCTAAACTCAGTGTTGTACCTAATTCAGGATGCTTTCTTCTTTCTATTTGTCTGAGTAGAAAGCAAAATAATCTGGTTCGTGACACCTGGTTAATCTAAACTTTATTGTATGAACCTAATATGAGAACTGTTCTTTGAAAGTTGTATTGCTTTGGAGCATTACTGAACCATCCCATTTCTGTGCTGATTACTGACCACCAGGCAAAATGTGCCTAAAGAAGAGGAATCAGAGGAAGGAAGTGTTAACTTTAACCTTATGAAACATTGGTTACCTATAAAGTAAATGTCCATATGTCCTCTTCTTTTATCAATTTCCAAGGAACCTGGAATTAGGAGTCCAGAAACCTTGGTTTTGACCCTCTTGGTTTAAGTAGTGACCTTAACAAATCAGACGCACATTCTCTCTGTTGCTCCGTTTGATGATACATCAGGTGGTTAGAATACAGTATCTCTAATGTCTTTTCAAGTTCTGGAGTTCTGGAATAATTTAACATAAATTATTTCTGATAGGAAAAATTCTTACCAGTATTGAAAATTTTTGTCAAAAAGAAGTTTTAGTCTGATTTCACCAGCCACTGGTGTGTATGTGCACACATTTACCAACCTTGCCTTCTCACTTTTTACATGCTACCCTTAGAGCTTTGCTAACTCCCAGATCTGTAACTTGAACTCTGGATGTTTTCACTCGGACTTTCCACAGCTAGCCCAATTTAACAAGTTCCAAAAAATGCGTTTTTCACCACTTCCTTCCACCCAGACTGATACAAAAAAAACAAAGAAAAACCAGCAGCAAACTTAACAGTTTCTATAGCTCCAATAACAGCACCCCTAGCAACTCAGTCAGGCATGCGACAGCTTAAGGGTCATGTTCACAACACTCATCACTCTTCAAGTTTGCTGGCTGGTCTGCTTATTAAATCTTTCTCTAGTTTGCTTTCTCCATTCCTACTGGCCACTGACAAACAAGTATTTTTGAGGTTATTTTTATTCTTTTTAAGACTAAATAAATGTTAGGGCAGTCAGGATACTTGCTAAATGTCCACATGTGTAAAATGTGAATTACAGGAGGACTTTACAATAAAACACTCCTGTAATGATTATAACAATATATTTAGCAAGCATTGTTTACATACCACATATAAAACACTTTACATCTCTGTAAAGGGGTAATAAAAGTAATAAAACAAATTAAAAATGAAATGTGCTTGCTGCTATTCGTCTGTCAAATTAAGGAACTTAGGTATAAACACATGAATAGGGTATTATGAAATAGCATATGATAAAGTTGCGAGGTAATGTAGAGTAGATGCTTGCTGCTCAAAGTGTGGTTTGTGGACCAGCAGTGTCAGCAGCATCTTGGAGCTGGTTAGAAATGCAGGGTCTCAAGACTCAACAGAATCAGCGTTTGCATTTTTTAGCAAGATCCGCAGGTGATTTTTACATGTTTTGAAGTTTGAGAAGCCCTGGTATTGATGATACATACCCAGCACTTGTGAGCCAACACTGTTCAGACTCTGTGCCCATATAACTAAAGTTCCTAATGACCCCGCAAGGCAGGTACCATTGTTATTTTCCCATTTTGCTGTTGAGAAAATTTGAAAGGTTTAGTTTATCCAAGATTCCTCAGCTATTAAGTGGCAGAGCTGGAAATCACCCCTAAATTCTGTGATGGCTCTGTGCTCTTTCTCGGTATATAATAGCCAAAAAAAGCATGGACAGAAGCAGCCTGTGGACAGGGCTTGATAAGTAAGGAAGACATCTTTGAAGGAGAGATGAATTTTTAGTCAGAAATGGGATTATAGCCCAAAAGTCTGCCTTATGTATTTAAAAAAAAATGCATTCAGATGTCCATAAATTTGTAGAAATTTATAATTGTTCTATGAGATGATTTTCATGACTACATGTTTTTTCTTGAATTCCCGTTACATCTCTTACATTATGAATAAATGATATTTTCATTATTAAACAAGATTTATTAGAATCAAAGCAAAAGCAAATGCTGTTTGATCTATAGTGGGTGCTCAGTTATTTAAATCTATCTTTTTTTAAGTCTTTGCTGGTTGAGTGAGACCTAATATTGGTATATACAGTAATATTTTTTAGTTTGATTGCACATTAACCTATTTTCATCCATACAGTAGACTTCCAGGAAGGAAGGTGATAGGGATTGTGTTGAGCTAAGTGTTTAGAGGTGAAAATATCAGAAAATTTTTTATCTTCTTGGAAAATGTTTCACAGAAAAATCTCAGGGATTTTTTTTCTGTTTTTGTTTTTTTAATAATATTCTTCCCAGTAATCTATAGTATGTAAATTGATTTAAGTTTAATCTCTTTATTATAGCGAAAATCACTAACATTTTATAGACAAATGGCATATACTCAAATATTTATAGCTGTTTAATGGCATTTTATAGATATTTATTTGGGTTTTGTCTTTATTTTTTAATTAAGGGACTAGTGGGGTAGATGTCAATTCATTGTGGCATTCAGCTTATATTTGCTTGGCTTTTTCATAGTTGGTGACACCCTAATTCCTAGCATGATAAGTAGTAACCCTTTGTGCTTGACTTTAACTTTTTTTAATTGTTTTTAAAATTACATTCTTTTTTTTTTAAATCAGCAAAGCTTGTGTATGGTTAAGTTTTTGTTTTGTTTTGTTTTCTGTAAGAAAAAAATCCTATAAAATGGCTATTAAATTTTTAGCCAATGACAATGAGGTTTTCTTAGTATTACTTTGAATTCTGTACCTCTTAATTCTTAGAGTATGTGGTTTTGTTGTTCTGTAGTGTCCTACTAAAATATTCATTTTTTTACAGTGTATTGCAAGTTCCACTGCATTACATGCAAATATGATTCACTCATACCTAGCTGTTTGTGGATTCAAACTCATAAGTAATCCATTTTTAAGTTAACGTTAATAGTGTACTGACATCTTTCTGTGTTTTCTGATATTTGCAGATTCGAGTGGTGAATGCATTTCGTAGTTCTTTATATGAAGGGTTAGAAAAACCGGAATCAAGAAGTTCAATTCACAACTTTATGACACATCCTGAGTTTAGGATAGAAGATTCAGAGCCTCATATCCCCCTTATTGATGACACTGATGCTGAAGATGATGCTCCTACAAAACGTAACTCCAGTCCTCCACCCTCTCCCAACAAAAATAACAATGCTGTTGACAGCGGAATTCACCTTACAATAGAAATGAACAAGTCTGCTACCTCTTCATCCCCAGGAAGCCCACTACATAGTTTGGAAACATCACTCTGATTGTAAGCTGAATGTTAACACTCTAGCTGCATTGTAAAGAAACAAATTGAAACTGGGTCTTTTCACATATTGTGACGGACAAGATAGTATTCTTGTCTGTGGACTTCAACAGAAGACACACTTGTACGAATGTAGATTTATTTTTTTAAAAAAAAAGCAAAGCTTTCTGCCAGACTGAGGGTGCTTTTTGGGGGGTGGGAGAAATGAACTGACAGATAAACAGTAACTCAGCGTAAGTGACCTGTGGATCATCAGTAGTACCTAAGAATGGTCCTGAACAGTGTATTAGTGGAGCTTTAGTTTATCTCAATCCATGATGGGAGTGAGGGAGGAGTAAAGCTGGACAAGACAAAAGAGCCCTGGATCATTGAATTGATTAATTTCTGCTGTTGGCTGTTAATAATTTGGATTATTTATGTTTATAAATGATACAGATCTGTTTACAAGGTTTGTAGATACTTTTTTTGTTCCTGTTCATAGATGGGAAGCTTCCTTATAACTGATGCAGAGTAAAATTAGTCCTTCAAATACTGCTGTATTTTCAGGAAAAAAAAGGGGTGTTTCTATTGAAACTGTACTAAATTTTTGCCTACAATTTACCTTGTTAAATATTGTAGATAAATTGCTAATACTAATAGCCAAATAGATAACACTAATGCTTTGTTTAAATAAAAAAAACAAAAACAAAACATAACAAAAAAATATGAGCAGTGGTGTTCTAATGAAGTTATGGCATCTGTCCTAATTAGTTTCTTAAATACATTTACTACTTAATGGTTTTGAAACAACTGTTTAATTTTTAAAAATTTTGAAAAACTTGCTAATAACCTTTTGTTCAGAATTTAGTAGATTGTTTAATGCGGGACATCAACTACATAATGAAAGATGCTTGAAATGCTTTTGTTATTTCAGGCAAATCAAATTAAATCAAGCTACAAGAGAACCTTAGTCCTTTTTGTTTTTGTCTAAACATGTTAGTTCAGTGATGTCTTGGTGAACTGTGAGTGAACTGTGTTGATTTTTCTAATAAATCCTTAGAAACCTTCATACAGCATGAGGGCTGTTGGCATTTTGAAAAAGGTTAATAAGTCAAGCATACATGTTTTCCTTTTGCTTTCAAAACTTGTTTGTAAACATCAATGTGCCCTTTTATTAAATAAATACACAGCAATGTTTTTTTTAAAGAAATTCCAGCTTCTTTACTTAGTTCTGCATATGTGGTACATCAGTCTGTCTCTTTAAGCACAACTGGAATAAATTTCAAGATGGTAACAGCCCTGTGAAGTACCACTTTAATTACTTAGTGGTAATCTAATAGAATCAGGTTAAGAAAATTATTGGAATTTCACCATTTGACATGTTAATCATAGAATTAGGTTTGTCTAAAATAGTCTCAGTTTAAAAAAAGTTAATTATCATCATTGTCTTTGGTACGTTTGTTTTTATTAAGTGGCCAAATAACAGATTAGATCATTGAGATTTTAAGAAAAGATGGAAAAGTTCCTAAAAAGACATATTTAGATTTAATAAATTAACCGTATACTGGAATGCCCATCTCTCAGCCAATTGGGTTCTTTAGCTCTATAATTCTTTCTTTTGTCTACCTTTTTTTGCTTCTGTCTTTTTACCCTTTAGGAACTGCCTTGTGTTAGGGACCAGGCTTCACCGGATATTCAATCCTCAGGCTGACATAAAGTTTACGAGGACTACTACAACATCTGAAAGTGCTGACCCAGCAAAGAAACATTTAGTTGATGGTGCTTGATATTTTTGGTGGGTGGGGGGAAATCTTTTTCTCACCATCAGTTCTTTGCAGTGTTCCTCTGCAAGTCTTAGAAACATTGGCTCTGTCAGCATTTGTAAACTGTACATTTATTCATCAGGTATTTATAGTGAATCATACTGTAAAAAGAGGTAGCATGATATGCTGGAAAGCATACTAGACTAGGAATCAAGATTTGGTTTCTAGTTCTGGTTTTGCCATTAACTTGCTGCATGACCTTGGGAAAATCATTTACCCTGATTGAGGGTGGTGGACCTAGACTGTCTTGAAGAACCCTTTCAACTCTAGAAATTAACCCTATCAACGGAGAGCCTACAAGGCATAGGGAATAGAGCAAAGGGAAATGTTTTCAGCTTTATTTTTTATTTTGGTTATGCTTAAATATGAATGTAATTACCAGAAGATTTAGAAGTGCATGTGCTTTGGGGGATTTGTATTGAGCTTTTACAGTATTCATTTTTCAACTCAAGGCAATGGCTTTTTACACCAACTCGAATCCATAAACGGGTCTTATGGCATCCATGAAGTAGTAGCAAGACATGCTTAGTTGTGTATTTCTCTTTTTGAGACACTGTAATTTCTACCAGAAATTTCCAGAGCATTATGTAAGTAGAAAAAATGAAAGCAAGCTGTTAAAGATCGTGGGTCCCATTATATAGTATGTATCGCTGAAATCAGCATCTGTAACTCAATCACTTTTTCTCTTTTATCCTCTAACCAAAAAATTGTTTAATTTTGCACCCCAAATGTTTTTAATCTTTGTATATTTTTTAAAAATCCTTTTCTCCTCATCATTGCCTTTTCTGTGGTTGTAAATAGACTTACTTGCACTTTGAAGATGAGTTATTCCTTGTCATCTTACAAATATGTGATATGGTAATTTTCATAACAGATGTCAGTTTTGAACCAAGAAATGGTGATTTGTTTATAAGAAAAAAAAACTGGCTTCATTTCTGTGAAATTGCTCTTTGAAAATTTCTTTTTACACGTGTAAGCCAACTGAGATACCGTGATGGTGTTGATTCCTTTAAATGATGCTTACCATCTATTTTAGCCACTGAGCCTTTTATTATTTGTCTATTTGTAAAGTTTATTTGTCTTAACTCATTTAATAAATATACTGTTTATCTGTTTCTGAATGGGGACTGAACTTTTTGAATATTGAAATTTATTTGATCATATTTTGAAATTACATTTTTCTACTTGGAATTTTTAAAACCTAATTGATGAAAATTCTATAATGTACTTGAAATGGTATGGTTGTGTTACAGTGAATCAGTGTTCTAACATGCATGGTCTTGCCTCTAAAATGAAAATTGGAACATTCTCCTTCCTACTATCCTGCTCACCATTTTCAACCCTTTTAGCACAATAATCATTTCTGCAGCCCATGGGAGTATAATGTTTTGGTTTTAGAACAGATAAGTATTTTACATTACCTGTAAGAGCGTATCTTTTCATTAAATAATCCAAACTTGTCAATAGCAGTTATCTGAACTCTATGGTAAAAAATTAATAAAATTACCCTGTTGGTTTATTATAATAAATTATTAATTTAAAGTAGCAACTTGTTGAAAAACTGATTAAACATTAAAGGATTATGAATGTCATATTTTTAGTAGTATAAATTATTAAGTTATTATTAGTAAATTATTGATTATATGTGAGTACCATATTTATGACCTTAAAGCTATTTTCCATTTTGTCAAATTGAGTTTTATATCTGTATTATGTATTGAAGTTATGAATTAAGTTCCCTTTGTAAAGTTAACTGAATAAGAAAAGGGAGTTTCTCTAAATCTTTGCTTGTTGATCTTTTCCCTTCACATCTTCAGAGAACTTTTGTCATATTGCAGCTGCCTTCTTTAACTTAATCTCTGCTGCTCTTGAGACTCTTATGCTCAAATCCCATGCAATTTTTTTTATTTTTTAAATTACTATTACATCCTTTGTAGACCAGAAAAAAAATGTTTTGTTATAATTATGCCACCTAACTAAAAATAATTTTTAAAAGATGTTACCTCTTTTTAAAAATATCAGAAAGAATGTTTCATGTGGGAAGAGAGGTCCTGATTTATTCCTGTACTTCTGTCATCAGTAGGTGTCAAAAAGAAAATTATCTTGATCCTTACCATTTACTTTTCAAAATGTTGATTATTCCGTTTAGACTCTTAGCTGAGAGTATACTTTTATGTTGTCTTAAAAGCTATTTCTTTAACGTTTTCCCAATTTGTTAGAAAAAAATTTTCAGCTTACAGATGAATATGCTAAATGTGGGTCTGTTCGATCTGTATTCTCCATTCAAGGTGTGACTATTGAGCAATAAAATATTGATGGCTTCAAAGTGGGGAATTAAAGTGAAAAAATGTGCAAATGTGCTTTTATGGTATCAGTTTCTGGCACAACTTCCTTAACCAGCACTGTATGCTAAGAAAACTAGGTTCCCAAATCACAGGTCTGGGTTTGGGCTCAATGCTGGAAATGTCTAAGATTCTCTGTAATTTTTAATCATGGTTACCAGGACCACGTTCTTTCCAAAACACTTTACAGAGCATTGGGTATAAGCACTGATACTTTTCCTTAGCTATTAAAGGGATATTGTCACAACATAAATTAATATTTATGGCATATTTACTATATGCTAAACTTAACTTTACATGGATTAACCCAGTGAACTACCACTGCCATTTTATAAGTGGAGAAACTGAGGCTTAGAGAATTTCCCTTACTCTAGGTCACATGGCTAAGTAGAAATGGGATTTAAAGGCAGACCCTCTTGAGAACTTGTAACCACTGGTCTTTGTTGTAATGTTAGCATCTTGTTAACCTGAGTCAGCACCCAATGCCTAAAACTCTGTGCCTAACCCTTAACCCTTCCCTTTGAGCTCTTTTCTGTTATCAAATGCTTCAGAGATAATTTTAAAATCTTCATAACCTTCCTAGAGGATAACTTAAGAGACTGAAACAAAGAATCACTGATGAAAACCTTCCTTATAAACAGACCTTCTGGCTGAAATATACTTTAATTAGAGAATTTAATGAATCAGTGCTTTTAAGATGGGTATGTTTCTGTACTTCATAGGCAACCTTTTAACCTAACTTGGAAAACAGGACATTAAGAGAGTCTGCACTTTTGTTTATGAGATTTGTGGAAATTAGTAGGGTATTTTACTTTCAGACAGTTTGGTGTTTATTTAATGAAGAATTATTTTGTTCAGCAATATGTGCCTAGGTGAACATTCTTAATGCTTTAATATTTAGCCCAAAGAAGTGACTTGTTACATTGGATTTTAAATTATCAATTTTTAAAATAACATTTCAATCATTATTTCACTACTGCTTTAGTACCATTTTAAAATATTTTTTAATAGTTTCTGTGAATAGGTACTTGGCCCTCTTCATAGCCTGTAAAATGAGATGCTTGCTGATTTTTATAATCTCAAGGTAACATTGATCTTAGTGAAAAAGTGTTAATTTCTTTTCTATAAAGCTGCCTTTGAAATCACAAATGTTTTGTCTAAGGCTTACATATATTAATGTGTAGCTTGAGAATGAATATAAAAAAATAAGAATGGGACCTCATGGAGGCCTGCATTATTGACAGTTATAAATTCAAATTAGGATTCTTTTAATTTTTTTTTTAAATCCTTTAATCTTAAGACTGCTCTTTCAGTTAGATTCAAACTCGGAGGAGGGTAAGCCTAGTCATAAATCATTAATCTTTCCCTTCTTAGGATCAGTAGCAGTGGTGGGAGAGGGAGTAGATTGTAACAGTAACAACACACCAAGTTTTGGGAGTTTGGGACTCTTGCAACTTCTCATAATAGTACCTGGTATTCCCCTTTTCCTGCCAAAAGAGTACCTAACTGGCCAGAGGCTTCTCTCATGTCATTTATCCATATCTGCCACCCTCCATTCATTCAACAATACTCAGTACTTGGAGTTCACACTGTTCTAAAGGCTGTGGGGACTACCAAACAACATCCTTCCTCAGGGAGTTTCTGTTCTAGTGACTGGAGAGACACACCTATGTCAGGTGGTAGAGGATGATGCTTTGTTACATGGTGTGGTCAGAGAAACCCTCGGATTAGATGGCATTCAAGCAGAGACCTAAAGGAAATAAGCCAAGTGCTTGGCTATCTAGAAAAGCTTTCCAGACAAAGGTTCTAGTAGATGAAACTTAACAAGTTTGAATAAAAGCAAAGAAGCCAGTGTAACTGGATGGAGTAAACCAATGGAAAACTAAGCTTAGAGACATAGTAGGAGATTGCCTGACAATCTGTTTACAAGCTTGGCAAGGACTTTGGCTCTTGATGAATGAAATGAGAAGCTATGGGAAGATTTTGAGTAGAGGAGCAAACTAACCTGACTTTTGACAAAAAATCTTGGTTGCTCTCTGGAGATGGCTAGACTAGAAGCTAGGAAACCTCAAATAGGAGGGTTTTTGCTGTTTGTATTCCTTCCATTCCAACTTAGCTTTTTCTGCTTCTTTGAAACCCCATTCCAAGAAGTTTTGAGTTTTTGTATCTAGTCCTGTTGCACTGTCTGTATCCCTTCAGCCCCAATTACCCATTATCTTACTCTGTTTCTAACTCCTGCTGGTCTCTTACCAATGATATATTCCAAGTTGATTCTCGGATGTCGGTTCACATCAGTGGGACCATACAGTATTTGTCCTTTAGTTTTTGGCTAGACTCACTCAGCATAATGTTCTCTAGGTCCATCCATGTTATTACATGCTTCATAAGTTTAGCCTGTCTTAAAGCTGCATAATATTCCATTGTATGTATATACCACAGTTTGTTTAGCCACTCGTCTGTTGATGGACTTTTTGGCTGTTCCCATCTCTTTGCAATTGTAAATAACGCTGCTACAAACATTGGTGTGCAAATGTCCATTTGTGTCTTTGCCCTTAAGTCCTTTGAGTAGATACCCAGCAATGGTATTGCTGGGTCGTATGGCAATTCTATATTCAGCTTTTTGAGGAACTGCCAAACTGCCTTCCACAGTGGTTGCACCATTTGACATTCCCACCAACAGTGGATAAGTGTGCCTCTTTCTCTGCATCCTCTCCAGCACTTGTCATTTTCTGTTTTGTTGATAATGGCCATTCTGGTGGGTGTGAGATGATATCTCATTGTGGTTTTGATTTGCATTTCTCTAATGGCCAGGGACATTGAGCATCTCCTCATGTGCCTTTTGGCCATTTGTATTTCCTCCTCTGATAGGTGTCTGTTCAAGTCTTTTTCCCATTTTGTAATTGGGTTGGCTGTCTTTTTGTTGTTGAGTTGAATAATCTCTTTATAAATTCTGGATACTAGACCTTTATCTGATATGTCATTTCCAAATATTATCTCCCATTGTGTAGGCTGTCTTTCTACTTTCTTGATGAAGTTCTTTGATGCACAAAAGTGTTTAATTTTGAGGAGCTCCCATTTATTTATTTCCTTCTTCAGTGTTCTTACTTTAGGTTTAAGGTCCATAAAACCACCTCCAATTGTAAGTTTCATAAGATATCTCCCAACATTTTCCTCTAACTGTTTTATGGTCTTAGACCTAATGTTTAGATCTTTGATCCATTTTGAGTTAACTTTTGTATAGGGTGTGAGATACGGGTCTTCTTTCCTAGGAATAAATTTAACTTTTTTTTTTTAATGCCTTCTAACCTTTGTCAACACCCTCCTAACCAAGGCACTGTGATTGGCTGCCTCACACCCACTGTCACTGACCTAAATGGCTTTGCCTCCTTGACTATTCACCACTGTGATGCATAAACATTTATCACCCTCAACTTCATTTATCTTATTAGCTTTTGCTGGTGGCCAAAATTGACAATCATTTCCTGATTTTCCTAA